>NC_136065.1:868165450-868822117 GCF_964261635.1 Lissotriton helveticus | reverse complement strand
AGCTCCTGAGTGAGGCGCGGGAGAGTGGAGGTCTCCCTTCCCCCTGCGGCCTTGAGGGCGGTGACGGCTTGGGCTGGCGGTGCGGGGGCGGTTGCGCTTCTATGGTCCCCGGCGCTGATGCCCTGACGGGGACGCGCTTTGCCGCCCCCCCCCCCCCGAAAACACGAGAGCCGACACACGGGGACTGCATCGTGTGCAGCATAGTGTGCAGCGTGCGTGGAGGACCTGGACTTAGGAGCTCGGGATAGGTTGCCTGGTGCTGGTGGAAAGTTGCGGCAGTGGGCACCTGGAGGGCCGGCACCTGGAGGGCCCGGTGACTGAGGGCGCCCCGGTCTCTCCCCTAAACACGTAACGCTGGGCCTGCTTGAGGGGGAGGGCGGCCCTGATGCTGAGGGACGCTCCGGAGCGGTCGCGCACCACGGAGACAGGACTAAGAGTCATAGACTGGGGGGGCCCTGGAGATCACAGACTCTGAAAGTGGGTTAACGAGCGCTGGCTGGATTGCTGGAGTCGTGTGCTGGTTGCTGCAAGAGGAGCGACGGGGCCTGGAACCTATCTGCGTGGCCTGAATTGATCCCTGATTGGCTGGGGACTGGGGGCCTGGATGTTTCCACTGAAGCGCTGCTAGATGTGGGGATGCTGACTCGCAAGCTGTGCAGGGAGCTGGCTGTAATGAGTGGCAGTGCACTGCAGAAGCCCTGAGCATTCCCCTATTGGAACGCCACCATAGGTGACCTCCCATTACCTGCGAACACTGGTTCTCTCCCTGGCCTGAACTGGGAGATACACAGAGGCGCTCTGTGTTGGGAAACGTCGTTTACAATGCGGTTGTTACATCGCAATGCCATTACATTGTGGTTTTTAGAACGCATGTCGTTACAACGACTTGCGCTTGATGGCGCTCTAGGACAAGGAGTAGTATAATTTACTATCCAACACCTTCCCTACTGTATGTAGACTGGAGTTGGAATAGTAAATTCCATTACTCCTAAGCCCAGTGCCCTAAAAACGCAAGTCGTTGTAACGACTTGCGTTGTAAAAACCGCGATGTATTGGCATGCGATGTATTAGCATGCGTTATGTCATACAACCCTCTGTGTTCCCCATCCAATGGGGGGGCATACAAGTAATAGTGGTTGGAGACTCAGAGTGTAGACCGTCTTTTGACACCAGAGCCGTGGGGGTCACGGTGAGGAGGACAGCACTGAACTCCATACATTATGGTCCTGGCCTGCCGAACAGATAATGTTCACGCGGTAAGGGGCCGCCATTTTTACGTGACGCCTGCCTGCCTGCTTGGTACTCCTCGATCCTCGTGAAGATGGGGCGAGGGGACAAGACACAGCCTAAACTGTCATTTGACACGAGGAACTCCAGAGTCGGGGAACCCACCCCTTAGGATGAGCGGAGCAGGAGGGAACAGGCTGCTGACGACCCAGGTCAAGATATCCGCGCCCTCTTGGTGAACATGGAAAATAATCTACAGGGAGGGATAACCTCTCTGGCGCCAAGATGGACGCGCTTACGTATCGAATGGACCACATGGCCGAACGCTTAGACAAACACGCTGAACGGCTGGACATGTCAGAGCGCAGGCTAACAGAGGCGGAGGAGGCACAAACCACCCTAAATGCAGAGCATAAACAGCTGGGCAAGGTGCTCCAGATACTGCAGGACAAAATGGAGGACCTGGAGGCTCGCTCCAGGCGCTGCAACCTACGCATCACGGGCCTGCCGGAAAATACCCCCACTGGCAATATAGAGCTCTTCACTGAGAAACTGTTAAAAACACTTATGGGTAATACTGCTCTTTCCGGAATGTTTGTCGTGGGAAGAGCGCACTGCTCCCTCGGCCCGAGGCCGAAGCCTGGTGCTCCTCCAAGGTCCATAATAGCGCAATTACTAAACTACAGGGATCGGGATGTGGCCCTACATCTGGCCCGTGAGAAACCGCCGCTGAGGTTGGGGGGGGGGGTCGACCATCTCGCTCTTCCCTGACTTCACAGCACGAGTCCAGGAGTCAAGGCGTTTGTTTACCCCTATGAAGCGGCAGCTAAGTGACCTTGGAGCGGATTATGCTATGCTGTATCCTGCTAAGCTGAGAGTCCCGGCAGGGGCGTTTGTTGATTTCCACCGACCCTAAGGCCCTGCAGAAAGTGCTGAAGGAGTGGACGAAAAAGCGGCGCACATCCCCGAACGGCACCTCCTGAATGAAGCGGCGGGAGGACCGCTGGACGAGCAGGACTGCTGGACGAGCAGGACTGAATGCTTCTCCTCTGCCTTGACTGTTGAGTATCCTTGGCCGGGGGGACGGGGGCAGCTATTTCTGGAGCTGGATTCCTGAGTCCCCGGGGCGACTGCCAGAATGCACTAACTGGGCCGCCTGGGGGATGAGGGCCCACTGTCAAATGGGGAGTGCCTTCCCTGAGCTAGGTGCAATACTGATGGAAGGTGGAGTGTGCATCACGCTATTGATATGCTAACGGTAATCTTGCTATTTAGACACAGCTCACGATTCTGATCCGGGGATCCAGGCTTGGGTGAACGCTATTGTATTCCACCGTGCCTGATAGGGACCTCTGTCTGGCAGATTGAGGGGTACGACCCCACTTGTGCATTGTTAATTTTTACTTTACGCGCTACATCCGCCTCGGAGTGAATCACACCTGGGATGTGTTTTGTTTGGGAGGGGGCGGGGAGTCTTTTGGAAGGGAGGGAGGGAGGGAAGGGATTGCAGCCAAGTTGGGGATGGGCAGGCGTGGGAGGGCTCGGGGGGGGTGGGTGGGGGGGAACCTGATCTATAAATGTTGCTATTTCCTTATTGCTATTGATCTTATTTGCAGGTTACTGTATTGCAATGTCTTGACTACACCGCTTAACCTGTTATGTTGCTATTCCTGCACAGACGGGAGAGAGTTCAGGATGGGAGGGATTTTGAGGTTATAGTTTGTTATATTGGGTTCTGTTACACAGCCTCGACCCGGTGCAGCCAGACTACACAAATTCCGATTGCTCCTCTACGATATGCCTTCTCGCTTCTGACACGACTGTGACAGACTCTGACGGCACTCCAGACTCTCTTATGTTGCTCACCTGGAACGTACCCGGTCTTAACGACCTCCGTAAAGTCCGCAAGGTTTTGAGCTACCTCCACAGACACAAAGTAGACGTCGCCCTCTTGCAAGAGACTCATTTACACCCGGACTGTCCCATGTTACGCTCCAGGGGTCTGGTAGGCAACATCCACCTTGCCGGCTTCACCTTGCATGCCCGAGGAGTTTTGATTGTGGGTGAACCTGAGGTCATTGGTAACCCCGATACCCCTTGCAACGGACCCAGGAGGGCTGATATGCCCTCTCCACATGTCGTGGGAAGGGTATGGAACTTATTATCTTAAATGTCTACGGACCTAACCTTGACCACCCAGACTTTTACACAAAACTGGCGGCGACCATGCAGCCATATACTCAGGATCTCGTGCTGTGGGGCGGGGACTTTAATTTTACCAGACATCCCCCCCATTGACCGGACAGACGGCCCTCAGCCTCGGCTAGGGAGGTGGAATCGATATTTCTGAGGCATGACATGGGTAACGTATGGCGCATGGGCATCCACGACAGGGCGGATTCTCACACTATTCTGCACAACGCAATATTCATACCAGAATAGTTTATTGGTTTTCTTCCTGACCCTTACTTCAGCAAGTCCGTGCATGCACGATACTACCACGCACCTACTCTGACCATTCCCCATTGCTTATTTCACTTGCTTCCCCTAAGATGCGCCTACCCCCGTTCTCGTGGCACTTCCCACCATGCTCTCTTCTAGACACTGCATTTAAGGAGGAAATAGCCCTATCCATAGAGACGTTCTTCGAGGCGAATGTGGGGTCTGTGGACTCCTTCCAGACCGTCTGAGAAGCATTTAAAGTCTATATCAGGGGGGGGGGGGGGGGTTTACTATTTTGAAGCATTTGAGAGTCCTCAGGTCGATACGGGCTAGGTTGGTGTCGCTAGAGGGTAAGATTAAAGAACTAGAGTTAGCCCGTGAGACCGACCTTGATACTGCTCTTAACGGGGAGCTGAGGCAGACACTTTGTGACTATCACGAGGAGGCGGATGCCGAACTAAAGCACCTTGGGAAATATGCCACGGCCAGAACGTTTGGGGAGGGGGAGAGACCAGGGAGGGTCCTCGCTCACTTAGTGAAACGTCCCAGAGACAGAACTGCTATACCAACTATGGAATCAACGCAGGGGGATACTCCTCTCACGGAGACACAAGTGGCGGAGAGGTTCAGAGAATATTATGCAGACCTTTATTCCTCACGTGGATCCGCCCCAGAGGAGTGTATTCTTGATTACTTGTCTCGTATAGAACTACCATGGTTGTTCAATCTACACAGCGAGTTTCTAATGAGACCGATTGAGCGTGGTGAGATCATTCTAGCGCTCTCTGGAATGAGGGCTGGGAGTGCCCCTGGTAGTGACGGCCTCACTGTAGCCTTCTATAAGGCGTTGCAAGAACTTTTACTCCCACACCTGCTCACGCTGTTTGATGACATGTGTACCTGCGGAGCCATGCCCCAGACTATGTGGGAGGCGATCCTGGTTGCCATACCTCAAGCCGGATAAACCCCCGAATGATTGTGCGTCATACAGACAGCAGTCCCTTATGAACGTAGACGCAAAGATCTTTGCCAAGTTACTCGCCAACCGCCTCAGCCCTTTGGTTACCTCCCTGGTCGCCCCAGAGCAGGCAGGCTTCGTGCCTAGCAGGAACCTAACCTACAACTTGAACGGTTTTCGCTGCTATGCAGCACACACGCCCGGAGGTCCCTGCAATCACGGTCTTTTTGGACATGGAAAAGGCCTTTGACTCCGTTCAATGGCCCTCAATGAGACATGTTCTGAGCCGTATGGGGGTCGGTGCGGTTTTCCTCCAACTATTGGCCACACTGTATCATGAGCCCTCTGCTCGCATTTGGATCGGATCTCTGGTCACCGATCCTATACGAATCCACAGGGGCACGAGACAAGGATGTCCCCTATCTCCGATCCTCTACGCCCTGACTGCTGAGCCGCTAGCTTGCGCTCTGCGGGAATACCACAGACATCGGGGCGTACGATTCCCGAACTATCGCCTCATTGTCTCCACGTATGCAGATGAGACCCGGAGACCAACCTCTCCCCTGTCCTACGCGAGAAGATGCTGTTCGGCTCTCTCTCTGGTGTCAAAGTTAGTTGGAGCAAGTCCACCATGTTCCCCCTGACACCCATCACGGTACGGTTTGACCCGGAATATCCGTTACAATGGACTACAGATTCGGTGAGATATCTAGGCATCCGACTTCATACTGACTCTGAAATAGATATGAGGGAGAATTATGAAGTTGCCATCTCTAAATTAAAAGCCGATTCGGACGGCTGGATTCGCCTCACGCTGTCACTGATGGGTAGGTTGTCTTTGATGAAAATTATTGTACTACCCCGCTTTCTCTTCTTTTTCACGAACATCCCTATGGTTTTATCTAAACATTTCTCCCAACGCCTACAGGCGCTAATGGTCAGACTGACGTGGGCGGGCAAGCAACCCCTTGAGGTCGTCACCTTGACCGTTGTTATCAAGGCACAGTCCCCTTCCAAACTGGTGTCTAGACTATACCGCGCAACATTGGCCGCCAGGGACGGCGTATACATAAAGCTGCATCTGGCATGGCAACAAGACCTGCAAACGGAGTTGCCAGATGATAAATGGCGGTACTGCTGCCTTAGCACTAAAAGAGTGTCTCTGAATGGACGCCACATGCTAGTGCACTGTAAATTTATAAACCGGGTATACTACACACTGGAGCGACTGCATCGCTTCGGCCTTCGCGAGAGCCCGCAATGCGACCGATGCGGCACACAGGTAGCTGATTACGTGGCATGGTCCTGCCCTGCAATCACCTGTTTCTTGGAGGAAGTCTTCCACGAGGTGAATCGTGTAACTGATCTGACACTAACCCCGGATCCTCTCACAGCTATACTGGGCTATTCCAAACCGCTTCCCAAGGCCCTTAGACGTCTGGTGGATATGGCTTTCCTCCTTGCTAAAAGATGTATTGCTGTCTGCTGGATGCGTGGTCCGACCCCCACACTGGCACAATGGACTAGGGATATGTTGTTTGGTAGTACACAAACTGAAAATTGGAGCGCTTGATTACTCTTTCCTTTCAGGAATGCTATGTGCCTGATACCTGGAAAATGGCACAAGTAATACCTCTGAAAAAAAAGGCTAATATACACATTTCCCAGCTACAAAATCTTCGTCCTATCTCTCTCCTCCCCTTCTGTGGGAAAGTTGTGGAGAAGATAGTAAACAGCCAACTTATGAAGTTTGTCGAAGAGAACTCGCTTCTCCACTCCACGCAATCAGGGTTCAGAGCAGGCCACTCTACTGAGTCGGCGGCTCTATTCTCCACAGAATGTTTAAGACAACTTGCAGATGAGGGGCAGACAGCAGCATTGGTATTATTAGACCTGAGTGCAGCTTTTGACACCGTGCTGCACTCAACACTGCTGTCTCGCATCTCAGATCTGGGAGTAGACGGGCCAGCTCTGAAATGGATGGTATCCTTTCTGGAAGACCGTAGTTTCCAAGTATACTGCCCTCCATATAAATCAGCTATCCACAAATTAAAACATGGGGTACCTCAGGGCCCAAGCTTGAGCCCCACGCTTTTTAATCTTTATATGGAGCCGTTAGCCCACATAGTGGAAACTTTTGGTGTGGATATCGTCACATACGCTGACGATACCCAACTGATAATTAAACTCACCCACAATCAACCTGAGGATGCCATCAATTTTTCCAACTGCATGCGTGCTCTGGCAGGGTGGATGCATAACAACTGCCTACGCCTTAATGGCGATAAAACAGAAGTGTTGATAGTGGGCAAATCCCCTTCCGCCTGGTCGCAGGCTTGGTGGCCATCAGAACTGGGCGCACTTCCCCACCCCGCTAACCTGGTGAAAAACTTAGGTATATGGCTAGATGCAGAGCTTTCCTTCAAGCAACAAATCAGTAAAGTTGCGGGTAAATGTTTAGGTATTTTAAAAACTCTTCGGAAAGTCCTAGATCTCCTCCCCATCAGCCCCAGGAAGACACTCATTCATGCCCTGGTTACTCCACACCTGGACTACGGGAATGCCCTTTTTTTTAGGACTAAGCCGTAAATGTCTACATCAATTACAGTGTGTCCAAAATGCCGCGGCCCGCATGGTATTGAATCTCCCCCGCAGAGCCTCCGGTAAAACAGCACTACGAAAACTTCACTGGCTTCCTGTTGAGGAACGTGTGAAGTTTAAAGCTCTATGCTTTGCCCATCGAATTGCCCAGGGAAAAGGGCCCAGTTACCTACGCAACATGCTGACTATCCACCGCCCTATCAGAAACCTTAGATCTGCGGGAGCGATGCTCTTTCAACTCCCTCGCGTACGTAAGACCAGGATGGGAGGTAGCTCCTTTCGCTTTCTTGCAAGTAAGCACTGGAACAATCTCCCGCTAGATCTGCGCATGGAGCCCTCTGAAACAAGATTCAGGCTCAAACTTAAAACATACCTTTTCCCTAAGTAATATTGGTTCTGTACCCCTGCACCCGCGTGGGCTCCATACCTTGGCCTCGTTGATATACTGCAGCATTTCTCAGCGCGGGGACACACTGTCATAAGTGTAACCAGGCACTTTATAAGTGTTTTAAATAAAATAAATAAATACAGTGAGTTACTACCCCCTCGCAATAGACCCAATAACTTCTGGTCCTAATACTTGTCTAAGAGAAGCACGCCAGACTCCCCTGACTGTTCACATACTGATTCGCAGACGATGACTACCCCCACTGAAATTGGCCACGACACGTAGCTCCCACCCTAGGTAACCCTGGACCGCTGCCTCCCTCGTATTCTTGCACAACTCGAGCACTGGCAAGATAATCTCCAGAGATGATGATACGCCACAGAGATCAAACTTGAATTCTAGTGTTGTCAGTTGTCATTACCCGACTAATGTGTCAAATTTACATCGAGAGGTGCTGCTATAGAATCATATGAAATACTGAATGTGTAAATGCCAGCGCGAAGTCTGTGTAACGCTGTTTTGGCTTTGGCTATTAAGCTGTAAAATTAGTTGTTGAAGTTCATAACAATATCATAAAAACATAAAATGAATGCGTGCAGCAAATAGTTGAAACAAAGCAAATCTTTAAGGCACACCATTTTAACCTGCAGTCTTCAAAGATGACTATTTTCAACACCTGTTTAGTCTCTTTATAGCATGTAAGTTAATACCTGCATTCAAAGGAACCTGGCACATTGTCAAGCTTCTTTTCACTTCTTTGAAAAGTTTTATTAATGGTTAAAATTTGCAATCTTTTGCTGCCCGCTTTTTTGATCTGTATTACCTATCACATATGTAGGTGGCGTAATCAAGGATACTGCGTTGTATGTTCTCATTATGTATATTTTTAGATAGGTTGCTAGCCTTGATTGTTATGCCAATGTATTATCCACCAACCTAGTTATTGGGGTCTGAAAGGTACCTTTGTCTGTGCTTCAACCATAGTCCGATTCAGTTTAACTCTTGATGACGTTGACCAGAAGTTCCACCCATTGCTTTCTGTATTAGGTGGTTTCTGTACTGCACAAACCTGTCTAGAGGCAGTGGAGCGCTGTACAGGGTCAAAGGCGAAGAAGCAGCTGGCAAGTGATGAGGGTAATAGTAGGGTGTCCATGAAGGAATGATGATTGTTACTTTATCGTTGGGGACCCTGGGGTTGGAAGCACATGTGAATTTGGGGCCACAGACTTTAAAACACTGTGCATCCGTGAGGATATCATTCTTATTGGTGAATCAATTGGACTGCAGAACTGGATTGGTGCAGGATGTGTAAAATACTTAGTAATTTTTCTAATTAAACCTAAACTTTTTTATTAAACATTTAAGCACCATTCAGTTATTATTACAAGGTATGTAATGTGTGCCTCCCATAAGATCACAGTGACCCCACTTTAGGCTTTCAAAAGTTAATTCCCAAAAGCCTTGACAATTGAGAGAAAGTGCTTTACGGAGTGCTCTTGACTGGAAGTCCGTTGAATCCAGCTTTCTGTGGCCCTTAACAGGGTCTGGCCTTCAGTTCTGAAACGGAAGACTTCAGAGAAGGCAGTTGTGAGCACACATACCAAATGTAATCTAAATGAGGAGGGGGGGTTGGCCAAGATGGCGCCAGAGTGTGTCCTTCGCTGTTCTCACCTCCCGGCCCCTACAATATGCCTGATCTTGGCTCCTTTCAGAGTGGAGACCACCAGTACGGAGAGCTGAGTGACACCCTGGGGCAGGAGGTATGTTATGGACCCCACAGGTCGACTGTGGTAAGAAACACTGGAGGTGATAGGGCTGAGGCATGATGGAGGTCTCCTGAGCAGGTGGGTGAACTGATGGAGATACTTGGTTCTCAGTCAGAGAGGCTGGCCCATGGAAGCAGAGACCATTGGAAGGTCCAGGGCTGTCTCTGGGCCTCTTTAGAAAGCTGCACCAGAGCATTGCCTCCTTCTGGGATGATGTCTCCAAGAACCTGAAGGAAATGAGGCAGGACCTGAGGCAGCGGGTCTCTACACTTGAGGCCAAAGAAGAAGAACTGGAGTCTTTCACGAAGGAGGTAGTGGATCTTGGGATTCAAAATATCAAGCTACAGGGCCACTATAAAGATCTTAAGAACAGATCCCTCAGATCTAACATATGCATCAGTGGAGTACTGCGAGGGGCCGAGCAGGGAAACCTGGAAATCTACACAAAAGATTGGTTCAGATGCTCCGTCCATCACCACCCCCTTTTGTACCGCTTTGGCCGCTATAAGTGTGGCAGGGTATGCTCAGACATGAGTCCCTTGCTCACTTTGCCACTGGATTTAAGCAAGCCGGGCTGAAGACGGCTGTAATGCCAGAAACCGGTCCTCGGAAGCCTGTTTCCGGTCCAGGGAAGGCATGGCTTGGCAGTTCGGGCTGGACTGTTCCCATGAGGCACAGGGTCAGACTGATTTGCATATGGCCATGTCTGAACTGGGGTGGCAGAGTGGGCTAAAGAACGGTGATGGATTAAACCCAGATCTTTTGACTGGGTGTGAATGTTTGATTGGTTCAGATGCTCCGTCCATCACCACCCCTTTTTGTACCGCAAGTGTGGCAGCAGTCCTGGTGCTCTCTGGACGGGCTGAAAAGAGACCCAACTTGTGACTGGCATGGAGCTGAGGTGAAGGGATTCAATGTATTTTCTAACAGTTGAGAATGGCATACTCACAGGCCCGAAGGACTGAAATGAAACCTTTCCTATTCACAGGAATCTCAGTCGAGGTGAGAAGTTTGGGGTTTGTTTCTTTTTGCTTTTCTGGTGAGGGTACCCCGGTGTACTACTGTAACAGCGTTGTCCTTTCACGCTGCTTGAAATGGGAACTTTACATTGGAAGGAGGGTGGGAATCCCTATGGATGGGGGGATGTCGTGGAACTCTGGCTCATATATGCAGTTTTGAGCCTTAATATCCGGTCATATGCGTCCTAGGGTTGGCGTTACATATGGTAATAAAATATTACTTTTTGTTAAGAAAACAGTATTGTTATTGTTAATTTTGACTTATAGAACACTTAATACCAGCAGGTCTCTAAGCGCTTCAAGAAGATAAGCGTCAGTTCCAGGGAGAGTTGTATCACAGCGGGGAGTGTTAGGCCCAGGCTTCTGTGAATAGGAGGGTCTTAAGTTTTTCCTGAATGGACGGAGGCATCTTTCAGCACGAAGCTGGCCAGGCAGCCTGTTCCAAAGTGGTGGTATTACGACAGAAAAGACTCGGCCACCTTTAGTGGTGTAATAGAATCGCGGGCATTTTAGCAGACCCTCTGTGCAGGATCTTAGTGAGCGGCCGGGGACATATTTCACCAGGCGTCCCTTGATGTCATTCGGTGCCTGACCGAACAGGGCCTTATGTGTGATGCATAGGCCTTTGAATTTGGCCCTCTGTTGATGGGCAGCCAGTGAAGTTGTTGCAGTAGGGGTGAAGCCCGCGTGCTCCTAGGTAGCTTGAAAATTAGCCTGGTGGCATCGTTCATCACCACCTGGAGTTTGCCCACCAGTGAGTCTGGTAGTCCGATGTAGAGCGAGGTCCCATAGTCGAGCCGGGCCAGGATCAGGGTGGCCACAACTGTCCTCATGGTTGAGAAGGAGAGGATAGGGGAAAGTCTCCTCAGCTGCCTGAGTAGGCCAACACAAGTTCCAAACACGGTGGAGACTTGATTGGCCAATGAAGGCTTGGCATCAATTTTGATTCCCAAACTTTTTACCGCTGGGGTGTCGCCCAGTTTGTGTGACCAGAAGAGGGAGTTCCACGGGTTGCTCTCATTGGTGACGGCCAGAACCTCTATTTTGTTCAATTGATCTTGAGTGAATTAGCCGTCATCCAGTTAACTGCAAATTGCAGTATGTTTTTTGCCCGGGAGTGGGCCTGCGGGGTGTTTTCTATTTGAAGTATAATTTGTGTGTCTTCTGCATAGTTGAATACCTGGCAGTCCACAAAGGCAAGGGCCTTTATCAAAGGTAAATGTTGAACACGAGGGGGAGAGCACCGACCCTTGTGGGACTCCGCTCTGAGACCCAGTTGCCCCTCTGAATGTTTTGGGTGCGATCGGTCAGGAATGAAGTAATCCACTGAAGGATTCGGCCGCCAATCCCAATGTCTTGTATTCCTTCCAGGAGTTGGGAGTGGTTGACTGTGTCGAACGCTGCCAACAGGTCTAGGAGGACTAGGACACATGGCTTCTTGTTCTCTGCTGTGATCCTAATATCATCAAGTGTTGACAGCATCACCAAGTCAGAGCTATGGTGAGCTCGAAAGCCGGCCTGCCTATCTCCCAAGAGGTGGTGGTCCTCCATGAATCTGGATAGGGTTTACAAGACCAATCGTTTTAAGATTTTGGCCAGAAATGGGAGTTGGGATATGGGTCTGTAATTTTTCATATGGAAGTGTCCGCTCCTGTCTTCTTGAGTAACGGGATTACTCTAGGTTCTCTAAAGTACCTAGGAACCTTTCCAGTTTCCAGCGAGAGGTTCAGCAAAGGGAGGATATCTCCCTCAATCTCTGATAGAGCTAGTTTAAAGATCCTAGGAGGGCAGGGATCTGCGGGTGAGCCAGATTTGATTTTGGATGCAATTCGTCAAACGGTCTCTGTCAAGAGTTTGAAAAGACCCTCTTTCCTGGGTTCTTCACCGCTTCATTGAGGGATTGCTTAAAGGGGGAATTGTCGATATCAGCCAGGATATTTTTTATTTTTTCGGAGAAGTAGGATAGGAATTTATTGCATTGTTCCTGGTTGGACGGCATCTCCAGCGACTTTTTTTGACTCAGTTCCTTGAGGATTTTAAATGTTAATTTTTGTTTGTTAGTTGCCACCGAGATCCGATTTTCATAGTATTCAGCTTTCCTGCGAGAAGCGCCTTTTTGTAAGTGGAGACTCTTGCCCTGTACTCTACAAGGGCCTGTGGCTCATAAGCTTTATGCCATCGTAGTTTGTGGTGGCGAAGCGTACGTTTCAGAGCCCTGAGCTCCTCCGTGAACCACGGAGCGCCCTTACCTTTGTTTCCAATTTTTATTTTCTTGACTGGTGCTAGTTTATTGATGGCAGAAAATGGCTGGCTGGAGATGGATTCAGTCCACTCTTCAATATCTGCTGTCGCCGGCCTCCTCAGGGGGTTTTCTCAAAGGGTGTTTTCTAGTTTGGCGTCCTTGATTTTTGTCCAGCTTCGAACTAGTTTCCAGTTGGTGGGCGGGCGCCCATTGTGCCTAGCTCTGGGGAGTAGAAGGATGATAAAATAGTGGTCTGACCACGCACAGGGGGTGGTCTCCACTAAGTTCGCAAACGGGGGGGGGGGGGAGTAGTCCAAACCAGATCTAGGGTGTGTCCTTTCTCATGTGTAGGGGTCGTTACTAGCTGTTTAAGCCCAGTAGTAGTGAGCATTTCCTCTAGCTGTTGGGCCTGTGCCTCTCTAAGTTGTTGGTCCCAGTGGAAGTTGAAGTCTCCCACCATCATAAGGTGTTGAAAACGTGATCGGAGATTAGTGACACATTCAGTGAGGAGATCCACAAAGCGTGTGGGGCATTTAGGTGGGCGGTAAACTACCATAATTGCTATACTAGAGGAGCTAAGACAGATCCTGGTAATTAGAATATCCGCTCCTTTCAGATTTTCTCCTGACAACTTCTCAATTGTCAGATGATTTTAATACAGAAGCGCCACCCCCCCTCCTCTTTTACCCGCTGACCTGTTATGCCAGATGGCGTCATAACCGCCAGGGAGTGATGCTGTTATGGTGGGACCGGAGTCCTCATCAAGCCATGTTTCAGTGAGGGCCAGAATGTCAAGGGCATGTTTCTGTAGGGAGCGTGTGTTCAGGACAGAGTTTCAATGTTATTACTATTACTGTCGCCAGGATAATGATAGCAGGAGGGGACAGGAATAGAGCTAGGTGTCTTTCTCCCCTGTGAGATGAAGTGTCCTACTCTCTGGAGTATATTTACTGTCTTTCGTTTTAGGGGGCTGGGCCTGAGATCGAGGATCTAAGTTCATCACCCGAGTATGCCCGTAATTGGCCAGGGATCCTGGACCCTGGGCCTGTTCGAGCACGGACGGGCGCAGACGGGCTTGCCTTAGGCGCGGCTTCGGCGCGCCCTTTGCGGCGTCCGCTCCAGCTCGCAGTTTTGTGCTTCTCGTGACCTCTGGTCCCACCCCACCAATCCGCACTGCTCTGCAGCAGCTGGTCACCCCAGGTCGCTAGACCGCGTTGGAGCGTGTGGAAAATGGAGGGTAGGACCAGCCAAGAGGAAGCTCGGGTATCCCTGGTGAGTAGTGTGGCAATAAACAAAGTGGATATTACACTCATAGTGGTTAAAAAAGTAAAACGGGTATGGTGATGTTAACACAGGTTTAAAAATCAATACATCAATACATGCACTACCTGGGCTAGCACGTCTTCTATAACAGCGCGTCTACTCCAGCTAGCAGTTACATGCCTCTCGTGACCCGTGGCCCCTCCCAGCCAATCAGCCCTGCTCTGCAGTAGCTGAACACCCCCAGGTCGCTAGACCGCGTTGGAGGGTGTGAAAAATGTAGTGCAGGACCAGCCAAGAAGAAGCTCCGGTATGCCTGGTGAGTAGCGCGGCAACAACAAAGTGGATATTACACTCAAAGTGGTTAAAAAAGTAAAACTGCCTGGGCTAGCGCGTCTTCTAGTATGTTCCCTTCACTCCCCAAATAATAATTCAGAGTGGTTCTTGAGGGATGTGCTATTTGCAGTCACGACTACCCCAGACACTTACATTTTGTTTTAGGTGATTCAAATGTGGTAATGGACTCCTCTCTCGTTCGTTCTGCTCAATAAGTGGGCCAGACATGTGCTGTCTTGAAGGTGAGCACCGGATAGCGAAGGAGCCCGCTAGCAGCTCCAAACAGTTGATATGCAGAGTCTGTTCCTGTGGTGACCAAGACCCTCCTGTGGCAAAATCTCCACAACTGGTGCTCCAACCTGATCTGCTCAGACGTGAGTCCCTTGCTCACTTTGCCACTGGATTCAAGCAAGCCGGGCTGAAGACGGCTGTAATGCCAGAAACCGGTCCTCGGAAGCTTGTTTCCGGTCCAGGGAAGGCATGGCTTGGCAGTTCTGGCTGGACTATTCCCATGAGGCACAGGGTCAGACTGATTTGAATATGGCCATGTCTGAACTGGGGTGGCAGAGTGGGCTAAAGAACGGTGATGGATTAAACCCAGATCTGTTGACTGGGTGTGAGTGTTTGATTGGTTCAGATGCTCCGTCCATCACCACCCCCTTTTGTACCACTTTGTTCGCCATAAGTTGGCAGGGTATGCTCAGACGTGAGTCCCTTGCTCACTTTGCCACTGGATTCAAGCAAGCCGGGCTGAAGACTGCTGTAATGCCAGAAACCGGTCCTCGTAAGCTTGTTTCCGGTCCAGGGAAGGCATGGCTTGGCAGTTCTGGCTGGACTATTCCCATGAGGCACAGGGTCAGACTGATTTGAATATGGCCATGTCTGAACTGGGGTGGCAGAGTGGGCTAAAGAACGGTGATGGATTAAACCCAGATCTGTTGACTGGGTGTGAGTGTTTGATTGGTTCAGATGCTCCGTCCATCACCACCCCCTTTTGTACCACTTTGTTCGCCATAAGTTGGCAGGCTATGCTCAGACGTGAGTCCCTTGCTCACTTTGCCTCTGGATTCAAGCAAGCCGGGCTGAAGACGGCTGTAATGCCAGAAACCGGTCCTCGGAAGCTTGTTTCCGGTCCAGGGAAGGCAAGGCTTGGCAGTTCGGGCTGGACTGTTCCCATGAGGCACAGGGTCAGACTGATTTGCATATGGCCATGTCTGAACTGGGGTGGCAGAGTGGGCTAAAGAACGGTGATGAATTAAACCCAGATCTGTTGACCTGGGTGTGAGTGTTTGAATGGTTCAGATGCTCCGTCCATCACCACCCCTTTTGTACCCACCTGATCTGCTGGCATCGGACTCTATCACCAGGTCTGGAGTGGAGCCAAATATCGCTCGGCCATTTCACGCCTCCATATGCGTAAGCCACCAGCGAATCTCCTCCCGTGCCTCGTCGGACAGTGCCACCAAATGTAAGTACGGAAACCCTTTCCGCAAATGAACCACTTTCAGCCTCTGCAGGGCCAGATAATGCAGTGGGCCTGGAAATATGGGCTGGATGGATTCCGACAATAGCCCCACTAGTCGAGCAATATGCCTGAGAGGTACTCTCTGCTTGACAAGTGTCCTTTGAAGCTCATGTCGGATTTTGGACAACTTCCTGGAAGGCAGGATGAGAGTAGCCTCGATGGAGTCTATAATGAACCCCAAGAAAGTGGCCTTTTAAGCCAGGACCAGCAGGGGTTTTTTGACGTTGATGACCAAGCCAAGCCCTTCTAACAGGGCGACCGCATGTTTCAACTGCAGCTGCTATGGATCAAGCGCCAACAAAAGCATGTTGTCGAGATGAACAACGAGGCGTGTTCCTCCTCTCTCGGAGGGGTTTCACAACCGGCTTGAGCACCTTCATGAAACAACACGGAGTGGAGGAAATCCCGAAAGGCAGAGTGGTGAAATGGTATGCCTGCTGGAACCTCCTCGGTGGTAGATAAATCAGTATGGCCAAATACGCATCTTTGAGGTCCAAACAGACAATCCAGTCATTTGTGCATTACACGTCCATTAAGAAGTGAATCCCCTCCATTTTGAAGTGACTGTAAACCCAACCACTCGTTGAACTCGCTCGGGTTCAATACCGTGCATTGTCCTCCATCTGCATTGTCTACCAAAAACATATTGCTTAAAAAACCCTGCAGACGCAGCGTCGTGGGGCAGATAGCCCTTTTATTGAGGAGGGAGGCCACCTCTGCATCGATAAGGTCTATATAGCACTGTGAGAACTCGATGGGTCTGGGTCGTGACCACTGGCGCTGGGAGCCGCAGAACTCTATGTGAAATTCTTGCACAGTTTGCAACACACAAGCATCGCTGGTGATCGTCTCCCATACGTGCACATAACTGGCCAAGCGGCCTCCCACTTGCAAGCGGAAAGCAGTAGACTCACCGAACAGACCACCTTGAGCCACTTCTCCAGCTGCAGAGTCAGCCAAGTCTCCCACTTAGGGTCCAGCTTTATTAGAAAGGAGCGCCTTCGTTCCGTAGAGATCGCGTAGTTGGCGTTGCCTAAAAACACCATCGCATGCTGAGCCCAACCGGATAGGGCCTCTGGAGATATGAGGGCGCCCGAGGAAGGCTTGCCGGCCCGCTGGCGGCCTGCGGGCCGTACTTTGAGTACCCGTGAATCATTATCGGGCCTAGAGCATCCAAGAGCATATCTTGACACACTCGCCAGGATATGTCTATCCATTTTTTGGGATCTTTCATAAACCAGGAAGGGGGCCATTCTAGCATCTAATTCTGGGGTCTGGGACCCTTTGCCATCGAGGCAGGGGTGAGGACACTCCGTCCGGAGTCTACTAAAGGCCTACTTACCCATGGGGGTGTACGAATCCTACTGGCCACATAGCTGGCAATCTTAGAGCAGGGTGTCCATTCGGACGACCGCAGGTGTAGGATCAGTTCCGGGTCAAACATATCCGACGTGTACTCTGACTCTTGGGGACCAGTAGGCAAAGCTGGGGTTGTCGGACTCCATGGCCGAAAGGGACCAGCCTCCTCATCAGTGTCTCCCTGTGCATCATCCCCTACCTGTATTGGGGTTGCCAGGCGCGGTGTACTGGGCGCATGGAGGGGGTCTAAGGGTATGGTCAAAGACTGGATCAGGGCCAAGAAAGCCTGCTGCAATTGCGCAAAGGCATCCTGATCCACCCTGTCTTTCCTGGGGTGTTTAGGTGGGGTGGGTTGCATATCCCCCTTCTCTGGCTGTGCCTTGGGTTCATACCTGGGATAGGGGCCCACTTAGCGCATTCACACGCGATCTGCTGTACTAGTCTCGCCTCCACGGGGGTCGTAACCTGCTCTACTGCCCTAATAGATGGACGCATCCACAGCGTCCTAACATTCATCATCCAAGGGAAGTTGTGCTAAGGGATCATCAGGCCATTGCATGTCTGCCTGATCTTTCAGGTCTACTAAGGCTAAATAAGGTTCTTGCTAGGGCTCTGCTCTCACCCAGGTTACACTGCCGCAAGTATAGCAGGGTGGCGCAGGGCCTCTCAGCAGCCTCCAAGAGCTGCAGCGGGGCTGATAGTGCACAGCCCTTCAATCAGGAGGGATCTGGGCCCCAGGGAACACCATCCTGCTGCCTTGCAAGTCTATAGGTCGGATTATTTTCCCCTGGGAGTGTGTCCCCTGCAGGTTTACACTCCCACCCTGCCTAATACAGACCCAGAGGGCTTCTCAGCAATCACCCGCAACACCTACCGCAGGTCCCCAGGGTGTCCAATTCCAAGTAGGCTCCTGAGCCTGTACAGACCCCCAAGGAGGGCGTCACTCTCCAGGGGCTGGCAGAGGCTCTGGCAGGCGACGGGTGAAATCTGGATCCTGACAGGGAACCCAAATTTCACATGTTGCAGCCATAGCGTTTTCACGCTCCCGCAGCTCCACCTAGCTCCATCAGTGCCCATTTCCTCAAACAGTGTACTTAAGAGGGGAATGAGGACGTTTTTGAACTCCTTGTAAAACTAAACCTTGAGGCCATCAATCCCCGGGGCGCTGCCGGATTTCATCCCATCAGGGCAATTGTGATTCAGTCTGCGTCCAAGGGATGCATGAGAAATTCCCTATGAGCATTAGTAAGCCAGGGAAGCTTCATGTGAGCTAAGTAGTCAGGTATTTTCGCATCTGAACACCCTGTCTTAGAGGTATACAGCGGAGTATAATAGTGCATGAATCTATGAGCTATGGCTGTTCATTCCGTTAACGGAGCCCCCTTTTCGTCATTAACAACCCCAACCCTAGCGGTTTCCCTATGTTTCCTCAGTGGGGATACCAGAATAGAGCCAGGGCGCTCGCTCTCGCCATAAGTGCGAGCATTCGCATATTTCCCCATGTATTTAACTTCTGAGCCGCCGTCTCGTGGTAGTCTTTTAGTGGTTCTTTAAACTCCTCCGTCACTTGTTCATCAGCGCCGCTGAAGAGGTCCCTCTCCTGTGCTTCAAATCTGAAAGTCACCTACGAAGTGACCTAAGGACACCAGCGTGTTTCGCCATAGCTATCCCCCTGATATATACTTTAAAATGTTCCCACACAACAGCAAAGGTGTCCACCGACCCAATATTGTGGTCAAAAAAGGTGTCTATTGCTTCAAACATTTCAGCTTTAAAAACCGGGTCCAACAGGGAACATAGGGACAGCACCATGAACGGAGGGACTTGTGTGTGTTGGCAGTCCAGAACCAGCAAAATCGGGGAGTGTCCGAAAATGTGCGAGTTAGCACTGCACATTCCCGGATTTGAGAGAGCAATTTTCTAGATGCTAACCAGTAGTCAATTCTGATAGGCCAAATAATGTGTGAACCCACCCTTACCCTAGGATCGTGTTCTCCAGACTTCATGCAAGTCGAGCTGCACAGTGACATATATAAAAGTACGCGCTGCAGCCGGTAGTCGCTGGTCTGGGCCACCCGATCTATCAAGCTGTGTATTTAAAACACAATTGAAGTGCCCTCCCATAGTTGTTCAGTCTCCCTATAGCTACTCAGTTTATCAAGCAATGTCATGTAGAACTGTGGGTCATCATAGTTCGGGCCATGTAATGACGCCTCACGCATATGACGTGAACCCCACAGCATGAGTTTTCTCCTGAAGACCTCTGCGGGTAAACATCCAACTGTTTGAAGGGCAAATGTGACTCTTGCAGAAAAGCAATATCGACGGCATGTCTGAGGTATGATAGGACCTTTCTAAACTTTCGAAAATCATTCAGGCAGCGGACATTCCAGGTCATCACCATCGTCGGTCTAGCTGCATATAACGACACATCTCTCCCCACCAACCCATATCATAATTCGAAGAACGCAACAAGCAACAGACCCCTAAGATTCCCAAGCAAACGTTAAGCCTCATCTGCAATACAGAATGTCTGAGGTATATGTTCACGAGGCTTGTTCCGACGTTGTTCGAACTGGAGCTTGGGCTGAGTTTTGTCCACCTTCCCCATGTTTTCCGCCTGAGTGTGCGACTCTTAGGTCTAATGAGAAGCAGAACTTTCCAGGAACGCCTATTTGCAGAAACAGCAACCCCGGAGAGCTCACAGCAGCAATAAATTGGTCAAAGTGGTCAGTCAGCCAAGCAGGTATGCAGGAGAAAATGTCACTGAGTCGTGGGAATATGGTTTTCTCTTTTGGGTCCAGCAATGAGGGAGTGTCCGCTTACTTTCCAGGAACGTCTCGAAGCTCTAACTCCAAATATGCGTAGCCTGGCGTCGCCCCCAACACGATGGATCAGGGATGGGGAGTCAACAGGCCGGGAGCTCCCAGTTAGGTGGGGTAGTCTTTTGTGGCCTTGCAATCAATTCACCCGGTAGTTAGGGGTTCACCATATATAGCAGCAGCCCCGCGCATTAGACACGGGTCCAAAAAGTGAAATTGTGTTCACACCTGGCCAATTCGGACAGCGCCGACCACAGAACCCTTGCGATGCGTGCTTCTCACAACTTGCCGCGGCCTATGTTGAAATGGCGTGACCTACGCTAGTCCCAGTGGTCTCAATCACGTTGATGCTCCTCGTGAGCTCCCCAGGATGCGTAGAGGGGGGAAAACTGGTAGGGGTGCCACATTCACAGCAAACTGGCCCAAGTCAGTCGCAGCTCACCAACATGGAAAGCGAGTCCCAGGCACAAGCGCTCACCTCCTCCTCCAGGGCTTCGCTGTACCTCTCATCTTCATGAAGCAGGCCCGATGGCCTCCAACGCTCCGCACTCAGCAGCTTCCGTCAGCAGCAGCACTTTCACTGGCAGCGGTAGGTGGATCACGCAGCGTATCTCCTCTCTGCCGGATCCTAAATGGTCGCCTTTGTGCCCAGGGACGCCTCTTGCAGGCTTGTGTGGGCCGTGGGACACCTGCTCAGTTCGACACTGCCGACTGCGTCACCAACTCGGCCTTTGATACTCCGCGCCATGACTCAGTGCACGATCGCTGCTCGTCCTCTCAGTGGCACCTCACCGCCACAGACACAGCACCGGATGAGGGCTCCACAACTTGGGGACAGAAGTTTTATGGCTTAGCATCAAGCATTGATGCAGGATTACCGCAGGATAGTACAGATGTTGGACGGGGCTCACGGCGCAAGCAGCCATTTCGGGCTCAGGCAAGCACCCCCCATTTGGGCATTTGAGTAGAAGCTCCTCTTGTCATCATGCCAAAAACTGCTTCTCCGCCTATAATTGAAAACATTTGAACCTGAATCAAAACTAACACCGACAAGCTCCTTCAATGCCGAAAACCCTTGCGTACCCCAGTTGAAAACTTCAAATCTAGGTCTCGTCAGGTATTTTTTCAACATTTTAATAATTCAGTATTACAAACTTAGCACTTCCCTGCCATCCAAAACATGCACAACAACTTACATATAAAATGAATAAAAAATACTTAATCTAATATTTACAAAAGCCCTAAACAATATTCCTCTCTAAACTCATTCAAAACAATCTGTAATTTGGATTGAAGCATTAATACTTCAAATCTCAAATTAAATTCACCAATTTGATGTAATCTACCTAGTAAATTTAGTTATACTTATCTGCTCAGAAGCAGCAAACAAAAGAGGGCCAAGATGGAATATTGGGAGTTTTTATCGACCTGAATGTTTTAAATTTTCTTCGAGTCATACAATGTCCTTATTTTGGAACTTTCAAGTGCTTGCTTCTTGAAAGTGGGAGTTGTAATACATAATGTTAGCCTCCTGTCTTGTCATAAAATCCATTTCTACCCCTGTCCCTCCTAGTTCATCTGTATACCTAATTTTCAAAGCCTTCATCAATTGCTGGTTGGTAATACCCCATGTGGAAAGGAGGTTCTACCCTTCTCCTCAGGCCCTAAGATATAAAAGGTCCCAGTGTTTGTGTTATGGTTCAGGGAACCATAATATGACTCCTCATCCACACAGGCAAAGCAAGAAAATAGATTAAGGCACTGTATCAAATACACTGAGCCACATAGTTAATGCAGCCACCCTCCTGAAGTGGTAAGCTTATCAGCAGTGGGCAGAGATAGTAGAAAACCCGGCATTATTGCTTAACAACGTGTGGAAAAAAGGCTCAAAGTAGGGCAGGACATTAATTGCCAATACCTGCCTCAAGGCCTTTCGTGATGGTATAGATGTTACCAGTGGTCAGTTAAGTCGATTTTGGTTTAAAGCACTGCTATCTTCAACCCCAATCTCAGGGCGTAGGTTCACATAATCATCATCAGGACCATAATTGGTAAATCTCTTATGAAAGGTAGTTGGAAATGACTTTCTTCATATTAAAAACTGTACATAGTGCGAAGCAATAGGAGCACTGCGAAAGGTAACCCCGTTTTGAGGGGTTAATCAGTCATCCAGTGGTACCAAGGAACAAAAATGGCATTTCAACAATTATTTCTAACAGCAGCTAGGTCATACTTATGCAACCTTCTGATCACAACACACACTTTCCATGCCATAGACCATTTTCAGCAAATGCTACTAATTTGACCAGAGCCCCAAAGGGTTTGGACCTGGCCTTAACTGGGTCTCAATTCCTATAGTCTTCAGCAGTGCTGCTGGTGGAAGGCTGAGAGAACATCAAGAATTCACACACTAAGGGGCCGATTAGCATTGCGGTTTTTCCGCATCCTCCGGGCCGGCGGAAGTGTCCGCCGGCCCGGAGGATGCGGAAAAACCGCGGCGGAGCCTCCAAAGACCCACCGCCAAATTAGGATGGCTGGTGGGTCTGGAATTCCGTCCGCCGCTTTTCCGCAGCGGTCAGCTTCCAACCGCGGCGGAAAAGCTATAACATGGCAGGCGGTGTCTATGAGACACCGTCCGCCATATTATGATGTTGGTGTAAAAATGCTTTTCCACGGCGGCATTTCCGCCATGGAAAAGCATACGGACATTCACTTTGGGGGCCCGTTGCGGGCCCCCTGGGTGAATGGGGGGTAGGGGGTGCACATGGGGGGTACCTATGGTACCCCCCTGCATTTGCGTACACAAAGCAGCAGGCACCGTGCGGTGCCTGCCGCTTTGTGCATGTAAATTTTTACATGCATTTTTAGGTCTCGCCTGTCGATGCGCATCGAGCTTGCGAGCCTATTGCGGCCTAACCACGCTTTAACTAACAAGCAAGGAATCGTGGCGATTCCTTGCAGTGCCCGTGACTTTTAAGCTCAATGCGCATGTGCATTGAGCTTAAAAGCGCGTGCACAGCCGCCCGCATTCCTCCGACACCTTTGAAGTGAAGCTTAGCTTCACTTCAAAGGCCCGGCTTCTTCACACCCACATGCCGCTCTCGCTCTCCCCGCTCCGCCCCCTCCCCTGCCCGCCTTGTGCATTTCTCCTACACCCCCTCCCCACAGCAATGCCCTCCGTCTGTTGTACAATCCACATGCCGCTCTCCCCGCTCCGCCCCCTCCCCTGAGTCATCCTGCCTGCCCAGACTTCTCCTCCCCCCTAATTACATCCCGCTTTCACTTGTTAGTGCATGTCCAGTTAACGGAGCTTCAAAAATACAACGGCGTCACTGCCTTTATCCAATCAAGAAGGTACGAGTGCTGGCAGATTTTACAGGGGTGTCCTAAACGTTTGTATTTTTTATTGGTCTAATAAATGGGGCTAGATTTGTCGGGCATAACTCCCCGCCGTCCTGAAGACTAAAAATCTACACGACGCTAAAGTAAAATAACTTTTATCTTTTTTTCAAGTAGCAGAGTACCAATTGTTTGGTGCAGGATTTTTTTTTATCCCCACCACACTGAAAAAGCCAAAAGCATATATGTTTTAGCATGTGTTTTTGATGAGGCACGCACGACTCGTTGCAAGGATTTTTGAACAATGGACTGCAAGGGACAGCTTAATTTGACTGTGTTCCTGTGATTTGCGTGCTGCATTCATGTATGTTATATCCGACTCTGAGGCTGATCCTATCTTCCTTTCCTCTTGCCAGCGACTAGCCACATTTTGGTAATTTAAGCCGCCCCCTCCCCTGAGTCATCCTGCCTGCCCAGACTTCTCCTCCCCCCTAATTACATCCCGCTTTCACTTGTTAGTGCATGTCCAGTTAACGGAGCTTCAAAAATACAACGGCGTCACTGCCTTTATCCAATCAAGAAGGTACGAGTGCTGGCAGATTTTACAGGGGTGTCCTAAACGTTTGTATTTTTTATTGGTCTAATAAATGGGGCTAGATTTGTCGGGCATAACTCCCCGCCGTCCTGAAGACTAAAAATCTACACGACGCTAAAGTAAAATAACTTTTATCTTTTTTTCAAGTAGCAGAGTACCAATTGTTTGGTGCAGGATTTTTTTTTATCCCCACCACACTGAAAAAGCCAAAAGCATATATGTTTTAGCATGTGTTTTTGATGAGGCACGCACGACTCGTTGCAAGGATTTTTGAACAATGGACTGCAAGGGACAGCTTAATTTGACTGTGTTCCTGTGATTTGCGTGCTGCATTCATGTATGTTATATCCGACTCTGAGGCTGATCCTATCTTCCTTTCCTCTTGCCAGCGACTAGCCACATTTTGGTAATTTAAGGCCACCTGAAACCATCCTCTTAGTGCTCCACCTTACATGTTGAGGCCCTGGAGCTGTAACCTCTTGACCTCGGGAGGTTATGGGTCTAGTGGTTTTTATTCCCTCTGATTCGGCAGTATCTGCCGACTTCCTTTGCAACATTAGGGCCTTGTTATATGAGGAAATTGGAAATACCAACAGGTCCTGTAAGAGGTCAAAGATCCCTTTGTGACACCAGGTTTGTCCACCGTTCTGAAGCAATTGCGAGAGGGGGCATTTATCCAGAGCCCCGCCCTGCAAATCTCCCGCCACCACTAATTGAAAACTGCTCAGCTGCCCTTTGCTGCTCTGTGGGATTCAGCTCCCAGTTCACTTGGAAAACATGTATTCCTGTTAAGGTACCATTAAGCCTCCGACCTATCATTGTTCATTTTTTCGTAGTTGTTTTTTACCCGTTTTTTGTTACTTTTCAGTGGCCGCATGTATGGCCATACTTACATTCTAGCTCCGCATGACAGTTTCTGTGTCTTTTTAAGCGCAGTAGGGACTAAGTACAACACAAATAGAATCGGTCGTCTAATGCAGAGGTTATCTCTGCAATATGTGATTTCACATTTTAAATCTGGCTTACCAGATGTCAGTTTCTACAACTAATGTATTCTGGGAGTTGCAGTCTTTTTTCACAATCCTTCAAGGAAAATATCAGAAGTTAGCTGTTTGTAAATGAGGAGCTCATTTCTGGGAGTGTGACTTGTACTCACTGCCTAATCGTGATTGAATTGTGTGCAAGGGCTTTTTTTCCATTTTAAATGACTCAGATCTGCTTAGGGCATAGATCTCAAGTTGCCATGTGTCAGTTACAAGCATATATGTATCCATGATTGTTTGTCTTTGGATTCCTATACTTATAGCATCTGATGGATATTTCTGACAACGCAACGCCACTCAACCACGCAACACCACTCAACCACGCAACGCCACTCAACCACGCAACGCCACTCAACCACGCAACGCCACTCAACCACGCAACGCCACTCAACCACGCAACGCCACTCAACCACGCAACGGCACTCAACAACGCAACGCCACTCAACCATGCAACGCCACTCAACCACGCAACGCCACACACACGCAACGCCACACACACGCAACGCCACTCACCCACGCAACGCCACTCACCCACGCAACGCCACTCACCCACGCAACGCCACTCACCCACGCAACGCCACTCACCCACGCAACGCCACTCACCCACGCAACGCCACTCACCCACGCAACGCCACTCACCCACGCAACGCCACTCACCCACGCAACGCCACTCACCCACGCAACGCCACTCACCCACGCAACGCCGCTCAGCCACGCAACGCCGCTCAGCCACGCAACGCCGCTCAGCCACGCAACGCCGCTCAGCCACGCAACGCCGCTCAGCCACGCAACGCCGCTCAGCCACGCAACGCCGCTCAGCCACGCAACGCCACTCAGCCACGCAACGCCACTCAGCCACGCAACGCCACTCATCCACGCAACGCCACTCATCCACGCAACGCCACTCATCCACGCAACGCCACTCATCCACGCAACGCCACTCATCCACGCAACGCCACTCATCCACGCAACGCCACTCATCCACGCAACGCCACTCATCCATTTGCAAAACGAAAAATCTAAAACTCTTCTATTGCGAGACCTATTGCATTTTCAATGCTTGTTAACATTGCGGCGGGTGCAGCTTGAAGCTGCACCCGCCGCAATGTTAAAAATAGAGGATGTGACCGCCACCCTGGCGGTCACATCCTAATCAGCACGGAGGGAACGCCGCAGCCCCTGCGGACGTTCCCTCCTCCTCAAGGGTGGCGGACGGACGCAAGTCCGTCCGCCATCCTAATGAGCCCCTAATTCTGGACAAGTGGGTACTCCCATCTGTTCTTAATAGGTATTGCATAGAATTTGTGGAAAACTCCAAAGACAAACAGTATCATATATAAGCTATTTACATGTCTTGTGGAAGGAGATTGAGATACTACTGTTCAGGATGGGTGCTGTAAAAGTGGTAGTAACCTATCCTGGTTGTATTTTGTGTAATCCTGTATTTTAAGGAAAGATGAGACCTTACAACCCATTCTCGACTTCGATAATGGTGTTCACATTACTAAATTCAAAATGACTTCATTACTAGATGCTGCTCCCTTTCTGTAAGAAGCTTATTTTCATGCACCAATTAACTTGATAGATAATCGAAAGAACAAACAGGGTTTCAACTGCTTTGCAGATGATGTATTCCATTATCGATTTCCTTAACAGTGATTCAGAATACATTTCACACCAGGAGTTTTCACCAAACGCTTCTTACAGCACATAAGGAACACAGCTTTTTAGGTGTGCCCATTTCTCATTAACTTAATGGTGAAGGAGATTTTAATTGATTAGTGTCAGTGCAGCACAAACCAAACCATTAATATTCTACATTGTTATCCACTTCACAGTCAACTTGCAAAAGTCCCAATTGCAGCCAAGTGAAGTACATTTCTGGTGGGCCATATCGACAATGAAATCCATGATAGTTGAGAATATGGCAAGACTTGACATTTAAGAGCACATTTCCTCTTTAACAGATATCAAATTCACAAGCATGGCGAAAAGTGATCACATTAGTAGGAAACAAAGACATTGTGCATTCACTTTGTACCTAATGCGCACCTCATATGAGATTATAAGTGTGGCTAAACAGTCATTTGCCATATGCTTGGGGTACTCGTGTTTGTAACACAAACTGAAGTCCAGTGGACACCTATGAAATCGTGGCATATTTACAACCATTTGTGTTCACTAATCTAATCCACTTTGATATTAACTTACTTTTCTCGCATGGGTTCTAGGCACATCTGTGAACACTTAGAGTGCCAAGGCCTCTGGCCACATTCTTTCAACACATCAGCATTCTAAAGAATTCCATGAAACCCTTTATCCCGAATGCATTAGAAAAAGTTGAGAAAATGTTGATTGATACTCTCGCACTTCAGCATCACTTGGTGACCTGCTGCACTTAACAGTCAAGCTTAAGCACCCCTTTTGGCCAGAAACAGGATATATATGTATTTCAAGTCGGTGGTGGACTTCCTATGGGCCTTGGGAATCTAGTACATCGCAATAATAGATGGATATCCTCCTGATGCATTTTTTGCTGGTTATGGGCTTGAAAACCATGCAGAGCAGTTGATAATTATGTTGAAGTTCTCTGTATACCCTTGGGGTGCATGAGAGAGTTTTATGTCTAAAGCTATTAATGTACCTCAACTTTGACAGGTTTAAAGTCAAATACCTCTCTCGGGCAAACAGGATGCCTTTCTACCCAAATCTTAACTCAAGTGAATGTACCTGAATCTTCTTAAGTGAGATATTGTCATAGAGATCCTGTGATATCCCATTCCTGTTCCGATTTACTTCTTGTGTATGTCTTGTTTGCTGTTTATAGTTTGGTTCTTGCCACTTATTTTGCTGGCTTTGATTCGTAATGTTCAGATAATGCCCTTACATAATCAGGATTTTTTTTTATATGCTTTATATGAAGCAACTGTTTTGCAATGTCTTTTGTCAGCCCTCTGTATGCTAATTATGTGAATCAATTCATATTTAACATCTATTTATTTACTATTTATTTTTAGTGTTTTCTATAGCGCGAACATGACCCTGTACAGGGTATCGGAGCGCTTTACAGGAGCATTTAAACACCCCGACCCTTACATATTTTGAGCCATTACTGGTTTGCGACATTTACAATTACGTAAGGTATAACCACATATATAGTGTTCAACAGATAGACTACCATTAAGCCTCTAGAACTATACAACACAATAAGACAAACACGAATATACAAGTCCAAAAATTGTACAGTTAGCTGCTTGTGTGAACATTCGAACAGCAGGGCAGCATGACATATACATAATTCAGCTGTAGGGTATTGGAAGAAATGTCCTCATATAAAACAATTTTGCTTCCTTTTTAGGTCGAGGACCTAAAGGCTGCGCTTGCGCAGTCTGGGGTCGGAGATTTAATGTTTCTTAGTAGTGCGGTTTAACCCGCCTCCCTGCCCGTCTCTCCTCCATTGGCTGGCTTCCTAAACGGAGGCCAGCCATTGGAGGAGAGATGCGTCACTCTAATTTAGCCCAGTCTCTTTCAGATTCGGGGGCGTAAGTTTTGCTGTTCTTTAGACAGTGACGTAGTCTGTCACTCAGAACCACAAAACCTCGCCCCGATTCCGAAAAATTCGGAAGCTTGCGGCCGCCATTTTTTCTTCACCCGCAGTGAAGGTGAGCCGTTCCTCGTTGTTCCTCGTTGTGCTTGTGTCCGCCCCCCATGCCCCCTCCTTCCGTCCCCTCTCGTGTTGCTGATTTCTGTGCATCCCGGCTCTCCCGGTGACCCGCAATGTGACCCTCGGCACGAGATGCGGCGCTGGAAGACCCGTGCAGAAGGCGGAGGCAGTCCGAGCCTTGCCCCCTCCTTCCGTCCCCTCTCGTGTTGCTGTTTTCTGTGCATCCTGGCTCTCCCGGTGACCCGCAATGTGACCCTCGGCACGACAACTATGGCGGAGGTAAGGCATAAAGTGCAGGGCAGGGAGGCCGGAGAAACCACCACTACGGCAAACTTAATCAAAACAGCCGTTCCTCGTTGTGCTTGTCCTTGTGTCCGTCTCCCCCTTGCCCCCTCCTTCCGTCCCCTCTCGTGTTGCTGTTTTCTGTGCATCCCGGCTATCGCCAATTAAGATATACATGTAAGGAATTGAGTACATTAACCAGACATATGGTTTAGGTATACATCTCCCAGACCGTAAAATAAAATGGCACAACCATTTCTTTGCACCAACCTTTATATTCACAAGTTTGCCATATTCTGAACAGCCGGCCTGTAAATTGCATCCACGAACGGCAGGAGAAACATACCCGTTTTTATTAAAGGTCCCTCGCGTCTTAGCTACATGACGCGTTTCTGGTCCGCTAGAGTGGCGATTGAAGTAGAGATAGGACGTGGGATCCCATAGTTGTTGTTCTATGCCCGATTGGCAACTGCCATGATGAAATAGAAATAGGATATGGAATCCTATAATTAGCGTTCTATGCACGATTATCAGCTGTCCTATTGAAATAAAAGCAGGATCCTAAAGTCTGTATTTTGTACCCGATTAGCAACCGCCATAGTGGAATATTGATGTATCTTATCCCGGCAGGCAGCAGCTGCCGGTGCAGGGCAGGGAGGCTGGAGAACCCACCACTACGGCAAACTTAATCAAAACAACGTGATTGGGATGCGCCACATCCTCCTCTCTTCTGCCTTTCGCACATGCCCTTACTTCCCTCATCATTTCTCTCCTCTTTTCCCCCTCGCGTATCTTTCTCTCCACGCGCTCTCCTTTCTCCGTTGCACGGCCCTCCCTCCCCCTGTTTATTCTCCCTGCTCCTAGGCCCGCTCCCCCTGGTTCCACCCTGCCCGGCCGCATCTGCCTCTTCTCAGCGCTGTAGATAGTTGGAGATTAAGTGATTTGTCCAGAATCACATATGTTGTGCAGACGCCGAGCTGGTTCCCCAGCTCCATAGTCGCGAGCTCTGGCTGTTGCGCCACACCCTCCTCTCTTCTGCCTTTTGCCTCGCCCTTGCCCTTACGTCCCTCATCATTTCTCTCCTCTTTTCCCCCTCGCGTATCTCTCCCTCTCCACGCGCTCTCCTTTCTCCGTGCACGGCCCTCCCTCCCTATGTTTATTCTCCCTGCTCATAGGCCCGCTCCCCCTGGTTCCCCCCTGCTCGGCCGCATCTGCCTCCAGGGTTGTGCGAGGGGGTCATCAATCTTAGGGCGGACATTTGAGGGGGGGCGCTTTCTGGATCTTGAGCCTGAAATACTCGCTATAAGGTACGGATCATCCAGGATGGAACAGTAATGCGAATCTTAAAATGGGACCGATATTTGATGAGCCCCACAAAGTGGAACTCTCTCACTACCTCACTCTCTATCTCACTACCTCACAACTTCACTATCTCGCTCTAACACACTACCTCACTCTCGCTCTATCTCACTACCTCACTCTCTCTCTTTCTATCTCACTAACTCACTTTCACTCTCTTTCACTACCTCACTCTCTCTCTATCTCACTACATCACAACCTCACTCTCTGGTTCTATCTCACTACCTCAGAACATCCCTCTCCCTCACTACCTCACTCTTTCACTACCTCACTCTTTCACTACCTCACTCTCTCGATCTCACTACCTCACTCTCTATCTACCTCACTCTCTCTCACTACCTCACTCTCTCTCTATTTCACTACCTCACTCTCTCTATCTTACTACCTCACTCTCTTTCTATCTCACTACCTCACTCTCTCTCTCTGCTAATGCAATCGGTCTTGCATATGCAAGCAATTAAGCTATTGCCAATATAAATGACAGTGCCATTTATTTAGGGATACAAAAAAAAATGAGCAATGCCAATAGCTCTACCTATAATATTGCCGAGACCATTGCATTGTAAATGCTTGTTGAATGTTGCGATGGATGGAATTCTCATGTCGGGGGGGGGGGGGGGGATGGGCTTTCCAAATTCTCGTTGCTGCCCCTGAGAATGCTCGGTCATAAGTTCTTTTCTTACGGAAACGTGCCGGTTTCAGTAGTAGATCCGCTTTGCTCCTGGAGGAGCGTGTCCCTCCCGAAAGCGTGAATTTCTGGGCGAGATAGACTGGAGATTTGTTGTGTATTGCTTTATGGGTGAAGCATGCCATCTTGAACTGGATTCGTGCTTCGAAAGGTAGCCAGTTGAGAGCTTTCAAGTGTACTTATGTTTGTTTCCGTTCATGTGAGTTCTCTTATCTGTCTCAAAACCTTTTTATCAAATGTCTAATCACTGCTTATATGTGCTATTTTCATTAAAGAAAATTCAAATGACAAATTGAAATTAAGCAGATATCCGTGATCAGTGGGGTAGTCTGGAAATCTCCTTGCTGGCAATTGTTTGTTGTGCTCGACTAGTTTAAGAGTCCTCAATATTTTTGCATTAATTTAGTGCCTCCATTAATTATTTTCTACCACACGTAATGTTAATTTCCACCCTGTCTGACATGTTGGTTTGATCACAAAATAGCAAACATATCACCTGAAGGATGTAAGTGTACTATATTGGGCCTCTAATCCCTCCATTTTTCCGACCTTTGATAGGTCGAGTCCTTATCTCATTACCCCTATGCAGAGATGCCGTATCGACGACTTGTAGATAGGTGGTGTATGTGGTGTAAGACAATGGTAATGTTGAGTTCTAGCTTATTTAATTGAGAATGCCGTTTAATATACTTGTTTCTCTCAATTGGTCCTAATCTCACTAGTTATATTTGCATGGTCAGTTAAAGAGATTGTTTTAGATGGTGAACGCTTGCAAGTTTCAATCGGTGGTGCAACATTGGCGAACTAATTGGTTTATTAATACATATTATTCTGATTTACAAAATATTCTTTTCACAGGATATGGCCTCAGTATGTAAAAGACAGGATCCAGTCCACTTACATGTATTTCGCAGGCAGTGTCGGCCTGACGGCGCTGTCTGCAGTTGCAGTCAGTAGATCTCCAGCACTCATGAGCCTTATGATGAGGGGCTCCTGGTTGGTAAGAGCACTGTTAGTGTATAATGTTTTTGAAATGTGTACGGAAATCTGTTTTCAGATTACACAGCGGTGCAAGGCATGTGCCCTATTGATTTTGCAAACATTAGAATTGGGCTCATCTCTCCATTTTTTTTATTTTCTCTGTCCCTTAGGTAGTATCTTTGAACCTCATTGATCCTCCGTTTTCTTAATTGGAACTTACATTTGCTGGACTTCTGGGCTTACACGTTGTTCTGCATGTTCTTGAGGGTAAATGAGAATAAATAAACCTGACCATGTGAAAATGCACTTTACGAAAATAAGTGCCACTCTTGTTGCACAGCCTACTGTTTACGAATGAGCGTTACTCAGCTCTCCATGTGAGTTGTATACAGTTCGAGGCATGTGGGCTGCTAAATTCATATCTTAGCATTAGATCGCCGCCTAGTGTTGGGTCCGGATGATCGCACATTGTTGTCCTGGAAGAGTCTTCGAAGTATCCTGAGATAGGTGGCTCCTCCCCTGGACTACAGTGCGCATGGGCATCGGCTCCATCCCCAGATTGTTTTTTTCCGCCATTGGGTTCGGATGTGGTCCCGACTTCTCTTTGTCGGAACCGAGAAAAACTAACTTTTTCAGGCCAAAAGGCCTTGTATTTTCTAGCGTCGGTATTGTTCGCGCACGGTCTCGGGTTCTTCCAACTCTTGAAGTCGGATTCAACGGAGTCTACACTCTTCGAACATCGAGGCCTTCTCATCGCGACACGACTACAACTTTACAGCATGGAGCGGAGTCCGTTTAAGTACTGTCCGCTCTGTGGGTCCAAGTACCCACATATAGACCTCCACCCGGTCTGTAACAAATGCCTTTCACCGGACCATGACGACGGCAAGTGTAAGGCTTGCGCTCAATTCAGGTCGAAAAAGACTCTCAAGCTTCGGCGCGCGGTGCGCCTGGAGGCCAGACAAGCGGCCCCCGATCCAGAAAACATCTTCGGCGACCAGGAAGAAGATGAACAGGGTCCTCTTCTCCAAATCTCCCCACCCGAAACGGAGGTCGAGGCGGATCCGGAGGACGACGACGGAGTCGCGGGTCAAGACCTTCAATACGTCGACGAGGTAGGGGACGTCGAAGAGATTTATGGGGCCGCGGCAGATAGCTCTGGAGACGAGCTATGCCCCGAAGGTTTCGAAGATCAAGATCGGGTCACGGGATCGCCAAGTGGCCTTACCCAAGACCCAGTGCCGCAAGCCACGGCCCCGCCATCAGGCCCGGCCACGGACGTACTTGCTGGGCAAGCCGGATCGAAACCGAAACCTGCGGTGTCGACGACACCTAAAATGGCCGACCCGAAAACGAAACCGAAACTTATGGACTCGAGCGTCCCTAAAATGGCGGCCGGCCCACAAAAACATACTGCACCCGCTGCCGCATCGGCTCCGTCGGGCTCCGGTCCGCAGAAGCCGAAGAAGTCGATCGATTCCGCTGGAACGAAATCGGCGCAGGAGGAGGGATCCTCTAAAAAGGGTGGTCGGCACGGATCAACCGCTGCGACACCGTCTAAGCACGCCAAGGCCAGCAGCGTAGTGGATACGGAACCGGCTCAAGCGCACGGATCAACTGCTGGCACGTCTGCGCATCGGTCCAAGGACTCTGGGTCGGCGTCAACGGCATCGGCGCCCAAACCTCAGAAGGGCCACCATCACGTCGGATCCGAGGGGAAGGTCAAGACGTCCTCGTCAGCGCCAAAAGCCACTGTGGATGAAGCGTCTCCCATCGCCGCTTCGCTGCAGAGAATCAGGGAAAAGGCCGCTGCTGCGTCGGCTCCGTTGCCGTCGCCTCAGACGCCGAAGGATGCTCCGGCCAAGCCTAAAAGCAAGCTTCTCTTCCTTCTGCCGCCGAAAGAGGCTCCGAAGGCTTTTTCTACAAAATCGACGCCAAAGAAGGCGGATTCTTCTACGGCAGGGGTACCTTCAAGTCGAGAACTCGAATCCGAGGACGATTCTGAGCACTTCATCGACGCCAACACGGGCAAATTGACAATATACAAAAGAAGGATCACATCAGAGCCTCTAGACTCCTATGTTATCCCACTAAAGAAGAAAAAAGTTCCTCTGGACGCTTCTACCCTCATAGAGCCTATCCAGCCTCCTCCAAGAAGAAGCCCTACTCCCTCACCAGACCATTCTGATGGTGAGGGTTACAATGAGGAGGACCAATACACCTTCCCAGTAAATGAACCAGATGCACACACAGATGCATATGATGACATTGGTGACCAAGGCACCCAAGGTGTGGGGCAAGACCCACAGCTTTTCAGTGCACGTGCATCCCCAACAGAGGATTCTGCAGGTTTTCATGCACTAATTGAGAGGGCAGCTGCTAATCATGATGTGGACATGCATGCTGACCCGGTTGAAGAAGACTTTCTCTTTGACACGTTTTCAGTCTCTGAGAGGACTGTAAAGACACTGCCTATGCTCAAGGGAGTCCTCAAACATGCTGCGGACATCTTTAAGGAACCCACTAGGGCGAGAGTGGTCAATCCACGTATTGAGAAAAAGTACAGACCAGCACCTGCAGACCCTGCATACATTCGGGGACAGTTGCCGCTAGACTCCCTGGTGGTCGCCAATGCCCGCAAACGGGCCAACTCCCAAACAACGGGTGAAGCTCCTCCCCCGGATAAGGAGTCCAAAGTGCTAGAGGCAGGGGGCAAAAGAGTAGCTGCACAAGCTGCCAACTTTTGGCGTATTTCTAATACACAAGCACTCTTAGCACGTTACGATAGGGCGCATTATGACACCCTAGAACAGATTGTACAACACCTGCCTCCAAAGTTTCAAGAGGGCACAAAACTGCTTATAGAGGAAGGAAAGTTGATCTCCAACGCAGCCATCAAGTGTGCACTTGACGCCGCAGACACAGCAGCTAGGGCGATCAACACTAGCGTCATGCTGAGACGACAGGCTTGGCTCCGCATATCTGGGTTTAAACCTGATATTCAGACAACCATCCTTAATCAGCCAGTCAATCCTGATCGACTGTTTGGTCCAGATGTTGACACCACCCTCGAAAAGATAAAAAAGGACACAAACTGCTAAGTCCATGGGGGCCCTACAGTCACAACAGTTTCGTGGCAACAATTTTCGTCGCTCAGGTGCACGTGGAGTCACCAGAGGACAAATGGGTCAACAATCTCAATTCCCAAAAGGTGGAGCACAATCCTCGTTCACAAAACAGAACAAGGGAGGTTACAGAAATAACAGCAACAGAGGTCGCGGCAGAGGAAACAGCTCCCGCTCCTCTACCCCAAGCAAACAGTGACTCTCTGTCACTGCCCCCCGACCACTTAACACCTGTCGGGGGGAGACTGCAGCAGTTCCTGCCCGTCTGGAGAAACATCACCACAGACAGGTGGGTGCTACAACTTGTCCAGTACGGTTATTGTCTAGAGTTAAAGTCCACTCCACCCAACAATCCACCAAGGCAACGGCCTATGTCCGCAGAGCATTTGCACTTATTGCAGCAGGAAGTAGTGGCGATGCTGCAAAAAGGCGCAATAGAGCTCGTGCCAGTGGGAGAGGAAGGAACAGGGGTATATTCCCTGTACTTCCTTATTCCAAAGAAGGACCGATCTCTCAGGCCCATTCTAGATCTACGTCCCCTCAACCTGTACATACTGTCGGAACATTTCCATATGCTTACACTGCAACAGATTCTCCCCTTGTTAAACCAAGGGGACTTCTTGGCAACCTTAGATCTCAAGGATGCTTATTTCCACATTCCACTACACCCGTCCCACAGGAAATACCTCAGGTTCACTATCCAAGGCAAGCATTACCAGTTCAAGGTCCTACCCTTCGGAGTCACCACAGCCCCGAGGGTGTTTACCAAGTGTCTGGCGACAGTAGCAGCGCACCTCAGGAGGCAGAACATCCATGTCTACCCCTACCTGGACGACTGGCTCGTTCAGGCCAAGTCGGAACTACAGTGCGCCGCGGATATGTCGACTACCATTCACCTCCTTCACAATCTAGGTTTCTCGTTGAACTACCCAAAGTCGCATCTTCAGCCGGCACATGTCCGGCAGTTTCTAGGTGCGACGATCAATACCCTGACGGCCATGGCTCAACCAAACCAAGTCAGGATAGACAGCATGCAGTCTCTAATCCAGAAGTTCAGACCACAACACTCGCTTCCAGCCAGAGTGTTCATGCAGTTGATAGGCATGATGGCCTCCTGTATCTTCATAGTCCCTCACGCACGGTTACATATGCGCCCGCTCCAGGAGTGCTTAGCAAATCAGTGGACACAGGCTCAGGGAAATTTAACAGACCTAGTGTTGGTTACCAGTCGGGCATACGACTCTCTGCATTGGTGGACTCCACACAACCTTTGCAAGGGCCGACTGTTCCAGGAGCCAGTGCCACAGATTATCCTGACGACGGACGCATCTCTCCAGGGTTGGGGAGCTCATCTGCTCACTTACACAGTGCAGGGACTATGGACGACGCAGCAACAGAAGATGCACATCAACTATCTGGAACTGATGGCAATCTTCATGGCAATCAAGTCCTTCATTGTACATCTGTGCAACAAGGTAGTGTTAGTCCGGACGGACAACATGACCGCGATGTACTACATTCAAAAGCAGGGAGGCACCCACTCGCCACAGCTGTCTCATCTGGCTCAGAGCATGTGGAAGTGGGCCATTCAAAGGAACATTTTCCTCATGGCAGAACACCTCCCGGGCAAGGACAATCAGATGGCGGATCTGCTCAGCAGATACAGCCATCAAATGCACGAGTGGGAGTTACACCCATCTGTACTCCACCCGTACTTCCAGCAGTGGGGTCATCCGGAGATAGACCTGTTTGCAACAAAAGAAAACGCAAAATGCCAATACTTTGCCGCCAGGTTCCCTCACCCACAGTCGCAGGGGAATGCGATATGGATGAACTGGTCAGGCAAATTTGCGTACGCTTTTCCGCCAGCCCCTCTGATACCGCTGGTGGCAAGAAAGCTAAGGCAGCACGCGATGACTCTCATCCTGGTTGCTCCAACGTGGGCGCGCCAAGCATGGTACACCACGTTCCTCGAACTCTCAGTGGTGCCGCATCAAAGACTGCGCCTCACGCCCAGACTTTTGACGCAGAACCATGGAGAAATTCAGCATCCAGATCCGCAACAGCTCAACCTGGCGATCTGGCTCCTGAAGTCCTAGAGTTCGGATACCTTAACCTGCCTCCAGAATGCATGAACATCATCAAGGAGGCAAGAAAGCCAACTACCAGAGCATGCTATGCTGCAAAATGGAAGCGTTTTGTCATTTACTGTACTGCTAATGACATCAACCCGCTAGACGCATCTATCCCTAACATCATTTGTTATCTGTTGCATCTTTACAAGTGCAATCTAGCGTACACTTCCATTCGGATACATCTATCCGCCATAGCGGCTTATCTTCAAAACAGGCAGCATCTCTCTGTCTTCAGAGAGCCTGCCATTAAAGCTTTCCTTGAAGGTCTGAAACGAGTCATTCCCCCAAGAACACCACCAGCTCCGGTGTGGAACCTCAATGTGGTCCTCACCAGACTGATGGGACCACCTTTTGAGCCACTGCACTCGTGTGAACTCCAGTTCCTAACGTGGAAAGTAGCTTTCCTAATAGCTATTACGTCACTGAGGCGTGTTAGTGAGCTACAAGCGCTCACAATCCAAGAGCCTTTCATTCAGATTCATCCAAATAGGGTAGTGCTACGCACTAACCCCAAATTCCTTCCGAAGGTGGTGTCACAGTTTCATCTCAACCAAACTATTGACTTGCCGGCATTCTTCCAAAACCCACAAACGGTAGCGGAAAGAATGCTCCATACATTAGATGTACGGAGGGCGTTGATGTACTACATAGACAGGACACAACCCTTTAGAAAGACAAAACAACTTTTTGTTGCCTTCGCACCACAACACAAAGGCAACCCCATTTCAAAAGCAGGAATAGCCAGGTGGATTGTTAAGTGCATCCAAATATGTTATCAAAAGGCCAAGCGCACTCTAACCATACCCCCAAGGGCGCACTCCACACGCAAATTGGGGGCATCCATGGCTTTCCTAGGGAACATTCCTTTAGAGGACATTTGCAGAGCAGCCACGTGGTTTACACCACATACCTTTACCAAACACTACTGTGTTGATGTACATTCCAAGCAGCAAGCTGCTGTAGGACAGGCTGTTCTCAAGACACTCTTTCAGGTTTCTGCAGCTGGCACGGGCAACCGCCGCTGATGGAGGGACTGCTATGTATTCTATGCTAAGATATGAATTTAGCAGCCCACATGCCTCGAACTGAATATGCTACTTACCAGTATGCATCTGTTCTTGGCATGTAGGGCTGCTAACATTCATATCGCCCACCCTCCTCCCCGGTGCCTGTCGCAGCTGCAGATATACTATTGTATTCAATCATTAGCATGGACATCCTTTACACTTTTCACTCCATCTTCTGCCACAATGGCGAAAAACAATCTGGGGATGGAGCCGATGCCCATGCGCACTGTAGTCCAGGGGAGGAGCCACCTATCTCAGGATACTTCGAAGACTCTTCCAGGACAACAATGTGCGATCATCCGGACCCAACACTAGGCGGCGATCTAATGCTAAGATATGAATGTTAGCAGCCCTACATGCCAAGAACAGATGCATACTGGTAAGTAGCATATTCATTCTTCTACTCCAGATAACTTATTTCAGCTTTATTTCTTAGTTTCTCTCTCCGTTTGCAATTTCATTACATGATAATGTTTAAAAAGTGTTGGCCCAATGCCTTTCAAGGGACTTACCTACTTTAAGAGGGCAAGTAGTACCCAGTTGCTTACAACCATCGTTCTGCAGATGCCAGAGGACGGCGATCTCCAGGGACTTCTCTTGCTTATAAATCATAGAAATCTGAAAGCAGTCTCTTTTTAGGTATTTTATGTGTTGATTGAGTTATTTGCCCGAAGGTCCGTGCTCTAGTGCCAGGATTGCTTAAAAAAAAGCTTAATTTTTCAATTAAAATGAATTTAAAAAAAGGTAAAAAGCTGTGTGTGTCATGGATACGTCTAAGAAGGAAGGTCTTCTACTACCCGTTAACGATTGAGCATAACATCAGTACGGAGGTGGATGCCCATGTTGTTCATATTTAAAAAGGTTTTCGGTTATCAGTTTCCACCTCATAGAGGATGTGGGTACAGAAAAGCCACAATTATACCTCTGAGAAGTGTATTTAAACTGATTTGTATAGAATAAAACAAGTTTGAATGGAGATAATATATCTTAAAAGATTTCCACATACAATATATAACATATAATAAAAAGAACAGCAAAAGATAACAATAATAAAACCAAAGTTGAGAGTAAATAAAAACCCTTATACTTCATAAAAAACAGGTCAACCCTAAGGTAAAAGAACCTGCCACACAATAAGAAGTCATACATTTGTTCTAGTAAAGGGTACTTTTAAAAAAGGAAGAAACTGCAAAAGACATATTGTGATCGGTTAGCAGCAGCCGATAAAGAAAAGCCGGCCTGTACTGATGAATGCCAATAGACTTTAAAATAGGTAAAAGATACCTACGGAGCAGGGATTTAGACTACCTGCAAAATATAACCAAATGCTCCAGTATCTGAAGTGAGCATCCTTCACAGGGACACGCTATAATCGACTTAGAGGACGAAAGCAATTAAATGGACGAATAGTGCCCAAAGGAACTTAATGAGGAGCGATCTCTCCCAAGGGTGCCTTAAAGATCAGTAAGGTTCAGGCCAGCATTTTTTTCAGAAGCAAAAGGGATCTAGAGGCTGTTTTTTCCAGAGCCTTATTCTCTCTGTTATCCTTGGCATGGCTAAGCAACAGTTCCCTAATTAACCTCCTGTCACCTTTTTTTAACAACTGGGGGCTAGAAAACAATTCTGGGCAACCCAAGGACGAAGCAATAGCCCTAATATAGTTCAGCCACTGGATCTGGTGGCCAGATGTACACCAAAGGCAATCTTCAATCACATCCTGGTTAAAAGCAGTATGCCTTCAGACTACAGAGCAATTCACAGAATCAACTGAGCAAGTTTCGCATGATCTTCCACATAATCAAGACTCTTGAACAAAGAGAGTAGAACTATTAGGGCCCAAATCTAGCAATTTCCAGCAAAGTCCGTTCTCTTTTTTTGCCCCCAAATAGCTCCCTATACAACACACTCAGACATTTCAGTCTATAGACTTTCAGCAATGGTAGGATAGGTTTACCATCCACTGTAAGAGCAAACCTAAAGCGAGCTCCACACTCTTGACTAAATCGTGTACAGCATTAGGCAGGGCATCCAGTTATTCTATTGGTGGAAGGTAACCGCAAATATGGTAAGTCAGCCACCCTAGAGATCACCTTCCCTTTGGTAATGGGTCTGGTTTTCAAGGACTGCTTACCACATGCCACATAGTGTGTTTTTGAAATGTTAGTATTTCAATTCTATATAGCCCATGAACTTGACAAAAAGATCAAAGTCCCGTAAGACATTTAGCCGTGCAAGACAGTAATACTACGTCGTCAGCGTATAACAGGGAGGGTACAAGTACAGATTTCATTTTGGGTAGGTCTCTACCATTTGCTGTTAAGAAGGAAAGCTGATAGAGACATCTAGCCACATACTCCTTAACTTAGAATTTCCCCAGGCATCAGACTGGATCCAGAAAACTTTTTCCCCAGCAGTACCTCTGTGCGAGGGGGGTGGTGTCGCCCGGCTCAGTCCTGATGTCGTCCACGGAAGTGATGCCAATGGAGCCATATAAGACCCCCCTACCGGCATGCTGACGTCAGTTTTATTCTTTTTGATGTCCCAACGCAGATCTGGAGTAGCGGTTACCTCTGGACTTTTTTTGTTTTTAGGCTTTCTCAACACCTTTTGGCGTCCGGGAACAGTTTATGATGCCTTCTGGCTTCAAAGCATGTGAATCCTGTATGCGGCAGATGTCTGTGACAGATCCACACATGATCTGTATGTGGTGCTTGGGAGACCACCATAACTCAGAGGAGTGCGACGCCTGCCGCGGGCTGAAGCCGAAGTCCCTGCGGGAACAGCGCAGGATTTTGCTGTCTGCCCGGATGTCCCGTTCGGAGTCCTCCCTCCGCCGTTCTCCTTTTTGCGCGGGGGTCTGTTCGGGACAGGGCGTGGAGTCGTTCCCACGGACGTCTATCTCCTGCCGCAGGTAAGCACAATAAAAAGAAGTCACGGAGATCGCTGACCTCACTTGACGGAGGGGCACGCTGCTCCCGGTCTCCACCAGACACGGGCCCTCAGGAGTCGGCCCCCGCTTACCCACCATTTCCTGGAGCTGGGGCGACTCGGCCCAGATGGAGGCCTATTTTCGGGCTTTGCTAGCCATTTTTGGGTCACCCCCTCTCCCTGGTGCGCCTTCAGCCCCATAGAGAGGGTAGGGGCTCAGATCGAGGTTTTGCCGGCGGGTTCGCCCTTGGCGCCGGTCAGGCACCCTGACTCCGGTGTCGCTGTGACATCGGGACACAGCCCGGAGGGTCATCCTTCTCGCTCATCCAAGCCTTCCATGTCAATTCCGCACATCCCTGTGAGGCTCCCGATGCCGGCTGAGGCTGCGGCGCAGTCCTCGACTCAGAGTCGACTCCGGTCCCCTCCGCAAGTTCCCACCTCAGTTGATGTCGTATCGACGCCGGACAGACGAGGCTCCTTCGGAGTTCATTGACGTCGAGACGACGCCGGTGCCATCCTCGGCCCTTTATCGGTTTGTGGAGGCTGAATCTCAGGAGGCCCATGTGGGTTTGCCACCTGCTGTGTTGTTTCGCTGTCCTTCTGGGCGAGACCCCATGCACAGGCAGGGCATTGGATGTACTCAGGCTGTAGAGCCCCCACATTTTGGTGGCAGGAGTAGCCTCGTTTTGTCCCCATGGATGACCTGTTGTCGCCACTTCGAATGGCCATGGTGGCTAGTGCGGCTTTTGCAAGGGCGGTTCGCAGGGCTACGGACATTTTACAAGTGCAGCCACCCTCAGTCTCTCTGCCCTCTGATCCCTAGCTGGATTTCCTCCACCAGGGCACCATAGAAGTAGAGCCATTGTTGCCTTTTGGTGAGTCTTTGTATGACACTCTTCTGGGGACTTGGGTGAGGCTCTCTTCCGGGGACCCGGTGGATCGTGCTATTGCACATCGACATCGCCCCGCTCCAGAACACCCTGTCTGTTTGTTTCTCCACCCTAGGGCTCAAGGGCTGGTGATTCAGGCGGCTTTGGTCTTGCTGCCTTCTGCCCCTCCTCCGTTACTCCCTCCCACTTGGGAATCTCGATGGTTGGAGTCGTGTGCCCGCCATGTCTTTGCGTCCACCAGTGCAGGTCTTAGATCACTGGACACGTCTGGCGTGTTTGCACGGGCTACTTCTGCCCTTTGGACTCGGTCGAGCGCCTCCTTCCCGCTCTTCCAGAGGATCCTCGGACTGACCTGGAACAGTTAATTTGTGATGGCTGGGAAATGGCACAATTTTCTTTGTCTGCCATGGCCTGGTTAGTTGCTCGATGCCACCATGCCTGGCTGCGCAATGGCTTGTTTCCCTGCTAACGCCCAGGACTGTCTTAGGGATTTGCCCTTTGATGGGGTCACCCTGTTCGACAGACATGCTGACTTCGCGGTTCAACATCTCCTGTCTGGGTTTCCATGAGTTCCATGGTTTATAGTCCTTATTGTAGACACTTGCTTTTAGTTGCAGTATTGTCACTGCTTTATCTGGTGCTCAGTCTCTGGGTTCAAGATGTTATTACACGTATAGAGTGGATGGCTTTTCGCCACCTTGTCCTTCTTTTGTTACAGCTGGCCAGCTGTTTCTGCATTTCTTTTTAGTCCTCTGTCTAAGAGCTTGGCTCAAGAGGTGTCCCATGTTTTTATGGGGATGTGCCATATCCTATGTGGGGTACTTGTTGGCTATTGTAGAGCTGCTCTGGCACCGGAGTTTTTACGGGTCCTGCGGAGTCTTCTAAGATAATTCTCTTTTGTCCACATTCTTCCTGCTGTTGTGGGAAATCCCCTCTAGTGAGAACCACAGGTTTGGTGTGGTTCTCTGCCGGGGGTTATGTGTTGTAGTCTACGGTTGGTCCGTAGCTCTTTCCTGTCTCTGAGGAGAGACACTATGTTTGTACACACAGGATATGTTCGCTGTTGAAGGGTGCCGGCGGTGTACCTTCTGCCCCTGTCTTGGCTGCTTTAACGAGTTGAACCACAACACAGCCTACTGAAGGCAGATGAAGACAGTGCATGAACTTTGAATGATCTCTCGACCTTACTCTAAGGTAGTAATAATAATGAGCACCGTTATGAACTACAAGTCCCAGCAATCTTTGATGGACGGTGCACTAAGCACACGCCCTCTTGGGGGCTTGGCTGAATAAAAAGTCATTAATTGATAACGGTGCACCTCAGTGTTTCTTTCAGCAGCCCATGAGGAAGGGGATGTTTCCCTGAAACGCGTCGGGCAATTATTTGTTTGTGGAGTGGAAAGGCACGTTACATTGGAAGCCTGGAAGGCGGAGGACTCTCAGATGCTAAGGGTACTTTGTGTGTATATATATATATATATTTCACTGAAAAAACCATAGGTTATAGACCATATAGTTAGGAATTAGCATTTAAAAAACCTTATTTTACTCACACAAAACCATTGAAATTCCATATATAGTTAGTTGCACTAACTATATATCGCGCACCCGCAATCCACTGCTGATCATGTCACATATTACATCATTCATGACATGGTCAGTGACATCACTGATGACATCACTGATGACATCTCAAATGACATCACTGATGACATCACTGATGACATCTCAAATGACATCACTGATGACTACATCCAGTGACTGTACAATTCTGTAAAGTTAAAATATGTCTTACATATTGAAGAATGAGTGGATGTATAAGTGTCTTGATGAAGGATTTAGTAGGGGCATGGCTGACTGTATGAGTGACTGATTAAATGTGTCTCACTGAGTGCATGGGTTAGTGACTAAACTGTCTTAATTTGTGCATCATTATGTCTGTTGTTCTGTAAACTGCTGCATGTGTTGATCATTAGCTATATGATTAACTGTATGGGTTATTGATTGGTTGCCCAAGCATTTGTATGGGAGACTGAGTGTGTGTGTGGGTGGCTGGGAGGTGTATGACTCTCTGCATAGATGTGTGAGCAGTTGATTGACTAGATGTATGGGTTCAAAAGTGCATGTGGAAACAGCTGTATGGGCGGTTGACTGTGTGCATGAGTGTATTGGTGAGTGAATGGATATCTCAGTGCTACATGTCAAAGTAAGTACATATGTAAAACACAGTACATGTGAGAGTTGACATATATAAATAACTGTGCATAAGAGCCAGTGAATGTGTGAGTGGCTGTATGGATCATTGTGAACTTGTATCCAGGATTGTATAAGTGAGTAAATATGTTTTAGTATATGTTTGAATAAGTAAGGTGTGTATAACTGTATAGTTGAGGAAATGGAGGTGTGATTGATTCTTTGCATGACTGACTAAGTGTCTGAGTAACTCCATGGATGAGTGACAGTCTATGAGTGTCTGTTTACACTGAGTGTATCTAAGGTTATATTAGAGTCTGAAGAGGTTCATCGTATTATCACATGAATGATGTCATCAGTGATGTGATCAGTAATGTCAATTGAGATGTCATCAGTGATGTCATCAGTGATGTCATTTGAGATGTCATCAGTGATGTCATCAGTGATGTCATTTGAGATGTCATCAGTGATGTCATCAGTGATGTCATTTGAGATGTCATCAGTGATGTCATCAGTGATGTCACTGACCATGTCATGAATGATGTAATATGTGACATGATCAGCAGTGGATTGCGGGTGCGCGATATATAGTTAGTGCAACTAACTATATATGGAATTTCAATGGTTTTGTGTGAGTAAAATAAGGTTTTTTAAATGCTAATTCCTAACTATATATGGTCTATAACCTATGGTTTTTTCAGTGAATTTTCAAGGTTTTGTAAATGCTAATTCCTAACTATATATGGTCTATAACCTATGGTTTTTTCAATGAATTTCATTGGTTTTTTAAAAGCTAATATCTATAGCTGTAAAATTTATTCTTCTTTAAATCCAAAAATATATTTTATATGTTTATTAATATTTTTTTAAATATTTTTTTTGTTTCGCTCCCGGTCCGCGAACCGGGAAGCTTCCCGTTAGCTCAATTTGATTCCGCGATCCGGTCCGCGAACCGGTAAGAAATCAACATAGTGACGGTATCGCGTTGCCGCGTAATGTTTTTTTTTTCGCACATATAAGCCTCCTCAGCCATCCTCAGAAAACCTAGGGGGTCAAGATAACTCTACCGTGCCCCCTTCTACCCATTCTGAACATTATTTGCCCTCCATCTTGTATCTTAATTCGACTGAAACACAAAATGGTGGACTCCCGGAACGCTTAAGGTCCGCGAACCGAGGCGCTCAACGGTTCGCGTACCGGGTCGCTCCCTGGGAAGATAAAGAAAATAAAAAATAATCAACAAATCCAACAATCAATTAACATACAGCATTTGAAAAGTCTATCATTCATTTTTCATTGTAGTACGCTCCCCAGAACGCTTCCCGGTTCGCGTACCGGGCGCTACCCACGCAAAAAAACAAAAAAAAAATTTTTTTTTTTTTGCCCCGCGGGGCCCTTTTAAAACCTCCACATTAAACCTAGGGGGTCAGCGAGGATCTACTATGCCCCCTTATGGTTATTTCCCCCTTTGTTTTGGCCTCCTCTTGTCTCTCGATCCTACCGAGAGACAAGATGGCGGCCGCTCCGGACTGTTTAGAATGTTGACAGACACCGGAGAGCCAATCAGCTTCGCTACGCGAAGTTTTGGTACGCTTAAGGTCCGCGAACCGGGGCGCTGCCTGGTCCGCGCTTACAGATATATATCTTTTTTTGAACGTTAATTTCTCAAAATCCACTACAGCACATATATTGAGACCTACAAAAGGCACATCGGGCTACCAGTCCCTACAATTTAGCCAAGTTTCGTGCAAATCCATTCAGCCGTTCGGGCTAAAAGTGAGGCTAACCGCCCTATGGAAAACTCAATGTTAAAAACACGTTTTGGGACCCCCCTTTTTTCTCGGCCCCCCCTGGACGAACCCCCCCCAAATTTTCAGGGGCTGCTCAGAAACAAAATGTTCCATTTTCCAGAAAATTTCAGCCAATTCCGTCCACAAACGCCAAAGTTATTAGACATAGAATTTTCAAAAATCCCATAGGGAAAAAATCATAACTATATATACCTACTGGCGACCGCCAGTAGGTAATATATATATATATATATATATATATATATATATATATATATATATATATATATATATATAGTCAAACAAAGTGCTTGAAAGCGCACTCTTAGCAAGCTGTACCTTCCGGTCATTTTTTTCAAAGCATAGGCTGGCGCTGATATAGTTCTGGTTATTTTAATAGACCTGACGCGTTTCATGGCTGCTGCCAATCATCAGAGGTCGCTTTGTAGAAGACTCATGTAGGCAGTTCTGGTTCTTTTAATTGGTTCTTTTCATGCCACGCCCTCAGTGGGCCGTTCGATGTTCCAAATTGCATGCTGGTTGCGGTAGTTCCATCCAGAGACATAATCTTTCCTATAGTAGGTCCTGCATGTTTGTCTTGATTTTTTAAGCATATCTTCACCCATAGTGGGCCCAGAAAATCAGAGCGAGCATTTGCCCTGCAGTTCGCCCAACCGTATTGGTCCGGATCCGGTTCCGAACACGGCTTCCTTGGGGGTGTCAGGACGGTGCGCTTTCCGCGACAGTGCTGCCGCGTGATTAATTGTCAAACAAAGTGCCCGAAAGCTTTTGAAAGCGCACTCTTAGCAAGCTGTACCTTCCGGTCATTTTTTCAAAGCATAGGCTGGCGCTGATATAGTTCTGGTTATTTTAATAGACCTGACGCGTTTCATGGCTGCTGCCAATCATCAGAGGTCGCTTTGTAGAAGACTCATGTAGGCAGTTCTGGTTCTTTTAATTGGTTCTTTTCATGCCACGCCCTCAGTGGGCCGTTCAATGTTCGATGTTCCAAATTGCATGCTGGTTGCGGTAGTTCCATCCAGAGACATAATCTTTCCTATAGTAGGTCCTGCATGTTTGTCTTGATTTTTTAAGCATATCTTCACCCATAGTGGGCCCAGAAAATCAGAGCGAGCATTTGCGCTGCAGTTCGCCCAACCGTCGAGTGTCACACTTGAGCGCAAGGGCGTTTGGAGGACAACTAAACTGCGGGGCTGCCCGAGCCTCGTGAAACAAGTGGAGCACCATTTCCTGAGCTGGAGAGGCTACGGAGGACAATGTTCTCTTCGGATGTGCACACGATCCCGTGCATAAATAAGTCTGCCCGCACGAAGCCCCTGCCTACTAAAGGGATCTCACTGCTTTCAATCCCACGAAGGAGCGGAGCCTACTATAGGATTTAACTATGAACTCACCTGTGGCAGGACTACGATTACCAGCATGCCAAAGACGTGCAACTGGTAACCACGCCCCACTAAAGGCAGGTCCAATAAAAGAAGCCAAGATAATACAGGTGTCTTTTTCTGTTCCTTCGTGCACAAGCTCATGAAGAAGAGGCGTATTGCCTCGAAACGCGTCAGCTGCATGTATTGAAAAATTTGGGCGCAAGGATGGCAGGCTGCAAGAGGCTAACACTGATGGGACGATGTCGAGTGCCACACTTGAGCGCAAGGGCGTTTGGAGGACGACTAAACTGCGGGGCTGCCCGAGCCTCGTGAAACAAGTAGAGCACCATTTCCTGAGCTGGAGAGGCTACGGAGGACAATGTTGTCTCCGGATGTGCACACGATCCCGTGCATAAATAAGTCTGCCCGCACAAAGCCCCTGCCTACTAAAGGTATCTCACTGCTTTCAATCCCACGAAGGAGCGGAGCCTACTATAGGATTTAACTATGAACTCACCTGTGGCAGGACTACGATTACCAGCATGCCAAAGACGTGCAACCGGTAACCACGCCCCACTAAAGGCAGGTCCAATAAAAGAAGCCAAGATAATACAGGTGTCTTTTTCTGTTCCTTCGTGCACAAGCTCATGAAGAAGAGGCGTATTGCCTCGAAACGCGTCAGCTGCATGTATTGAAAAATGTGGGCGCAAGGCTGGCAGGCTGCAAGAGGCTAACACTGATGGGACGATGTCGAGTGCCACACTTGAGCGCAAGGGCGTTTGGAGGACAACTAAACTGTGGGGCTGCCCGAGCCTCGTGAAACAAGTGGAGCACCATTTCCTGAGCTGGAGAGGCTACGGAGGACAATGTTCTCTCCGGATGTGCACACGATCCCGTGCATAAATAAGTCTGCCCGCACGAAGCCCCTGCCTACTAAAGGTATCTCACTGCTTTCAATCCCACGAAGGAGCGGAGCCTACTATAGGATCTAACTATGAACTCACCTGTGGCAGGACTACGATTACCAGCATGCCAAAGACGTGCAACTGGTAACCACGCCCCACTAAAGGCAGGTCCAATAAAAGAAGCCAAGATAATACAGGTGTCTTTTTCTGTTCCTTCGTGCACAAGCTCATGAAGAAGAGGCGTATTGCCTCGAAACGCGTCAGCTGCATGTATTGAAAAATTTGGGCGCAAGGCTGGCAGGCTGCAAGAGGCTAACACTGATGGGACGATGTCGAGTGCCACACTTGAGCGCAAGGGCGTTTGGAGGACAACTAAACTGCGGGGCTGCCCGAGCCTCGTGAAACAAGTGGAGCACCATTTCCTGAGCTGGAGAGGCTACGGAGGACAATGTTCTCTCCGGATGTGCACACGATCCCGTGCATAAATAAGTCTGCCCGCACGAAGCCCCTGCCTACTAAAGGTATCTCACTGCTTTCAATCCCACGAAGGAGCGGAGCCTACTATAGGATTTAACTATGAACTCACCTGTGGCAGGACTACGATTACCAGCATGCCAAAGACGTGCAACTGGTAACCACGCCCCACTAAAGGCAGGTCCAATAAAAGAAGCCAAGATAATACAGGTGTCTTTTTCTGTTCCTTCGTGCACAAGCTCATGAAGAAGAGGCGTATTGCCTCGAAACGCGTCAGCTGCATGTATTGAAAAATTTGGGCGCAAGGCTGGCAGGCTGCAAGAGGCTAACACTGATGGGACGATGTCGAGTGCCACACTTGAGCGCAAGGGCGTTTGGAGGATATATATATATATATATGTATATATGTTAAAAAAACATAGGTTTCACAATCGTTATAGTTAGCTGAATATTTGAATATTTTACTCATACAAAACCATTTAAATTCCCACGTTATAGTTAGTTGGACTCACTATAACTCGTGCGCCCGCAATCCACTGCTGATGATGTCACATATTACATCATCCATGACATGGTCAGTGACATCACTGATGACATCACTGATGACATCACTGATGACATCACTGATGACATCATTCAGTGAATGTGTGTTCCTGTAAATTAAAATATGTTTAATATATTGTAGAATGAGTGTATGTATGAGTGTTTGGTAATGGATTTAGTAGGTGCGTGACTGACTGTATGAGTGGGAGATTAAATGTGTCTTACTGAATGCATGGGTTAGTGACTAAACTGTTAGACTGTGTGCATCATTATGTCTGTTGTGTAAGCTGCTGCATGTATTGATTAGTAGCTATATGACTGGCTATATGGGTTAATGATTGGTAACCCACGTATTTGTATGTGAGGGTGAGTGTGAGTGGAGGTGGCTGGGAGGTGTGTGACTGTGCATAGATGTGTGAGCGGTTGATTCACTTGGTGTATGGGTTCAAGAGTGCATGAGGAAACAGCTGTATAGGCGGCTTACTGTGTGCATGGGTGTGTTGGTGACTGAATGGATATCTCAGTGCTACATGTCCAAGTAAGTACATATGTAAAACACAGTGCATGTGAGAGTTGTCATATATAAATGACTATATATAACAGCCTGTGATTGCATAAGTGACTGTATCTATCAATATGTACTTGTATCAGTGATTGTAAAAGATAGTAAGTATGTGTTAGTCTATGTTTAAATAAGAAAGGTTTTGTGTGTATAACTGTATAGTTGTGGAAATGGGAGTGTGATTGATTCTTTACATGACTGACTAGGTGTGTGAGTAACTCCATGGATGAGTGGCAGTGTGAGAGTCTCTGTATAGGTGTATGAGTGCATATGTTGGTCTTGTATTGATGAGTGACTGTATGTATGAAAGATTGTGTGGGTGAATGAGTGGATGTGTGTGTAGACCTAGAAATCAGTGAGTGTGTATGTCGTAAGTGGTTTTACTGTGTCAATGGTTTCAGGAATGGTAGTTTGTATTTAACACTGGGTGTATCATAGGTTAGATTAGAGTGTGAGGAAGTGTATTGTATTCTCACATGGATGATGTCATCTGTGATGTCATTTGAGATGTCATCTGTGATGTCATTTGAGATGTCATCAGTGATGTCATTTGAGATGTCATGAATGATGTAATATGTGACATCATCAGCAGCGGATTGCAGGCGCGCGAGTTATAGTGAGTCCAACTAACTATAACGTGGACATTTCAATGGTTTTGTATGAGTAAAATATTCAGCTAACTATAACTGGTGTGAAACCTATGGTTTTTTTCAGTGAATTTCAAAGGTTTTTTAAATGCTAATTCCTAACTATAACGATTGTGAAACCTATGGTTTTTTCAGTGAATTTCATAGTTTTTTTAAAAGCTAATTCCTTTGTAGATAGTTTGTAACCTACGATTTTTAAACAGTTTTTTTTTATTAGCTGTTTTTATAACATTTATTTATTTTTTTACAATTTTTTTTTTACAATCTATTTAAGCTAATTCCTTTGTAGATAGTTTGTAACCTACGATTTTTAAACAGTTTTTTTTATTAGCTGTTTTTATAACATTTATTTATTTTTTTACAATTTTTTTTTTACAATCTATTTTTCATGTTTTAAATAAAAATTTTTTTATCTTGGAGCGCTCCGGGTGCGCGCACCGGTAAGCTCACCAGGCAGCACAGCAAGAGCGCTATTTCCGCGTGCGTAAAAAAAGCTAGCAAAACGTCATTCAGGCATGCCGCATAAGCGCCCCCGGGTGCGCCTACGTTCGCGCCGCGTAAGCGCCCCCGGAAGCGGTCCGGTGCGCGCAGCGTAAGCGTGTCAAGTCATGTGACCTTAAAATAACTCTTTTCATTGGTTGTTCACAGTTTTTTTTTTTTTTTTTTTTTTTTTTTCAACTAATGAAAACCCAACCCATTTCCTTCACTTCTTCTTTCACTTTGGAGACAGCAAGACCTGTTCTTTACTGTTCTTCCATTTTGTGTAAAGAATGGCTGCGAGAGCACCCAACAGCAGTGAGGAGTCAGATGACTTCATCCAACGAAGGCACCCTTAGAACTATGCCCGGGAGAGTGTCCGAGACCTGGCACGTAATCCCCCAAGGGATGGTGCCTCTACATCTACTGGAGGAGCCACGACATCAGGGAGAGGACGTGCAGCGGAATTGGAGATGATTCCAAACATTCAGCCTGTTTTTAGTGACATTACTATAAAGTGCAAGCAATGTGATTAAATGCTTTGCTATGGTGAGCAGAGCATCAAGCTCATTGCACGTAGGAGGCAAGAACACCGCTGCCCTCCCCAGCCCTAATTTTCCCCCCTTTTTTTGCTCCTGTTGAGCAGTTTTGCATTCCCTGTTTTTGTTTTTGTTCAGAAAAAAAACCTAAAAAAGAAGAAAAAACAGTTCTTTTTAGAACTACCTCCAATTCTCAAAAAAGAGCTGTATTCTTAACAAATTCAAAAGGAGTAAATGAAGTGGAGTGCAATGAGAGGAAAGGAAAATGAGTGAGAAAGCAAAGAAAGGGACGGGAAGGGAAGTGAAGTAGGGGGACTGAAAGAAGGTGAGTGTGGGAGCTGAGTGAGGAGAAGGGGAGTGAGGAGAAGGGGAATGAGGATAAGTGAAGAAAATGTAGTAAAGGAACGGGGGGTGGAAGGGTAAGAAAAGAGCAGTGATGTTGAAAGAGTGGTGATACGGACTGGATAAAGGCAAGTGAGTGTGAGACAAGAGGAGTAAGGGAGTGAAGAGACAGAGAAAGTGAAAGAAAAAGTGAGAGTAGAGGACTGAGTGAAGGAGCAAAGAAACATAAGTGAGGGAGTGTGGCTGAGTTATAGGGAGTGAGCGTGACAGAAGAGGAGTGACAGACTAAGGGGTCGGAGAGAATGAGGCTAACAGAGAGAATGAGGGAAGGGGAGTGTAGAAGTAAGAGGACAGAGGGAGTAAGAGAAGGAGTTAGTGAAGTGGAGTAAGGGGAGTAAGGGAAGAGAAAAGAGTGAAGGAGCGAAGGAAGGGAAGAGAGAGTAAGGGAAGTGAAACAGGAGAGCTGAAAGAAAGTGAGTGTGGGAGTGTGGTTGAGTTATAGGGAGTGAGCGTGACAGAAGAGGAGTGAGAAACTAACAGGACGGAGAGAATGAGGTTAAGAGAGTGAGGGAAGGGAGTGAGGAAGTAAGAGGATAGAGGGAGTGAGAGAAGGAGTAAGGGAAGGGAAAAGAGTGAAGGAGCAAAGGAAGGGAAGAGAGGAAGGAAAGTAAAGGAGAAGGTCTGAAAGACGGTGAGTGTGGGAGTGTGGCTGAGTTATAGGGTGTGAGCGTGACAGAAGAGAAGTGAGAGTAAGGGTTCGGAGAGAATGAGACTAATAGAGAGAGAATGAGGGAAGGGGAGTGTAGAAGTAAGAGGACAGAGGGAGTAAGAGAAGGAGTTAGTGAAGTGGAGTAAAGAGAGTAAGGGAAGGGAAAGCAGTGAAGGAGTGAAGGAGTGAAGGAAGGGAAGAGAGGAAGGAAAGTAAAGGAGAAGGTCTGAAAGAAGGTGAGTGTGGGAGTATGGCTGAGTTATAGGGAGTGAGTGACAGAAGAGGAGTCAGAGACTAAGGGGACGGAGAGAATGAGGCTAACCGAGAGAGAATGAGGGAAGGGGAGTGTAGAAGTAAGAGGACAGAGGGAGTAAGAGAAGGAATTAGTGAAGTGGAGTAAGGAGAGTAAGGGAAGGGAAAACAGTGAAGGAGTGAAGGAAGGGAAGAGAGGAAGGAAAGTAAAGGAGAAGGTCTGAAAGAAATTGAGTGTGGGAGTGTGGCTGAGTTATAGGGAGTGAGCGTGACAGAAGAGGAGTGAGAGACTAAGGGGATGGAGAGAATGAGGCTAACAGAGAATGAGGGAAGGGGAGTGTAGAACTAAGAGGACAGATGGACTAAGTGAAGTGGAGTGAGGCGAGTAAGGGAAGGGAAAAAAGTGAAGGAAGGGAAGAGAAAGTAAAGGAGAAGGTCTGAAAGAAGGTGAGTGTGAGAAAAGAGTGAAGAAAAGGGGAGTAAACGTGGGGATTCAGAAAAAGTGAGGCAAGCGCAATAAGGGAACAGGGGTGTGGCAGCATGAGAGAAGAGTAGTGAGGTTAAGGAAAAGAGTAGAGAAAGTTAATTTTGTACATCAAACTTACCTTATAAGTAATGTAAACTTAATTACATATTTACAGTAAATTTAATATCTGTGAAAGAGAAAAAGAATTTAGAATATTTATAATATATATTTTACAATACAAGAGACAAAGTAGCAGATTAAAAGTCATAAAAGGTTAGTAAGAGATAAAGTAGAAGTGAAGGACTCAGAAAGAAAAACAAAGGAATGGTGAAGGACAGAGAGTTAAAAAGAAATAGAGAGAAAGCAACTTACTAAAAGGATAATAACATGGATACATTCAGTGACAGTGAACAATAGCAGGAGAGAGAAATGAAGTGAAGGTGAGTAAGATACTAAAGAAATGTGCATTAGGAAAACTAAAGGAAGAAAGGGGAGCAAAGAAAGGGGAGTGAGTGACAGAAGCAGGAGTGAATAACGGTGGATTATTGACAATGAGGCATGGAAGGTGACTGAGGGTGAATGAAGGGTCGTAAGACAGTGAGGACACAATGGGAGTGAAGGTAACAGAGGGAGTGAGGGAAGACACGTGAGAATATGAGAGAACAGAGGGAGTAAGAGAGTGAGCAAAGGGCAGTAAGGTAATTTAGGGAAGGAGAATGACTGAGACAGCAAAGGAAGGGAAGAAAAGTGAAGCAAAGGGACTGGGAAAAGGTGAATGCGTAAGGAGAGAAAAAGGAAGGGGAGTTAAGGAAGATGACAATATCATGTGCCTAAGATCACACTGATGGGTGAATAAAGCTTCACTCACAGTGTGATCTTAGGCACATGACCAGGATGTTACATGTAATGAGAAATTAATGTTATGTCTTGCTAATATATAGGTAGCCTTTTTTTGTCTGTAGAGACAATGAAATAATATGAGCAGAGACACACATACTGTTGACAGAGACAGACATGGTACATTAAATATAACATTCTGATCATGTGCCTAAGAGCACACTGTGAGTGAAGCTTGATTCACCCATCAGTGTGATCGTAGGCAGAGACACACATACTGTTTGCAGAGACAGACATTGTACATTATATGTAACATTCTGATCATGTGCCTAAGATCACACTGTGAGTGAAGCTTGATTCACCCATCAGTGTGATCTTAGGCAGAGACATACATACTGTTGGCAGAGACAGACATGGTACATTATATGTAACATTCTGATCATGTGCCTAAGATCACACTGTGAGTGAAGCTTGATTCACCCATCAGTGTGATCTTAGGCACATCACCAGGATGTTACATGTAATATACCATGTCTTTAAAAAACTTGTACTTCCATATTTTTAAAGACATCAACTAAGCATACCTTTTTACCAGAAAACATTTTCTATAGTAAATTGTTTTTCACACAAAGCACAGCCTTTTTAAATGACCACTAAAAAGCAAAGCAGAAACCGAACTCATTTCCAAAATACATTTCCAATAAGCAGTATACAATTTTTAAACAGCATTACAAAAAAACATAACACACAATGCAAGAATAAAGAAGCACAATATGCTTCTTAATCTTCCCTATACTGCATACAGCAGTGTGTCTTCATTAAATGAACCGTATATCAGATAACACACAGGCACAGAGTAAAGTGAGACACAAGCAAAGAATACTCTTTAAACTGATTGAGGCAAACTGTTACAAGGCACAGGTGACATTATTGAAAAATTTGAAAATGTTTTCGCTTATTTCAAACAAAGGCAGTGTGATACTTCACCAAAATTTAAAAAGCAGACATTTTTTTCCAGAAAATATTTTCCATAATAAATAGTTTTTGACACAAAGCACAGCTCATTTAAATGACCACTACAGAAACAGAGCAGAAACCTAACTAATTTTCAAAATACATTTCCAATATGCACCAGTCTATTTTTAAACAGCATTACAAAAAAATGACACAAACTGCAAGAATAAAGAAGCACAATATGCTTCTTAATCTTCCCCATAGTGCATACAACGCTCTATCTTTTTTAAAAGAATCATTACTCCCCTTTAAAAATGCTTTGAAAGATATAGAACAGTGTCCGTCACACTCAACAGATTTTCTTAAGCAGAATCTCTGAATAATGCTTCTTTCACTTGAGCCTCAGAATAATGGCACAAATTCTTTATCATTTCAGACCCATATTCTTGTGCATAACCAATAAAAAATTTTCCCAGACAAATTCAAAACCAAACTGCACATTTTAATTGGTTGTACATTTGAACACTTTGAAACTCACATAACATTCACCCATCCCCCCAGTGCTCATTCCCCTGTTACCATGGTAACTCCCTCCTAACCCAGCACACAGTTCAGAAGTTCATCATACTATGTTGCAAAATAATCCATCAAGGGTGTTTGACCTCTCAATGTGCTAGCTAATCAAATGCAATGTTTCTTTAAATTACTTTTTCTCAACCATTGAAATGACTTCTTTAAAAAAAGAAAAAAAGCATGCACCCTAATTTTCAGCGGAGATTTTTAAGAAAGCACCAATCATTTCTGGTTTTTCAAGTGCACTGAATCTCAACCACTTTTTATCATAATCCAACTGCCGTTTCATTTCCACAACTCATCTGATTACAAGCACATCTACCTTTAAGATGCCTAAAGTCTGGTTTGTGGGTCATAGCTATGTCTTCTGGAGTGAAAAATTTGCAAGCAACAGAGGAATTTACAACCTTGATTTACCAAATGTGGACATTGTGTGGATTGGACAGAGAGGTTTGAGATGTCACCAATTGATACCATTGATAAAATCCTTTATGCATCTTCCACATCCTGACCTTATAATTGTGCACTGTGGTGGAAATGACCTAGGCACTTTGACTGGGGTAGGTCTGGAAATGCTTTTAAAGGACATCTTTGGGCAATTGATGTCACTTTTTCCAAAAACTGCCTTGGTATTTTCTAATGTATGCCAAAGGCAAAAATGGAACTGGTCCAACCAATGTTGTCCACAGATTGAGAAAGCAAGGAAAGATGTAAGCAAATCTGTTTCTGCTTTCCTCAGAGACTATGGTATGGGTTCCATTTACCACAACAACTCGCGTTACAACATGCAAGGCATCTATAGGAGAGATGGTGTACATTTTACAGATGAGGGGAATAGAGTTTTCCTCTTGAATATGAGACTCTGCATTGGTACCTACTTGTAGGTACAAAAAACACCCACATAACACAACAGCTCTTTTCAGAGCTACCCTACTTCTAAGCACTCAAAATTATTTTTTTACTCTATTTTCTTGCACTATTTTTCCCCGTGGTGCGCTCAGGGTGCGCGTACCGGAGAGCGCACCTGGGAGCGCACCCAGCGCTCACCCCGCGAAAATTTAAAATAAAAATAAAACGTTTTTTTGCCCTTCAGGGTCCTTCTAGGCCCCCCTCAGAAAACCTAGGGGGTCAGGGGGTGTCTACCCTGCCCCCTTTTAATTATTTCCCCCTTTCTTTTTCACCTCTTGTGTCTCGTTTCTACCTAGACACAAGATGGTGGACTCTCCAGTCTGTTTGGAATGTTGACAGACACCCGACAGCCAATCAGCTTTCCGCTCGCGCACTCCCGTAGCGCGCCGGGTGCGCTCCCCGGTACGCATACCCGTGAGCGCCCGGAGCGCGCCTATAGATGTGTTTTTGAAGTTAATTTTCAAAACAACCACTGGAGCAATTTTCACCAAATATAGCAAAGGCACATCTGCGTACCAGTCGCTACAATTTTGCAAAGTTTCGCGTAATTCCGTTCAGCGGTTCGGGCTGTAGCCTTGTCAGATCGTCCTATGGAAATTAACATGGGGAAAACACGTTTTGGGATCCCCCTTTTTTCTCAGCCCCCACTTCACGAATCCCCCTGAAACTTGCAGGGAAGGAGCGGAGCTGGGCAAAATTTTGGAAAATTACACACAAATTCCTCAACCGGCGCCAGAGTTATTCCCAATAGAATGTTGCGGATTTCCTATGGTAGCTAGGTCCTAACCATACCTACCTACTGGTGACCGCCAGTAGGTAAATATATATATATATATATATATATATATATATATATATATATATATATAAAAGAACGACCAGAGCCCACAGCTTCACCTCCTTTCATGCTGACACTTTATTGGTCTCATATGCGTGGCAGCACCAACAACTCTTTAATACCTCACGTTTCGGCGCCATGCGCCTTGTTCACAGGTGAGTCACATTTAGTGTCCAAGTGGTCTTGTGGTCCGTACTTAAAACCACTGTTCCCAGAATGCATCATTATTCAAATTTTGCAGCGAGGCTCGACATCGTATTCTCTTTTGCATTAGTAGCATTCAATTATTGTCAAAGTCACATTTTTGTTGCTGTAATACTTCACGATGTTTCAGGGAAATCATTTAAAAGCATAGTGCACTTTGCTGCCACGCAGTGAATACTTGCTTGAAACGAAGGTTTGAAGTCTGCCAGAAAGAGGACAACACCTCCTTCGGATCCCTTTCTCACTGCCATTACCAACTTGCCTTGGAAATCCACTGGCTGGTAAGGTTACGAGCGTGTCATGCCCCCTCCATTTGATGCACAAAACTTGCTCCATTTTACCGGGGGCCTCCAACACTGCAGGGCGGGCTCTCACAAAAAGGAATGGAGAATCCTCTTACTTCAACAAAAGAACGACCAGAGCCCACAGCTTCACCTCCTTTCATGCTGACACTTTATTGGTCTCATATGCGTGGCAGCACCAACAACTCTTTAATACCTCACGTTTCGGCGCCATGCGCCTTGTTCACAGGTGAGTCACATTTAGTGTCCAAGTGGTCTTGTGGTCCGTACTTAAAACCACTGTTCCCAGAATGCATCATTATTCAAATTTTGCAGCGAGGCTCGACATCGTATTCTCTTTTGCATTAGTAGCATTCAATTATTGTCAAAGTCACATTTTTGTTGCTGTAATACTTCACGATGTTTCAGGGAAATCATTTAAAAGCATAGTGCACTTTGCTGCCACGCAGTGAATACTTGCTTGAAACGAAGGTTTGAAGTCTGCCAGAAAGAGGACAACACCTCCTTCGGATCCCTTTCTCACTGCCATTACCAACTTGCCTTGGAAATCCACTGGCTGGTAAGGTTACGAGCGTGTCATGCCCCCTCCATTTGATGCACAAAACTTGCTCCATTTTACCGGGGGCCTCCAACACTGCAGGGCGGGCTCTCACAAAAAGGAATGGAGAATCCTCTTACTTCAACAAAAGAACGACCAGAGCCCACAGCTTCACCTCCTTTCATGCTGACACTTTATTGGTCTCATATGCGTGGCAGCACCAACAACTCTTTAATACCTCACGTTTCGGCGCCATGCGCCTTGTTCACAGGTGAGTCACATTTAGTGTCCAAGTGGTCTTGTGGTCCGTACTTAAAACCACTGTTCCCAGAATGCATCATTATTCAAATTTTGCAGCGAGGCTCGACATCGTATTCTCTTTTGCATTAGTAGCATTCAATTATTGTCAAAGTCACATTTTTGTTGCTGTAATACTTCACGATGTTTCAGGGAAATCATTTAAAAGCATAGTGCACTTTGCTGCCACGCAGTGAATACTTGCTTGAAACGAAGGTTTGAAGTCTGCCAGAAAGAGGACAACACCTCCTTCGGATCCCTTTCTCACTGCCATTACCAACTTGCCTTGGAAATCCACTGGCTGGTAAGGTTACGAGCGTGTCATGCCCCCTCCATTTGATGCACAAAACTTGCTCCATTTTACCGGGGGCCTCCAACACTGCAGGGCGGGCTCTCACAAAAAGGAATGGAGAATCCTCTTACTTCAACAAAAGAACGACCAGAGCCCACAGCTTCACCTCCTTTCATGCTGACACTTTATTGGTCTCATATGCGTGGCAGCACCAACAACTCTTTAATACCTCACGTTTCGGCGCCATGCGCCTTGTTCACAGGTGAGTCACATTTAGTGTCCAAGTGGTCTTGTGGTCCGTACTTAAAACCACTGTTCCCAGAATGCATCATTATTCAAATTTTGCAGCGAGGCTCGACATCGTATTCTCTTTTGCATTAGTAGCATTCAATTATTGTCAAAGTCACATTTTTGTTGCTGTAATACTTCACGATGTTTCAGGGAAATCATTTAAAAGCATAGTGCACTTTGCTGCCACGCAGTGAATACTTGCTTGAAACGAAGGTTTGAAGTCTGCCAGAAAGAGGACAACACCTCCTTCGGATCCCTTTCTCACTGCCATTACCAACTTGCCTTGGAAATCCACTGGCTGGTAAGGTTACGAGCGTGTCATGCCCCCTCCATTTGATGCACAAAACTTGCTCCATTTTACCGGGGGCCTCCAACACTGCAGGGCGGGCTCTCACAAAAAGGAATGGAGAATCCTCTTACTTCAACAAAAGAACGACCAGAGCCCACAGCTTCACCTCCTTTCATGCTGACACTTTATTGGTCTCATATGCGTGGCAGCACCAACAACTCTTTAATACCTCACGTTTCGGCGCCATGCGCCTTGTTCACAGGTGAGTCACATTTAGTGTCCAAGTGGTCTTGTGGTCCGTACTTAAAACCACTGTTCCCAGAATGCATCATTATTCAAATTTTGCAGCGAGGCTCGACATCGTATTCTCTTTTGCATTAGTCGCATTCAATTATTGTCAAAGTCACATTTTTGTTGCTGTAATACTTCACGATGTTTCAGGGAAATCATTTAAAAGCATAGTGCACTTTGCTGCCACGCAGTGAATACTTGCTTGAAACGAAGGTTTGAAGTCTGCCAGAAAGAGGACAACACCTCCTTCGGATCCCTTTCTCACTGCCATTACCAACTTGCCTTGGAAATCCACTGGCTGGTAAGGTTACGAGCGTGTCATGCCCCCTCCATTTGATGCACAAAACTTGCTCCATTTTACCGGGGGCCTCCAACACTGCAGGGCGGGCTCTCACAAAAAGGAATGGAGAATCCTCTTACTTCAACAAAAGAACGACCAGAGCCCACAGCTTCACCTCCTTTCATGCTGACACTTTATTGGTCTCATATGCGTGGCAGCACCAACAACTCTTTAATACCTCACGTTTCGGCGCCATGCGCCTTGTTCACAGGTGAGTCACATTTAGTGTCCAAGTGGTCTTGTGGTCCGTACTTAAAACCACTGTTCCCAGAATGCATCATTATTCAAATTTTGCAGCGAGGCTCGACATCGTATTCTCTTTTGCATTAGTAGCATTCAATTATTGTCAAAGTCACATTTTTGTTGCTGTAATACTTCACGATGTTTCAGGGAAATCATTTAAAAGCATAGTGCACTTTGCTGCCACGCAGTGAATACTTGCTTGAAACGAAGGTTTGAAGTCTGCCAGAAAGAGGACAACACCTCCTTCGGATCCCTTTCTCACTGCCATTACCAACTTGCCTTGGAAATCCACTGGCTGGTAAGGTTACGAGCGTGTCATGCCCCCTCCATTTGATGCACAAAACTTGCTCCATTTTACCGGGGGCCTCCAACACTGCAGGGCGGGCTCTCACAAAAAGGAATGGAGAATCCTCTTACTTCAACAAAAGAACGACCAGAGCCCACAGCTTCACCTCCTTTCATGCTGACACTTTATTGGTCTCATATGCGTGGCAGCACCAACAACTCTTTAATACCTCACGTTTCGGCGCCATGCGCCTTGTTCACAGGTGAGTCACATTTAGTGTCCAAGTGGTCTTGTGGTCCGTACTTAAAACCACTGTTCCCAGAATGCATCATTATTCAAATTTTGCAGCGAGGCTCGACATCGTATTCTCTTTTGCATTAGTAGCATTCAATTATTGTCAAAGTCACATTTTTGTTGCTGTAATACTTCACGATGTTTCAGGGAAATCATTTAAAAGCATAGTGCACTTTGCTGCCACGCAGTGAATACTTGCTTGAAACGAAGGTTTGAAGTCTGCCAGAAAGAGGACAACACCTCCTTCGGATCCCTTTCTCACTGCCATTACCAACTTGCCTTGGAAATCCACTGGCTGGTAAGGTTACGAGCGTGTCATGCCCCCTCCATTTGATGCACAAAACTTGCTCCATTTTACCGGGGGCCTCCAACACTGCAGGGCGGGCTCTCACAAAAAGGAATGGAGAATCCTCTTACTTCAACAAAAGAACGACCAGAGCCCACAGCTTCACCTCCTTTCATGCTGACACTTTATTGGTCTCATATGCGTGGCAGCACCAACAACTCTTTAATACCTCACGTTTCGGCGCCATGCGCCTTGTTCACAGGTGAGTCACATTTAGTGTCCAAGTAGTCTTGTGGTCCGTACTTAAAACCACTGTTCCCAGAATGCATCATTATTCAAATTTTGCAGCGAGGCTCGACATCGTATTCTCTTTTGCATTAGTAGCATTCAATTATTGTCAAAGTCACATTTTTGTTGCTGTAATACTTCACGATGTTTCAGGGAAATCATTTAAAAGCATAGTGCACTTTGCTGCCACGCAGTGAATACTTGCTTGAAACGAAGGTTTGAAGTCTGCCAGAAAGAGGACAACACCTCCTTCGGATCCCTTTCTCACTGCCATTACCAACTTGCCTTGGAAATCCACTGGCTGGTAAGGTTACGAGCGTGTCATGCCCCCTCCATTTGATGCACAAAACTTGCTCCATTTTACCGGGGGCCTCCAACACTGCAGGGCGGGCTCTCACAAAAAGGAATGGAGAATCCTCTTACTTCAACAAAAGAACGACCAGAGCCCACAGCTTCACCTCCTTTCATGCTGACACTTTATTGGTCTCATATGCGTGGCAGCACCAACAACTCTTTAATACCTCACGTTTCGGCGCCATGCGCCTTGTTCACAGGTGAGTCACATTTAGTGTCCAAGTGGTCTTGTGGTCCGTACTTAAAACCACTGTTCCCAGAATGCATCATTATTCAAATTTTGCAGCGAGGCTCGACATCGTATTCTCTTTTGCATTAGTAGCATTCAATTATTGTCAAAGTCACATTTTTGTTGCTGTAATACTTCACGATGTTTCAGGGAAATCATTTAAAAGCATAGTGCACTTTGCTGCCACGCAGTGAATACTTGCTTGAAACGAAGGTTTGAAGTCTGCCAGAAAGAGGACAACACCTCCTTCGGATCCCTTTCTCACTGCCATTACCAACTTGCCTTGGAAATCCACTGGCTGGTAAGGTTACGAGCGTGTCATGCCCCCTCCATTTGATGCACAAAACTTGCTCCATTTTACCGGGGGCCTCCAACACTGCAGGGCGGGCTCTCACAAAAAGGAATGGAGAATCCTCTTACTTCAACAAAAGAACGACCAGAGCCCACAGCTTCACCTCCTTTCATGCTGACACTTTATTGGTCTCATATGCGTGGCAGCACCAACAACTCTTTAATACCTCACGTTTCGGCGCCATGCGCCTTGTTCACAGGTGAGTCACATTTAGTGTCCAAGTGGTCTTGTGGTCCGTACTTAAAACCACTGTTCCCAGAATGCATCATTATTCAAATTTTGCAGCGAGGCTCGACATCGTATTCTCTTTTGCATTAGTAGCATTCAATTATTGTCAAAGTCACATTTTTGTTGCTGTAATACTTCACGATGTTTCAGGGAAATCATTTAAAAGCATAGTGCACTTTGCTGCCACGCAGTGAATACTTGCTTGAAACGAAGGTTTGAAGTCTGCCAGAAAGAGGACAACACCTCCTTCGGATCCCTTTCTCACTGCCATTACCAACTTGCCTTGGAAATCCACTGGCTGGTAAGGTTACGAGCGTGTCATGCCCCCTCCATTTGATGCACAAAACTTGCTCCATTTTACCGGGGGCCTCCAACACTGCAGGGCGGGCTCTCACAAAAAGGAATGGAGAATCCTCTTACTTCAACAAAAGAACGACCAGAGCCCACAGCTTCACCTCCTTTCATGCTGACACTTTATTGGTCTCATATGCGTGGCAGCACCAACAACTCTTTAATACCTCACGTTTCGGCGCCATGCGCCTTGTTCACAGGTGAGTCACATTTAGTGTCCAAGTGGTCTTGTGGTCCGTACTTAAAACCACTGTTCCCAGAATGCATCATTATTCAAATTTTGCAGCGAGGCTCGACATCGTATTCTCTTTTGCATTAGTAGCATTCAATTATTGTCAAAGTCACATTTTTGTTGCTGTAATACTTCACGATGTTTCAGGGAAATCATTTAAAAGCATAGTGCACTTTGCTGCCACGCAGTGAATACTTGCTTGAAACGAAGGTTTGAAGTCTGCCAGAAAGAGGACAACACCTCCTTCGGATCCCTTTCTCACTGCCATTACCAACTTGCCTTGGAAATCCACTGGCTGGTAAGGTTACGAGCGTGTCATGCCCCCTCCATTTGATGCACAAAACTTGCTCCATTTTACCGGGGGCCTCCAACACTGCAGGGCGGGCTCTCACAAAAAGGAATGGAGAATCCTCTTACTTCAACAAAAGAACGACCAGAGCCCACAGCTTCACCTCCTTTCATGCTGACACTTTATTGGTCTCATATGCGTGGCAGCACCAACAACTCTTTAATACCTCACGTTTCGGCGCCATGCGCCTTGTTCACAGGTGAGTCACATTTAGTGTCCAAGTGGTCTTGTGGTCCGTACTTAAAACCACTGTTCCCAGAATGCATCATTATTCAAATTTTGCAGCGAGGCTCGACATCGTATTCTCTTTTGCATTAGTAGCATTCAATTATTGTCAAAGTCACATTTTTGTTGCTGTAATACTTCACGATGTTTCAGGGAAATCATTTAAAAGCATAGTGCACTTTGCTGCCACGCAGTGAATACTTGCTTGAAACGAAGGTTTGAAGTCTGCCAGAAAGAGGACAACACCTCCTTCGGATCCCTTTCTCACTGCCATTACCAACTTGCCTTGGAAATCCACTGGCTGGTAAGGTTACGAGCGTGTCATGCCCCCTCCATTTGATGCACAAAACTTGCTCCATTTTACCGGGGGCCTCCAACACTGCAGGGCGGGCTCTCACAAAAAGGAATGGAGAATCCTCTTACTTCAACAAAAGAACGACCAGAGCCCACAGCTTCACCTCCTTTCATGCTGACACTTTATTGGTCTCATATGCGTGGCAGCACCAACAACTCTTTAATACCTCACGTTTCGGCGCCATGCGCCTTGTTCACAGGTGAGTCACATTTAGTGTCCAAGTGGTCTTGTGGTCCGTACTTAAAACCACTGTTCCCAGAATGCATCATTATTCAAATTTTGCAGCGAGGCTCGACATCGTATTCTCTTTTGCATTAGTAGCATTCAATTATTGTCAAAGTCACATTTTTGTTGCTGTAATACTTCACGATGTTTCAGGGAAATCATTTAAAAGCATAGTGCACTTTGCTGCCACGCAGTGAATACTTGCTTGAAACGAAGGTTTGAAGTCTGCCAGAAAGAGGACAACACCTCCTTCGGATCCCTTTCTCACTGCCATTACCAACTTGCCTTGGAAATCCACTGGCTGGTAAGGTTACGAGCGTGTCATGCCCCCTCCATTTGATGCACAAAACTTGCTCCATTTTACCGGGGGCCTCCAAGGCAAGTTGGTAATGGCAGTGAGAAAGGGATCCGAAGGAGGTGTTGTCCTCTTTCTGGCAGACTTCAAACCTTCGTTTCAAGCAAGTATTCACTGCGTGGCAGCAAAGTGCACTATGCTTTTAAATGATTTCCCTGAAACATCGTGAAGTATTACAGCAACAAAAATGTGACTTTGACAATAATTGAATGCTACTAATGCAAAAGAGAATACGATGTCGAGCCTCGCTGCAAAATTTGAATAATGATGCATTCTGGGAACAGTGGTTTTAAGTACGGACCACAAGACCACTTGGACACTAAATGTGACTCACCTGTGAACAAGGCGCATGGCGCCGAAACGTGAGGTATTAAAGAGTTGTTGGTGCTGCCACGCATATGAGACCAATAAAGTGTCAGCATGAAAGGAGGTGAAGCTGTGGGCTCTGGTCGTTCTTTTGTTGAAGTAAGAGGATTCTCCATTCCTTTTTGTGAGAGCCCGCCCTGCAGTGTTGGAGGCCCCCGGTAAAATGGAGCAAGTTTTGTGCATCAAATGGAGGGGGCATGACACGCTCGTAACCTTACCAGCCAGTGGATTTCCAAGGCAAGTTGGTAATGGCAGTGAGAAAGGGATCCGAAGGAGGTGTTGTCCTCTTTCTGGCAGACTTCAAACCTTCGTTTCAAGCAAGTATTCACTGCGTGGCAGCAAAGTGCACTATGCTTTTAAATGATTTCCCTGAAACATCGTGAAGTATTACAGCAACAAAAATGTGACTTTGACAATAATTGAATGCTACTAATGCAAAAGAGAATACGATGTCGAGCCTCGCTGCAAAATTTGAATAATGATGCATTCTGGGAACAGTGGTTTTAAGTACGGACCACAAGACCACTTGGACACTAAATGTGACTCACCTGTGAACAAGGCGCATGGCGCCGAAACGTGAGGTATTAAAGAGTTGTTGGTGCTGCCACGCATATGAGACCAATAAAGTGTCAGCATGAAAGGAGGTGAAGCTGTGGGCTCTGGTCGTTCTTTTGTTGAAGTAAGAGGATTCTCCATTCCTTTTTGTGAGAGCCCGCCCTGCAGTGTTGGAGGCCCCCGGTAAAATGGAGCAAGTTTTGTGCATCAAATGGAGGGGGCATGACACGCTCGTAACCTTACCAGCCAGTGGATTTCCAAGGCAAGTTGGTAATGGCAGTGAGAAAGGGATCCGAAGGAGGTGTTGTCCTCTTTCTGGCAGACTTCAAACCTTCGTTTCAAGCAAGTATTCACTGCGTGGCAGCAAAGTGCACTATGCTTTTAAATGATTTCCCTGAAACATCGTGAAGTATTACAGCAACAAAAATGTGACTTTGACAATAATTGAATGCTACTAATGCAAAAGAGAATACGATGTCGAGCCTCGCTGCAAAATTTGAATAATGATGCATTCTGGGAACAGTGGTTTTAAGTACGGACCACAAGACCACTTGGACACTAAATGTGACTCACCTGTGAACAAGGCGCATGGCGCCGAAACGTGAGGTATTAAAGAGTTGTTGGTGCTGCCACGCATATGAGACCAATAAAGTGTCAGCATGAAAGGAGGTGAAGCTGTGGGCTCTGGTCGTTCTTTTGTTGAAGTAAGAGGATTCTCCATTCCTTTTTGTGAGAGCCCGCCCTGCAGTGTTGGAGGCCCCCGGTAAAATGGAGCAAGTTTTGTGCATCAAATGGAGGGGGCATGACACGCTCGTAACCTTACCAGCCAGTGGATTTCCAAGGCAAGTTGGTAATGGCAGTGAGAAAGGGATCCGAAGGAGGTGTTGTCCTCTTTCTGGCAGACTTCAAACCTTCGTTTCAAGCAAGTATTCACTGCGTGGCAGCAAAGTGCACTATGCTTTTAAATGATTTCCCTGAAACATCGTGAAGTATTACAGCAACAAAAATGTGACTTTGACAATAATTGAATGCTACTAATGCAAAAGAGAATACGATGTCGAGCCTCGCTGCAAAATTTGAATAATGATGCATTCTGGGAACAGTGGTTTTAAGTACGGACCACAAGACCACTTGGACACTAAATGTGACTCACCTGTGAACAAGGCGCATGGCGCCGAAACGTGAGGTATTAAAGAGTTGTTGGTGCTGCCACGCATATGAGACCAATAAAGTGTCAGCATGAAAGGAGGTGAAGCTGTGGGCTCTGGTCGTTCTTTTGTTGAAGTAAGAGGATTCTCCATTCCTTTTTGTGAGAGCCCGCCCTGCAGTGTTGGAGGCCCCCGGTAAAATGGAGCAAGTTTTGTGCATCAAATGGAGGGGGCATGACACGCTCGTAACCTTACCAGCCAGTGGATTTCCAAGGCAAGTTGGTAATGGCAGTGAGAAAGGGATCCGAAGGAGGTGTTGTCCTCTTTCTGGCAGACTTCAAACCTTCGTTTCAAGCAAGTATTCACTGCGTGGCAGCAAAGTGCACTATGCTTTTAAATGATTTCCCTGAAACATCGTGAAGTATTACAGCAACAAAAATGTGACTTTGACAATAATTGAATGCTACTAATGCAAAAGAGAATACGATGTCGAGCCTCGCTGCAAAATTTGAATAATGATGCATTCTGGGAACAGTGGTTTTAAGTACGGACCACAAGACCACTTGGACACTAAATGTGACTCACCTGTGAACAAGGCGCATGGCGCCGAAACGTGAGGTATTAAAGAGTTGTTGGTGCTGCCACGCATATGAGACCAATAAAGTGTCAGCATGAAAGGAGGTGAAGCTGTGGGCTCTGGTCGTTCTTTTGTTGAAGTAAGAGGATTCTCCATTCCTTTTTGTGAGAGCCCGCCCTGCAGTGTTGGAGGCCCCCGGTAAAATGGAGCAAGTTTTGTGCATCAAATGGAGGGGGCATGACACGCTCGTAACCTTACCAGCCAGTGGATTTCCAAGGCAAGTTGGAAACCATAACCCCGTGAGTGCTGTTTCTTCTAACCCGGATGGGTGTAATTGAAGGAGTGGAGCCGTCATTATTTCCGTGGGTCACCGCCACGGTAACAGCACCCGCTACTTGAGTGACTCGTGATATCGGTGCTTGGAAGCTTGAATATATATATATAATTCACTGAAAAAACCATAGGTTTCAGGTCATATATAGTTAGGTGTTAGCATTTAAAAAAACATTGAAATTGCTCCTATATAGTTAGTTGGACTAACTATATTTCGCGCACCCGCAATCCACTGCTGATGATGTCACATATTACATCATTCATGACCTGGTCAGTGACATCACTGATGACATCACTGATGACATCATCCAGTGACTGTGTGTTTCTGTAAAGTTTAAATATGTTTTACATATTGAAGAATGAGTAGATGTATAAGTGGATGAAGGATTTAGTAGGCGTGTGACTGACTGTATGAGTGAGTGATTAAATGTGTCTTACTGAATGCATGGGTTAGTGACTAAACTGTCTGAATGTGTGCATCAGTATGTCTGTTGTGTAAGATGCTGTATGTGTTGATCAGTAGCTATATGAGTGGCTATATGGGTCATTGATTGGTTGCACAAAAATTTGTATGTGAGACTGAGTGTGTGTGTGGGTGACTGGGAGGTGTGTGACTGCATAGATGTGTGAGCAGTTAATTCACTAGGTGTATGAGTTCAAGAGTGCATATGGAAACAGCTGTATGGGCGGTTTACTGTGTGCATTGGTGTGTTGGTGAGTGAATGTATATCTCAGTGCTACATGTCCAAGTAAGTGCATATGTAAAACACTGCATGTGAGAGTTGGTATATATAAATGACTATACATGAGAGCCAGTGATTATGCAAGTGGCTGTATGGATCAATGTGTACTTGTATCAGTGATTGTTTAAGAGAGTAAGTATGTTTCTGATAGATACATCTGCCGTGTGGATTCCTCACCTTGTGAATATCCCCTTGCGTGAGCAACATTCGGAAATTCTTTTCGTAGCTTCGCGCCGACGTGGAATCGGACGTCATAGAGGCACGGCATCGCTCGCGACTCCGCTGACGTCACGGATGCCTATAATAGGCCCACGCCGGCGTGATGACATCAGTTCCCTTTTTTCCGCGTCGTCGACGCTAACGGTTTCGGGAATCCCAGTTACAATACTGTGACTTTGTTTCATTACTCTGTATTTTCTGCTTCTTTATTTCGATAAGATGTCGAAGAAAACCGGTTTCAAGCCCTGCAGGGAGTGTGGAAAGATGATGTCCATCACGGATCCACACGAGGACTGTATTTGGTGCTTAAGCTCGGATCACGACGTGGATGGATGTTCATCATGTCGCAAGATGAATCCGAAGGCCCTGCGGGAGAGAGAAACCAAGCTGCTTGTGGCAAAACTTAAAGCCGACAAGAGTAAGAAAACATCTAAATCTCACTCGAAGAAAAATAAGTCGAGATCGAAGTCGAGCTCCAGATCTCGTGAAGGTTGTACCTCGAAGTCTTCTTCGGATCATGCTTCTAGATCAAGGAAGAAGCATAGGAAGAGGAGACATGAGTCTCGTCGTCACTCGGGTGAGAAGTCGGACTCGAGGTCGATGTCGCCCAAGAAGGTTCGTTCGAAGGTGGTTCCTCCACATGAGTCTCCGGATCAGGAAGGTGAGGCTACGCCTTCGAGGTCGCAGGATCCCTCTCCGGCTCCGGAGTCCAATCCATCTCCGGCGCCTTCTCCGACTCGAGAAGTGGAAGAGGTGGTTCCTGTGGAAGTTAAAGAATATGCGCATTTTGTTGAGCCGGATTCGATCCCACCTCGAGGTCAGCCTGAAGGTGTTCAACCTCCTTTTCCAGCACCACGCCAAGACCCTTCAGCGTTCTTAAACGCTATGTATGGTGTTTTCTCAAGGGCGTGGTACCCCTCTGGTGCACCTTCGGGTCCCATGGGTCCTCTGGCATTTAATTTTGGGGTTCCTCATTCATATGCCCGGCTCCATTCATGCCGTTTATGCCAGCCCCATCGACGCCGTGGCAGTTTCCGGCTCCACTGAGGTCGTCACCGACTCGTCCGAAGTCGACGACTCCAATGCCGACGTCGCCTGCTCCGAGTAGACATCAGGAGCATACACCTCGGCCATCGAAGTTGGTACCGACGTCGGTTCCGACTCCATCGGAGTCGTTGATGGATCCGGTACCGAAGCGTGTTAAGGAGAGATCCAGAGAGAAGCTCAGCGCCTCTTGGAGGAACGAAGTTATGCCGACTCTCACCCTGATTTAGAAGAAGGTGAGCTGGGAGAAGACTGTTTTGAAGAGCCGGCTGATGCCAGTGGCCTTGATTTTTTCCCCGAGTGGGAATTACCTTCTGGACATGATGCACCTTCAAAAGATGTCCCACGATATACTGTGGTAATGAAGAAGGCTGCTGGTCTTTTAAATTTAACTTTACCAACAGTTGAATTTAAGTCGAACCTTCTGACTGAAGTTCTTCACTCTCCAAGTTCGGCTGTGGAGCCTTTACTTCCGTTTAATGAAGCATTAACTGAGCCCATTATGGAGGTTTGGAAGAAGCCGCTCTCTGCTCCTGCTGTTTCCAAGAGTGTGGCTAGGAGATATAGGGTAGCTCCAGAAGACCCTGCTTTTTTAACATCTCACCCTTCTCCGGAGAGCCTAGTGATTCAGGCTGCATGCTCTAAGAAATCTATAAGTGCTTTTCCCCAAGTTCCTGGGGACAAGGAGGCTAAAAAACAAGATCAGGTGGCCAAGAAAACTTTCTCATCTGCTAGTATGGCCTTGAAATCTACAAATGCCACTTGTCTCATGGGGAGGTATGTGCACGCACTTATGGATTCAAAGCGTGCTTTGGCTCCTAAGATCCCTGAGGAGAACAGGAGTGATTTTGAGGAGGTATTGTCTGACACCCAAGCAGTGGCACGCCAGGTAATTCAGAGCGGTCTTGACACAGCTGATTCTGTGGCTCGAATTATGGGAACTGCTGTTGCTACACGGAGATCAGCTTGGCTAAAGTCCTCGGATTTTTCTGCTGATGTTCAGGCAGCGCTTTTGGATCTGCCTTTTGACGGAGAAGGACTATTTGGCAAGAAGGCAGATACAGCCCTCAAAAGGTTTAAAGATAGCAGAGCTACTGCTAGATCTTTGGGTCTTCAGATTAGAGGTGCTTCAACCAAAAAGTTCAGAGGGTTTGGACGCTCTTATTTTCGGAACTTTAGACAAGGTCAGCAGCAGCAACAACAGCAGCAGAACACCTTGTACAGGTCATACAGGGGAAAGCAAAGGGGTTGTCTTCGAGGACGTCAAACCTCTTCCTCCTCCACCTCCTCTAACCCCCCAGCCACAGAAAAGCTGCCCTAGATCCGCCATTCCGGATCATGTGGGTCCGGTGGGGGGTCGGCTTACCCACTTTCTACAGGATTGGGAATCGGTTACATCAGATCTTTGGGTTCTCAATCTCGTAGAAAATGGGTATGCCCTTCCCTTTCGGGAATTCCCTCCCAATTACCCTCCTTGCCAGGGATATTGCTCAGAGGAACATCTGTTACTCCTACAGGAGGAAGTTCAAACTCTATTAAGAAAGGGTGCAATAGAGGTTGTACCAGAGCAGGGAAGGGGTCAGGGATGCTACTCCTGGTATTTCCTGATTCCCAAAAAGGACGGCAGGCTTCGTCCAATCCTGGATCTCAGGATCTTGAATTTGTATCTGAAACAAGAGAAATTCAAGATGCTCACCCTTGCTCAGGTTCTTCAGGCACTCCAGGAAGAAGACTGGATGGTGTCGATCGACTTGCTCATCTGGAGGATCTGGAGGTCAAGGGTCTTTGGTCTCCAGAGGAACGGTTGCTTCATATCAACCTTCTAGAATTGCGGGCGATACGTTTGGCGCTCAAGGCCTTCCTCCCCTCCCTTCGCGGTCGTTCGGTCCAGGTCCTGACGGACAACACGACCGCGATGTGGTACATTAACAAACAGGGAGGAGTGGGGTCGCAGTGTCTCTGCAGAGAGGCTCTCCTGGGTTCAGGACCATCCGATTTGTCTGATGACGAATCATCTGGCCGGAGTTCTGAACGTTCGTGCAGACAGTCTCAGTCGGCAGTTCTCTGCCGACCACGAGTGGAGGCTTCACCCGGAGGTGGTTCACAACATCTTTCAGATGTGGGTGACTTCTCGGGTGGACCTGTTCGCCACTCGCCAGAATGCTCACTGCCTGTCATCCTGCAGTCTCCAGTATCCGATGCTAGGAGCCTTGGGGGACGCGTTTCAGTTGAGTTGGGGAAATCAACTCCTTTACGCGTTTCCTCCCATACCTTTGATTCCTCGGGTTCTGAGGAAGATTCGCCAAGACCGGGCCCAAGTCATATTGGTCGCCCCGGACTAGCCAAGAAGGGTGTGGTATACAGATCTTCTCCTCTCACCCGCCGCTCCGTCTCCCTCTCAGGGCAGATCTCCTCTCTCAGATGGAGGGGCAGGTTCTACACCCCCACCTCCAGACATTACACCTTCATGCCTGGAGATTGAACGGGGCAACCTGAATTCATTTTCCCTCCCGCCTGACGTTGTGGATGTCATCTTGTCTGCCAGGCGTGACTCCACTAAGTCCATCTATTCTTATAGATGGTCAAAATTTGTCACGTGGTGTGGGGAAAAGTCTATTGACCCTTTGAGAGCCCATTTGTCTGAAGTTCTCCAATTCGCCCTCTCTCTGGCGCAGCAAGGGCTTGCTGTTGCCACAGTTAAGGGCTATCTTTCAGCGCTGTCGGCATTTCTCTGTTTTTCCTCAGCCATCTTTTTAAGTCTCCTGTAGTTTTAAGGTTTTTGAAGGGCCTCACAAATAAGTTCCCTCCTACTCCTTTTATTGTGCCTCAGTGGGACTTAAATCTTGTCTTGACTTTTTTGATGGGTGCTCCTTTTGAGCCTCTTCACAAATGTCCTTTGAGGCTTTTGACTCTTAAGATAGTCTTCCTCGTTGCAATAACCTCGGCAAGGAGGGTAAGTGAGCTTCAAACTCTTAGTTCCAAGCCCCCTTTCTTGACCATTCATGCTGATCGAATGGTTCTTAGGACCAGGGTTGCTTTTCTTCCAATGGTGGTTACTCCTTTCCACCTTGCTCAATCCATTACCCTCCCTACCTTTTATCCTCCCCCACACCCTTCTAAGGATTAGGAGAGGTTGCACCGTCTGGACCCTAAAAGGGCCGTGTCTTTTTACTTGGACAGATCTAAAGACTTTCGTTTGGATGACCAGCTCTTCATTGGGTTTGCTGGCTGCAAGAAAGGAAGGAAGAGCGGTCCATAAAAGAACCTTGTCGAGATGGATCGTCCTTTGTATAAAGATCTGCTACTCTTTGGCCGGTAAGGAACCACCAGAGGGTATAAGGGCTCATTCTACAAGAGCTAAGTCTTCAACCTCTGCATTGGCTAGAGGTGTTTCTGTAGAGAATATTTGTAGAGCGGCAACTTGATCTTCCCTCCACACTTTCGCGAAGCATTACTGCTTGGATTCCGAAGTGAGGAGGGACGGTCACTTTGCGCGCTTTGTTCTCCAGGATTTCCTAGTCTAGAAGAGTGGACACCCGGGAGGGGGGACTGCTGTGGGACTCTATTCACAAGGTGAGGAATCCACACGGCAGATGTATCTATCAGAAGAACAAGTTAATTACCTTCGGTAACGCTTTTTCTGGTAGATACAATATCTGCCTGTGGATTCTTCACTGACCCACCCGCCTCCCCGTTGTCCACTCTTCTATGCCGGAGTTTCTATTATGTATTTATTTTATTGTCAAGGAGTTGTTTATCTCAAATGTTTTATTGCATTTGCTTCACACTGTGTGTTACCTTGATATTTGTACTGCGTATACTGTGTATATGTCTACTGTCATTGGTCCGTCCATGTGTCTCGAAGGCACGGAAAAAAGGGCGGAACTGATGTCATCACGCCGGCGTGGGCCTATTATAGGCGTCGGTGACGTCAGCGGAGTCGCGAGCGATGCCGTGCCTCTATGACGTCCGATTCCACGTTGGCGCGAAGCTACGAAAAGAATTTCCGAATGTTGCTGACGCAAGGGGATATTCACAAAGTGAGGAATACACAGGCAGATATTGTATCTACCAGAAAAAGCGTTACCGAAGGTAAGTAACTTGTTCGTTAGTATATGTTTGAATAAGTAAGGTGTTGTGTGTATAACTGTATAGATGAGGAAATGGGAGTGTGATTGATTCTTTGCATGACTGACTAGGTGTGTGACAAACTCCATGGATGAGTGAAAATGTGTGAGTGTCTCTATAGGTGTATAAGTGCATATGATAGTATTGTATTGATGAGTGACTGTATGTATGAGTGATTGTATGAGTGATTTTATGGGTGAATGAGTGGATGTGTGTGTAAACCTAGGGATCAATGAGCGCGTATGTAGTAACTGGTATTGGTGTGTCAATGGTTTCAAGAATGGTAGTTTGTATTTAAGACTTGGTGTATCAAAGGTTAGATTAGAGTGTGAGGAGGTGCATCGTATTATCACATGAATGATGTCATCAGTGATGTCAATTGAGATGTCATCAGTGATATCATCAGTGATGTCACTGACCATGTCATGAATGATGTAATATGTGACATCATCAGCAGTGGATTGCGGGTGCGCGAAATATAGTTAGTCCAACTAACTATATAGGAGCAATTTCAATGGTTTTTTAAATGCTAATACCTAACTATATATGACCTGAAACCTATGGTTTTTTCAGTGAATTTGCACGGTTTTTTAAATGCTAATTCCTAACTATATATGACCTGAAACCTATGGTTTTTTCAGTGAATTTCCAAGGTTTTTTAAATGCTAATACCTAACTATATATGTCCTGAAACCTATGTTTTTTTCAGTGAATTTGCAAGGTTTTTTAATTGCTAATACCTAACTATGTAAGGCTTCAAACCTAGTTTTTTCAGTTAATATATATATATATATTTTTTTTTATATGATTACAGGGTCCGCGCACTGTGAGCGCTCTGAAAGCACACCGTAAACGCTCTGAGCTCTTACCCCGACAAATTTAAAAAAAATTCTAAAACATAATATCTACGTTTTTAACGTTGATTTTAAAGGTAGACAATATTTGCTTTAATGTAGAAAATTGTTTTTTCAAACTTTTAACAACAGTATATTACTTTTTAAAGTAGTAACAAATCTCGCGAGGGTGCGTCGCACGTGCACGCAACGTAAGAGCTCCGAGCTCTTACCCCCCGAATGTTTTATAAACTTTAAATCGTTATATCTACGTATTCATAGCACAATGTAAAGGTACACATTATCTGGGATAATAAAGAACATGTTAATTTAAACTTTTAAAGACCATATATAACTTTATGAAAGCAATTATAAATCTCGCGAGGGTGCGTATTACGTAAGCGCATCGTAAGATGACGTAACCGCTCCGTAAATAATACGTAAACGCACCGTAAGCTTACGTAAACGCTCCGTAAGATTACGTTCAACCATGTGACCTAAAAACAAGACATTTTATTGGTTTATAATACTTCCTACTCCAATTGTAGACAGACCCCCCCCCATGTTCATCATTCTTCTTTGGCTTTCAGAGAAGCAACATCTACTTTCAATAGCTCCTGGCTTGTTTGGAAATGGCTGAACGAGAGGAATCAGAACATTCTTCTTCAGAAGAATATGTGGAAGAGGACCCCCATCCATCTAAAAAAGAGTCCATAGTCTGGAAGTTTTTTTCATTCCCAGAAGGTTTGAAGAAAGTCAATGCACCGCATGTCACATGCAACATCTGTGACACAGTATTGTCAAGAGGCAATCGAAATAAAAAATACTCTTTTGGAACCTATAGCATGGAACGCCATGTTAAGAATATGCACCCCAACAATTGGGCTAGAGCTGTGGTGCGTAGATCTGAAGAGCAGGGCTCTGCTCCTAGAACTTCAACAGCACCACCAATGCCAGCTTCCACGATTGCCAATATCCAGCCGGAATTGAAAAATCTAATGATGCAGTGCATACAGTGCAATAAATTGGTTTCCTTCGGACAACAGTCCGTAGAAGTTATTTTGCAGAAAAACAGGAGCCACAAGTGCACCAAATAATTTTTTTCTTTATTTTTCATGGTTTGTTCATTGTTTTGGTTATAAAGTCCATTTTGTACATCGTTTTTCTAGCAACCCAAAAAAATAAAAAAATAAAGTTATTTTTAGAACTACCTCTACTGGTAAAAAAAAAACTATATTTCTATGTTTGTATGTATAAGTTTGTTATAGTAAATGTAAAAGTGCAAAACTATAAGGATGTGGTACAGCATAAATCTATAGGGTGTTTACCTATAGTATACTGTAGTACTTCCAAAGCACTGAAATGTAACATATGTATATAAATATGTTACAACTCAATAGGCCAGATGTACATAATCTCGATTTACCTACTCATAAATACCAAATCATACCACTTCAATATTTAAGAGTAGGTAATTTGGATGTAGGTAATTTCTCTTTTGAAATTACCGAAACTGTATAATTCAGTCATTTTACCGAATCGGTATTTACCGATTTGGTAATTGCCATTGATTCCTATAAATCTTGAGGCCAATAGGAATCAATGGCAATTACCGAATCAGTAAATACCGAATCGGTAAAATTACCGAATTGACAAGGGGGACAGGTTGTCACTTTGACAGCCTGTTGCACCCCCTGATTCTGACTTGTGTGCTATGTCACACACATACATGGTCTTACGACATGTATGTGTGCCACATGGCACAAATGTACATGCACAGATATGCATGTACACAGGAATTCATTATTTACCTCTGAAAGTTTTATAAACTTTAAATCGTTATATCTACGTATTCATTGAACAATATAAAGGAACACATTACCTGGGAAAATAAAGAACATGTTTATTTTAAACTTTTAAACAACATATATAACTTTATATAAACAATTATAAATATCACAAGGTTGCTAAATCATTATATCTACATATTCATTATACAATATAAAGGAACATATTAACTGAGATAATAAAGAACATGTTTATTTTAAACTTTTAAACAACATATATAACTTTATTTAAACAATTATAAATGTCACAAGGGTGGGTACCACGTAAGCACATCATAAGACGACGTAAGCGCTCCGTAAATAAAACGTAACCGCAACATAAGCTTACGTGAGCACTCCGTAAACGCTCCGTAAGCTTACGTCCAACCATGTGACCTTATAACAAAAGATTTTATTGGTTTATAATACTTCCTACTCTAATTCTTGAAAGACCCCTCCCATCTTCATCATTCTTCTTTGGCTTTCGAGGAAGCAACACCTTTTTTCATCAGCACTTTGCTCTTGAAAAATCTACTGAAATGGCTGAACAGCAGGAACCTGAGAAACCCCTAGAACAGAGAGAGAGTCCATAGTACGGAAATTTTTTAAATACCCAGAAAAATAGAAAAAGGTAAATGTGCCTTTTGTCACATGTAAAATCTGTGACACAGTACTTTCAAGAGGGGATCCACACAAGAAGTACAGCTTTGGAACTTATAACATGGAACACCATGTCCGAAATATACAACCAAACAATTGGAGTAAAGCTGTAATGAAAAGATCAGAGGAGCAGGGCTCTGCTCCCAGCACTTCTTCTGAAGCAACAGCACCACCAATGCAAGCATCAATGGTTGCAGGTATCCAACCTGAACTTAACAATTTGATGATGCAATGCATTCGTTGCCAGAAACTAATAGCCTTTGGACAAGAGCATTCTGAACACAAGGAACTTGAGGATTCTTCTAGTTCATCTCCAGAAGAGTTTGTTCCTAAAACCCCTAGAACACAGAGAGAGTCCATAGTACGGACATTTTTAAAAAACCCAGAAAGAGAGAAAAAGGTAAATGCGCCTTTTGTCACATGTAAAATCTGTCACACAGTACTTTCAAGAGGGAATCCACAGAAACAGTACAGCTTTGGAACTTATAGCATGGAATGCCATGTCCGGAATATACACCCAAACAATTAGAGTAAAGCTGTAATAAAAAGATCATCAGAGGAGCAGGGCTCTACTCCCAGCACTTCTTCTGAAGCAACAGGAAGCACAGGTGCATTACCAGGAGCATTTTTTCTTTTCTCTGAAGATAGCCCTTTGCATGAATCTTCTAATTGAGTCCTCTTGGTTGATAAAACTTTCTTATAAAATCTCTTTTGGCGGTCTTTCGTAGGCATAATCTATTATGACTCTGTAGATATTTACAATCTGTTGAAAAGAAAAATGTGACATATTATAGACCACTACTAACATAACACATAGCAAATGCATTAACTAAACATTATAAACACTAGTTCACATCTCTCTTTGTGTGTCTCATATCATTCTTTGCGTGTCACATATCACTCTTTGCCTGCACTATCTCCATCTTTGCATGCCTCATCTCACTCTCTCCTTCCACCAACTCTCTGTTTGTATGTGTGTGTCATCTCAATCTCTGCCTTCACCATCTGTCTGTTTGTGTGTATGTGTCATCTCACTCTCTGTGCCTAAAACGATTTACCATGCTAAATGTTTTTTGCTGACATGACTGGCTTTAAGATTTTTGACAAGCATCACACTGAGTGTGTATGTGAATTAAGGAATTATATTTTCATCTTTTTCCTTAATGTTAGCTGTGTGTGCTTACAGTTTGTATCTTTTACCTTATATGGTAGACTTCTTTTTAAAGTGTTTCTCATGCTTGAATTCAATGCTGGTATAGAGATAGTGCTAATGGTTTCATTGGGCTTGTAAATATGCTCCTTTTTTACAAGCGCTTTGCGCTACCTTTAACATGGATGCAAGCAGTAAATGTATACAGAGGGATAGGAATAGCAGATAGAAAACAATATGAAATGCCGTGAGAGATTCATAAAGGATTATACTAATGGCATCAATTGAGATAGAATATACAAAAAGAGGGGCATATTTAGAAGCCCCTTGCGCAATGTTTAACATGGATGCAAGCAGAAAATGCATACAGAGTAATAAAATTGGCATTACACTATCTCTATACCAGCATTAATGTTACAAATTGTACAAGGGGCTTGTAAATATGCCAATGAAACCATTACACTAGCTCTATACCAGCAATAATGTTAAACATTGCGCAAAGGGCTTGTAGATATGCCTCTCTTTTTTTGTATATTCTATCTCAATTCATGCCATGAGTAAAATCCTTTACGCATCTCTCGCAGCATTTCATATTCTTGTCTGTGTGCCAATTTCTTTACTCAGCATGCATTTTCTGTTTGCACCCATGTCAAACATTGCGCAAGGAGCTTGTAAATATGCCTCTCTTTTTTGTATATTCTATCTCAATTTATGCCATTAGTAAAATCCTTTACGGATCTCTCAAAGCATTTCATATTCTTGTCTTGTAAATTTTTTTTTCTCTCAGTCGCGAGGGTACGCGCACCAGAAAACACGTTTTGGGACCCCCCTTTTTTCTCGGCCACCGCTTGACGAATCCCCCCGAAACTTTCAGGGAAGGAGCGCAGTGAAGCAAATTTAAGGAAAATTACAGGCAGATACCTCAATCGACGCCAAAGTTTCTTTGCTGCCGTTATTGTCTTTGCCAGTGTTTCTTTGCTGTGAGGGCTGTGAGAGCTGTATAGGCTGTGAGCTGTGTGGGCTGCGAGAGCTGTGTGGGCTGTGAGAGCTGTGTGGGCTGTGAGAGCTGTGTGGGCTGTGTGGGCTGTGAGAGCTGTGTGGGCTGTGAGAGCTGTGTGGGCTGTGAGAGCTGTGTGGGCTGTGAGAGCTGTGTGGGCTGTGAGAGCTGTGTGGGCTGTGAGCTGTGTGGGCTGTGAGAGCTGTGTGGGCTGTGAGAGCTGTGTGAACTGTGAGAGCTGTGTGAACTGTGAGAGCTGTGTGAACTGTGAGAGCTGTGTGGGCTGTGACAGCTGTGTGGGCTGTGACAGCTGTGTGGGCTGTGTGGGCTGTGTGGGCTGTGTGGGCTGTGTGGGCTGTGTGGGCTGTGTGAGCTGTGTGGGCTGTGAGGGCTGTGTGGGCTGTGAGGGCTGTGAGAGCTGTGTGGGCTGTGAGCTGTGTGGGCTGTGAGAGCTGTGTGGGCTGTGACGGCTGTGACAGCTGTGTGGGCTGTGACAGCTGTGTGGGCTGTGGCAGCTGTGTGGGCTGTGACAGCTGTGTGGGCTGTGACAGCTGTGTGGGCTGTGACAGCTGTGTGGGCTTTTACAGCTGTGTGGGCTGTGAGAGCTGTGTGGGCTGTGACAGCTGTGTGGGCTTTTACAGCTGTGTGGGCTTTTACAGCTGTGTGGGCTGTGAGAGCTGTGTGGGCTGTGAGAGCTGTGTGGGCTGTGAGAGCTGTGTGGGCTGTGAGAGCTGTATGGGCTGTGAGCTGTGAGAGCTGTATGGGCTGTGAGATGTGAGAGCTGTGTGGGATGTGACGGCTGTGTGAACTGTGACAGCTGTGTGAACTGTGACAGCTGTGTGAACTGTGACAGCTGTGTGAACTGTGACAGCTGTGTGAACTGTGACAGCTGTGTGGGCTGTGACAGCTGTGTGGGCTGTGACAGCTGTGTGAGCTGTGACAGCTGTGTGAGCTGTGACAGCTGTGTGAGCTGTGACAGCTGTGTGGGCTGTGACAGCTGTGTGGGCTGTGACAGCTGTGTGGGCTGTGACAGCTGTGTGGGCTGTGACAGCTGTGTGGGCTGTGACAGCTGTGTGGGCTGTGACAGCTGTGTGGGCTGTGACAGCTGTGTGGGCTGTGACAGCTGTGTGGGCTGTGACAGCTGTGTGGGCTGTGACAGCTGTGTGGGCTGTGACAGCTGTGTGGGCTGTGACAGCTGTGTGGGCTGTGACAGCTGTGTGGGCTGTGACAGCTGTGTGGGCTGTGACAGCTGTGTGGGCTGTGAGATGTGACGTCTGTGTGAGATGTGACGTCTGTGTGGGATGTGACGTCTGTGTGGGATGTGACGTCTGTGTGGGATGTGACGTCTGTGTGGGATGTGACGTCTGTGTGGGATGTGACGTCTGTGTGGGATGTGACGTCTGTGTGGGATGTGACAGCTGTGTGGGATGTGACAGCTGTGTGAACTGTGACAGCTGTGTGAGCTGTGACAGCTGTGTGGGCTGTGACAGCTGTGTGGGCTGTGACAGCTGTGTGGGCTGTGACAGCTGTGTGGGCTGTGACAGCTGTGTGGGCTGTGACAGCTGTGTGGGCTGTGACAGCTGTGTGGGCTGTGACAGCTGTGTGGGCTGTGACAGCTGTGTGGGCTGTGACAGCTGTGTGGGCTGTGACAGCTGTGTGGGCTGTGACAGCTGTGACAGCTGTGTGGGCTGTGACAGCTGTGTGGGCTGTGACAGCTGTGTGGGCTGTGACAGCTGTGTGGGCTGTGACAGCTGTGTGGGCTGTGACAGCTGTGGGCTGTGACAGCTGTGTGGGCTGTGACAGCTGTGTGGGCTGTGACAGCTGTGTGGGCTGTGACAGCTGTGTGAGCTGTGACAGCTGTGTGAACTGTGACAGCTGTGTGAGCTGTGACAGCTGTGTGGGTTGTGACAGCTGTGTGGGTTGTGACAGCTGTGTGGGCTGTGACAGCTGTGTGGGCTGTGACAGCTGTGTGGGCTGTGACAGCTGTGTGGGCTGTGACAGCTGTGTGGGCTGTGACAGCTGTGTGGGCTGTGACAGCTGTGTGGTTCTGTGAGGGCTGTGTGGTTCTGTGAGGGCTGTGTGGGCTGTGAGGGCTGTGTGGGCTGTGAGGGCTGTGTGGGCTGTGGGAGTGTGGACTGTGGGAGTGTGGGCTGTGGAAGTGTGGGCTGTGAGTGTGGGCTGTGAGTGTGGGCTGTGAGTGTGGGCTGTGGGAGTGTGGGCTGTGGGAGTGTGGGGCTGTGGGAGTGTGGGGCTGTGGGAGTGTGGGGCTGTGGGAGTGTGGGGCTGTGGGAGTGTGGGGCTGTGGGAGTGTGGGGCTGTGGGAGTGTGGGGCTGTGGGAGTGTGGGGCTGTGGGAGTGTGGGGCTGTGGGAGTGTGGGGCTGTGGGAGTGTGGGGCTGTGGGAGTGTGGGGCTGTGGGAGTGTGGGGCTGTGGGAGTGTGGGGCTGTGGGAGTGTGGGGCTGTGGGAGTGTGGGGCTGTGGGAGTGTGGGGCTGTGGGAGTGTGGGGCTGTGGGAGTGTGGGGCTGTGGGAGTGTGGGGCTGTGGGAGTGTGGGGCTGTGGGAGTGTGGGGCTGTGGGAGTGTGGGGCTGTGGGAGTGTGGGGCTGTGGGAGTGTGGGGCTGTGGGAGTGTGGGGCTGTGGGAGTGTGGGGCTGTGGGAGTGTGGGGCTGTGGGAGTGTGGGGCTGTGGGAGTGTGGGGCTGTGGGAGTGTGGGGCTGTGGGAGTGTGGGGCTGTGGGAGCGTGGGGCTGTGGGAGCGTGGGGCTGTGGGAGCGTGGGGCTGTGGGAGCGTGGGGCTGTGGGAGCGTGTGGCTGTGGGAGCGTGTGGCTGTGGGAGCGTGTGGCTGTGGGAGCGTGTGGCTGTGGGAGCGTGTGGCTGTGGGAGCGTGTGGCTGTGGGAGCGTGTGGCTGTGGGAGCGAGTGGCTGTGGGAGCTGTGGGAGCGAGTGGCTGTGGGAGCGAGTGGCTGTGGGAGCGAGTGGCTGTGGGAGCGAGTGGCTGTGGGAGCTGTGGGAGCGAGTGGCTGTGGGAGCTGTGTGGGCTGTGGGGCTGTGGGAGTGTGGGGCTGTGGGAGTGTGGGGCTGTGGGAGTGTGGGGCTGTGGGAGTGTGGGGCTGTGGGAGTGTGGGGCTGTGGGAGTGTGGGGCTGTGGGAGTGTGGGGCTGTGGGAGTGTGACAGCTGTGGGAGTGTGGGGCTGTGGGAGTGTGACAGCTGTGGGAGTGTGGGGCTGTGGGAGTGTGACAGCTGTGGGAGTGTGACAGCTGTGGGAGTGTGACAGCTGTGGGAGTGTGACAGCTGTGGGAGTGTGACAGCTGTGGGAGTGTGACAGCTGTGGGAGTGTGACAGCTGTGTGGGCTGTGACAGCTGTGTGGGCTGTGACAGCTGTGTGGGCTGTGGGAGTGTGGGGCTGTGGGAGTGTGGGGCTGTGGGAGTGTGGGGCTGTGGGAGCGAGTGGCTGTGGGAGCGAGTGGCTGTGGGAGCTGTAGAGCGAGTGGCTGTGGGAGCTGTGGGAGCGAGTGGCTGTGGGAGCGAGTGGCTGTGGGAGCTGTGGGAGCGAGTGGCTGTGGGAGCGAGTGGCTGTGGGAGCTGTGGGAGCGAGTGGCTGTGGGAGCGAGTGGCTGTGGGAGCTGTGGGAGCGAGTGGCTGTGGGAGCGAGTGGCTGTGGGAGCTGTGGGAGCGAGTGGCTGTGGGAGCGAGTGGCTGTGGGAGCTGTGGGAGCGAGTGGCTGTGGGAGCGAGTGGCTGTGGGAGCGAGTGGCTGTGGGAGCGAGTGGCTGTGGGAGCGAGTGGCTGTGGGAGCTGTGGGAGCGAGTGGCTGTGGGAGCGAGTGGCTGTGGGAGCGAGTGGCTGTGGGAGCGAGTGGCTGTGGGAGCGAGTGGGAGCTGTGGGAGCGAGTGGCTGTGGGAGCGAGTGGGAGCTGTGGGAGCGAGTGGCTGTGGGAGCTGTGGGAGCGAGTGGCTGTGGGAGCGAGTGGGAGCTGTGGGAGCTGTGGGAGCGAGTGGCTGTGGGAGCTGTGGGAGCGAGTGGCTGTGGGAGCTGTGGGAGCGAGTGGCTGTGGGAGCTGTGGGAGCGAGTGGCTGTGGGAGCGAGTGGCTGTGGGAGCTGTGGGAGCGAGTGGCTGTGGGAGCGAGTGGCTGTGGGAGCTGTGGGAGCGAGTGGCTGTGGGAGCGAGTGGCTGTGGGAGCTGTGGGAGCGAGTGGCTGTGGGAGCGAGTGGCTGTGGGAGCTGTGGGAGCGAGTGGCTGTGGGAGCGAGTGGGAGCTGTGGGAGCGAGTGGCTGTGGGAGCTGTGGGAGCTGTGGGAGGTGTGGGAGCGAGTGGCTGTGGGAGCTGTGGGAGCGAGTGGGAGCGAGTGGCTGTGGGAGCTGTGGGAGGTGTGGGAGCGAGTGGCTGTGGGAGCTGTGTGGGCTGTGTGGGCGAGGGGCTGTGTGGGCGAGGGGCTGTGTGGGCGAGGGGCTGTGTGGGCGAGGGGCTGTGTGGGCTGTGTGAGCGAGGGGCTGTGTGGGCTGTGTGAGCGAGGGGCTGTGTGGGCTGTGTGAGCGAGTGGCTGTGGGCTGTGTGAGCGAGTGGCTGTGGGCTGTGTGAGCGAGTGGCTGTGTGGGCTGTGTGGGCTGTGTGAGCTGTGTGGGCTGTGTGGGCTGTGTGAGCTGTGTGAGCTGTGTGAGCTGTGTGAGCTGTGTGAGCTGTGTGAGCTGTGTGAGCTGTGTGAGCTGTGTGAGCTGTGTGAGCTGTGTGGGCTGTGTGGGCTGTGTGAGCTGTGAGAGCGAGTGGCTGTGTGGGCTGTGAGAGCGAGTGGCTGTGTTGTAGCAGGGTTTCTGTTTTCCCACAGAACTGTGCACAGAGGATTGGAACCTCAGCGAATTAGGGTGACCCAAAACTCACCTTAGTACCCAACTAACCCCTTACCGAGCTAGCTACAGTGTCTCATTGGTCATAACCAACTCCCAATGTTTAGACAAACCAGAACATGAACTCACCAACCTCAGGTTACGTGGAACACATGAGCACTCTTTCGTTATACAATCATTACAAACCAGAACATGGAGTAAAGAAGAACTCGTGAGCATTTGAAATGTTTATTTACTAATGCCGTCTTCTCAGGCGCAGTATCTTAGATAATACAAGTAAACATATTATCAGCAACAAAGCTACAAGCATAGTTACTAGTCCATAGAAAGCGAATGGTGACAGCATGTTACCATGCTGTAAATCAATAAGGGTTAGCAACACTTATTTCTCACCCTCCCTAACTCGCATATTATATTAATAGCTAAGAAGGTCTCTTTGGGTTGTATTAGGGCGGGCCCATACCTCAGGATCCTAGAATGAAGAGATCACATCAGCATACACCAGCTCTCTCTGCATGCGAACAGCATCAAGTGTGTTTTTGTGCCTCGAGCAAAGCAATATAAAAACCCGCCTCAAGCCCAAAGTTGGCAGAAGCTGCACTTATGTTATGTCTATGAAGGCGCGAAGATCAGACCTCACAACAATTCTGTATCGTGTTGTTCCTGAAGCTTCAGCACTCTCTGTACAGACATAGTTTATTAAGCAAAGCTGAGATCAGAGTAATAACATATTATTCTCATGTAAACCACAACGAACTACTAGGTTGAAAGCTAAATCAACAATTAAGTGTCGTGTGCAGAAGCAGCAAAAGGAAAAATGGTGTTTAAACATTTAATGAGCCTATGCTAACTTAACACATTATAAAGATATACAGTAGCTATATGACAGTGTGGGCTGTGTGGGCTGTGAGAGCGAGTGGCTGTGTGGGCTGTGAGAGCGAGTGGCTGTGAGCTGTGTGGGCTGTGAGCTGTGTGGGCTGTGAGAGCTGTGTGGGCTGTGAGCTGTGTGGGCTGTGAGAGCTGTGTGAGCTGTGAGGGCTGTGAGAGCTGTGTGAGCTGTGAGAGCTGTGTGAGCTGTGTGGGCTGTGAGAGCTGTGTGGGCTGTGAGAGCTGTGTGGGCTGTGAGAGCTGTGTGGGCTGTGAGAGCTGTGTGGGCTGTGAGAGCTGTGTGGGCTGTGAGAGCTGTGTGGGCTGTGAGAGCTGTGTGGGCTGTGAGAGCTGTGTGGGCTGTGAGAGCTGTGTGGGCTGTGAGAGCTGTGTGGGCTGTGAGAGCTGTGTGGGCTGTGAGAGCTGTGTGGGCTGTGAGAGCTGTGTGGGCTGTGAGAGCTGTGTGGGCTGTGAGAGCTGTGTGGGCTGTGAGAGCTGTGAGAGCTGTGAGAGCTGTGTGGGCTGTGTGAGCTGTGAGAGCGAGGGGCTGTGTGGGCTGTGAGAGCGAGGGGCTGTGTGGGCTGTGAGAGCGAGTGGCTGTGTGGGCTGTGTGAGCTGTATGGGCTGTGTGAGCTGTGAGAGCGAGGGGCTGTGTGGGCTGTGAGAGCGAGGGGCTGTGTGGGCTGTGTGGGCTGTGTGGGCTGTGTGGGCTGTGAGCTGTGAGAGCTGTGTGAGCTGTGGGCTGTGAGCTGTGTGTGCTGTGAGAGCTGTGTGGGCTGTGAGCTGTGTGGGCTGTGAGCTGTGTGGGCTGTGAGAGCTGTGTGGGCTGTGAGAGCTGTGTGGGCTGTGTGGGCTGTGTGGGCTGTGTGGGCTGTGTGGGTTGTGAGGGCTGTGTGGGCTGTGAGCTGTGAGAGCTGTGTGGGCTGTGAGCTGTGTGTGCTGTGTGTGCTGTGAGAGCTGTGTGTGCTGTGAGAGCTGTGTGGGCTGTGAGCTGTGTGGGCTGTGAGCTGTGTGGGCTGTGAGCTGTGGGCTGTGAGCTGTGGGCTGTGAGCTGTGTGGGCTGTGAGCTGTGTGGGCTGTGAGAGCTGTGTGGGCTGTGAGAGCTGTGTGGGCTGTGTGGGCTGTGAGCTGTGTGGGCTGTGAGAGCTGTGTGGGCTGTGAGCTGTGTGGGCTGTGAGCTGTGTGGGCTGTGAGAGCTGTGTGGGCTGTGAGAGCTGTGTGGGCTGTGAGAGCTGTGTGGGCTGTGAGAGCTGTGTGGGCTGTGAGAGCTGTGTGGGCTGTGAGAGCTGTGTGGGCTGTGAGAGGTGTGGGGGCTGTGAGAGGTGTGGGGGCTGTGTGAGCTGTGAGAGCGAGGGGCTGTGTGGGCTGTGAGAGCGAGGGGCTGTGTGGGCTGTGAGAGCGAGTGGCTGTGTGGGCTGTGAGCTGTGAGAGCTGTGTGAGCTGTGGGCTGTGAGCTGTGTGTGCTGTGAGAGCTGTGTGGGCTGTGAGCTGTGTGGGCTGTGAGAGCTGTGTGGGCTGTGTGGGCTGTGTGGGTTGTGAGGGCTGTGTGGGCTGTGAGCTGTGAGAGCTGTGTGGGCTGTGAGCTGTGTGTGCTGTGTGGGCTGTGAGCTGTGTGGGCTGTGAGCTGTGTGGGCTGTGAGCTGTGTGGGCTGTGAGCTGTGGGCTGTGAGCTGTGTGGGCTGTGAGCTGTGTGGGCTGTGAGAGCTGTGTGGGCTGTGAGAGCTGTGTGGGCTGTGTGGGCTGTGAGCTGTGTGGGCTGTGAGCTGTGTGGGCTGTGAGAGCTGTGTGGGCTGTGAGCTGTGTGGGCTGTGAGCTGTGTGGGCTGTGAGCTCTGTGTGGGCTGTGAGAGCTGTGTGGGCTGTGAGAGCTGTGTGGGCTGTGAGAGCTGTGTGGGCTGTGAGAGCTGTGTGGGCTGTGAGAGCTGTGGGGGCTGTGAGAGGTGTGGGGGCTGTGAGAGGTGTGTTGGCTGTTAGAGGTGTGTGGGCTGTGAGAGGTGTGTGGGCTGTGAGAGGTGTGTGGGCTGTGAGAGGTGTGTGGGCTGTGAGAGGTGTGTGGGCTGTGAGAGGTGTGTGGGCTGTGAGAGGTGTGTGGGCTGTGAGAGGTGTGTGGGCTGTGAGAGGTGTGTGGGCTGTGAGAGGTGTGTGGGCTGTGAGCTGTGTGGGCTGTGAGCTGTGTGGGCTGTGAGCTGTGTGGGCTGTGAGCTGTGTGGGCTGTGAGCTGTGTGGGCTGTGAGCTGTGTGGGCTGTGAGCTGTGTGGGCTGTGAGCTGTGTGGGCTGTGAGCTGTGTGGGCTGTGAGCTGTGTGGGCTGTGAGCTGTGTGGGCTGTGAGCTGTGTGGGCTGTGAGCTGTAAGAGCTGTGAGAGCTGTGTGGGCTGTGAGCTGTGTGGGCTGTGAGCTGTGTGGGCTGTGAGCTGTGTGGGCTGTGAGAGCTGTGTGGGCTGTGAGAGCTGTGTGGGCTGTGAGAGCTGTGTGGGCTGTGAGCTGTGTGGGCTGTGAGAGGTGTGTGGGCTGTGTGGGCTGTGAGGTGTGTGGGCTGTGGGCTGTGTGGGCTCTGTGGGCTGAGAGAGCTGTAAGAGCTGTGAGGGCTGTGAGCTGTGAGGGCTGTGAGAGCTGTGTGTGCTGTGAGAGCTGTGTGGGCTGTGAGAGCTGTGTGAGCTGTGTGGGCTGTGAGGGCTGTGTGGGCTGTGAGGGCTGTGAGAGCTGTGTGGGCTGTGAGGGCTGTGAGGGCTGTGAGGGCTGTGAGGGCTGTGAGGGCTGTGAGGGCTGTGAGGGCTGTGAGGGCTGTGTGGGCTGTGTGGGCTGTGTGGGCTGTGGGCTGTGGGCTGTGAGAGCTGTGAGAGCTGTGAGCTGTGTGGGCTGTGAGCTGTGTGGGCTGTGAGCTGTGTGGGCTGTGAGAGCTGTGTGGGCTGTGAGAGCTGTGTGGGCTGTGAGAGCTGTGTGGGCTGTGAGAGCTGTGTGGGCTGTGAGAGCTGTGTGGGCTGTGAGAGCTGTGTGGGCTGTGAGCTGTGTGGGCTGTGAGCTGTGTGGGCTGTGAGCTGTGTGGGCTGTGAGCTGTGTGTGGGCTGTGTGGGCTGAGAGCTGTGTGGGCTGTGTGGGCTCTGTGGGCTGAGAGAGCTGTAAGAGCTGTGAGGGCTGTGAGAGCTGTGAGGGCTGTGAGGGCTGTGAGGGCTTTGAGGGCTGTGAGAGCTTTGAGGGCTGTGAGAGCTTTGAGGGCTGTGAGAGCTGTGTGGGCTGTGAGAGCTGTGTGGGCTGTGAGAGCTGTGTGGGCTGTGAGAGCTGTGTGGGCTGTGAGAGCTGTGTGGGCTGTGAGAGCTGTGTGGGCTGTGAGAGCTGTGTGGGCTGTGAGAGCTGTGTGGGCTGTGTGGGCTCTGTGGGCTGAGAGAGCTGTAAGAGCTGTAAGAGCTGTAAGAGCTGTGAGGGCTGTGAGAGCTGTGTGGGCTGTGAGCTGTGTGGGCTGTGAGAGCTGTGTGGGCTGTGAGAGCTGTGTGGGCTGTGAGAGGTGTGTGGGCTGTGAGAGGTGTGTGGGCTGTGTGGGCTCTGTGGGCTGAGAGAGCTGTAAGAGCTGTAAGAGCTGTAAGAGCTGTGAGGGCTGTGAGAGCTGTGTGGGCTGTGAGAGGTGTGTGGGCTGTGTGGGCTGTGAGGTGTGTGGGCTGTGTGGGCTGTGTGGGCTCTGTGGGCTGAGAGAGCTGTAAGAGCTGTAAGAGCTGTGAGGGCTGTGAGAGCTGTGAGGGCTGAGAGCTGTGAGAGCTGTGAGGGCTGTGAGAGCTGTGAGGGCTGTGAGAGCTGTGAGGGCTGTGAGAGCTGTGAGGGCTGTGAGGGCTGTGAGAGCTGTGAGGGCTGTGAGGGCTGTGAGGGCTGTGAGAGCTGTGAGGGCTGTGAGCTGTGTGGGCTGTGAGGTGTGTGGGCTGTGAGAGGTGTGTGGGCTGTGAGAGGTGTGTGGGCTGTGAGAGGTGTGTGGGCTGTGAGAGGTGTGTGGGCTGTGAGAGGTGTGTGGGCTGTGAGAGGTGTGTGGGCTGTGAGAGGTGTGTGGGCTGTGAGAGGTGTGTGGGCTGTGAGAGGTGTGTGGGCTGTGAGAGGTGTGTGGGCTGTGAGAGGTGTGTGGGCTGTGAGAGGTGTGTGGGCTGTGAGGTGTGTGGGCTGTGAGAGGTGTGTGGGCTGTGAGAGGTGTGTGGGCTGTGAGGTGTGTGGGCTGTGAGAGGTGTGTGGGCTGTGAGAGGTGTGTGGGCTGTGAGAGGTGTGTGGGCTGTGAGAGGTGTGGGCTGTGAGAGGTGTGTGGGCTGTGAGAGGTGTGTGGGCTGTGAGAGGTGTGTGGGCTGTGAGAGGTGTGTGGGCTGTGAGAGGTGTGTGGGCTGTGAGAGGTGTGTGGGCTGTGAGAGGTGTGTGGGCTGTGAGAGGTGTGTGGGCTGTGAGAGGTGTGTGGGCTGTGAGAGGTGTGTGGGCTGTGAGAGGTGTGTGGGCTGTGAGGGCTGTGTGGGCTGTGAGAGCTGTGTGGGCTGTGAGGGCTGTGTGGGCTGTGAGGGCTGTGAGAGCTGTGAGAGCTGTGAGAGCTGTGAGAGCTGTGTGAGCTGTGTGAGCTGTGTGGGCTGTGTGGGCTGTGTGGGCTGTGTGGGCTGTGTGGGCTGTGTGGGCTGTGGGGGCTGTGAGAGCTGTGTGGGCTGTGAGAGCTGTGTGGGCTGTGAGGGCTGTGAGAGCTGTGTGGGCTGTGAGAGCTGTGTGGGCTGTGTGGGCTGTGAGAGCTGTGTGGGCTGTGAGAGCTGTGTGGGCTGTGAGAGCTGTGTGGGCTGTGAGAGCTGTGTGGGCTGTGAGAGCTGTGAGGGCTGTGAGGGCTGTGAGCTGTGTGGGCTGTGTGGGCTGTGAGCTGTGTGGGCTGTGTGGGCTGTGTGGGCTGTGTGGGCTCTGTGAGAGCTCTGTGGGCTCTGTGGGCTCTGTGAGAGCTCTGTGGGCTGTGTGGGCTGTGTGGGCCGTGTGGGCTGTGTGGGCCGTGAGAGCTGTGTGGGCCGTGAGAGCTGTGTGGGCCGTGAGAGCTGTGTGGGCCGTGAGAGCTGTGTGGGCCGTGAGAGCTGTGTGGGCCGTGAGAGCTGTGTGGGCCGTGAGAGCTGTGTGGGCCGTGAGAGCTGTGTGGGCCGTGAGAGCTGTGTGGGCCGTGAGAGCTGTGTGGGCCGTGAGAGCTGTGTGGGCCGTGAGAGCTGTGTGGGCCGTGAGAGCTGTGTGGGCCGTGAGAGCTGTGTGGGCCGTGAGAGCTGTGTGGGCCGTGAGAGCTGTGTGGGCCGTGAGAGCTGTGTGGGCCGTGAGAGCTGTGTGGGCCGTGAGAGCTGTGTGGGCCGTGAGAGCTGTGTGGGCCGTGAGAGCTGTGTGGGCCGTGAGAGCTGTGTGGGCCGTGAGAGCTGTGTGGGCCGTGAGAGCTGTGTGGGCCGTGAGAGCTGTGTGGGCCGTGAGAGCTGTGTGGGCCGTGAGAGCTGTGTGGGCCGTGAGAGCTGTGTGGGCCGTGAGAGCTGTGTGGGCCGTGAGAGCTGTGTGGGCCGTGAGAGCTGTGTGGGCCGTGAGAGCTGTGTGGGCCGTGAGAGCTGTGTGGGCCGTGAGAGCTGTGTGGGCCGTGAGAGCTGTGTGGGCCGTGAGAGCTGTGTGGGCCGTGAGAGCTGTGTGGGCCGTGAGAGCTGTGTGGGCCGTGAGAGCTGTGTGGGCCGTGAGAGCTGTGTGGGCCGTGAGAGCTGTGTGGGCCGTGAGAGCTGTGTGGGCCGTGAGAGCTGTGTGGGCCGTGAGAGCTGTGTGGGCCGTGAGAGCTGTGTGGGCCGTGAGAGCTGTGTGGGCCGTGAGAGCTGTGTGGGCCGTGAGAGCTGTGTGGGCCGTGAGAGCTGTGTGGGCCGTGAGAGCTGTGTGGGCCGTGAGAGCTGTGTGGGCCGTGAGAGCTGTGTGGGCCGTGAGAGCTGTGTGGGCCGTGAGAGCTGTGTGGGCCGTGAGAGCTGTGTGGGCCGTGAGAGCTGTGTGGGCCGTGAGAGCTGTGTGGGCCGTGAGAGCTGTGTGGGCCGTGAGAGCTGTGTGGGCCGTGAGAGCTGTGTGGGCCGTGAGAGCTGTGTGGGCCGTGAGAGCTGTGTGGGCCGTGAGAGCTGTGTGGGCCGTGAGAGCTGTGTGGGCCGTGAGAGCTGTGTGGGCCGTGAGAGCTGTGTGGGCCGTGAGAGCTGTGTGGGCCGTGAGAGCTGTGTGGGCCGTGAGAGCTGTGTGGGCCGTGAGAGCTGTGTGGGCCGTGAGAGCTGTGTGGGCCGTGAGAGCTGTGTGGGCCGTGAGAGCTGTGTGGGCCGTGAGAGCTGTGTGGGCCGTGAGAGCTGTGTGGGCCGTGAGAGCTGTGTGGGCCGTGAGAGCTGTGTGGGCCGTGAGAGCTGTGTGGGCCGTGAGAGCTGTGTGGGCCGTGAGAGCTGTGTGGGCCGTGAGAGCTGTGTGGGCCGTGAGAGCTGTGTGGGCCGTGAGAGCTGTGTGGGCCGTGAGAGCTGTGTGGGCCGTGAGAGCTGTGTGGGCCGTGAGAGCTGTGTGGGCCGTGAGAGCTGTGTGGGCCGTGAGAGCTGTGTGGGCCGTGAGAGCTGTGTGGGCCGTGAGAGCTGTGTGGGCCGTGAGAGCTGTGTGGGCCGTGAGAGCTGTGTGGGCCGTGAGAGCTGTGTGGGCCGTGAGAGCTGTGTGGGCCGTGAGAGCTGTGTGGGCCGTGAGAGCTGTGTGGGCCGTGAGAGCTGTGTGGGCCGTGAGAGCTGTGTGGGCCGTGAGAGCTGTGTGGGCCGTGAGAGCTGTGTGGGCCGTGAGAGCTGTGTGGGCCGTGAGAGCTGTGTGGGCCGTGAGAGCTGTGTGGGCCGTGAGAGCTGTGTGGGCCGTGAGAGCTGTGTGGGCCGTGAGAGCTGTGTGGGCCGTGAGAGCTGTGTGGGCCGTGAGAGCTGTGTGGGCCGTGAGAGCTGTGTGGGCCGTGAGAGCTGTGTGGGCCGTGAGAGCTGTGTGGGCCGTGAGAGCCGTGTGGGCCGTGTGGGCCGTGTGGGCCGTGTGGGCCGTGTGGGCCGTGTGGGCCGTGTGGGCCGTGTGGGCCGTGTGGGCCGTGTGGGCCGTGTGGGCCGTGTGGGCCGTGTGGGCCGTGTGGGCCGTGTGGGCCGGGTACATTATATGTAACATTCTGATCATGTGCCTAAGATCACACTGTGACTGAAGCTTGATTCACCCATCACTGATCTTAAACAGTCACACATACATTGCGCAAGGGGCTTGTAAATATGCCAATGAAACCATTACACTATCTCTATACCAGCATTAATGTCAAACATTGCACAAGGGGCTTGTAAATATGCCCCTCTTTATCTTATATTCCATCTCAATTGATGCAATTAGTGAAATCCTTTATGCATCTCGTACACCATTTCGTATGGTTTTCTATCTGCCATTCCTATCCCTCTCCATACATTCACTGCTTCCACCCATGTTAAAGGTTGCACAAGGCGCTTCTAAAAAAAAAAGGAGCATATTTACAAGTCCAATTAAACCATTACACTATCTCTATACCAGCATTGAATCCAAGCATAAAAAACAATTTAAAAAAAAGTCTACCTTATAAACTAAAAAATACAAACTGTAAGCACACACAGCTAACATTATGGAAAAAGGTAAAAAAATAATTCCTTAAGTCACACACTCACTGTGATCCTTGTAAAAAATCTTTAAGCCACACATGTTATCAAAAAACATTTAGCATGGTAAATCATTTTACACACAGAGCACAACCTATTTAAATGAACACTACACTGCAATGCAGAAACCTGACTCCTTTTCAAAATACAACAGGAATGAAGCCCAATATGCTTGTTATGCTTCCCAATACTGCAAACAGCACTCCCTCTATATTACTCACCTTTAAAATCGCTTTTAAAAATATAGAACAGTGTCAAACACACAGCAGATTTTCATAAGCAGAATCTCTGAAATGCACCTCAGACACTGAAACCAGAAATGGCACACCTTCCCACTCATTCTTCACACATATTTCAGGTCTTAACCAATGAAATCTCTTCCCACACTATTTCAAAACTAAACTAACATTTCAATTGGTTCTACATTCCCACAATTTCAAACTCACATAATATTCACCCATCCCCCTAGTGCTCATTCAACCTGTCACCATGGTAACTCCCACCTAAGGAAGAACAGAGTTTAAAAGTTCATTATACTTTGTTGCAAATGAATCCACCAAGGTTGTTAGAGCTTTCAAAATAACAGCTAATCATTGCAATGTTCCTTTCAATGACCTTTTCTGAACCAATAGAATTGCTTATTTAAAAAAAAAAAACTATGCACCCTAATATGCTCTTTTCCATTTTCAGAAAGCACCAATCATTTCGTAAGCTTAAAGTGCAGTGAATGTCCTCCTTTTTTTTTTTTTCTTCTACAATGCAAGCTTTCCAACTGCCATTTCATTTACAGCCCTCATCTGAGTACAACCAGACCTGCCTTGAAGATGCCTTCAGTATGGTTTGTAGGACATAGTTTTGTATTCTGATCTAAAAGGTATGCAACAAACAGAGGAATTTTAAACCTTGATTTACCAAATGTGGATATTTTATGGATTGGCCAGAGAGGATTGAGATGTCACCAATTGATACCATTGGTGAAATCCTTCATGCATCTCCCACATCCTGACCTTATAATTGTGCACTGTGGTGGAAATTACTTATGCACTTTGACTGGGGTTGGCCTGGAAATGCTATTGAAGGACATCTTTGGACAATTGATGTCACTTTTTCCTCAAACTGCCTTTGTCTATTCCAATATATGCCAAAGACAAAAATGGAATTGGTCCAATCCATTTTGTCCACAGATTGAGAAAGCAAGGAAACATGTAAATAAATCTGTTTCTGCATACATGAGACTATGGAATGGGTTGTATATACCACAACAACTTGCGTTACAACATGCAAGGCATCTATAGGACAGATGGTGTTCAGTTCACTGATGAAGGGAACAGAGTCTATCTCTGTAACATCAGACTCTGCATTGGTACTTACTTGTAGGTACCAAAAAAAACACAATGAACACAACGGCTCTTTGTAGAGCCAACTAACATGTAAACACTCAAATATAATTTTGAACTTTATTTTTTATATTAGTTTTTACCGAGGTCCACGCACCGAGCACTCCCTGTGCGCGGACCTATCGTGTTTTCTGTTATTTTTTTTTTTTATTAAAAACAATATTTTTAACCTTCGGAGTCCTTGAACGACCCCCTGAGATGGCAAAATGGGTCAGGGACACTCTACCCTACCCCCTTCCCACGTTTTTAAGTTATATTTTTCACTCTCTTCTGAAACCACAAAATGGCAGCGATAGGGTTCGCGCACCATGCATTTACCGAGCACTCACGGTGCGCGGACCTATTGGAATTTTATTTAAAAAAAATAAAACTAAATGGAAATGGACTACTACCTCCATAAATTACATTTAGTTAAGTATACATTCTCATACAATATTTATTTACTAAATGTAAATTTATTGTTGGGAATGATCGTCTAAGATTGCATCATCAGCAATGTCAATATTGAAAATCTCCCAAAAAGAATCCTCAAACTCCATGAACTCCAAAGCTTCCATTCAATCTGAATCCAAGGATTCATCATAGAAATCGTCCATGCCATCTCCTCCATCATAAAGCTCTCCTTCAGGATTACTATCATCAACAGGAACATCCTCAATAACAGTCACAAAAATGTTTATAACGATGTCAAATGACTCTTCATTTTCAACCATTATTGATGTAAGTGTACTATTAAAAGAAAAAAAAAGACAGTGAGATGTTGCAGGGTAAGAGTGAGATAGGGCAGAGAAAAACTATTAAATTCTATAAGAGTTACTACTGTGTAAATCTCACACCAAAAATTGAACACCAAAATGTCCACACAAAAGTACCTCAGACACTATAGTCATAAAATGGCGTGTTTCCCTGGACAATGTATAGTATCAAGCAAGAATTAGAAATATAAAGCACTGCATCTGATGTTGCCCTACTCAATCCATAAGTATAACAGAAAAACATTAAATAACTAACAGAAAACATTTTTCCTGATACCTTAAAGTGAACAACAGAGTTCTCCTTACAAATTAACAACTCACCTTCTAGAAAACTGTTGTATAGTAAATTCTGTCTCAATCTCACACCTCAGAAGTATACCTCAAACACTAAAATCTCAAAATGGCTGTTTCCCTCTGATTTTTCATACATATTCAAATACCCAGCCAATCACATTTCATCACACACAAAATCAAAACCAAAGTAACATTTTAATTGGTTTAAATTATCAACACATTCAAACTCACATAATCTTCAATCTACCCCCAATGCTCTCTACCAATTACCATACTAACTCTCCACAAAATACCTACCTAAACCCAAAGGTGAAAGAGTCATCACTCAATGTTGCACTCAACCAACATCTAAACACTGAAACTTGTTATTTTAATTTATTTCTTTTTTGTCTTTTTGCGACGCGGTCCGCGCACGGTGCGCGGACCCCGCGATTTTTTTTTTTTACATTTTTTTTAACCTTCGGGGTCCTTTACAGACACCATGACAAAACCTAGGGGGCTCAGGAATCTCTACCCTGCCTCCTTGTCAACTATTACACTTATGTTTACAACCACTATCATCTGCCACAAAAACAAGATGGCGGACAACACTTCCTCATTTCGACTGAATGGAATGTCGACAGACGTCCAACAGCCAATCAGAATTCCGCGCAAGCTAAGGTCCGCGCACGTGCAAGGACAGTGCAAGGACGGTGCAAGCCCGTGAGTGCACCCGGTCCCGCCTATAGATATATAATTTGAAAAAAGTCGATTTTCTCAACAATTACTGAAGGGATTTTCACCAAATATACAAAAGGCACTTCTGCATACCAGGCTCTACCATTTTGCCAAGTTTGCAGTAATTCGTTCAGCCGTTCGGTGGGAGTGTCAAAGCGTCAGAAACTCAAGTCGAGCCTCTGAAGACGAGCGTAGGTTCAGAAACGCGTCAGGCTTTCAATCGAGACATGAGAAGCTGCGGACTGGGGTGCGGTGATGTCTTTTACCCGTTTGAAACGAGGGCTGCTGGATGAGTGCATCCTTAACCTGTGGGTACCTTGGAGCTTTCATTTACATGCGGCGGCCCGGCCGCGAAGGGTGCACCCCCCGCAGAAGATCTATGGGGGTCACGGGTCGGAAGTTGCCGAACCTGTTGTGAAGCAGCAGCCGAGGGATCTATGGACATCTGCATCCCAGGGCCCTTCCAGGGCTATGAAATGGCAGAATACGCACCCATACAGGGAAGAGACACGAACTGCAAGTCCCACAAGGCAGTGCGTTCCATCTCACACGAGTTCGCTCATCTGAGGGCGGTTAAATAGTGGGAGTGTCAAAGCGTCAAACTCAAGTCGAGCCTCTGAAGACGAGCGTAGGTTCAGAAACGCGTCAGGCTTTCAATCGAGACATGAGAAGCTGCGGACTGGGGTGCGGTGATGTCTTTTACCCGTTTGAAATGAGGGCTGCTGGATGAGTGCATCCTTAACCTGTGGGTACCTTGGAGCTTTCATTTACACGCGGCGGCCCGGCCGCGAAGGGTGCACCCCCCGCAGAAGATCTATAGGGGTCACGGGTCGGAAGTTGCCGAACCTGTTGTGAAGCAGCAGCCGAGGGATCTATGGACATCTGCATCCCGGGGCCCATCCAGGGCTATGAAATGGCAGAATACGCACCCATACAGGGAAGAGACACGAACTACAAGTCCCACAAGGCAGTGCGTTCCAACTCACACGAGTTCGCTCATCTGAGGGCGGTTAAATAGTGGGAGTGTCAAAGCGTCAGAAACTCAAGTCGAGCCTCTGAAGACGAGCGTAGGTTCAGAAACGCGTCAGGCTTTCAATCGAGACATGAGAAGCTGCAGACGGGGTGCGGTGATGTCTTTTACCTGTTTGAAACGAGGGATGCTGGATGAGTGCATCCTTAACCTGTGGGTACCTTGGAGCTTTCATTTACACCCGGCGGCCAGGCCGCGAAGGGTGCACCCCCCCGCAGAAGATCTATGGGGGTCACGGGTCGGAAGTTGCCGAACCTGTTGTGAAGCAGCAGCCGAGGGATCTATGGACATCTGCATCCCGGGGCCCATCCAGGGATATGAAATGGCAGAATACGCACCCATACAGGGAAGAGGCACGAACTACAAGTCCCACAAGGCAGGGCGTTCCAACTCACACGAGTTCGCTCATCTGAGGGCGGTTAAATAGTGGGAGTGTCAAAGCGTCAGAAACTCAAGTCGAGCCTCTGAAGACGAGCGTAGGTTCAGAAACGCGTCAGGCTTTCAATCGAGACATGAGAAGCTGCGGACTGGGGTGCGGTGATGTCTTTTACCCGTTTGAAATGAGGGCTGCTGGATGAGTGCATCCTTAACCTGTGGGTACCTTGGAGCTTTTATATATATATAACAGCTCCAAATCCTCACAATCCCCAGCCGGGTAAAGGAAAACAGCACTCGCGGGCACAGCAGTATCTCAGCAAGGGGTTTATTTAGAACAAACGCGTTTCAGGAGATAAACTCCCTTCGTCAGTATTCACATCAGAGAGCCAGGGGCGGCACCATTATCTATGTTTGTAAAAATAATCAAGACAAACAAAGGACTAAGCCCCAGGCACAATATTGCGCGCCATCTTGAAGTGTGCAATATTAACACAAGTCCCAAAAAATTGCTAACTGGTCGGTTAAACCCAAATGGCTGCCGTGTATCGGCATAATTACATTCTCAAAAGTCAGCCACCTATAATATACAATCGGAAACATTATAAATCCGACCCTTGTGGCCTCGAGAAAGAAACGCTGCAAACACAACGTTGTCACCCGACAATCACATATTCACTGTGTATGGAACGGGTAGATCTTGCCGTGGATCGGCTATTGCAGCCCCGTAAGACTGCTCAACAAAGGGTATGAACCAAAACAGAAGCAATTTATAGTGGCAAGTGTGAAACAGTTCAATATAAGCTTCTTCAATCAAAAATCCGTATTTCTTTCAGTCATAGTATATACATCGAAACATCTTATTATACAGTTTGACACTCATAACACTCATAACACTGATATCCATATTCTAACCCAAGTGTGAGGCCAGTTCTTCTCCCATGTTCAGACCTCTGGGCGCCTTGGTCTCGAGATCAATGATATAACGAGACTCTAGTCTCCTAAGTGCCAACAATCTATTTCCTCCTCTATAAATAAATATATATATATATATATATATATATATATATATATATTTAACACCTTGGCTGCTAAGGGGTTTTCCTGCTGTGTGCTACAATCTCAGATTCTCCATTGTTCATGACAAGGTCAACTCGTCATAAGCACAGGGCAGGTAAAACCCATGACGAGTTGACCTTGTCATTAGCATGGAAGTGGATATATATATATATATATATATATATATATATATATATATATATATATATATATATATATATATATAATATGTACACACACATACTTTGTCTTGGGTACATATCACATGATTTATACACACAGTGAGATAGTATACATGCTAGGTGTTACTTGCCCTAGTATCAGGGATTTAGCACTGCACTCACACTCACACACACACACACACACACACACTCTCTCTCTCTCTCTCCCTCCCACTCTGTGTCCCACCGACTTTGTCGTTTGTACCTCTGGGTACGATTGGTTGGTTGACTACCTGATTATGCGCCTGCCTCTTTGCTGCATCATGTGTGCTGTTGGTAATCCCATTCCTTGGGCTTTAGCTTGGCTGTGGTGTGGTTCTCACGATACAGTCTGTCTCCTTGTGTGTATCCTATCCTCCGCATACCTGTATCTCCTGGTAGTCATGACTCTGTATATGTCTGCATGGTGACATCTGTCCCCTCACATTTCATTTACTGGCATGTAAATAAATGTAAATGTCAAGGTATTTGTAGAGCGCACTGCCACCAAGCGGTTTCCTGGCGCTATTACTCATACCGCTGTGGAACCCTTCCTGGCTTTCCCTGTGAAGTGTCCACTCCTGGGCACCCCCAGGGTGAAGCCAGGCATCCTAGCGCTGTTGGGGCTGGTGTGGAGGTTAAGCAAGCTATTGCCCAGAGTTGCAGCGTGGGGCCCATGATTAGAATAGGCACTGAGGCGAGAATTGTCAGGTCCGAGGAAATTTAGCCCAAGAGCCGCCGAGGCGGGAATTGAACCCTGGTCCCGGGCAAGAACTCTGCATCAGGGTCTGCCGCTCTAACCATTGAGCCACACTCCTCTGTGGTGTATATTCAGTGGGTATGCTCTGCGATGGCATACTTTCTTGTCCCTTTTTCTGCGACTGTCTCTGGCGGATCCATGGGATCCGGTGCTCAGTTTACCGTCTTTTTGCAGACGTTTTTAAACTTTCTTCCATCCTGCACTGCCCTTTCTGGTTCTATTTCTTCTTTCGTCCCTGTCTGGCCGAGCCGAGGAAGGTTTCGTACCGTCCTCTGACAGATTGTGGTGCCTTTGCCTCCTCTTGTTTATGCTCCCTTACAGGGCTTCATAGGTCTGGTGTCAGCCGCGCTGGCACTGCTGTTCCCACCGTGATTAGTCAATGTTATTGACCGTTAAGTTCTCTTGGAACTTGGTGGGTTTCGGTCGCAGACCCTCCTCCAATGGGGTATGACTTTGATATCTATTCTAAGTTAAGGAATATGCGGCTACATGTCTCTATCACATGAACAAGTTACTTATCTTCAGTAACGATGTATCTGGTAGAGACACAGTCTAGCCGCAGATTCCTTAACGCCCACCCATCCTCGCCGCTCTGCGAGGATCTTTCCAGGTGGGGTTCTGCCACCTCGCCTCCTTACTAGCGACCTTGATCTTCCTGAGGGGTGCTCTCGTCACCTACCTCTGGGGCAGGGTGTGTCATTCTGTTTTGGGCACATTGGTCCTCCACCCATTCTCGTTTTTGGGTGGCTAGGTTCTGTGTTTTTCAATGCTGCTCTACCTGGGTTCCTCCAGCGTGGAGATTCTCATGTTTTCCTACCCTCCCTCCGCCCTCGTCTGTTTCTCCCCTTTTCTTTGGGGTCTCCATGTCTATGCTGCAGTCGATTGGGTTGTGACTCTATTTGACAATGCTACAGTTCATAGGTCACTGTGGGTGGTGTGGTGAACATTCTATGTGGTTGTTCAATTCTGGTCACTTGCTGTGTGTCATGTTGTTCCAGTCTCGTGGCCCTTTACAGTTCCATCCTGTGGTTACAGACTGTTTTTTCATACAGTTCCATCCTGTGGTTGCAAACTGTCCTTGGTTTGTCATGCCACTTGTTTCCACTGCCGTTGCCTCTTAGCTCTTAGGGGGGGTACAGCTCTTTGCTTTGATGGGACTTTTGCTGGGGCGGGTGCTCTGTTTGCCCACTTCAGTCCCTACATGTCTTGAGTACTCTTTCACCATGGTGTTGTTTCTCATTCTAAGATTTCTTGTCATTGTTTCAAAGATTTTTGTTCTTTTTTGGCACACTGTTCCTATACCCTCTGTTTTTGTCATGGCTCTGTGTTGTGGCATGGAAAAGTTTCACTGTTGAAAACTGACGTCAGCACGCCGGTATGGGGTCCTTTTATGACTCCATTGACGTCACTTCCGTGGACGACATCAGGACGGAGCCGGGTGACGGAGCCCCCCCTGGCGTGCAGAGGTACTTTAGGGGAAAAGGTTTTCCGGATCCAATCTGATGCCTGGGGATATTCTAAGGAAAGGACTCTGCGGCTAGACTGTGTCTCTACCAGATACATTCTTACCGAAGGCCATTGATGTATAAAAAAAATGGTCATGAAGACACAGCGCTCAAGGGAGGCTAAAGAATACATACGTTCCCCTTCTATGTACTACCTAACTGATACATTCACATCAGTGTGGAGAGCTCCACGAAAAAATTCATCATTGGCTGGAATAGCCCCAGTTTATCCAGAGATTTGATCTGTTCAACAGATCAAAGACACTACTCAAGTCCATGAATGCTAAAAAGATAGCCCTCGCTCGAATTCTAAAGCATTGCAAAAGTTTGAATAAATGTTCTACTGGAACTACTGTCAGCAATACAAGCCAATCTCACATCGCACTGTATTTCACTAAAGCGCTCACCCAGAGCGAGAGAGAGAGAGAGAGATATATATATATATATCGCTTATACATCCTGAAACATACACAGACTTGCAAATTCATTGCACGGTATAAATTTGGCAAAGTATAAGCAAGCAAAATCAAATCAAACCCAGTTGCACGTATAACACAAGCTTGAGTAGCATGGTAACTTTTAAAGGTATTGATGCTTTCTGATGTATGCAACCAAATTTGAGCTCCCCATTTAAAGTCCCTTTTGGATATACCCATTCCCATGGATCGTGGCTCACTTTGCCACTGGATTCAAGCTAGCCTGGCTCATGAGGGGTGTTACCCCAAAACCAATCCCAGGTTGCTTGTTTCCGGTCTAGGGAAGACCTGGCTTGGCAGTTCGGGCTGGACTGTTGCCATGAGGAACAGGGTCAAGACTTATTTGCATGTGGCTGCGTCTCAACCGGGGTGGCGAATTGAGTTAAAGAATGATGATGGATTCAACCCAGATCTGTGACTGGGAGTGAGTGTCTGAAAAGTTTCAGCGCTCTGTCCGTCATCTCCTTGCGTTTGCTTTGTTCGCCCTAAGTTGGCTGGTTATGCTAAGTTGGTGGGTCCCTTGCTTACTTTTCGCACTGGATTCAAATTAGTCTGGCCGATGAGGGATGTTACCCTGAAACTGGTCCCAGGATGCTTGTTTCCCGTCCAGGGAAGACCTGGCTTGGCAGTTCAGGCTGGACTGTTCCCATGAGGAACTGGGTCGAGACTGATTTGCCATATGGCTGTGTCTGAACTGGGATGGCGAAGTAAGCTAAAGAACGATTTTATCAAGGCTAAGCCAGAAACGGAATTCAGTGAATAAGTCGTGGTGGAAAATTATGAACCCCTGCAGCAATGAATGTGTTTAAGACCGGATCCTTCATTCGAAACTGCCTTCGCTGACCGAGAGAAATACGGAGCTGCCCATTCCCTGCCCACTTTACTGGTCTGGGGTTTGCCATAGACGCTGCTATGGAGGCAACTCTGGTAGGAGCCTTTGGAAGTACCATGAGCAGCACAGGAGATTGATGTGAGTTGACCCAGAGTGCTGGCAGTAGTATAGATGATGTACCTTTTCTCACGTCCCATTAAGGACCAAGGCAGGGAAAAGGTGGCAATGAGATGGTGACTACCAAAAAGATGAGGGTGGAATCAGTGGCATCCATGAGAGCACTGGAAACGTGAAGGGGGAGATGGTGCTGCGCTGCTGGTGCCAGGGAGTCATCCAGAACTAGGGAACACCTAGTCGGTAGGTTGATACAGTCCATCATAGGTACCAAAGCACAAAAATGATGGCAGATCATATGGGTCAGGCACTGGGAGGGATAGCTGTTGGAGACACCTATAGATTCATTGACGGGTGGCAGCTGGTGGCTGTGTAAGAGGGCTTGCAGCCTCAGACCCAAGGCGAATGGGAGGTAAATACCTTTGTCAACTAAGATGGTGACCTGCGAATGGTCTGAAAGACAGCATGGACTGATTAATTAGTGTGTTCTTTCTTGAGGAAAGAGGGAAGCCATAAGAAGGTTCATTTAACCTACTTACTTGCAGACAATTGTGGCCATACAAACCATCACAAGAAATGTCCCTTTTAAGCAGTGGCAACAAAATAAACTATTGAATTTGTACCACAGTGTGATAGACCGCTCTGAGTATTGAGACTGCACCACATACAGAGGCTGACCTCTGCTCTGTGCCCAGCAAAACCGGCTGTAAAAAGCACTTTTTTAAAAGAATCCCTGAATGAGAGTCCTGAACTCCACTCTGCAAATTCTACAAATGTAAACTAGGCAGGCGCCTCTATCCATCACTGAAAGAAGTGCTACCTGTCATTCAGAATTGAAAACCGATTTGCAGCACAGACTAGACATCTATTTACTATAAGTACATTTTTAAAACGTTCCAACAGGTTGGGACCATATACATCCTTGTTCAAGAACAATCAACAGACATCAGGAAGATGAAAAAGATAAAAAAGCCTAGAAAAGACAAGAAATTATTGTAGAGTGGTCATATATGATGGGTAGGTGAAATGGATGTTCTTTGGCCCGCAATTCATATCCAGGATGGAGTTTTTATATTTCGACCCAATGTCTATAGTGAGGGTGAAATGGGTAATGCTGGTGCCAGTTCAATTAGAGAGATGGACAAGACCGGTGTGTCCTCTCTTGTGATTGTTTTTTGCCTTAATGCTAGAATCATTGGCAGAATGGATCCATTGAAATGCTCTAATTGGCGAACTGTGATGGCAAAACCCATTGAGTGACTTTTCTGTATGCAGATGATTAACTGCTATACAGCCAATGCATAAGCTTTATAGCCTGCAGAATTTGTTGCTGGGATGTAATTGGTATTTTCACCCTGGGATGAAAGTGGGATACAAAAGGCGTACAATGTGTTGACAAACTCTGAGCAGAGTTCTGAATGGCAGACTTACAATAATTTCGACATCTGCATGTCCCGCACTCATTAAGAGACTGCATTAGGGAAGATGAGATTTCTGATGGTACCCAAGCTGTTAGCACACTTAATGTCAAGAAAAGGCAGTCTTGCTGACAAATAGAACTCTGCTCTATATTACCATGGGAAACCAGAGTGGCCTAACATCCAAATGGGATACAGAACTTGTAGAAATGGAGGACTTGGAAGTGGAAGGGGCATTACAGCGTCCTCAGGCGGTCGCCATAAGGGCCAGTTTTAGGCAAGTACAAATCAAAATGCAGCATAGGATATATTGCACTAATACAAGACCTAAAGCTAATGAGGATCCAACACACACACCTATCTGCCTTAGAGGGTGTGGATTGGAGGGTACCTTCTTTCAAACTATATGGCTTTGTCCTAAGGTAAGGAGATTCTGGGACAGTGTAAGTAACTGTCTCAACACAATAATGGATAGAATGCACTCTGAATCTAACTTATGTTGTTGCATTGGTAATTTGGGTTCATGCCTGAGGTCCCACCCTGATAAACTTCACACTAACGTGGTGTGGTCCAGGTTGAGAAATGATTCTATGAAGGCTCCGGGTGCCCTATTAGGTGGGAAAAGAAATGGGACTATGAATGAGAGAATAGTGACGATCTAGGAGAGGGTGTTAATGACCAGTTATCACAAGATTCATCCAGATTGGAATTGAACAACAAGTACAAATGGATTCCTACTGAGTTGAATACCTATATGCTCTGTGTAAAAAAAAAAAAATAATATGTAATTCATGGTCGCTAACATAAATAGCTTGAGTGTCAGAACTACAGTTCAAATGTATCACTAATGTATGTGCACTGAGTCGATTTTTAAATTAAAATGTCTTCTCTAAAAACACTAACAAATTGTGTTTTAAAAGATATGTGCCATTCACTGATAGTGGAAAATAGATCCCTATTTTTGCCTATAGTTTAGCTATTCTGTGTGTCCTTCAGAAAATCATTGGTGCCAACTTCAATTTCGGGTCATCTTTACAGGACATCAAGCAGATTTTTTCCCTATTTAATAAAATTCATTACAAGCCACTGAATCCTTCAACTACATACAATTATTTTCGACTGCCAGACCCACAGTATGAAACAAATCAATCTTCAAATAAAAAACAAATACATTGTCTTCTATGTTAAGAATATTGAGTTGAGTTTTGACTTCCAATGAACAGCCCAAGTGTAACTTAGCAATAATGTAATTTGGGACCATTGCAAAAAAGTAGATTTTTTTATGCATACTGGGGACCTTTAGAAGTGGTGCAATGTTACGTCAGAAATCAATATTTGCTTTCTCAAAATGTGTCAAAAGTGTTTACTCTCATTCTGTCACATTTATTCCTAATTTGGGTTATTGTTACTCTCTATCGTGTATTCCCCTAACACCTATTTCACCTTTTTACCATTTGAGGGCCAATTACGATTTTCGACCGAATCGGTTTCGGAATAGTTTCCGACCGAATCGGATACTGCGAGTCCGACCAATCAATTAGATGCTTTCCAACATTGTTCGGTCAGACTCGTATTGACTTCAATGGGAGCCTGTGTTCTGAACAAGAACACAGGCTCCCATTGAAAAAAGGGGTGATTGCGGAAAACCTTGCACCCTGTGGTGGGTACCTCATGGTGCCTGCCACATTGTGCGTGGTTGCAAAGAAGGGTCCCTTGGGTACCCCCAAGGGCCCCATTTGAAAGGCTCCGGGTGAAGGGGGGTCTGCTACGGGCCCCCAAAGTTATATTCCAACATCCAATCTGTCGGAACAATCGATTCGGAACGGCTGTCCGAATCTGACATTGTAATCGCTCAGTCAGAAAAGCAGTCCGTTAACCTGAAGGAGCCTGCTCTGATTGACTCTGTTCCTCCGAATGTCATACGGAACCGACACGGAAAGTCTGAAAGCTTTCTGAACATCATAATCGGTAGTTCGGAAAGCTTTACGAATCAGTCAGAAAGACGGATTCGGCAGACTCTAATCTGATTCGGAGCCTTTCAGAATTGCATTGTAATTGACCACTTAGTTTTTTCAGTTTGGAATTCGTTCTGGTTTGTACAATGTATGTTTAATGCCTGTTCATGAACAACGTAGGAGGTATTGTAATAGAAGTTAGCAGGTTACATTTTGGGCACTAACAGTAATCTGTCTTTTGCAGGCGATTGGCGCAACATTTGCAGCAGTGATTGGAGCTGGAATATTAGTTAGGTCCATATCCTATGAACAAAGTCCTGGTGCCAAACACCTAGCCTGGATGTTGCATGCAGGTATTTTTATTTGTTTCTTTAAATGAGGTTCGGCATCCTGATACTTTACAGACTGATTTCCTCATTACATCAAATTGTTTTGGGTTGCTGGCTGCATAATGCACTGTTGGGTCAGCTTTTTTATTTGTGGTTCAACTTCATGGTGCGTTAAAAATATAAAATGTGCTTTTTTGAACACATCTCCTTAAACTTCACTTGTAACGTAAAATCTGGAACAGCGACTGGTTTCCACAGTACCATGAACGAAGATGTTTTTGTGTGTGGGACCTCCATAGTTCCCAATACATTACTGAAAAAAAGGACATGCGGCAGGAATTTATATTGAAATTGCCATTCTGCATTGGTTGGTCCCACTTACTCATTCCAATTGGCACCACGTTGGTGTATAGTGTGTCCCAGAATGTAGAGCATAGAGCGGCTCTAATATTGAGAACACTTTATTATATGACACTATGTTACAGGAATGCGGATAATGGACAGGACAACTTCCAGTTTTTTGGCAAATGTTTACCTACTGCTCACTTGTATCGCATCAGTCCGCAAGAAGTCAGGTGGTGCAATCGGTCCTCAAAGTCTTTCATCCATCTAGCCATTTTAACCCCATCATATTTCAACCAGACAGTACCACCACAATTTTCTAACTGAGGAAGCATGGCAGAACTTGGTGTTCGAGGCATATGAGCTGCAGATTACACACTTTACATAGATCGCCACCTTTTGTCCTGAAAAGTCTTTGGAAGTCACGAGGTAGGTGACTCCTCCTTTGGATTACAGTGCGCATGGGCATTGGCTCCATCTTTAGATTGTTTTTTTCCGCCATCGTGCTCGGATGTGTTTTCTGCGCTCCAGTTTGGAACCGATTCTCCTTCGGCACGCAATCCTCACCCTTTTCGACGGTATTGTCTCAAACGCCTTTCCAATTGACGTGACTCTTCACAACTTCAAAGTCTTCAATTCCGGTCGTCATCGAAGGCCTTCGGGCCTACCTAGGCCTTATCTTCTGGCTAATGGAAAGGACGCCATTCAATAAGTGTCCTCAATGGGGGTCGAAGTTTCCCCACACCGATCTACATGAGGTGTGCAACCTTTGCCTATCACCGGAGCACGAGGCCAGAGACTGCTCAGCTTGCGCCTACTTCCGCTCCTAAAAGACGATTCGGGACCGATGAGCTCGAAGAACTATGGCTCGCTCGTCATCTTCGATCCCAGACGTCATCTTCAAAGATGACGTCGACGTGCCAGAACAAAAGCGAGAATATGGCGTCGACAGCAACTCCAAGGCCGACCACTCCGACGTCGTGGACATCACTCCGGCACAGCGGGTTGTAAGTACACACGTCGACCCCGACCCTTCCTCGACACCCTCCAAAAAGGCTTCGGTCACACCCTCTCCTTCGGGCCCGGGTGCACACCGAGAGACTGCTTCCCATGCCCCACCTTCGAGCTCAGCAAAGAAGCCTAATAAGCCTTTAGGCGACTCAGGCTCGAGTCAGCCTACCCCCGGTGTCGGCACACACCTACCGGCACCGAAAAAGAAGCCACCTTCCTCCTCCACGCCAGCTGCTTCCACATCTAAGCACTCAGTGCTGAAGACTGGCACCGGCTCCTCGGCGCCCAAACCTCACTCGGAGCCGAGCAAAATATTGCCACTGAAAGGACCAGACACCCATTCCTCGGAGCCGAAAAAAGCCTCGGAACTGAAAAAACCACACGTTCCCCTGGCTAAAGACACTGCAAAAGAACATGTTTCAAAGCCAAAAGATGCTACTGGTTCAGTGCCCAAAAAGCCTACGGAACCAAAGACCTCGGCACCGAAGGATCTACCTCACACAGACTAACTATTTCATCCAGATCCTACACAAAAGACTCTGGTAAAAGATCCCAAAACTGGTCGATTTACTCTTAGTTCTGAAAAACGACCATTAAACACGCCTGCACCGGCTCCTCATCCAAAGAAGGGACATTGCAACCTCTCCTCCAAGGATACCTCCTCCACCTCCTCCACCTCCTCCTCCTCCTCCTCCTCCTCCACCACATCACTCCCCTACTCCATCTCCTACTCCATCTCCTACTCCATCAGATAATGATGATGACTGGGATAACACCTCTGATGGCACAGGGTGTGGTGCAGATAATGAGCCACTAGATAATCCTACTCCTCCTGGCTCACCTGACCCTTGGGATGATTATAGCACACCACGTCCCTAACATGCCACAGGATGACATATACCCCTCCAGGCCTTCCCCACCAGAGGACACTATGGGATTTAACCAACTTGTCCATATAGAGCTGCCCAATACCATGGGGTTTACCTACATACTGACCCAGTAGAGGAAGATTTCCTTTTGGATACCTTTGACACCACACAAAGGTCCACCTCAATTTTACCCATGCTTAAAGGTGTCATTAAGCATGTGCCAGATGTCTTCAAAGATGAAGTTAGAGCTCTAATCATCAACCCCCGCATTGACAAGAAGTATAAGGCTGCCCCCTCAGACCCAGCCTACATTGAGGCCTGCACCACTAGACTCCCTTGTAGTCTCCAACCCAAGCAAAAGAGCCAATTCCCAAACATCAGGTGAGGCTCCCCCACCAGATAAAGAGTCTAAACTCCTGGACGCCTCATGCAAACGAACGGCGTCACAGGCGGCAAACATATGGCCCATTGCCAATACTTAGGTACTACTAACAAGGTACGACAGGGCACATTATGATGAGTTAGAATCCATAATGAAGCACCTTTCATACAATTACAAAAATAGGGCCAATTAATTTATACAAGAGATTAAAACCATCACCATTACCTCCATTCGTTGTGCCCTAGATGCAGCGGATACTGCTTCAAGGGTGATTAATACCAGTGTCATTCTGCATAGGCATGCCTGGCTGTGCATTTCAGGTTTCAAACCTGAAGTACAAAGTGCCATCCTCAATCAACCCTTTGATGAGCAACACTTATTTGGGCCTAATGTGGACGTATCCCTTGAAAAAATGAAGAAGGATACGGACACAGCTAAATCTATAGGAGCCTTGTAGTAGCAAGCTCCGTGACGCTCCTTTCGTCGCTCATCCTACAGAAGCACCACCAGAGGCTACTCCTCAGATAGTCCCTCTACTTCTTACAAAGCCCCTACCCAATCCACCTACAGTAGGAGCTACCAAAGAGGGGATTACAGGGGTAACAACAACAAAGGCAGAGGCAAAAATAACAACTCCCGCTCTGTCTCCATCCCTGCCCAATGACTTCCCTCCACATCCCCCATCACATTCCACTCCATTTGGGGGAAGACTGCAACAATTCCTTCCTGTCTCGACCAACAACACATCAGACAGGTGGGTGCGACAAATAATTCAATCAGGTTACTGTTTTGAACTAAAATCTACCCCCCCCAAACATACCACCCAAACAGCGACCAATGTCACAAGAACATTTGCTTCTGCTGAGGCAGGAGTTAATATCCCTCCTCCAAAAAAGCGCAGTAGAACTAGTTCCACCACATCAACAAAACAAGGGAGTTTACTCTCTGTACTTTCTTATCCCAAAAAAGGACAGCTCTCTAAGGCCTATTCTAGACCTCAGACCACTAAACCTGTTCATACAATCAGACCAATTCCATATGGTCACACTCCAGCAGGTCCTTCCTCTCCTTTTACAAAACTACTTCCTTGCCACTATAGATCTCAAGGACGCCTATTTCCACATTCCCATTCACACAGCGCACAGAAAGTATCTCAGATTTGTACTGGACGGTCAGCACTATCAATTCAAGGTACTCCCATTCGGAGTCACAACAGCACCAAGAGTGTTTACCAAGTGCCTAGCAGTGGTAGCAGCACACTTAAGAATACCGCACATTCACGTCTTCCCATATCTCGACGACTGGCTCATAAAAGCCAGCTCATACAGTCAGTGTGTACGACACACTCACACCACCATCCAATTACTCCATGACTTGGGGTTCACAGTAAACCACACCAAGTCCCATCTGCAACCGTCCCACGTACAACAATATCTTGGTGCCACAATAAACACCTCAACAGCGCTAGCTTATCCCTCTCCTGCCAGGATAACAAATATGCAAGCTCTTCTAACAAAATTCCAACGCAACACTCTCTTCCAGCTAGAGTGTTCATGCAACTCATATGAATGATGGCCTCTTGCATATTCATAGTGCCTTATGCAAGACTACAGATGCGTCCTCTTCAAGAGTGCTTAGCACGCCAATGGAACCAAGCTCAAGGTCAATTAACAGACCGAGTGTTGGTAGACAGTCGGACTCACAACTCTCTGCAATGGTGGAGCACCAAAAACCTTTCCAAAGGCCGACCGTTCCTAGAGCCAGTTCCTCAAATAGTCATGACAGCGGATGCATCGCTCTCCGGCTGGGGAGCTCACCTACTGCAGCACACAATGCAGGGCAGGTGGACACCGCAACAAAAGTTACTCCACATCAATCACCTGGAGTTACTAGCCATATTTCTAGCCCTAAAAGCATTCCAAAAGCAAATATCTGGCAAAGCTGTCTTAGTCTGCACAGACAACATGACAGCCATGTACTACATAAACAAACAAGGAGGGACACACTCTCCGCAACTGTTAGCTCAGCAGATATGGAGATGAGCTATACCTCTAAACATCTTCCTCTTAGCCCAACATGTTCCAGGGGTACAAAACACCATAGCCGATCTGTTAAGCAGTCAGACACAACAGATTCATGAGTGGGAACTTCCTCCACAAGTTCTTCAACCGTTCTTGTAAATGTGGGGACAACCTCAGATAGACCTCTTCGCCACCCACAAAAATGCCAAATGCCCAAGCTTCGCCGCCAGATATCCACACCCGCTGTCCAAAGGCAATGCGATATGAATGAACTGGGCTGGCAAATTTGCATACGCTTTTCCACCTCTCCCACTGCGGCCACTAGTGGTACGCGAACTACAACTACATTCCCTGACTCTCATTCTAGTTACTCCAACTTGGGCCAGACAACTGTGGTACACCACACTGCTGCAACATTCTGTGGTACCGCACCAAAAGCTATGCCTGTCTCCACGCTTCCTAACCCAGAACCATGGAGAGATCAGACACCCGGACCCAGCTCAGCTCAACCTAGCGATCTGGCTCCTGAGGTCTTAGAGTTAGGTTATCTTAACCTTCCCCCTGACTGTATGAACGTTATTAAAGAAGCTAGACGTCTCACCACTAGGGCATGTTATGCAGCCAAGTGGAAACGTTTTGTAATATACTGTCATAACAACGACCTCAATCCTCTAGATGTGTCTATTCAACACATCATAGGATGCTTACTACACCTCCAAAGATGTAACTTAGCGTACACATCTATAAGACTGCATCTTGCTGCAGTTGCAGCACCCCTACAAAATAGACAACATCTATCACTTTTTAGAGTACCTGCCATAAAGGCTTTTATGGAGGGCCTCAAAAGAATAATTCCTCCCAGAGCACCACCTTCACCTGGGTGGAATTTCAACATTGTTCTCACACGGTTAATGGGACCTCCCTTTGAACCTTAACATAAATGTGAATTGCAATTCTTAACTTGGAAAGTTGCTTGCCTAGTAGCTATTACTTCTCTAAGAAGAGTTAGTAAGCTACAAGCATTGACCATTCAAGAAACTTTTCTGCAAATGCATCATAATAAGGTTGTTCTCTGAACCAATCCTAAATTCCTTCCAAAAGTCATTTCGCCCTTCCATCTCAATCAATCTGTAGAGCTGCCCTATTCATCTCGCAGCCACAAACAATCGCAGAAAGAGCTCCTCATACCTTAGATGTCAAAAGAGCATTGCTTTACTACATTGAAAGAACACAATCCTTTCGTAAAACTAAACAACTTTTTGTGTCTTTCTCACCACCACACAAAGGCAACCCCTTATCAAAATCTGAGATAGCTAGGTGGATTGTCAAATGCATACAGATTTGCTACCACAAAGCTATAAACGTATGTTATCTGTCCCTCCTAAAAGCCCATTCTACAAGAAAGCTAGGGGCTTTCAATTGCATTTTTAGGGAACGTTCCCCTAGATGACATCTTCAAAGCAGCTACATGGTCTACACCGCACACATCCACAAAACACTATTGTGTAGATGTGCAAACTAAACAACAGGCTACTGTGGGCCAGGCTGTACTCAAAACACTGTTTCAAACTACTGCAACAGATGAGGTGGTTGCTGCTAAGAGTGGGTACTGCTATACAATCTATGCACAGTGTGTAATCTGCAGCTCATATGCCTCGAACGAAAAATGCTACTTACCAGTATGCATCTGTTCTTGGCATGTAGAGCTGCAGAGTTACACACACCCACCCGCCTCCCCGGCTACCTTTATCTGTTCCAGTATTATCTTAATTAGATACAGCTTACATGAGCATCCTTCCTGTTTTTTTTTACAAAACTCCATTTCCCTGCTGGCGAAAAACAATCTAAAGATGGAGCCGATGCCCATGTGCCCTGTAATCCACAGGAGGAGTCACCTATCTCTTTTCACGACAAAAACAACTGCAAACATCCGTGCCCAACACTAGGTGGTGATCTACGCACAGTGTGTAACTCTGAAGCTCTACATGCCAAGAACAAATGCATACTGGTAAGTAGCATTTTCCTTCTGTCCATTTAGACACTAAACAGCTGAAGATAGCAATATCAAATCAGGAGATTAGTGCAATTTGTTTTCCACTTATGGACAGCACGTAAGAAAAAACTGTCGGTAGAGTGTTACAGGGAACCACAAGTGGCTCTTAAACATTGAAATACAGTGTAACAGCTTAAGGAATGGAGATTTTCGCAAATTATTCCATGCTGCTCCATGCAATGTCAAATTCCCGGACTTTGCTTCCTGGTTGTTTTAATCGGTAAAGAAGGGAAATGCCCTTTAATTTGTTGCTCAGTGAAACTCTTCATGCTGTTCCTTCGTTGAATCCGCCAGCATGCCTATCAAGCTTACCTACTCAAAAGCCAGAATTTTGCTCCCGACACCAGAATGGCCACAAAAGTGGTGGTTACTAAGGCTTCTCCAGATGTCAGATGGCATAAGAGGTTGCTACGAAGACCGTAACTCCTCTCCATGCTCCAGGGTCAGAGTCTGACTTAGGGTTTGGTAGCCTGACTCATGCATTATAGACGCTGGACTCTCCCACAAAAGTGCATGATCATTCCTAACCCTTTCCCTGCCAGGATGTGTTTACCCGTCTATACTGAAGCATTTAGTAAAAGAAAATCTGTGTTAAGTTGATCAAACCCGGGTATCTTTTTGTTCTATGTACATTCAAAGAATCTATAGGCTTGTTCCGCACATTCATGGCGATGTATTAATGCAAACCCTACATCATCTCATTACAGCTGGAAGCTCTTACAGCCGGGAGATCAATTGAAAATGTCGAAATATTTGAGTTCAAAATCCCAGAAAAAGCCAACAAAGAAAATGTTCCCATGAATGTCTAGAGGCTGACAATAACAAATATACGTGGGGCCTTCCTTGAATATGATTTGGACAATGAATTATGTACTATTAGTGCAGGTCACAAAATTCTGGCAGAATTACAGTTGATGGCGAACTGTTTATTTAATGACGGATATCAAGCGGATAGGTTAATCTGTAAAGTATCATTACTATTTATTTTTCACATCTGTATAACCTGAGGAATCGAATGTTGGAGGCCAGACCTCCTTTCTGACTGGCTAGCTGGCTGGCTCACTCGGAGAATGCTTTCAAAATGAAATTTCTGATTTACTGCAATAGTTTCCAAAAAATGGTAATTTTATCCAGTCCCCCTCGCACAGAACGTATTACTGCAAAGTCTTAACGTACATTTGGGTTTCCTTCGGTCTCCTGAGCTTGGGCATATCAGATATCTGTTGTTTTTCTTTGTTTTGTGGTGACCACAGACGATAAACTAGGTGCAGTGCATGTGGGAAATTACTAAAGCAATTGAAAACAAAATGCAAGTTTAGAGTTTATCTCTTTTAGTCAAAGTTATCAAACCTGTGCTGTATAGAAAACTACAACAACCACGCATTTTCAACATCTACACACCCTAAGGTTTCAATTGCTGGGTGCCTATTCACCTGACTGACTCAGAAAATATGCTTGTTCGTTTATTTGCTATTTTTACTCAAAACAAAGTAGTTCTTGCTAGTCTCCTTCACACATAAACATTGCTGTGCCAAACTCTGGCCCATGTCTGTTTATCCTTGGTCTCCTCGGTGCAGGGGTATCAGACTTGTGGAATTTCAGTGGGTTGAGCAGTGATCCACACACTAGTCAGCATGGACTTCTTTGGATTGGGGGGGGGGGGGGGGGGAGACAAACTTCCATGGGAATGGCTACAGTATGTGGGCTTGGGGTTGGCCAAAATGCAGAAAAATAGACCAACCTCAGCCATTTCTTCTGTGACAAACTCCTGAATGTCCAAGAAAGAACAAAATTCCTAGTGCCCAATGTTCCCACACTTTTCCAGTGAAAACAGAACACCACATTGTAGGCGGGCCTGGAACAGGCTAAAACTTTGATCGTGTCAAGACCACATTAACGGGAAACTGGCCTCACTTGGATCAGTTAAGAAAGCCCTCACTCACCACCTAGTGGTGACATGCTTCATCATTGGGCCCCACTAAAGAGGCAGAGTGCCTCTTAAGTGTGCTTCAACGCCAGAATTACTACAGAGCAGGTTTTGTGAGTTCGGGCGTGCAGTGAACTTAAATTATATTGTAGTGAGGGGATTAAAAAGATGTCTTTAGTGTATTAAATTAATTTATTATCAGATCACTAGGACATACATTTAAAATTAAGTGTAGGAAAGTAGTCCACAAATAATTGTGTGGTTGTTTCCAGGAATAGTTATTAATCAGTCAACATGTTTCTGCCTTTGAAACGGTGTAAAATTACCAGGCATTCATCAGGACGTAGAAAAAGTACTAAACCCTGGCGGTATGGACACGCTAAGGCCCACCCTTACCTAGGGACGTGAAGAGTGAAAATTAGTGAAAAAAAGGGAAGAGGGTTCTCTTCCCAATACTCCTGGTTTAGGAGGCTTCAGCACCTGTGAAGGAAAATAAAAATAAAAGGACATAGACATACAGATAAGACAAAACAAACAATTAGTAATGGTCTTATTTACAAAGGTACATCCATGGTGCTCCATTCTTTGTGGATCGACAATGGTGGTGTTCTAACCTTATTTTTAACACCAACCTCAGTCCCTGGGTAGCTAACCACTAATCGCTGGGAAGTGTGGTGTGCTACAGGTGAAGAAAAAATATTTGTGGTTGAGTTTAAAACAGTTGAAGAAACAGGTGTTTCCATTACAAATCAATGGACCAAGTAAGTAATGGTCCTATTAAAAAAAGAACATACCAACTGAAACTCATCCAATGTGATATACCTGATCACATGCCCATGTGGCCTGCGGTATATAGGTATGACGAGCAGGAAGGTTAAGCAGAGGATCTGCGAACATAGAAGCAACGTTAGGTGCAAGAAAACCACCACGAAAATGAGCAGACATTTTCATGAGAAAAACCACACCACCAATGACATGCGGTGGACTGTGATCGAACAGCTGAATACCGGTAGCAACATCACCAATCGACTGTTCGAAAAAGAACAGAGGTGGGTGTACAGATTGGGTACCCATCTTTCTGGTTTAAACGATGATATACCGTGGAACTGTTTTGAAATAACTCCCTACTGCAAAACAACTTTCAGTTGTGCCATGACAACCAGCTCCCCCCTGCACTGTAACTACCACCTCGTACAACCAACAAAAACCTGAGCACTGTGAAAGTTAAATCACGCCTTTATTGAGTAATTTAAACGTGATCCCACAACATGTGGTGAAAATCGGCCTTTTGCCCCCTTAGGTTTTATTATACATCTCGAATGTCGAGTATTTAATTGAAATCTAAATTCTCCATTTCACCATATCTGTATCAATGCCTAATCGATGGTTTAGTACTCTGTGCTTTGTAATAAACCGCCATGTCAATAAAGCTGGCCCTCTTTTGACTACTTAGTTAAACGTGTGGATTTAACAAGTGCCGGTCTAGTCTTTTCTGACACGTTCCCTAGGCAACTTCACAAACAATTGCCAGGGGTCGGGCAGACTCCTGACGCGGTCCAAACGTCACGCTCTAATTCTACCTCGATTGGCCACTTGTCATAAGACTCCGCCCACCTACAACGCGGCAGCGACCGCGGCCACGCCCCCGGAAACAGCCGCTGCAATCTCCGAAGCACCTTAAAACAACCTCGCCGGCCCTCGCCCCTGATCGTCGGGGTCGGTTCTGAGGGTTCTGCAAGTACACAGTTGGTGCCGAGCGTCAAGGGCGTAAGTGTAGACCTGAACGCTGATGAACCTCATTTGGCTGCAAATCGCGAGAGCTAAGTAATCTTTTGTCTATTTTCTGACTCGTGTATCCTTGCTTTCCTCGTTTATCAAGGGTGTGCCAAAATACGCTTCCACCCCCCTCCCGTGACCCATGGTGTACCATGAAAACACCATATAAGTGAGACATTTTATTTCAATTTTAAATCTGTTTTCGATTATTGATAGGACCATTACTTACTCGGTCCATTGATCTGTAATGGAAACACCTGTTTCTTCTACCTGTTTTAAACTCAACCACAAATATTTTTTCTTCACCTGTAGCACACCACACTTCCCAGCGATGTGGTTAGCTACCCAGGGACTGAGGTTGGTGTTAAAAATAAGGTTAGAACACCACCATTGTCCATCCACAAAGAATGGAGCACCATGGATGTACCTTTGTAAATAAGACCATCACTAATTGTTTGTTTTGTCTTATCTGTATGTCTATGTCCTTTTATTTTTATTTTCCTTCACAGGTGCTGAAGCCTCCTAAACCAGGAGTATTGGGAAGAGAACCCTCTTCTGCACTTTTTTTCACTAATTTTCACTCTTAACGTCCCTAGGTAAGGGTGGGCCTTAGTGTGTCCATACCGCCAGCTTTTAGTACACTTTTTCTACGTCCCGATGAATGCCTGGAAATTTGAAATGTATGTCCTAGTGATCTGATAATAAATGAATTTGATACACTAAAGGCATCTTTTTAATCCCCTCACTAAAATATAATTTTAGTTCACTGCACGCCCGAACTCACAAAACCTGCTCCGCAGTAATTCTGGCGTCGAAGCACACTAAAGAGGCACTCTGCCTCTTTAGTGGGGCCCAATGATGAAGCATGTCACCACTAGGTGGTGAGTGAGGGCTTTCTTAACTGATCCAAGTGAGGCCAGTTTCCTGTTCTCCTGCTCCTGTTTGTGGTACTTCAAACACCAGAGAACACTCTTTTGTTGTTTACATAGACTTAACCGGGGAATAAGAGTGTTCCTTAACTCTCCCTACCTCTCATCTTGTTGGCATAAGACAACATTAACTTCACAAAGTCACAGTTTTGGCCTATTCATATCGATTACAGTAGGCCCACCCACAGATGTGGGGTGCTGTTTTATTGAAAGGAATGTGGGAACATTGTATGTTGATTTTCCCCACAAATTCAGGAACTTACCATCTCAGAAATGTGAAGGGATTGTTTTTTAATTGAAGTTTGCTGTTTGCAGACAATAAGCCACACCACCCTCTGCTCACCCAGGTATCTAGGTGTTATCAGTAATACTATGTCCACAAATGTGATGACGGTTTCAATTGAAAATGTGTTGTCGGTAATGGCAGTGTAAACCACACCCTCTAGTCCATTCCACTCCACTCCACTACCCTCTGTCACTCTAGGCCCTTTCTACAACTTCACTGTCGGCCATACTAGTCCATCCACGACACTCCACAGCACTCTGACACTCTAGGACATTCTAGACCACTCCAATCCACTATGTGTGCCTCCATCATACAACACTCTACTATTCTCTATGCCACTCCACTCGATTACACTCTATGCCACTTTACTCATCTCTTTGGCTGTCTGCAAAACTTTCCACCACACTACGAAACTTTCCTCCACACGAAGACGCTTGCATTCGACTCTACCACGCTTGCATTCGACTCTACCACGCTTGCATTCGACTCTACCACGCTTGCATTCGACTCTACCACGCTTGCATTCGACTCTACCACGCTTGCATTCGACTCTACCACGCTTGCATTCGACTCTACCACGCTTGCATTCGACTCTACCACGCTCTCATTTGACTCTACCACGCTCTCATTTGACTCTACCACGCTCTCATTTGACTCTACCACGCTCTCATTTGACTCTACCACGCTCTCATTTGACTCTACCACGCTCTCATTTGACTCTACGCCGCTCTTTTTACTCTGCGCCGCTCTTTTCACTCTACGCCGCTCTTTCCTCCACACTACGAGACTTTCCTCCACACTACGAGACTTTCCTCCACACTACGAGACTTTCCTCCACACTACGAGACTTTCCTCCACACTACGAGACTTTCCTCCACACTACGAGACTTTCCTCCACACTACGAGACTTTCCTCCACACTACGAGACTTTCCTCCACACTACGAGACTTTCCTCCACACCACGAATCTTTCCTCCACTCTACGAAATTAATTAGACTCTACGACAATTGCATTTGACTCTACCACGCTCTCATTTGATTCTATGCTGCTCTTTCTGCTCTACTCCACTTCCCTCCTCTATGCCAACTCCCCCCCCCCACCCCCCCACCCCTGCGCCACTTTCCTCCTCTACTCGAACTTTCCTCCCCTCTGTGGCACTTTCCTCCACTCCGTGGCACTTTCCGACACTCTGCAACACTTTCCCCCTCTCTGCAACACTCTGCAACACACTACGCCATTCTATTCCATGCACCAGCACCCACCTCATCCCATCTGTCAGGCTCACCTGAGGTCTCCGCGTGAACAGGAGGCAGGAGTCTGATGAATAGATCCCAACTTCTTCTACCACTAGTCCGCCCAACAAGGTCAAAGCAGTACCAGTGAATAGGGGGAAGAGGGGAGACAAGGGAAGGAGAAGTAGGGACAGGGCAGGTCTGGTACACGTCCAACACCACGAAAGTTCCACTGGGATCCGGAAGAATTCCTGCGAACAGAAGGCTAAATCAACAGTTGGATAGACTAGGAGCAAGCACACATAACTTATAAAGATAATGTTAACACCTCATAACACTTATTCACAGTCTAGTAATTATGTGGTAAAGTAGTTGCATAGCTTACCCCCCAAGCATTTGAGGAACAGGAAATACAAGGCGGCCAATAAAGAAAGCATGTTTTTGTGGGTTGTTTACAGCACAACCTTCGAAACGACCAACGTAAACTTAATAAGCAGCCACCTAATCAGTTGAGCCAGCAGGTTTGTATGGCGCCTAATGGAGGGAGTAGAAGCGACTGTTAACCCCTGCAAACTCTTAGCTCTTGTGATATGCAGCTATGTGCTCCTTGCCTCAGGAGCCAAGATAGCTGTCCGTATGGTGTATATCGTACAATTCAAATAATACCAATAATAAAGGAAAATGCAGATGCCTGAATGCCCACACAAGAAGGAGCCCCTAAATAGCAAGCCGAGGGAGCACTCAGAGGGCGGGGCCACCTATACCAACGCTAGCGCGTTACCGCCAAACCAAGTGGGGGTCCTTGTTGAATGGGCCGAGAGGAGCGGAGAGGGGTCAAAGAAGGTCCCTGTGCCGCCTTCAGAGAATCAGTGTCCATGAGCAGGAGAAGGGACTCAGCAACTCTCGGAAGCGATGCAGGATCCGCAGACGCTACACACCAACACTGGAGCCCACGACCCGGAAGTGACTCGAGTGACCCGGAAGTGCAAAAACCTGAAACCAACGACTAGCAAGCGAAGCGTCCGTATTCTCGATGCAACGCGTTTTATGTGGGCAGTGACTCCACCCTCACCTGCCACTTTACTGCAGCGCTAACTCGGGCACAACCATGACACCATCTATAACCACAAACATATTATCAAACTCTCAGCAATTGAACTCCACAAATTCACTACAGACACATCCAACACACATTTCAATGTCTTAACATCCACTACAATCTGCGGCACTCCACTGTTCTCCACTCTACTCCACTTGCTTCCTCTGCTCATACATTCTGCTGCTCTGCGTCACTTTCTGCTGCTCTGCAACACTTACTACTGCTGTGCGGCCCTTTTCGCCGCTCTGCGGCACTTTCCGCCGCTCTGCGACAATTTCCACCACTCTATTCTATGCACCAGCACCCACTTCATCCCATCCTTAACCACAAACATATTAGCAAACTCGCAGCAATCAAACTCAACACATTCACTACAGACAAATCCAACACACACTTCAAAGTCGTAACACCCACTACAAAATCCCACATACAACACTTATAGATCCTTCTACCCTAACAACCACAAAATGGCTCCTTCACTCACACACAAAACTCCACTTCATCCTGTACCACTAATCAAGCCACTCATCGCTAACACAACCTGTTAGACCTGGCACCATTGGCGTGGGTCTCCCTCCCATTTTTGCTGTTGCCTCAGGTGTTTTTGCTGGTGTTAGATGCTTTGGGAACTGTGTCACTGCTATCCAGTGCCACAGTGCAAGTGCTCCCTACTGTAAATTAATGTATTAATCAGTGGTTCCATGATTGCCTGGTTTGGTTTACCTGTCAGACCCTAGTACAGTGCACCAGGAGTGCCCAGGGCTTGTAAACGAAACACTGCTAGTGGGCTTGCAGCACTGATTGTGCCACCCACAGAAGCAGCCTGGAAAAGTGTGTCTAAGGTCTGCCATTGCAGAGCATGCGTGCAGTCTGGTACGGTCATGCTGACTGGGAAAGAGCACCCACTTGCCAGTCCCCAAGCCTTCCCTTTTCTTCATATCAGACACCCCTATGGTAGGCCCACGGGCAGGGTGCATTGTAAGTATAAGGTGGGACATGCCCTGGTGTGTGTGGCATGTCCTAATAGTGAATTACAGCCATTTACGTTTTTCACTATTGCAAGGCTACCTGTTCTCCATAGGCCAGAATGGACAGTTAGATTATTACATTCTTATAATCCTAACTGACTCAGAGAACATGGTAGAAATTCGAGTTTAGTATGCCTGAACTCAGAATGATAAAATACATCTTTTAGTGAAGTTGGTTTTAACATTCTGTGTTTGAAAATACCACTTTTAGAAAGTAGGTATTTTCTTTCCTAACCTTTCAATCCTGCCTCTGCTAGGTTGTGTATTCTTTGTCTGGTGTTTTTGAGTGACAGGGCTGGGGATTTCAGGAGACAGAATGAGTCAGCCCAGTGGTGAATAGAGAGATGTGCATCTAGATGGGAGGTAGGAGTTGCACCTGAACCTTGAATAGGGCTGTGCCTGCCTTACACAATGCTGGCTCCTCCACCTGGGGTGCAGCGGATGTCTCTGCCCTGCACAGTGAGAGAAGAGAAGGAATCCTGTCAACAAAATGCTCCAGGACTGTGCTTTCCCTCCACAATGCTGGCTCCACCTCCTGTGGGGTGTCTGATGTTTCTGCCCTGCACTGTGAAAGGAAAGAAGGAGTCATGTGAACAGAGTGCTCCAAAACTGGTTTGGACTGGGCACAGGATTTTGTGGTATAAGTATTGGGACCCTGATCCCAAGCAATTAGATCACTTTTGGACTACAAGAAGAAACCTTTGCTGAGCAGAGGAACCTGAAGAAACGGAGGGGGACTATCCCTAAGCTGAAGTGCTGCTTGGGGGATTGGCCTGCAGTGGTTGCCTGAATGCCAAAGAAAGGAGAAAGAACTTTGTGTGCTTTATTTTCAACTTGTGAAGGATCTCCAAGGACTTGGAACAGAGCCTGCCTCCTGCTGAAGTCTCGGGGACAACAGACTTCAACCCCCAGCTCCCCGGAGTTCTTTGGAAGTGCCTGTTGCTGTTTTGGGGCCTTCTGAGGGACTGCGTGTCGCAAGGAGCTGGAAGCGCGACTCAACGAGGAAGAAGCGTGTCGCCCTCGCTGCTGCTGCCGTCTCATCGTGAATGTCGGCGCTGTAGCTGTCGTATTGCATCGCATCGAAAGAGGCGTCTCGCAATGAAGAGGAAGCGTGTCGCCTTCACATCGTGAATGTCTGCGCTGTAGCTGTAGTATTGCACCGGATCGAGAAAAGCTCCTCCCATCCCCAGAGAAGCGCGCCGTCACATCGTGGATGTCGCTGCTGTAGTTGTCGCATTGTTCGGAAGCTTCTCTCCACATCGGAGAAGAGTGTCGCATCTGAGGCTGTTGCTGTCGCATCGCTGAACAAGGGTGTCGCATTGAATCGAGACTTCTCGCAACATGGGAGAAGCGTGCCGCATCTGGAAGATCTTCAACTCCTTCTTTCTTTGCACCGGAACTTTGCCGCATTTCCATCGCTGCAACATTACTTGTTGTGGAAGCGCAACTCATAGTAAGGTACATTAATGCAAAGTGTTGCATCTTAAGAACTGCACTGAACTAAGCTAAAACTACCATTTTTTAGTATTGTGAATTTTTGTCATTTGTGATCTTATGTTAAGTCTATATAAAGAATACTTAGTTTTTATATAAACCTTGTGTGGTGTCCATTTGTGGTGTTGTCACTGGGTTACTGTATGTGGTCACAAATGCTTTACACACTGCCTCTGAGATAAGCTACTACGGGGGAGAGCAGGGTTTTTTTTTTTTAGGAGTGTACCCCCTTAACCTTACTAGAGGCAAGGGTCGCTATTTGTCACAAGTACCTACCTGTGCCAACTAGAGACCCCCAAATCTAACACAACCCAAATCAGCACCATACACAATTATATTCCATACAGGCACACACTAGGAACCACCTACTCTAACCTCCAATTACTCCTAACAGACCCCTTTCTATCACCACCAACAGCCTCCTCCTCCTTTTACCAAGCAACTACCTCCCAACCCTTACACTATACTTCACTACACATTACCTTTTCCATCAATCAATTCTAACAAAAGAACTTCTAACTCTTGTACAGCTCCTCTCACACACTACATAAACTCTTTACCAAAACACATCACCACCCCTTTACCTTGCAGCTTCCACTTGCGAACAATACGTTGCATTCAAATACTTCCTAGAAAACAAAATCATCATCCTCTTCTCTCACCTCGCCTAAAAAAAAAACCATAACACTCACAAAGCAGAAACATACGCCCACTCCGACCCTGCTAAATACACAAACAATACACAACCTAAAGCAACTCTCTGCCAAGCCTTCGCTCTACCCCCACACCTTACACACATACAACACGGCAACTCTCTTTTAACCGCCTCTCATCCATAGGACAATTTAGAACCTTACTACATGACCTTCATGCTGCACCATCACCCCTAACTCATACGCCTTCCACCATAAACAGATGCAACCAAAATAAACAGCTTGCCACCCTTTACAACTTCGCATCTCCATGTCTGCTGCACAACAAGGCTAGTCTACCAAAACACAGCTCACCTACTCTCTCTCCGACATCGTGTCCACCACCTACACATGCAGACTCATCAAAATGTCATCCTAGCCTGCTTGACCATGAATAAGATACAGAACTACACTTTTGCTATCCTCATTCAGCTAATGCCACCACTAAACCCACACCTGCTACAAGTCCACAAAACACTGCTGGCTCTTCTGCAAAACAAATGTGACACCATCACGAAAAGGCAATCACTAACTGCATACTAATAAATGCTCAATCACTCTAAAAAACAAGCATCAGATCTACAACCTTCTCACTGACACACAACCTGACATACTCTTCGTAACTGAATCATGGTTGGGAGATGACATGCCTCCAGTGTTGCATAAAGCTGTTCCTCTAGGCTGTCAAACTATCGCACAAAATTGCATAGGCAAAAGAGGAGGTGGCCTAGCTGTTTTATTAAAGCAAACATTAAATATCACGAAAGCTGACTACCTCTCCATACAAGATTGTGATCTTCACCAAATGCTGCCCTAAACCCTCTTTCTATTGTAACTTCCTTCTCCTTTACAGACCCCCACCTAGTAATGCAACATTCCCAGGCGCACTTCTAGACACAGTTTGAAACCTGATAACATTGCACTGCAATCTATGCATTCTTGGTGACCTAAACGTTTGGTTTGACAAAATATGCCCCATCCAAAACCAATCATCACTGGCTAGACGCACTGAACCTACATCAGTTCATCCACAAACCCCGACACATGGCTGGACACATCTTAGATGTAATTTTATGTATGTGCAGATCTAGTTACATTTCATACAATTACTCCAGTCACATGGTCAAACCACCATTGCTTGCTTTCCAACATAAAGCAACACAAAGCAACACAAATAAAACAACCGTACCTGCATCCAACTGTCAACCGTGGAACAAACTCAATTTTGAATACTTAGAAATACAACTAACATCCAATAAAGATCTAGACACAAATTCTGTTCTAGAATTATGAGTGGCTACAAAAGATTTTGATATCCTAATACCACTCAGACCAACACAAAAGAAAACAAGCACTTTAGAGAAATACAGAATGAAAAGAGAATGAACAGCAAATTGGAAAGCTTCAACCCGCCTGGATCAAAACAAATGCCAATCAAGGCAAACTTCACCTACAGAACCTTAACAGATTATGCAAGTGAGCAATCAAAAAAGCTAAGAAAAGATAGTATTCACTCACAATTCAAAATGCTAAATGTGCTAATAAAGATTTTCTATACAATTACCACTGAATTTCGTAAAACAAAATTGCCTAGAAGGAGCTCATCTAATCATTCAAAGATTTCACAAACTGGCAAATAATCACACAACCAAATAAGACTCTTTGGACTTCTATTTAAAACATAAAAAAACACCAGCACAGACCCATTTCCAAAATAACCCTCCCAAGAGTAGGCTAACCCAGCCTCTGCATTCCTTCCAACAAATACCACACAATAAATTTAAGGACTTGGTCAAAGCAAGCAGGCATGTCTGCAGCTCTTCGGACCCGTGTCAACCACAAGCCTTCAAGAAATTTCTTTTAACTACCTCTGTCACCACACCTGTAGGAAGAATCGTCAACAAATCCTTAACTACAGAAATATTTTCAAAACCCTGAAAAAGTCATACATACGCCATTACTAAAGAAAACAAGCCTAGACCTGCTTAGCCCACAACAACTACAGACCAATTTCAAATGGACCTTTCCTGGGCAAATTGATAGAAAGAGCAGCATTCGCCCAGATGTCACAATTCATTTAAGATAATTCCATACTTTAAGACTTCCAAACAGGATTCCATCCACGAAGAGCCTCAGAATCTGCCTCATTGCCATATGGGATGACCTTAAGAACACAGTTGACCGCAAAGCAGTTGCTGCACTACTTCTCTTGGACTTCTCAGCCACCTTTGACACAGTTGATCATGACATTCTACTACAAACTCTCTACGAAGCCGACAAAGTAGGAACTGCTCTCAACTGGATCACAGCCTATTTTCAAAACAGAACTAATGTCATCCATATTCCCCCTTTATCGTCCAAAGCGTACTTCACAAAAGCAAGGGTCCCTCAAGGCTCTATCATCTCACCCAAGCTTTTCAAATTATACACAGTCATTAGTGGCGCCGATCAATGAATTTCACCTCGCATGCTATGCAGATGAGACACAAATACTCCTTAAACTGGAAAGCCCCAAAAACATAAGAAATTCACACATTTTTGGTTTCTTCATAGCCTTTGATCAGTGGATGACATGGAGCTATTTCAAACTGAATGCTTCTAAAACAGAAATATTCACATGTGGAGATTGGAAACCTTATGACCCACTCGCCGGCTGGCCTGACGAATCCGGGAACACTGACTAAAGTATCTAATGAAATAGCTTGCATTCCACAGTAATTCAAAGGTTTCCTATCAATGAATGCCCAAGTAGACAAACTAGCAAGATCCAGCTTCATTACTATAAAACTCTGCAACACATTGTCCCTGTCCTGGGATTTCCTCACAAGGTCCCAGCTACTATCTCTCTTGGTCTGTCAAAATTCAATTACGCCAATTGCCTCTACCACGGATCATCTGTAATAACTATGAAAAGACTGCAATGGGTTCAGGACTCAAGGGGGGTGTGGCCAGCCGCAAGCAATGGCGGACGCCTGAGGAGAGGGCCGGGGCCACCAAAAACCCGACAAATCCTATATAATCCTGGAGCACCCAGGCCACCACTGTGGTGGACGGACTGCTGTAGCTCCCAGGCACTGCACGGGCCGCACGGGAGTCGAACCGGGCCCTGACGACGTGGAAAAGTGTGCAGCAGCATAACGACCGGCAGATGATTAACAAAAGGTCGCGGCTTGCGGCCTGGACATCCCGGAGTACCTAAGCCGAGCCCATTACAACTGCGCTCGGAGGTGCAGAGGAGTGCCACGCTGCCCTGTCACTGCTCCTACCCTTGGTGTGGAGGAAGGATTTGGATCTGGCGGTGTGAATCCCTCCCACTGGTGAACATACGCACAATTTGGAAGTGCGCAAATGGTGATCCGCCCGTCGGTTGGGGCACCCGAGGAGCAGCGCGGCGGTCTGGGGCCCACGGAGGTATTGGATATGGCCCGCATCAAATCCAGAGACTGAGGACACCCCCTGCACCACACCGGTGGGTGAGTGTACCGGCCCTGAGAGAGCCCTTCCACTGATTAAGATTTGATTGGCAAGCGGCTGGAGGTGAGAAGGCACCGTACCGCTGCCTTTTTGGACCCCTGGTCGGGTAGTGAGAGGGCGGTGTGATCTCCTTCCTGGATTGATCGCAACAAGGGCTGGGGGCCGGGATACCACGTACTTACCTGCAGTGGGCAACTTGAGACAGTCCTGGAACTTTCTTCCCTCCAGGCCTGACCAGCGGGCTTATGTAAAGGCAAGTGGTCCCCGCAGTAATGTGGGGCACTTAATTGAAAAGCAGAGATCCTGGTGCCGGAGTGACAGTAAAATAACTGTTTGGTACCCAACGAACCATTTAAATGCATAGATAGCTGGCGCAGAAGCATTAAACACCGGTCTGAAAGGCTGTGGGCCAAGTGGGACAATAACCTAACGATATTGGGTTACAGCCTGGAGGTGTTGTGCTTCACAGCATGGGGTGGCCAAAAGGAAAATCGGTGGACCAAGGACAGTCTTCAGAAACTAGTCCGTACTCACAGCATGACCCTCAACCCACGCAGGAAGAGATTCGGGACACCTTAATGCAGGAAGAGCAGTCCCAAGACAAACCAGACCTTATCCTGAAGGAAATCCGTGAATCTAGGGCAGTGGTGGAGCAGCAGCTGGACAGTCTGACAACGGATGTGAGCCTGCTCCGTGCGGATCATAAAAAACTGGCAGAGCTGGTGCAGACCCATGCAACTATCCTATCGGACATTACGCCTTGGTATAAAGCACAGACGGAGACTGTCTCACAGCTCCAGCGACAAGTGAAGGAACAGCAAGAAAAAGTTGACGATGCTGAAGGGCGGCACCGGAGGAGGAGTAACCTCAGAATCGTTGGCATGCATGAAAAAAGCCAAGGCCGGGACCCCACACAATTCATTGAGAATTGGCTGCGCACTGAGGTTGCACTGGAGGGACTGACTGCAATGTTTAGTGTGGAAAGGGCTCACAGGGTGCCAACAGGGCAAAGGGCCCCCGTACTACCACCTCTGCCTATAGTGGCAAAGATCCTGAATTACAGAGACCGAGACCCGCTGCTCCGCAGGGCAAGGGAAAGGGCGCCACTCCTATTTGAGAACTCGAAAGTCTCCTTGTTCCCGGATTATACGATACAAGTGCAACGGCAAAAGGAGACATTCTATGGGGTTAAGCAGCACCTACAACAGCTAAACCTATGGTATGCTTTAATTTTTCCGGCCAAATTGAAAGTTCTACAGGGTAATGCCACTCACTTCTTTGAAGACTTAGAGACGGCATGTTGATTGAGGTGAACTTCCCAAATCTGGCGATACTGGATGAACACCGGCAGCCGCGAAGGCCGAGTCAATGCCGCAGGCGCACAGGGTTACGGAGCATGTCTAAGCAGAAGGCATGGGATGAGAAGGTGCCAGCTCTTGAGCAACAACTAGAGAGTAAAAGAGCGGCATTGAAGGTGGCTGCAACATGGAGAGCATCGGGAGAGATCAGCAGGCGTGATTAGTCTTCGGATGGAGCGCCCGCAACGGATTTGGAGACCAGTCAACAGTTGTTCCCATCCTTGACACCACAAACTGCCAGGGAACTGGAGGACTAATCACGCTGACAGGGCGGAACTTATGCAGACATGTAAAGTCCTGGTGGTGTTGGTGGAAGATTTATCCACCCAAAACCCAGCGATACTATGCGATGAAGCGAGGCGAAGACATGATCGGTGCGCTGGCAGCAGCTGGTAACTGTATCAATATGGATGCACCTTTATGTACAGCATATACTGTTGAGGGGTGTGTCCCGGGCCCAGGAAGCAATCTCATTTCTACCCCTAACTGTTGTTTTTCTGTTTTCTTATATTATTTTTCTTTTCTCACATAGTTTGCATTGTCTTTAATAAGTTTAAAAAATGTGCAATCACTATAGTGCAATAGCAACAATGCGTACATTTGGTGCGGCGCGATGGTGCTTGCAAAGGGCATAATTGTCTGTGACTGGCGTATCATCCCCCCACCCCCTTGCAAAAGCGCCAAATGAGTTCCAGCTGTTTGGTCAAGCACAGTTTTGGGGTTGGACCTTCCAAATTGGGGTAGTTTGGGAGTTATATGTGGCAGTTACAAGGGAGCACATGCGAACGCACGACAGACTGAACCTGAGACCAGACGCAGGGCACAGGGCTTGGTGGTGCACAGCACACCTAAGTTAAATGGAGTCAAGGGCAACATATACATTCCTCACATGGAATGTGCGAGGTATGGGCTCCCTGCTTAAACGATACTGCATGCCTGCTCTGCTCAGTAGATGGAAAACACAAATTGTTCTCCTACAGGAGACACATTTAAGCGCCAGTGAAGCAAATTCATTACAGAAAAAGTGGGAAAGTCAGCTATATAATACAACTTATTCGGCTTATGTACGAGGTGCGGCAGTATGGATACGGGCAGGAGTCCCTTACAGATTGCTGGAGCAGAGGGTGGATGATTAGGGCAGATATGTACTGCTGAGGGGCAAGATGGATGGGCAGAAGCTGGTGTTAGGCAGTATTTATGCACCGAATTCGGAACAGGATGGGTTCCTTCAACGAATGAACACTGCGTTGGCGGACTGGGTACAATACCCTTGGATACTTTGGGGGTGGGAGGGGGTACGGGGGGGGACGGGACTATAAAGCGTTGCTGGATATATGGATGGACAGATCACACCCGCCACTCCGAGGAGCATTGGCAACACGACAGGCCAGGGCATTGGAGGTATGGACAGATGGGTGGGGCTTCAAGGACACGTGCCGAGTTAAACATGCATCGACAAGGGAATATTCCTTTTATTCCCACGTACATGCAGTACACACAATAATAGACTATGTCTTCTGCTCTCGCTCCCGTCTCCAAAAGGTGTTGCAAATATCACATTTGGGTAAAACACTTTCGGACCACAGTCCGCTGGAGATGACTCTGGAGTAGGGTTTATATCCCAACACCGGTACCGACGTCTGAGATTCAATCCCCAAATGCTTGAGGACTTTGATTTTTGGATGCATATGGCAGATACTGTTGCGGACTACTTCACTCGGAATGTGGGTTCCGCCTCCTCCCCACTAATAGAATGGGAAGCGTTCAAGGTGGTAGTGAGGGGAGCCTCCATAGCAGTAGTAGTAGGAGCGAGACAGGAGATAGTGTGCAAATTGACAGAAGTTGAGGGACAACTGGGACCCCTGGAAAAAGCAGCCGCAGAATCCTTAACCAGGGGGGTGACCTGCAGAAGATGCAGGTAGAGCATGCTGACCTGTTGGAGAGGCTGAGGGTAATTGACTACAAAGCATATGTCCAGAGAACACGTGGAGGCTGATAAAGCAGGTACCTTACTAGCACGCGTCATTAGGGCCAACTAAAAAAGTGGCCCCAGTAACACAAATCCGCTCCCCATCAGGAGACATGGCTGATACTCAATTAACGATAAATGGAGTATTCCAAAAGTACTATAGGTGTTTGTACAGTGCCCCAGGCACTCATATATTCCGGAAATTAGGGAGTTTCTCCAGGGAGTATGGCTGCCGAAGCTAGCAGCCACAGATCAAGACTAACTAAGGTCACCTATCACAACGTAGGAAATTCTGATGGCAATCCGGGCCCTGCCGCAGAATAAGACCCGAGGGCTAGATGGCGTACCGCCCATTGTCGCTCCTAAACACTGGGTATAAAATTCAAAGTAAGATCTTAGCAACCCGTTTACTGCCCTATCTCAATAAGTTAGTACAGGTAGACCAATGCAGGTTTGTGCCATGTAGGAGCAAGTCGCACAACGTGAGGCGGCTCTATCAAATAATGTGGGCCCCATTGGTGAGATTCCCAAGGCTGGCTTCCTATCCTAAGATATGCGGCAGGCGTTTAATACGTTGAGCTGGAAAGACATTCTGGCTGCTCTGGGCATACATGGGATACCTGTTGAATACATCTACTGGGTTAGGTTATTATATGCTGCCCCAACAGCTTGTGTTAGGACGTGTGGCCGCATTTCTAAGGCGTACAGGGTTCACCGGGGCACGAGACAGGGCTGCCCCTGTCCCCCATGCTCTTTATACTAGCAGTTGAACAGCTCTCGCATAAACTGCGCATGTCAGCCCAAAATTGGGGCATACCTATAGGTCCAGTGTCGCTATATGCTGATGACATAATCATGAACACCCGAGATTTATGCAGTGGAATATCCGGACGCCGCAGAGATTTTTGAGGCCGTTGGTCAAGTTTCGGGTCTCCGCATACATTTTGATAAATCGGTGCCCCCTTCTTTAACCACCTAGAGGCTCCGTGTAGGGTAGGGTTTGGAGATAAGCAGATACAGGTGACCTCAGTTGCGTTTAAGTATTTGGTTGTGCACATATATAGAACGCAACAAGACACGGTAGACGGAAATGTGCAGAGAGCAATACTACGTTGCGCTCTCAAATAGCGTCTGGACTACTCTGCCATTGTCTGTCACTGGACGTCTAGCCATCACAAAGATGGTAATGTTGTCTAGAGTGCTGTACTATTTCACAACAATCCCGATATTTCTCCCTGCGAACATATTCCGGGTCTGGGTTCCTTATTGATAGAATTAGTGTGAGGCATGGGTAGAAGGAGAGTGGCACTCAAGAAATTACAACTACTGACCACTGCTGGAGGGGTGGAAGCCCCCGATTTCAGGGCCTATTGTATGGCGAGCCAGTTACAATGGCTTTCGTTCTGGCTTGCGGGTCACAACCTGCAGGAAATTGGTTACACGCTCAGAATGTTGACGCAAGGCAAACTGCATGCAAAATTACATAGCATACCCTCAATTGATAGTACGGACTCTCCACTCCTGCAAATAGCATTGAAATATTAGAATTATGCCAAAAAATATACACGGCACCTAATATCCCTTTTGTAGGACTGGCCATCCCATCGGGAGTAGTCACGCAGGGACAGATGGCAGAATGGGTGGAAGGAGGGATAGGTATGGTGGGGACACTATTTCAGGAGGGCACACTGATGTCGCACACTGACTTTACAAATACTAATGACCTGTCGGATACTCTATTTCTCTTACATGCGGGATTATCTCATTGTATGAAACAACTGTGGGCCCCAAATGGACAAGAGCCGCCCACAAATGAATTAGTACATATGCTCCATTTAATGGGAAATGGTAGGCATCTAACGAAATGGCTTTATGTAGGCATTAGAGGGACAGTTATATCCCCACTAGGGGCGTTGCGGACGAAATGGGAGACAGATGTACAGAGGGTCTGACGGACAAAGAATGGACTAAAGTACTGGAATCCTCGAAGATCGTGTCACACAATGCGCGGTTCAAATGTATTCAATATCTGATTATACAGAGAGCATTCCTCACTCTGCATAGACTCCAAAAAAGTTTTCCGCCGCCCCCTCAAATGGCCAAGATGCGTTGAGGCGGATGCCGGGCTGGTACATATGCTGTGGACATGTTCAGCACTAACACACTATTGGACGCAGATTGCGCACATGCTTGCTGACACTGTAGGGAAGAATACTTGGAACACAGCAAAGAGCTGAATTCTGGGGTTATACTGCCAACCCAAAGGATATAAAGTACAAGCACGCTTTGCAAATATAGCGTTCATAATAGCAAAGAGGCATATTACCAGCCAGTGGAAGGCAGCAAGGCTACCAAACCTTGAGTCCTGGAGGAAGGGAGTAAGTGATTAAATGGAGTCTCGCTGAAAGAGCTACGATACGTAGGAAGGAGCAGAGGGGACTGATAAAAATACTGATAGCGATGGCATGGGATGTGCTGTGCGAGGCGTTTAAAAGCGGGGAAGAATCAACGCAGGTAGAAGCGACATGATCACGGCTGTGGCTGAAAAACTAGGTGTGTGAGGCAGATACCGATTATAAGTTGCACCTGAACACGTTGTGAAGTAATGTATTGTGTAGGACTCTGTGTGAAATGGCACTGTATTACTCTGTCTGTTAGGCGGCTGTCAATGGTGTTCCCAGTTAGATAACTGCAGGTGTGGGGTGGAGCTAGGGTTCCAGAGTAGTTGTTTTAGGTTCATTTAGAATTTCAAAAAATTCGTTCATGATACAGAATGGAATATCCACTGTCAGAAAAGGTATACACTGTAACATGTTGATGGTAAAGAGCTACGCACATTGTGATGTTGAACTGGCAACTTAACCATGTATGTATTAGCAGTGCGCATAACGGCGAGCCACGATGATACTACTAGGTTCTAATGTGAATGTAGAAGATTGTCTGTAAATGTGTAAAAACGCAATAAAGTTTGTGTTAAAAAAAAAAACGGGTGCAGCACTCTGCTGCCAGACAACTCTTGCATATAAAGCAACAAGCCCACATTTCCCCTGCCTTGAAACCAATGTAAGGTTACTGGTTGCCAGAAGATCACATTCAAGCTGCTTTGCATCACCCACAAAGTGATACATGGAACAGGGCCGCTCTTCATTCGTAATAAATTCACCAAATACATTCCGCATAGGAACCTCGACTCTAGATTGGCTCCTTGCGTCAAAATCCCACCATACAAGACAAAAACCATAGGCCACACATCCTTCTCTGTTTAAGCAACCTAACTATGCAACTCTTTACCCCCAAACATAAGATCTGTGGTGTGAGGAAATCCGGGGAACAGAGGAAAGACTTACCGGAATATCGCCATGGGGGGAGATGCATCAACGGGTCCCTTATTCAGCTTGGGACACTGCTTCAGGACTACCAATACCATGCTCCTTTCCTGTCTCTTCACAGAGAAACACCAACGGGGAAACCAACCCGAAAGTGACCCTAAAAGACACCGGAAGTATTCGTATCGGCCCAATGAAAGGAGGCTGAGTTCAAAGGGAGGTGTCGGAGACCAGTGGCGCAAAAGGAGGAAGAAGGAGAACAAGCGAGTTCGAGAGTGAAGATGCGGGTCCCGAGAGTGAAGATGCGGGTCCCGAGAGTGAAGATGCGGGTCCCGAGAGTGAAGATGCGGGTCCCGAGAGTGAAGATGCGGGTCCCGAGAGTGAAGATGCGGGTCCCGAGAGTGAAGATGCGGGGCCCGAGAGTGAAGACGCGGGGCCCGAGAGTGAAGACGCGGGACCCGAGATACCGGACGCGAAACCATCAGCAAGCCAGGAGGAATTGGTGGAGAGCTGGTGTGAGGACTGGTGGTGTCCGGAGGATGCTGGGGAGCGGCCGCAACTCTGGAAAGTTGTGGCGGAGTCGGTGAGTACTAGCGGCTCGAGGGCACCGGGAGGCGGGTTGTGGGAAGCGGGTGGGAACTCTGGTTAGAGGCGGCAGACGCGGGAGCAGAAGTCGGCCGGGACCAGGGTTCGATTCCCGACGCGGCAGGGTCTCGGACCAGGGTCAGCGGACTCGATAATTCTCACCTCGGTGCCCACTCTAACCAGGGGTCCCACTCGGCAACTCTGGGCATCAGCTTGCCTAATCTCCACAACGGCCCCCCCCAACGCTGGGAATGCTTGGCTCCACCTTGGGGATTCCCAGCAGGGACCATCCCACAGGGAAAGCGCCGAGATGCCCCCCGGTGATTCGCGCGCTTTACAAAAATACATACATAACATAACATAACATCAGGTTGGGCTGGGGGTAGAGGGGACACTCCTGCAGTTGCGCCTTAAGTATCAGTACGCCCGATAGCACGAATCATTACGCCTGATAGCATGTATGCGTGTAGGAATCTGTATTGTTTTTTTTTCTTCTTTTGTTTATATAAGGATTACCTTAGTCCAATACGTTCTTTCCCGAGCACCTTCCTAAAAAATTCCCTAGGCACTAAACTCGTTTCCCCTCCCTCACTAATCCCACCTCCGCACAATAGTAGGTCTGATAACACTAAAGGTGTGGTGAAGGTATAACCCTTGAACAAAGAACCGTTCAACAACCCTTTTCTCACGGCTCCCACCTTCTTTTCCTCCTATGAGCCTCCGGGGAGACCACCTCACCAAAGAGGAAGAGGAACCAGAACCATCATCCCGGAAAGCCCCATCAAACTCCAGCTCATCACAGGATTCATCCGAAGAAGACCCCGAGGAAAAGCCAATTATACACCCCATACCTTCCACTGTTGACAATAAAAATCTTTCTTTCAGACAACTCTAACAGCCTCCTCGCCTGTTTATCAAGCCTGCCCTCCCACATGCGGATAGCTACCTTATCTTCCGAAGACTACTGAAGAGTTGGCTCTTCCGCACATAACCACCATACTCAAACATAAATATACACCATATCCCTGTGTATATAAGCAGTTACTTAGATTATATATGTGTATATAAATATGTGTAATTATGTTTATAAATATAGAGATTCGTTAGTTCTGCTTAACAAATGTACATATTACCTTTGGTTATATTATTTAATGTTTAACTTGTATGTAGCTCACTGCATAAATGAGTAAATTGTTATAAGAATTATTTATCTACATTTACTTCACTATTGAATTATTAAAAGATCAAAGCATATAAATTAGCTTAAATTAACACAACACTTGAGTTTACTATCTGCAACTTATATTGAGGTATATTACCTTCCTTATACATGTATACCTTCTATGTACGTGTAGTAATCTTGTTTATAAATATATAGATTTTCATTAATTCTGCTTAACAAATGTACATATTACTTATGGTTATGTTCTTCCCTGTTTAACGTCTGTAAAGGTCACTGTTTAAATATGTAGGTTTTTATAATAACTCTTCATCTGCTATCGCTTCACTATTGGGAGGATATATATATATATATATATATATATATATGTGTATATATGTAACTAAAAACAAATAAATTAACTTAAAGTAAAGCAACACTTAAAAATCAACGTTTATTTAATGCAAAGTAAATCTAGGTATATTACCTTACTTATACATGCACACCTTCTACTTAATTATGTATCATTATATTTATTACTTTACTCCTAATTCTGAATGTCCAATACACTACCCTATATCTCACCTCTCTCAATATATCCTCTACCACAACTCTGACTTATCCCAAACCTCAATCTACTACTCTCTCCAATCACTGCCCTATTTGTCACCCTATACATCTCTAAATAAATCCCCTACCTCCACTCTGACTACTGAGATCCCCAAAATAACCCTTTCTAGACTCTTCCCTCCTCTACACCTCTCTTGCATCATCTCAAAACTGTTTTGTTATTAAGATCTCCCAAACAAGGCTTTCTAAACCCTGCCCTCTGACTCTTCCCCCATCCCAAACCTGCTACTGCTGCTTTGATCTCCAAAGAAACACTTTCTATACCCTTCCCTCTTCTACCCCTCCATTATCCTTTTCAGTCCAACTAACAGACTCACTTATTCACCACTCAAGTTAGTTTCAGATTTCCCTATACTAATTCACCATTAATCCTGTTTGGATTCCGGAATAGCGTGCCACTCCACGAAAAGCGCATTGTTGCCTCCGGAGGTACCAAGCACTATATAAATGCAAACCTCTACCTCTTATATCTTGCCACTATCTTTTTCACCCCACATTATAGACTCCATTGTCCACCACTCTAATACATTTTATATTTCCCTATACTAACTCTCCTCTAATCCTTTTTTGGATTTCGGAGTAGTGTGCTCCTCGCTGAAAAGCTCTGACGTCTCGTCACAGGTAGTAAGCGCTATATAATGCAACTACAATATGTTACTCTATGCCACGCTACTCTCCCTCGGCTACTCTGCCACTCTACCTCTGCCACTCTACCTCTGCCACTCTACCTCTGCCACTCTACCTCTGCCACTCTACCTCTGCCACTCTACCTCTCCCACTCTACACAGCCTCTGCCACTTACTCCACTCTATGGCACACTCTTCTCCACCCTACGTCACTCCATTCAGCCACTCTCCTCTATGCCACAAACTCTTAGCCATGCTGAACAGCAGCCACGCTGGTCTACAACATGGCCAAAACACATTGGCAAAGCCAGCAGCTCTTGCATAGGCGAGACCTATTGGATTTGCCAATGCTTTTTGCAAATGCTATCAGAGTATCTCCTCTTAGTGTGAAGCCCAGAAAGCAGATGCCAGATATGGCCTCACACAGGAGTAACAGTTTTTGTTTGTTCAGCTGAACTTCTTTGCCTGTAAAATAATTTCAAGAGATAAGCTCCCATGTTGCTGATGCTGTAAACATTTTAGTTTATCATATAATTTCAAATCTATATACTACCACAAAGAAATGTAGGCTAATATTTTGTTCTTCATTTTAGGTGTCATGGGTGCAGTGGTAGCTCCTTTAACCTTGTTGGGTGGCCCTCTGCTTATCCGTGCTGCCTGGTACACTGCTGGAATAGTGGGTGGTCTCTCGACTGTGGCTGTATGTGCACCAAGTGAGAAGTTTCTGAATATGGGAGGACCTCTTGGAGTAGGACTTGGACTGGTTGTGGCCTCTTCCATCGGTAAGTTCGCTCGCGGGTTTAGGTTTCAAGTTGTACAAAAGTTAAATCAAGAATTCAGTCTGTGTAATTTAAGGCACCGCATCACTGAAAATAGAATTTTCTATACTGACATTAACTTTGACTGTAGCTGGCTCTTACTGTTTTGGTGTGTTAGTGCCAGCTGCAGAATTCTAAATGGATTAGACAGAGGGCTAAAATAAGTGAGATTATTTGTTAAACATCAGTGTTCTTTCGAAGACCACTTACAATTTTGCTTTTTTTTTGTGGTGGGGGGATAATTTAATGACCACAAAATTACATTTCATATAATTGTTGATATAACTTCAAATATAGTTGAAGATATTTAGTAATGTTTTGAAAGGCCACATGCAAATGTTTCTAGTGGGAAGATTTTCTGAATGGCGTGAAACGCAGCTTGTCTCAGGCGCTTAGAATCTGAATGCAGTTTAGCTATTTCTCCTTCCACAATCCAAATTGTGGAAGTAAATTAAAAAGGGTGAACAACAACGGTGTGAGCATGGTCAGTGCGTGGTATCACAAAGCTGAGGAGTGGGTTTTTGTTATCCTATGTCGTAGAGGATGAAGTAGAACTGGGTTTTGGAGATACCTTGTGGTATTGAACACGTTTTATGGATTTCTAAGATCATTGGATTTGTTTTATTCAGTGTGGTGTGGTTTACAGTGTCTAATTAGATGTTCTGCATGTGGTTTGTAAGGTGCTGGTGTATTTTGTTGCATGCCTGCAGATAATAGTGAAGGAGTTTTTGTAGGATGATGGAGTTTAAAGTTTTTTAAATTTGTGTGTTTAGGACGTGCTGGGGTCTTCCTCTGCACCTGTGTTCAGGACGACTTCAGCCCGTCCTGGCACCAGAGGTAGGACATCCCTCTGGTGCTTGCACCAGAGGGATTTCCTTATATTGAATTCAGCCTTAGAAGCTGGCAAAGAGGCTGTCTTTTTTGTTGTTGCCTGAAATGACGGTCGGCTCTTGTGGCGCGCTGATGTAATTTCAGAGAAAGTGAAATGAGCAGATAGGCTTATTTCACTTTCACTGCATCTGTGCTCAGGGGCATATCTCAGCCCCCCGAGCACTGATGCAGACCTGAGAGGTCTCGTTGGAAAGGGGAGAATGACGATTCTGAAATTGACATGACTAGAGAATCAGGATTTCATTAAAGATGTGGAGGCTAACATTATTCAATCTTTTATTTGCCACTCCTGAGCTGCCCTTTAAAAAAACTTCATTCAAAAAACAATTCAGAACTGGAACTTTTGAGTCTATCTATGTCTCCTGCACAGAACAATCAGCCTCTTTTAAATGCAATTCTATGAAGAAAATGTTCTATCTTCTTCTGCTTCAGCACCCATGTTAATCTCGCTTCTCAACAACTGTTTTTCTACAACAAAAAAATACCTTATTAAGCATTACAAACACAACATATCAATTCAGAAAAATAAATGACATATAATTCTATGAATAAATAAACCTTCCTTATTACAATTTTCCTTATCCGCTCTCTAAATTTATTAAACAATTAAACTCCTTTCCATTTTTTAAAATGTTATTTTATATATACAACTGCTAATAAAACTACAGAAATGGGTGTGGTGGGAGGGATAATGTTAGCCTCGCGTCTTTAATGAAATCCTGATTCTCTAGTCATGTCAATTTGAGAATAGTCATTTCATTACAAGACCGAAGGGTACTATTATGCATGTTGAAAGCCGTTTAAAGCCACATCAGACATATGCTCTACTGGTCTAAAATAATGTTTCACAAACGTATCCGCATTAGACCAGTCAACTGCCTTCAATATATGCTCCAGGCTTCCACCATACAAACATTTGCTTGCTATTGCTCCCCTAATGGAATGAGCTTTGAAAATAATTATGTTCACCCTTATATTTTTCATCACACATTTCACCAATCTTGAAATTGTTGCTGTACTTACCGCACTATATGGTTTTACAAATTATATCAGTAATTGATGTTACCCATCTCTCCTATTCTTATACTCACACTCATACTCTCACACAACTGTTTACATTCCTCATACCTAGGGTAAAATGCAGAACCCGACATAGTCTCAGTTCTTTTATGTATTTAAAAAAACACACCATTTGGACTAAAATATCGATTATTTATCTCTAAGCAGTTAACATCAGACACCCTTCTACATGAAATCAAACATAATAAAGTCGCTAGCTTAATTGAAGTATTCTTATTTTTCAAAAACCTCTTCATAGGCCAGTCAATTAACAATTTCAAAAACAAATTTACATCCCACATCACGTCATAATTCTTTAAAAACTCTACACACCAAGATATTGCTACCCACAGATCTTCCTCCTACAAATGCATGACCTGATGAAACAGCAGACCTATAACAATTAATGGTACAATACCTCAAACCCCTATTAAAATGTTCCACAAGAAAATTCACCAACTCCACTACAGGGGCTCCCACGGGATCCAAACTCCGTTCCACGCACCAATGCACCCAAATCCTTCATACTCCTTTGTAACTCTTACTTGTTCCTGAGCCCAGGACTCCTCGAGTAACTCTGCAGCCTCCTACGAAAGTTCCTCACAAGTACTGGATCCCCTGATACCTTCCAAACAAGAAGGTCCAACGTACTGTTCTGAATTAATGGATGAACCTCTCCTAGTTCGTTCACCAGCATACCCGCATCTGCTTTCATTAAAAAAGGAACATCGCAACCAACTTCAGCACCGCCAGAAACCAAGCCTGCGACACCCAAAACAGTCATCAAATCAAACTGACATCCTTTTCTCCTCACCTTCAGTAATACCCTCTGAATGGATAGCAAAGGGAGAAAAAGGTGTAACCTTTCAAATTCAACCAATTCTACTGAAATGCGTCTATCGCTGCAGCCTCCGGATCTGGAAACCAACTGTAAAACTTAAACTGGTGAGTCAACCTTGTTGCAAACAGGTCCATTCCAAAGGAACCAAATCTATCTGTATATTTCTGAAATCCTGTGATCCCAGCATTCAATCGATGAATCCATAACTCCTTTGCCACATCTGAAAGACTCTTTAATCTGCAACCCCCCAATCTGTTTATGTAATCTACCGCTGAAATGTCTATTTTCATAAGCACTGTCTGACACTGCTACTTCTCTTCGAAACTCTTCAATGCTTACAAACCTGCTGTCAGCTCCAGACAGTTGATATGCTGACCCTTATCTTTCCTTGACCATGCATCACCTGTCTCCTGAAGCCCCAAACAAGCCCCCATCCTAAAAGGCTGGTATCCGTCTCCAAAATAACATCCGAAAGGCAACCAAAAATTGCTCTTCCATTCCAAACGTCCAAATTGTTTAATCACCACTCTAGTTCCTCTTTCACTTCCAAATTCAATTCTCTTTGGTCCCCATACCATAAACCTGCTCTCAATGCATCTGCTTCCACTCTTTGCAAGGCTCGATAATGCAGGGGCCCTGAAGCAATTGCTTGTATTGACAATGAAAATAAACCTAGAATTCTCGCCAAATCTCTCAATGTCAGACATCTTCCTCAGCACTCTCAACTCCTCCTTCTTTATCATCTTCACCTTCCCCTCCAGTAGTCTTGACACCTCTCCAACCGTATTAGTTGTGAAACCCAGAAATCAAAATTCTGTGATGGAATCAAAATTGACTTTGCATGATTTATCGTGAATCCCAAACCTTCTAACATGTCTATTACAACTTTGAGTTAATTCCTCAATTCCTCTGCGTCCTGTGACATCATGAATATATCGTCTAAATACACAATCATAAGGAATCCTCTCTCCCTGAAAGAAGCCACTACTACACGCGTCAACTTTGTAAAGCACCAAGGTGCTGAAGAGAGGCCAAAAGGTAGGCATAGAAATTGATATACTTGGCCTCCACCTGAACTGAAGATATTTGTCTGCTTTCCCTAATTGGCACTGTGAAGTAGGCATCTTTCAAATCTAACTTCACCAACCAATCTTTTGTCTGCAACATATCCCTTCGAAGATGTATTCCTTCCATTTTGAAATGTCTGTAAATTAAAGACCGGTTCAGACTTCTCAAATTTATCACCGGTCTCCATCCTTTGTCTTTCTTTTCCACCAAAAACAAAGTTCTTACAAAAACTTTCAAATGATCCTCCACCATACATATTGCTTCCTTTTTAAACATTTTTTACCTCCAAATTCACAATCTCTACTTGATCTGGACTTAGATCAAATTTGTTTGGCTCCACAGTATGAACTGGTCTTTGAATAAAATCTATTTTGAATCCTTGAACTACATTTAAAACGCAAGAATCCCTTGTAATCCTCTGCCATTTTTCTATAAAAAAAACTTGAATGTCCTCCTACTTTTCCTTGGGAAGAAACATATTCTCATTTCTTTTTTCGACAAGTTGGTATGCTTGGGTTTGGTGTATACCATTTTTTCCAGGTCTTTTTTCACTAAAGTTTCGAAATTATCCAATGTCTTGTGGGAGATTGGAGACATGAACTTACTCTTGGTCTGAAAATCTCAGGTGGCCTGGTGCCCCCATCATTGTTAATGGTCGAGAAGAACCATCCTAAACCTAATTTTCTTAGGAATTTGAACAGAGCTATCTCTGTTTCAAGTCCATTTGAAACATAAATCGGGACAAATGATGTTCCTTTGTTTAATACATTTACCACTTCAGTCGTCAAGATTCGCTTTGAAATATTCACCACTGGGTTACTCGTTTCACAGTCCGTTGCGGACGTCCGCTTTGGTTTTTATTTTTTTTGTGTTTTGTCCCCTCCTGATCCGTTTAATCTTGGTTCCACAGGTTTGTCTGGAGGAAGATTTGACGAATGGCCTTCCGCTAAAAAAGAAGGTTTGTCACCCCGTGCAGTTGATTGGTCTGCAGAAGTTCCACTGCCTTGTGAACCACTTATTGGTGTTGAAGGTCTTTGTAGTGTGAGATCCTCATCTTGTACTACACTTTCCTCGGAAGAGGTGTTTCTTGTACCTTTGCTGAAGTATCTTTTCTGTGCGTAAGCTTTGGCCCAATTGTAGACCTCGCCCAGCTTGTAATCTATGGTATCTCGTCGGAATTTTCAGATTTTACGATCATAAACTTCTCTAGCATGTTTGTCAAGCCTTGCATTTATGTCATCCAAAATTTTGCTCCAATCTTCGCTTGGCATGTTAGATGATATCTCCTCTTTGAGTTTATAAATGTCCTCCTTCAGGTCATTTAAAATTGTGGATAATTCTTCTATAATGAGCAGGATTAGATCTAGGGAACATTTGTTCAAAATAGCGTACCACTTGGTCATGAAAAGTTTGTTGAATTTGAATTTGAATAGCATGGGTTTTAATGCAATCCGCAATCCGCGTGGTATTCTTTTAACTTTGTGGTATTCAATTACGGTCGTGGCATGGAGGCGTTGATTCACTTCTCTCCTCATTGCATATTCAAGTTGTTTGAGCATTTGTGTGGTAGTGCCAGCCGAGGTACTAAAAGTGCGTATTTCCTCAATCAATGAATAAATGGATGTAGCTTCATCCGTGCTGTTAGCTTTCGTTTCTGCTTGGTTTAATGTCAGATCTGCTATGTCTTTAAACGATGCCATGGGTTAGAAAAAGTTGATCCCATTAGTGGTAAAAATCATCACACACAACTTTCCAGAAGGGAAACTTTTTGGATAAAAGTTCTCGGTACTATGAACCCGGGTGGTCTAAACGATCAGTATGAGCTATTGTGCTTCCTGTAATCAGTGTTCACATGTTTTTAACTGTTATTTAGATCAGCACACAACATGATGATGGAGCCAGTGTAATGTCTGTCATGCATCTTGTTGATCGTTGTTTGAGAATTATTTATATTTAGGACATGCTTTATTACCACTCTCGATTCTCATATCTATACTGTGAAGGTTGTTCATAAATTGTAAAGGAATCACACATATTATCTATTTTCAGTTCTGATTTTACTGTATATATTTTTTATGTTACACCTTTCTCCTACACACGATAACTTTGCACTTCTCACTAGTGAATGTGAGGAGTCCTTTGCACCGTCCGAGGTAAAGTACACAATTCAATAACGTTTTTTTGAACTCACGGCACTTTAAATGCGGCCGCGACATGAACCGATGTGTACACCGGAAGGATACCTTTTACGTTAGACGGCACGTACGGGACGAGGACAAGGGGATTCGAGGTATGCGTTAATATTTGGTTGTGCTTAGAACGTTGGATTAACCGCGTGGTAGACTCTAGTACTTAAGGAGGAATGTTCTTTCTTTCCTCCAGCACATACTTTAGCGTGGCCGTGTGCAGTTTGACGAACACGAAAGAAATCTGGGCTACACCCTAGTCAATAGACTGGTAAAATGGGGGATGACTTCAAGAGGGGGGGAAGCTGAATCGTCAGCATGTACTTGTCAGAGAATCAACCCTCACACGTGCTTGCACTTTGTTTACAGTTAGACCAATGAGAACGCCTCTTGAGATATCTCTACGGAGTGTCGTTTTCGTTTGATGCGGGTAAGACTTGTTAACATGGAGGTACTTACTTCAGGTTTAACAGTGGAATGCCTACATTAGAGTTAAAATATACTGATACACTGTATCTTTACAGAACTTTCCATCTTTAAGACCGTGAGTACGTCTTTCTTTTCCCTACACTAATTATTCACAGGACACAAGCTAATTATTGCTGTTTGTAGTAGTGCTCTTAATGCATCGGTTCTGGGTACTTCTGCGCCTCACTGAACTTTCACTCATTTTTGGATACCATTATTCACTTCACGGAATTGCTTCCTTTTCAAATCACATCAGTTCACATTGGCTTATTCTCTTCTTTTTATTCATTTGTCATTCTTCTTCAGCCTTTTACCCTTCTGGGTTTCTTTTCAATATGTGCAAATTCTATCTATTATCTGTGTGGATTACCAATGACTTTATTGTCAAAGACTGAAACTGAATAATTTGCATTATAGTGTCCAGCCACGGAACTTAAAGTGAAGAAGAATTGAAACTGCATTCATACATTAACCCCTGAAGAAGGGTTCATTGCAACCCGAAATGCATTGGATTTTCATGATGTACCTATTGGTTATACTTTGATATTAAGTTTTTTTATTGCGATTTTTCATGTGATGTATTTCTCTAACATGTTTCTAATGTTATGAGCAAGCAGTTGATATTTTGATTCCAAAATACCTGAAACTAATGTCTTTTGTATTTGACTCTTGATTTGACGTGATGAAATTGGTAGCATTTCATTTCACATGAATTTTGTTAAAAAACGAACACTATTAAGAAACCTTAGGGGCGCCAGGTTGAGTTCCCTGCAGACCTGGATGTTTCCAGGCCTCGACAGAGCAGTCCATAGATTTGGGTAGTGGCACACCCCGAGCAGGGCAGCTCCCTTATCAGATAAAACTAATTTTAGATTCAGTTTACCAAAGATTCTTTAGGTGTGCAGGCCTAACATTTACAGAGCTGCTAGTTGAGTCCTGCCTCATTATGCCTGTCGTCATTTCTAATCTTCCACGGCTACTAGTCCCTTTACTTCAAGTGTTACACTGTACTTATGTTTGCAATGCAATAGGTATTGCGTAAATGCGAGTCCTATTGCATTGCAAATTCTTTTTTTCTACCTGGAGACTGAGCTGCCTCAGGCAGCTAGTGAGTTTATTGTCGCCAGAGACTGAGCTTTCTCCATCTGGCTTGCGCTTTTGTTGTGATGGAGGCCACAAATTCTGCAGTAGCCTCGAGTCAGCACACTGTTGTCCCTGGATGGCGGTGAAAGGGAACTCCAGATGCTATAATGTGCTGTTGGCGAATTAAAAACTTTACAGTCCAGAGCGCTATATAAAGGTCTCATATGGAAAGATTTCACTCCGAGGGTGACTTTGTCAACAAAGGCCCACTGTCTGTGGACTCTGTGCTTTCCACCCCCAACTTCCAAACATATCACTGCACCAGCAGGAGCACAATTAAACAGAATAAACCAGCCCATAGTAGCAATTGCACACCATGGCATTATGGGTATGCAAATGAGCTCAGGAACGGCTTCTTTCTCCACATTGCAGTATACGACCTGTAAGCAGTGAAGCCCACATTACAAGTGCAGTGGTGAAAAAATGTCAATTTTGCAGCTAATCACGCTTTTATTCAAAGGCAGTTAAATAAGCCTTTGTCTCTTCAAACTTTATTTGAGATTTTCAGGACAGGCCCAAAGTACAATTCAGTATTAAAATTACATCCTGTTTGTTTTTCATAAGTAGACGTGCTCCACGGGTATTCATTCACTTTGATCCATTCCTGAGATGAAAGTTAACATTGAAGTGCTTAAAAGTAATTTGTCAATGGCCAATTCTGCTCTAGGGGGTGCCCTTTGTTGCCGGCCAGCAGACACCATTGAAGTTTGTCGCTACCTGTTGTATATTTCAAAAAGTTGCCAGCAAGCAGAGCCTGTGACCATATATAGGGTCTCGAGGGCTTGCACCCCACCTGCTAGGTCTTTAATCACAGAAATGTACGACCTCAGTCGCTGCAAGAAGATCTCCACACCGCCCTGTGGGGCGTTGGGCATAATTTGGTAGTGGGGGGTCATTTTCTCTAGTCTGTCTTACGATGGGGGGGCTCTCTGTGGGGGCGGCTGTCCTGTCTCTTCCGCATGGTTAGAAGTGTAGCGCCTTACAGATTACACTGCACAGCGCGTCTCTAGGCGATGCTTGGGCTGGGGCAGTTCTCTGCCGACTGCTGTTCCGATGACAGTTTGAGGCCGATGATGACTTGGAGGCAGATGTCCAGTATTTTCCACAGTTACAACAGTAGTTGTGTTAATAGATTTTCTTTTCCTGGAGCAGGTCTAAGTAAAGTTTGTGTGACTCACTGGGTGTCCTCCTCAGTCATATGGGGTGTGGCTATTTTAAGACTTCACGTATGGTGTGTTTAATGGCATCAGGGGGTCAATCCTGTGTAGTCTTGCACTTGTGTGGCGATGGAGGTGTCCTTACAGTTCGCTGGGGAGCTGTGCTGTAAGGAAAGATCTTTTCTCTCGCTTTGATTGGCTGCAGGAGTTGTTGCTGCTTTCATCAGAGGCTTCTCCTCGCCTATCCTCGTTCTCGCAAGTTCTTTACTCCTGCATTTACCCAACACATTGGGTGGTGCATCCTGTAACGGGAGGTACATCCTCTTACTTGTTTCCTCGCTAGCTGCCCCCGGTGTACCCTGTCCCTTCAAAAGGTGCCCCCAAATCCAAGTAGGTGTGAATGCGAACTCTGCCCGGAGCGCCCAGCCGCTCTTGATTGCTCTTTAATATGAGTTCTCCCCTGGAGTGAGACCGAAGCTCTTGGTTTTGGACTGACTGACTCTGCTTTTCACCCCCAACTTACAAACCTATCACTGCACCAGCAGGAGCACAGTTAAACAGAATAAACCAGCCCAAAGTAGCAATTGCACACCATGGTATTATGGGTGTGCAAATGAGCCCAGGAACTGCGTCTTTCTTAACATTGCAATATGCAACCTGTAAGCAGTGAAGCCCACATTACAAGTGCAGTGGTGAAAAAATGTCAATTTTGCAGCTAATTACGCTTTTATTCAAAGGCAGTTAAATAAGCCTTTGTCTCTTCAAACTTTATTTGAGATTTTCAGGACAGGCCCAAAGTACAATTCAGTATTAAAATTACATCCTGTTTGTTTTTCATAAGTAGACGTGCTCCACGGGTATTCATTCACTTTGATCCATCCCTGAGATGAAAGTTAACATTGAAGTGCTTAAAAGTAATTTGTCAATGGCCAATTCTGCTGTAGGGGGTGCCCTTTGTTGCCGGCCAGCAGACACCACTGAAGTTTGTCGCTACCTGTTGTATATTTCAAAAAGTTGCCAGCAAGCAAGAGCCTGTGACCATATATAGGGTCTCGAGGGCTTGCACCCCACCTGCTATGTCTTTAATCACAGAAATGTACGACCTCAGTCGCTGCAAGAAGATCTCCACACCGCCCTGGGGGGCGTTGAGCATAATTTGGTAGTGGGGGGTCATTTTCTCTAGTCTGTCTTACGATAGGGGGGGCTCTCTGGGGGGGGCGGCTGCCCTGTCTCTTCCGCATGGTTAGAAGTGTAGCGCCTTACAGATTACACTGCACAGCACGTCTCTAGGCGCTGCTTGGGCTGGGGCAGTTCTCTGCCGACTGCTGTTCCGATGACAGTTTGAGGCCGATGATGACTTGGAGGCAGATGTCCAGTATTTTCCACAGTTACAACAGTAGTTGTGTTAATAGATTTTCTTTTCCTGGAGCAGGTCTAAGTAAAGTTCGTGTGACTCACTGGGTGTTCTCCTCAGTCATATGGGGTGTGGCCATTTTAAGACTTCACGTATGGTGTGTTTAATGGCATCAGGGAGTCAATCCTGTGTAGTCTTGCACTTGTGTGGCGATGGAGGTGTCCTTACAGTTCGCTGGGGAGCTGTGCTGTAAGGAAAGATCTCTTCTCTCGCTTTGATTGGCTGCAGGAGTTGTTGCTGCTTTCATCAGAGGCTTCTCCTCGCCTATCCTCGTTCTCGCAAGTTCTTTACTCCCGCATTTACCCAACACATTGGGTGGTGCATCCTGTAACGGGAGGTACATCCTCTTACTTGTTTTCTCGGTAGCTTCCCCCGGTGTACCCTGTCCCTTCAAAAGGTGCCCCCAAATCCAAGTAGTTGTGAATGCGAACTCTGCCCGGAGCGCCCAGCCGCTCTTGATTGCTCTTTAATATGAGTTCTCCCCTGGAGTGAGACCAAAGCTCTTGGTTTTGGACTGCCTGACTCTGCTTTCCACCCCCAACTTACAAACCTATCACTGCACCAGCAGGAGCACAGTTAAACAGAATAAACCAGCCCAAAGTAGCAATTGCACACCATGGTATTATGGGTGTGCAAATGAGCCCAGGAACTGCGTCTTTCTTAACATTGCAATATGCGACCTGTAAGAAGTAAAGCCCACATTACAAGTGCAGTGGGGGAAAAAATTTACATTTTGCAGTTAATCTTGCTTTTATTCAAAGACCGTTAAATAAGTCTCCTTTTCACCTTTATTTGAGATTTTCAGGACCGGCACAAAGTACAATTCAGTCTTAAAATTACATTCGGTTTGTTTTTAGGTCTTGCCTAGCGTTGCAGCGAGCATGCGCTGCTCGCGTAGCGAGGCATATTGGGGTAGAGGGATTTTAGGAGAAGGACTTTTTCTCCCACCCATGCTTTGTATTGGGCAATGTCAAATACCCTGGCTACTGATTGCTCTTCAGGGTTTTTAGTTACCGCCCTGTGGCTTTTTTGTGCACGCCCTTGGGACACCGAGTCTACGGCGTAACTGTTTATGGCTTTTTCTCTTATCTGAGGGGGCGTGTCAAGGGAAGGTTCAGGCAGAGTTCAGCACTGTGTCTGCATTCCAGACTGTCACGCGAGTCTTCTGTTTTCCTCCCTCCCCTCGCTACTCTACCCCCACCCCACTCTCTCTGCTGTTCCTCCCACTCCCTGGAGTGCTGTATGAGGTGCAACTGTGACAGCTGTCTGTTTTATTGGCCGTGACTGTCAGATCGTCACGAGCCTCGCGTGAAAAGTCCAGCAGCCATTTCCCGAGTTTCTGTGCTGGGGAAGTTGAACCCTGAGATCAGGGCTCTAGTTAAAGAGCTGTGGCCTGTTCAATATTTCACTACTTCAGAGATGTCTCCTACGCAGGACGAGCCTTCAAGAAGCTGCTGAGCTGGCAGTAGTCGGTACCACAGGGTGGCTCCCCCGGCACGGAGCCACCACTTACCTAGCAGCGGGCCACGGGATAGGGAAGCAGCCTCTCCCCGCACTCCGCCTCCGACCTACTCTCCATTTTGAGGCAGCCACTTTTTTAATCTTTGTCACCTTGACTCTGGTACCGGAGCCGCCGCTGACCCCGCCGTGCTCTTTGGCACAGGGTTCCCCGGTGTGCCCCGTGCTCGGTGGGCAGGGGCGCTGCTCCCTTGGTGCCCACTACTCTGCCTGTTCTGCTGTCTGGTGAATCCACCGGGAGCGAAACTGAGACCAAAACTGAAGCGGCGGTCAGCAGGGGGCAGCAGCGGCCACCAGCTCTGTGCACAGGTCCACACATACAGGCTGCACAGGTTGTGGCAAACATCCTGTGCCAGGAGGGGCAGTCGAGATGGTGTGGCACAGGGCAGCGCAGAGACCAGCCGGGTAACACCGGGGCAGCTCTGGACACATAACAGGGCAAAACATACAGGCTCAAGCTGGATCACAACCTGTGCCTGGCGAGATCACCTGTGCCATAGGTGCAAGAGGGCAGCTCTGTGCACATACCAGGGCAGAAAGTACAGGCTAAGGGGGAGCACAGCATGTCATGGAGAGACCACCTGTGCCATGGGTGCAAGGGGACAGCACAAAGCCCCGCCGCAAGCCAGGGGCAGCTCTGTACACATAGCAGGACACAACACACAGGCTCAAACTGGAACACAGCCTGTGCTAGGCGAGGCCACCTGTACCATAGGGGCAAGGGGGTAGCACAGAGCCTCGCCAGAAAACACGGGGCAGTTCTGGACATATAACAAGGCAAAACATACAGGCTCAAGCTGGATCACAGCCTGTGGCAGGCACGATCAACTGTGCGATAGATGCAAGAGGGCATCACGCAGGCCGTGGCACACCGGGGTCTCCTCTGTGCACATGCTGGGGCAGAACATACAGGCGAAGAGGGTAGACAGCCTGTGCCAAGAGTGACCACCTCTGCCATAGTGCTAGGAGGCTCCATCCTGCCAGGGGCACACCGGGGCAGCTCTGTGCACATGCCAGGGCGGAACATACAGGAGAAGGGGGTACACATCTTGTGCTAGGTAAGACCACCTGTGCCATAGTGTGCTAGGGGGCTCCACCCTGTCTGGGGCACACCTGTTGCATAAAAGAACAGGTCGAAAGCAGAACACCGTTCCACCTTACCCTCAATCACGCAGCTAATGCATCAAAGTGCCCACATCAAAGTTAGTTTTAGAAGAACTTTTAAAAACAATAACGCACACCTTTTGCTTCAAGTATTTAATTCTATAATTGTGGCCTTTCCCTCACGCACGTAGAATACACTTTACTCCTATCTCTTGTAACTTCCTAGTTTTAAACTGACTGTCTCTTCCGCTTACAATACCATTCATAGTGTTTGCTTGAAATTTAAGTGAACAGGTGCATAACTGAGGCACCATGGCGCGCATTTTGCCTGAGATAGTGTTTATTTGATCCCGCAAGAAGGCCTGAAGTGCAGTGGTTTGCGATCACTAAAGGTTATTTTTCCTCAGGGTGGCACAGGTTTGGAACACACTGCTTTGCTGGTCCTTATGTTGAATTTACCTGCAGGCAATAGGGAAATGAGGTGCTTTGCCCACGGCTATCTTCACTTGTGTTAATTCAATATGAGGGGACCACATGCAGATTTAATCAAATTGTGTTTTCCTTTATTTACATAGCAGGAAGACTGAAGGCTACATATTAACCTTGTGGTTGCTGCAGTGCAAATAAACAACACACACCCTTCCTCCAAGAACTGCACACTGCCCCTGCTGCCCCCCCCCGCCCCCCCAACTCGACCGTGTTAATTGAACCATGGTGGACAGCAGCAGCGGCAAGCCACACGTCTGGGTCACAGATGTCTTTGCTGGGCCACGTTTAAAACCGTGCTACCTCTAGAGCAAGCGGCGACAGCTTTTTTATATTTTGTGCACCCCTTCTTTGTCACGGGGCGTTTTTAGGTCTCGGTAATATCCGGTCGGAAGACCGGAAGTCCGAGAATTATTGTTACTTAGTAGGCTGCTTTATCCCGCCTCTGTTTTCGTCTCTCCTCCATTGGCTGGCTTCCTAAACAGAGGCCAGCCATTGGAGGAGAGAGCCGTCCCTCCAAAGAAGCTCCGTCTTTTTCGGATTTGGGGGCGTGATTTTTTGCGTTCTTTAGACAGTGACGTTGTCTGTCACTCAGAACCACAAAACCACGCCCCCAATTCCGAAAAAATCAGAAGCTTGAGGCCGCCATTTTGTTTCACCGCAGTGACGGTGAGCATCGAGCCTCTGCCTCTGCCCCCGTTTGTAGTGATCCTGCACCCCTGTTTGAAGTCCGCTCCATCTGCAGCAAGATGTGCTTTCGGTATCTGCAGCCAAATGTAGGCGCTGGGAGCGAGTGGCAGCCATTTCAGGACGACCGCCGCTGGAAGAAGTCCAGGTGAGTGCTTGTTGCCTTCTGTCCGTGTCTCCTCTCCCGCTGTCCGTGTCTCCTCTCCCGCCCTCCCGCTGTCCGTGTCTCCTCTCCCGCTGTCCGTGTCTTCTCTAACGCCCCCCCCCGCTGTCCGTGTCTCCTCTAACGCCCCCCCTCCCGCTGTCCGTGTCTCCTCTCCCGCCCCCCCTCCCGCTGTCCGTGTCTCCTCTCCCACTGTCCGAGACACATCCACTGACCCATGCCCACCCAAAGACACTTTGCCATTCTCTCATTCCACGTTTGGCTGTAGGAAGTTTGCACTTTTTGGTGCCACGTGAGCGGAGTTAACATTCCACATGTACATAGCCCGCGTTACCCTAGCGTGGCACAAATGTCAACACCTCCTGTACTGCAGCACTGCCATAGACACACCTGATTTATAAAGATGCTTCCATCTGCGTTCACCTTATGCATGCAAGTGAGGTCAAAATCCCATTCCTAATTCACTCAGCAAACAAAATAAGCAAGGTTGCGATTTTAGCATAAAAATAGGATTTCCTCGCATGTCAATTATTCCACTGGGAGATAGTTACAGGCGCTGGAGTGTTTGTGGCGTTCCTGGGAGGGGCATCAAAAGTTGGGGAATGCCCACATGCTGGGAGCTTTGAGTCGTTTCCCAAGTTCCACCCTAAAAATGCACACACGTTTACATATTGTGCAAACACAGAAATGACCCTAGCGAAATGAAATTAATTACCTGCATTTGGGGGTCATGGGAAGATTAAGCAAACTTTTGCCAAGAGTCATTGGGGATCGAACCGTGAAACTCGTGGTGCGGAGTCAGGCACCCTGGCCGCTGCGCCACACCTCGCAGAGTTCCACCTTCTCCCAGGGGCTCTTGTGATGCGGGCGCTCTCGGTGTTAGCTGCCTCGCCCCCCCCCCCTCAGCAGTGTGATCGCTCAGCAGCCGCAGAGAAGCAAAGCAGGCTCGCCCTCAGGGCCCTGAAACTGCCGAGTCAAGGAGGTGTGACACCAGAACGAGGGTGCGAGACGTGCCCCCCACCCCCAAACCCGTGGCACGTGCACGTCGGTATCTCTGGCATCCAAGGCGCTCGGGACCCCTCCAGGATCAACCCCCGGGTCAGCTCCAGAGGCTGAGCAGCTGAGACGTCAGAAATAGACCGACCGTGAGCATCCTGCCGCAGGTCAAAGGTCACGCGAGCCTGCATTTGACTGGCATCTTGCGATACTTACCACAGCCCCTTTGGTTCTGCCCCCTGCGGCCAGTAATGCCGGGCTGGCCACTGAAACCTTAAAGTGTCAGCTCTGGTGCCCACCGCTGGTACCACAGACACCTCCGGTCCTATCTTAAATAGCACCAAGGGACACTGCCCATACTCCCTAGAACAGTTTCCTATACCCTTTCGTCGTCCTTCCTTTCACTTATCCATCCACACATCGGTTCTCACTTTCACCCTTTATTCATCCACATTTGCATGCTTCCTTCATTGTCCAGCCACTCGTCGGTATATGCATGCATCCATTTATCTTTTTAGCCATTGATCCAGTCACTAGCCCATCACCTATCCTTCCACCAATCCTCAATTCACTCTGCTACTCATTGCTCCATCCATTACTCCAATTGGTTCTTTCTAAAGTCCATCCATCCTTCCACCCTTCACCATTTCTTCCTTCTTTGTTTCGAAGTTTCCTTCCTTCTTTCACTCTTCCTTTCCCCTTCTATTCTTCTCTTTCTTTCTGCCCATCTTACTTTTTCCTCCTGTGTAGATAGCTTTTTGTGTGGATGACTCTGTGTGTATAAATGCAATAGGTGATGCATATGCGAGCGATTAAGCTATTGGCATTGTAAATGACAATGCTATTTATTTATGATAAAAAAAAGTCATAAGCAATGCCAATAGCTCTACCTTTAATAATGCCGAGACCATTGCATTGTAAATGCTTGTTATAGCTAAAGCTGAACGTTGGTGGTTTCTCAGTGAGAACTGGCGAAGAAGGCCTGGCTCTGCCACAATGCTAATGAGAACTCTCAAAAAATATGAACGCAGGGGGCTGTGTGATGCGTTGTTAATCATGGTGCAGAACGTAGACATCTGCAAAAGCTAGTCACATATAATAACGCGGGGTGGGGAGCGTTTTCCTTCTGCACATTACTGAGTGTGTATATCCCCCTGGTTTTAACCCATCTCCTCAAAGAGACGTCGTCATTCCTCGACCGTGTTAACTGAATCATGGAGGCCAGCAGCAGCGGTGAGCCACACGTCTGGGTCACAGACGCTGCGCTGTGCGGGAGCAGCTGGAGGAAGAGGGCTGTAGCAGGCTGGAGTCCTGTCCCGAAGGTCCAGGGTACGAGATCGACCGCCGGACCGATGTGCAGGGAGGCCAGTGCAGTGTCCGATCCAGTGTCGTGTCCCGAAGGTTTTGGGAACCGGATAAACCGCCGGACTAGTATGCGGGGGGGGGGGGGGCTAGTGGAAGGTCCGACCACTGCTATGACATCGAGGACCCAACGAATTCCCTGTGCTCCAGAGCAGATCGAAATTCAGCTTCAGGGGCGACAGGCTCAACCAACAGACTGGACAAGCCTACAGGGGGGCCCAGTGTAAGGACCGACCGCTGCTGCGGCAGCGAGGTCCCAGCTGTTTACCTTGACTCCGTTGCACCTTAAGAACCCACTGGGTCACTCTCATGGACTTCTCTACTTTTGTCCTGCCTGCCATTTTGCTGCTGCTGTTCTTGGCCGTTTTTCTCTGGACCCTGACCCGCCATCTTGTCCATTCCCCTGTCCTTTACCCTTTTCCCTCTTTCCCCCCTTGACGATCATCTGATTTGCCTTTTCTCCATACCCTTGTATCCCTCCCACGGAGCTGTGACTACGTCCGCCCTCTGACCCCCTTAATGGAACTCTGCTCTCCTTGGTTTTTTTGGGGGGGCCTTGACCTGAGAAATTCTACTATTTGTATATATATACATGTATATAGATATAACTCTAACCACTAGTATATGTAGTAGACCCTTGTACTCGCAACCATTCCTATGTGACTCTTAGAGTTTATCCATTTGTATCTCATCATTGAATGACTTTACAACTTGTACATTTGCAATTTTTTCTTCTTTTGTATCTCTTCCTTGTGTGACTCTACAACTTGTACATTTGCAAATTTTTCTGTTTTCTATCTCTTCCTTGTGTGACTTTACCCCCTTGTACATTTGCAATTTTTTTCTGTTTGCATTTTTTATGTAACGCATGTAATCCTAAGTCCTTATGCATGTCAACTGGTTCTTATGTAAAGCGCTCTGACACTTTCGGGTAATGTTCGCGCTATATAAAATCGCATTTAATAAATAAATAATGAAAAATGTCTTCTGAATGGCTGTCCGGGTCACGTTTAAAACAGTGCTACCTCTAGAGCAAGCCTCTGTTCTGTGCTTCAGCACAGTCTTTGAAGATAAGATTCCCCAGATAAAAACGTCCACACTCAGAACTTCTCCTGGTGCCTTAATTCTGGTGCACCAGGGCTGTATGATCTGGAGGGGCTGATTGGGAAGGTTTCCCATGTTCTTCTCTCTATGTGGCCGCAACTGACCCGATCTGTCTTCCTCCCAATTGCATATTCTGATGCCGATACTTAACATGGCTCACTCACACTCAAAATGAACAGGATCTGGTGAGAGCCATTGATGAAAAGGTTACCAAGGCCCGGCTCCAAGGTACAGGCAGCAGAGGACACTGTGTTAACTGTAAAGCTGGCAAAGGATGCCTTAGTGCGGTGAGGTGGGACAGAAAACAAGCATTTGCAATGCAATAGGTCTCACATTTACGCGAGTTTAAGCTATTGGCATTGTAAATGACATTGATTTTTTTGTTTTGTTTTTCTTTTGTAAAACATGAATAAAAGGCATTGCAATTTAAAATGCCAATAGCTAAAAGTTTAGTTTAAGCTGTTGGCATTGGTAATACCAATGCCGCTTATCTAGGTTTTAAAAAAGAAAACACAAATAAAAGCCATTGTCATTTGCAATGTCAATAGGCGATAGCAACTGGGTTTTATTTATATTTTACAAAAGAAAAAAAAAGTCATTTAAAATGTCAATAGCTCAAAATAATGTCAGTGCGAGACCTATTGCATTGTAAATGCTTGCTTTTCATAAGTAGACGTGCTCCAAGGGTATTTATTCCGCTTCATCCATCCCGGCGATGAAAGTTAGATCCATCCCTGAGATGAAAGTTAGCATTGGGTGCTTAAAAGTAATTTGTCAATGGCAAATGCTGCGGTGGGGGCGCGCTTTGCTGTTGGCCAGCAGACACCACTGAAGTTTATTGTTGCTACCATCTGTATATTTTAACAAGCATTTGCAATGCAATAGGTCTTGTATTTACATGAGTTTGAGCTATTAACATTGCAAATAACCATGCCTTTTATTTTTATTTTCGTTTTTAAAACCGAAATTAAAGGCATTGTCATTTGCAATCCAATAGCTTAAACTTGCATAAATGCGAGACCTATTGCATTGCAAATGCTTGTTATTTTTGGCTTTACTTAATCACAGGTATGGTGTTTTCCCAGTGCTTACAATGAAATGCGCTTTCATTTCCTTCCCTCCCTTAACTCTTTTTGTCAATTATTCCTACATTTTTGTTTTTAAATCTTTTTATTGGGTTTGCAACTTTACATAGCAGAGTATTGTAATCACAAGTGCATCATATAGGCCAATAGTTACAGGTATACTGTAGATACACTCAGCTTGTTGACAAGGTCTTCACCCCAAACTTGACCGTACTGAAGTATCCCGATCTGCTCCTTTCACGTTGTGCATTGCATCATTTGTCGGGCTGCCTTGCTGTGGGACCTTTACAACACAGCACCTGTGTGTCCAATCTCAACTTGAAGCCCTAAGAGGGGCACCTCTACCATAGTATACAGAAAATAAAGATGGAAAAAATGGTTGAATAGAGGGGCAGTCCCACCAGATGTGACGGAAATCTCCCAAGAGCCCACATCCCCTCCAGCACCTATCTGTAGAGTTGGGGAATATTTTATACAATTTCTGAGGATGCAAGTACCAGTCATTCATAATTGTATAGTTCAAAAGTGCATAGAGAGGTTGTATTTGGCTATATCCTTGCTTAAACGGCTCCATTGTTTCTCCTCCAGTGGCCTAACAAGTGTAGCATCGCAGAATGTCCTGTGTCTCGGTTTCGAGTGTGGGCTCAGTGCCCTAATGAGGTAGTACAGAAAGGAAATAGTCCCCTTAGTGGATGCCCCTGATTGTGCGAATTTCTCTATTGGGAGCAGGTCTCTGGTTGCGGCCAGCCGCACCTGGGAATGTTGTACCCAATGTTTAAGCTGTGTGTAGTGGAAGCCCTCTGTGGATTGTCAGTGGAATGTTTTGGTTCACTCTTCAAACGTCAACAGTTCCCCATGTTTGTAAAGGTGGGAGATCACCAGGCAGTACCCTACTCTCCATTGTGTAAATGGACCATCTTGCAACGCCGATGGGAGCACTGGGTTAAAATGAATGGGAGTGTATGCCGAGGGAAAGGTTGCTTTTGTGAGAAGGTCCCAGACCCGCAAAGTAGTTGCTGTGGGGCTGCTGATGTAAGTGTTTAGAGGTCTTTGCTGCTTCTTTAGCCACAAAAGATCCCAGATGGTCCTACCTGTTATTTGACGGTCCATGTGGAGCCAGTGATTTTCGGATTCCCTAAGGGACCATTCCGTCAGTATACAGAGCTGGGCAGCTCTATAATATCACTTCAAGATATGGGATGTGCACAGTCCATGAATTTTATCTGAGTTAACCGTGCTCCGTGGGTATCACTCTCCTCCCTGAGTGTACTCGAATAATCCAATGGTCGCAGGACTATTACGACATAGTCCTCTCACCCCGGGCACAAGAAGATTGCTGGATCTCCAGCTTTGTTCAATACAAACGTGGCTTCATAGTGATTGTATATATGTGAATTTATTCCATCATCATAATTCACATTAATCAAAAGGTTTACATGTCTAATGTTTCTTTTGACATCATGTATTTGGTTCCAAAATTAATCATATCCAATGCATTTCGGTGCATCTTGCACCTTCATCAGGGAAATCTGTAAGTTAATTAAACAACATGCTTTAACCTCCATTGTACTTTGTGGTTCACGATATTTAACATTGCCACCCTCTTTACATTTAGTTGCGTTAATTTTCACAATTGCGTTTCATGGTTCAATCGTACATAAAAGCGCTACCACGTGAAACATTCTGCAAGCTGGGTACATAAAAGCGCTACCGCGTAAAACATTCTACGAGCTTAACTCGATCTATACTTGACGTTCAGTGACACAATGTAACACTACTGTTAAACTCGTACTATGGTGCTAATGTGTCATTTAACTACGCACTTTCATCCTTTCAGAGCCGCTCGCTTGCGTGCATTAATGCCAGTTGTAATGAATTTATAAGAAATTAACGAACGAAAACTACGAAAATACAAGAGAGACACTTTAGATTATAAGTTACAGGAAGTGTACACGTGGGCTGAAGTATATGCCAGAAGACGCCAAACAAAAACATATACTTCTCAAACGGATTCATCCTCCACGGACGAAGATAGACGACCCGGACGTACAGAAAGAGGTAGGAAAACTCCAGATTCTTCCGCACAAGCAGGACCATCAACTGAACAGCGTCCTTTTTAGGGCGAGCTGACGTTAGCATTCATGCGAAGCATGAATGCTGTCAGCTCGCCAACTAATGCTATCCGTATTTGGGAGAGTGGACACCAAAGTGTCACAAGCTTTCCCAGTGTCGGATTTCACCGCGGGAGCGAGCGCACTTGCGCAGACCGCAGGGCTTGCATGCAAACACGGCGTGCACACTGGGACACACAGGCGCGCGCGCGTACACACACACATACACACGCTGCAGCCCCACTCACCGGGACTTCTACTCCGCAGGACTCTTCCGACGTCAACGGGCACAGGGACACCGGCACTCCGCTCCTTGGCTTCCCGGGCGGACGCCGGCTGCACGCAGGGCTCTCCTCTCTCTGCACCGGAGCCATGCGCCAGCCACTGCAGCCTGCCTCCTGGGAAGCTCTGGTCGCGTGTCCGGCCCCGCCCCCGTCCCAACAAAGGTTGCCTGGTTCTCATATCTGATTCGCAGTGCTCAGCTGCCGATGAGTCATAGCCGCTGGTACGCGCAAGTGCAGGTTCCTGTCTGATGGTGTCTTGCTGATGCTAAATGGGCTGGCTGCTCGGCCAGTCCAGGTCACTGGCAGCCCAGACTGTGCCGCCCGCGTAAACAACGTGCACGGGAGATGGCCGGGCTGATGGCACTAGTGCACACAGGTCCGTGGAAGATTTACTGTTTGTAGGAGAGTTAGGCTTTTGTTTAAATATTTAAAAATATCAAGTAGCCTAATATCTACTTGATGCGCCTAATTAGCAGAAAATTATTGTGCTTCTGCACTTGGGATTAATGCAGCTTTGTAATGGCCCTGACAAGTGTGCAAGGAACCGCACGTGCTAGTGAACCACAGATGGTCTCTGTTGTTGCGTTTAGAACGCTAGTGCAGACATATCCTGAATCGTGGATAAATGTTGACCCTAGGGGTGAGACCCCTCTCACCCTCACAACCCTCTCACCCTCACAACCCTCTCACCCTCACAACCCCACCCTCACACACCCTCTCACACCCTCACCAGCATAGCATATTAAAACATAGCATAGGATAGCAAAACAAAACATAACATAGCATAGCATAGCATAACAAAAGATAGCATAGCATAACAAAAAATAGCATAGCATAACAAAACCTAGCATAGCATAACAAAAGATAGCATAGGATAGCAACAAAAAACTTAGCACAACATAACAAAGCATAGCATAACAAAACATAGAATAGCATAACAAAACATAGCATAGCATAACAAAACATAGCATAGCATAACAAAAAACATAGCATAGCGTAACAAAACAGCATAACAAAACACAACAAAACATAGCCAAACACAACAAAACATAGCATAGCTTAAATAAACACAACAAAACATAGCATAACATAACAAAACAAATCATAGCATAACAAAACATAGCAAAATATAACAAAACATAGCATACATAGCATACATAGCAAAACATAGCATAGCACAACAAAGCATAAGATAGCAAAACTAAACATAGCATAGGATAGCAAAACAAAACAGCATAACAAAACATAGCATAGCATAACAAAACATAGCATAACGTAACAAAACAGCATAACAAAACACAACACATAGCATAACAAAACAGAGCCAAACACAACAAAACTTAGCATAGCTTAACAAAACACAGCAAAACATAGCATAGCAAAACAAAACACATAATAGCATAGCAAAGCGTAGCATAACAAAACATAGCATAGCATAATAAAACACAACAAAACATAGCATATCATAACAAAACATAGCATATCATAACAAAAAATAGCATATCATAAAGCATAGCATAACAAAGCATAGCACAACAAAGCATAGCACAACAAAGCATAGCACAACAAAGCAGAGCATAACAAAACATAGCATAGTAAAAAATAGCATAGCATAACAAATCAAAGCATAGCATAACAAATCAAAGCATAGGATAGCAAAACATAGCATAGGATAGCAAAACATAGCATAGCATAACAAAAAAAACATAGGATAGCAAAACAAAACATAGCATAGCATACAGCATCACTCAGCACCACCACAGCATCACTCAGGGGCACCACAACATCACTATGCGCTACTATAGCATCACTGAACGCCACAGCATCACTCGTTCGCCATCAGAACATCACTCAGCACCACCACAGCATCAATCTGTGCAACAATTCAACAACAACTGGTTCAAATATGTTCTCTCAATGTTTCAAGTTTTATTATAAATGTAACAAAAAGATGTTCATATTTCACTGCTGTTCTTGGATTTTCGTCACAATAAAATACACAACATAATCTTTACAAAAGTTTAAGCTATTGCCATTATAAATTACAATAACTTTCATTTAAGTATTAATTACTAAAAAAAATTAAAAGCCATTGTTATTTGTAATATCAAGACATGTAAGTCACGTAAATACAACACATATTGCATTACATATGCTATAGGTGTCACATTCCCAAAAGTTAAAACTATTGGCATTGTAAATGACAAAGCTATTAATTTCGCTATTTTAAAAAACAAAACATAAATTAAAAATGTGTCAATTACAATACCAGTAGCTCAAACTTTCCTAATGCGAGACCTATTGCATTGCAAATGCTTGTTTAGAAGGTGCCTCCTTCTAAAAAAGGACGCTGTTCAGTTGATGGTCCTGCTTGTGCGGAAGAATCTGGAGTTTTCCTACCTCTTTCTGTACGTCCGGGTCGTCTATCTTCGTCCGTGGAGGATGAATCCGTTTGAGAAGTATATGTTTTTGTTTGGCGTCTTCTGGCATATACTTCAGCCCACGTGTACACTTCCTGTAACTTATAATCTAAAGTGTCTCTCTTGTATTTTCGTAGTTTTCGTTCGTTAATTTCTTGTGTGTGTTTCACTAGTTGATTATTTATATCATCTATGATGTTTTTGAGTTCTTCTTCCGATACGGCTTTCTTTAGTTCCTCTGTGGTGGTCTCTATTTCTGTTTTCAATTCCTCTAATATTTTGGACAACTCCTCGATGATTAATAAAATTAAGTCTAAACTACACTTATTTAGTATAGCGTACCACCGCTCTGTGAAAGGTTTCAAGGAAAAACACCATCACATAAGCCAACTGCGAGCCTGCATATTGGAAATCGTGCCCAAAACAGAGGGCACAAGTAACAAAAAAAACTTACTCAAAAGAGAGAACCATTGGATTTACCACTTGAACAGCCTGAAGCCCAATGGGCTTAATGACCGAACTGAATTTTTGTGCTATTTATGATCAAATGTGAACTTTTTTGGTCGAACTGTAAAACTCATGACATTTGTAACATAGTGCAGTTTATTGAAGTTCCTTACACATTGTTTAAACCTTGTTAGGCACCATATAGTAAGGGCGTGCAGCTAAACTCACATGTAGTCAAACTCACGTATATTGCCAGTGTAACGTTTAGGTAGCGTTAATAAAGATAAGTGAAAAAAACGGAACATAGCAACGCGCATGCGCGAGGTAACGGGTAGAAAAACCAACACAGTTGAGCCCGGCGCCATTAGAAAATGCAGCAAGGAGCTATCACAAGCGGTTAACTCAACGAACTAGGTGAGCGTTTGAAGTACCGGCATGAGCCAAAGTAAGCTGCGTTTTATAAATTCATTACAACTGGCATTAATGCACGCAAGCGAGCGAGCGGCTCTGAAAGGATGAAAGTGCGTAGTTAAATGACACATTAGCACCATAGTACGAGTTTAACAGTAGTGTTACATTGTGTCACTGAACGTCAAGTATAGATCGAGTTAAGCTCGTAGAATGTTTTACGCGGTAGCGCTTTTATGTACCCAGCTTGCAGAATGTTTCACGTGGTAGCGCTTTTATGTATGATTGAACCATGAAACGCAATTGTGAAAATTAACGCAACTAAATGTAAAGAGGGTGGCAATGTTAAATATCGTGAACCACAAAGTACAATGGAGGTTAAAGCATGTTGTTTAATTAACTTACAGATTTCCCTGATGAAGGTGCAAGATGCACCGAAATGCATTGGATATGATTAATTTTGGAACCAAATACATGATGTCAAAAGAAACATTAGACATGTAAACCTTTTGATTAATGTGAATTATGGTGATGGAATAAATTCACATATATACAATCACTACGAAGCCACGTTTGTATTGAACAAAGCTGGAGATCCAGCAATCTTCTTGTGCCTGGGGTGAGAGGACTATGTCGTAATAGTCCTGCGACCATCAACTCTATAATATCCCCAGAAGTGCCAAGCCTCCCTCATCCCGCGATCTGATCAGTACTCCGTAAGAAAGTTGTGCTCTTTGACCCTGCTATATGAACTTAGTAAAAACAACAGTTGAAGGACAGAATGCAGAACAATGTCATACATTCACCCCAGTACAGAGTTCTGCGACTAATTCCATCATTTCTTTGCTCGCCATTCCATTTTGGACCCAGCCATATGCAAATCAGTCTTGACCCTGTGCTTAATGGGAACAGTCCAGCCCGAACTGCCAAGCCAGGTCCTCCCTGGACTGGAAACAAACATTCTAAGACCTGTTTCGGGGTTTCAACCCTTTTCAGCCAGGATAGCTTGATTCCAGTGGCATGGAGAGCACGGGACCCATGTCTGGGCATAGCCGTCCCACTCGGGGTCGCAAATGCAAAAACAACAGTTGATGGACAGAATACAGAACAATGTCATACATTCACCCCAGTACAGAGATCTGGGCCTATAAACTTAGAAATCAATTTTTTCAGATTTCTAAATAGATCACTGTCTACCGGGATTGGAAGGCCCTGAAAGAGGAGTAGCTTGGGGAGCCAGTGTTTTTCGGATTCCCTAAGGGACTATTCCATCAACACACGGAGCTGGGCAGCTCTATAATATCCCTGGAAGTGCCAAGCCGCCCTCATCCCGCGATCTGATCAGTACTACGTAAGAAAGTCGTGCTCTTTGACCCTGCCATATAAACTTAGTAATCAATTTTTCAAAGTTCTAAATAGATCCCTGTCCACGGGATTGGAAGGCCCTGAAAGAGGTAGAGTAGCCTGGGGAGGACATTCATCTTAATTGCATTGATCCTCCCAATCCATGAGATGAAGGCAGTTCTCCACCTGTTTAGATATGCTTTAATCTGCCGCAGCAAAGGTGGGTAGTTGGCCTTATAGAGGCCAGCAAGTTTTGCAGTGAGCTTGACCCCTAGGTACGTGATGTCTTTGCCTGTACAGCAGAAAGGGGAAGTGTCCTTTATCCGGCACAGTATGTCACCCGACAGGGTCAAGTTGAGCTATTCCTACATTTTGACCTGCTCCTAACTTCCTTCTTTGTACTTTTTTGTTTAATCTAATCTCCTCAAGTTACTTGTCATTGTTTTTCATGTCCCTGTGTGGCTAATACCACAGTACTCCAATAAGTCTTTCACCGAGTCCTGTTCCACCCTGTGTCAAAAATGTGCATGAATGGAGGTATGTTTGCACCCTGTTGAGGTTTGTTTGTTGCAGCAGAAAGGTTCATGTTGGGCATTTATAAGACCTTCCTTGTGCTCTGTTTTCAGATATATGTCAGAGTTACAAAATGTTCTACTTAAGACACTATAGAGATGGAGCTATAGATCTATACATTTATTATATCATTGTATTTTTCTGGTGCTTAGTACTCAATTATTGCAAGTCATCAGTCTGTCTTCTTTTTTGCCTTGCGGTACCCAAGAAAAGAGCTAGGCTTATGCAAGTGTTTTTGCTTCCTGATCTAACTGGTCACTTGGAAAAAGCTTGCTAACAAATTATATGCATACATACTTGGGTTAAAGCAAAAGGTGCTGCTATATAAAGAAGCTGCTGAGTTAGTAAAGACGACCTTACAATGTTGAGCCATGTCTGTGGGATTTTCTTTATTTGCAATTATTTATTCCCAAGCATTACAAGCAGGTATTTGCTTTTTTAAAGCAGTGTGGGTACTGTGTTCCTGTCTGCCATTTGGGATATTTTATCAAGGTACTTGTATTCTGTGCAGTGTGCTCTATTATAGTGCATTTTCCATCTAGGGAGAAAGAAAGAGAACAGCTCAATATGTTTACATTACATTCGGTCTTGGGTTTGCACAGGCAGTCTCTCCAAATGTCAATGCTTGCTTGTTTCAGCACCATATTTTCTAAACTTTTTTTCCATTGAATCTGTAAGAATGAAAGTAGAACTTGGTGAGCCCGGGTCATATCTACATCAGTGTGTGGGTTTAAAACAGTTCCATGCTCCTGTTTTTGCTGAAAATGTTTCATCCGCAGCACATACTAGGAAACTACAAGCTGTACTGTCCACAGATTATAAACTAACTCATACATTTTCTGAGATAATGTGTACACTAAAAGCAGCGCAGTTTCACCCAAACCATTTTATGGACCTCTCTGCATGGCACATGGGCGTGAACATGTTCATTATACAGCCTCTGAGCCCTTCTGTATGAAGGGATGAAGCATCCGTAGCATGCTTTCTAGACCATTCCAATGTAAACCTAAAAACAGGAGTGTTGGATGTAGCGTTTTATGGGATGGCCTTGAATCTAAAGGCATCTATTTGTACAGTGATACTCGTTGCCACAATCCTGATACCTGAGCTTTGAGAAAGCAAAGCTCTCTCTCTCTCGATGAAGGATGAAATCATTGAGATGCTCCTTGTCCAAGACTGAGACGCTTCTCAGAGTTCAGCTGCAAATGTACTGGCCACTATCCAGCAGCATACAGTAAACTTGAATGCCATATGATGTGAGCCATGCTTCCAAAATGGGAGTGGAACTAGGTCCCTGGGCAGCAAGGACTTGGTAGATGTCCACAGGACATATTAGGTGCCTTAGCATGACCCAAATGTGTCCTAACAGGAGGATCCATCACAGAAAAGTGCTTAGAAGTAGGGTCTGCATTTTTACTGTTTGACACCAGAGGACCCCAAAACAGTAAAAGTGCAGCAGGTTTACACTGAAAAACAAATATTCCCATCAGTAGTGTTTTATTGGGAATAGTCCGTTTAAACTGTGAATTGAAAATACTACTGTTAGACCAAGCATCTTTGGCGTGGCTTCCCCTAAGTTTTTGACTTTAGACATCCTGTTTTGCTGACTTTGTTTTTACTGGCCTTGAGGTTCTGCACAATTTAATACTGCTAACCAGTACTAAAGTGCTTGTGCTCTTTCCCTAAAACGTGGTAACATTGGCTTATCCACAATTGGCATATTTATTTTACTAGAAGTCCCTAGTAATGTGCACTGCATGTGCCCAGAGCTTGCAAATTTAATTTCTTCTAGTGGACCTGCAGCACTGGCTGTGCCACCCAGTTAAGTAGCCCTTTAGACTTGTTTCAAGTCTGCCTTTGCAGAGCCTGTGTGTGCAGTTTAAACGGCCATGTCGACCTGGCAAGTTAAAGCTTTTACCAGGCCTAAACCTTCAAGTCGCCCCTGTACAGCCCAGAGGGCAGGGTGCAATGTATTTTAAAAAAAGCTGCACATGGACTTTCCCCCACTTCAAAGGCGCTACTGGTTATAAGTACTGGACCTCAGACTCCACCAATTCAGTACATGTCTGGACCTGGGGATATTCATTTTTTTTTATTTTTAAGTTTAAGAAAATCTTTATTGGGTATAAAAAAGCAATGAGGAAGCAAGGTACAATATTGATATCAAAAAACAAAGCAAGCAAAAACTATAAGAATAAGAAAAAGGGAAAACAAGGAAGTGAGAAAGAAAGAAAAGAGAGAAAGAGTGGGAGAGAGATAAGAAAGGGAACTCAGCAAAGAAAATACAATATCAACCTCTAAAATGCAACATGTTGAAATAAAACTTGCAATATTCCATAAAAAGTGGTATAAATGTAGGGAGAAAATGCATACATAGAAAGGGAAGCAAAAAAGTAAACAAGAACATATCATGGGCGTTTGGGTACTTCAGTACGCGGGGAGTGGAGCAAGGAGGATTTGGCAGAGGAATCCAAGAAGGTAGTAACAGGTAACCACAATAAATCACGTTTGATAGCAATCGTAACAGGATAAACATATGCTCAATCTAATCTATGATTAAAGCAAACCCCATACCACCAAGCCTGAAAGGAAATGGACAACGTATCTTTCCATGCTTTAGTAATTTGTTGAAATGCTACTGCTAGGAGAAGATCAACAATAGAAGTGTTAAAATCAGAGGAGGACCATATATCTGAAAGGCTGCCCAGGAAAATATGTGTAAAAGAAAGGGGAAAATCAGTAGAGAAAAGTGTATTAAGTTGCTGCCAAACTTTAGACCAAAAACACGAACCAGAGGGCAGAAGAAGAGCATGTGTTTGAGATCTGCTCGAAGTTCCTAGCAAGGCCAACATTTGGAGGGAAGAGAGGGATTTGTTGTAGTCAACCTGGCAGGAGTGAGCATGAGGCGATTATAAATAAAAAAACAACGTTTGGGTAGTATTGGCTGCTCTAGAAGACCTCCGTATCTTATTCCATATATCTTGCCACAAAGACAGAAAAAGATTCTTCCAAATCCCACGCCTGTTCCACTTTCGACTTGTCTCTGTCATTAGAGGATTCGTGTAATTTTTTATAAATCTGTGAGGCAGAAGAAGAGGATATCAAAAAGGGTAAGGAAAGAGGAGACGAGAAGGAAGTACAGGAGACGGAGGAGGCAAGAGAATCATAACTTGTCTGAACAACAGCAAGTAATAAGTGGTATTTGGGAAGAAAGGACAAAGGAAGAGAAAAACGGGTTTGAAGTGTAGAAAAGGAAATACAAGTACCTTGTGAAAAAAGTTGATTAACCCAAAAAAGGCATCGGGTTTATCCAGTATTATGGGTGTCTTTCATAGATTCACATGCCTGAATCATTCCCCGTCGTCGAGATGGGAGCCCCGGTAATAGAAAAGTAATGTCCTATAGACATACATAGAGAAAAATAGGCCTAAGGGCCTTGCCTTAGTAGCCTATCTATGTCCTTTTGTAAAAAGGACCAAATTTCCAAAGGTAGCCAATCAGCTACCACCTCCCTCTAGAACCTTCCTGCCAGGAGCCTCAGTCTCTCAGATTTTCTACCGCACGTTGTGCTAGGGAGTCCCCACCTGAGCTCTCCTCAGGTTTCTTCAAATTCTTTATTTTTCTTCACAAAACTTGGATTCTACTTCAACTATGGCTGAACAACAGAAAAGAGGACTATTCAGAGCTTGTTCTTCTTGTGGCAAGAAGAGACTGCACGTCGACGACAAGCATGAGACTTGCCTCTACTGCCTCTACCCTGACCACACAGTAAAGGACTGCAGGGTATGTAGAACATTCTCTACCAAAACACTTAAGGATAGAGAAGGCAGACTGCTCCTCTGGTTAAACAGACTAAAAACCAGAGATGTTGAGGTGCTCTCCTCGGAGGGCAGTGAAATGGCTTTAGTTTCCTCAAAACTGTCCTTAAAAAGGCCAAGGGAGGCTTCCCCTGGCCATCCAGACGTCCCTCACAAAAAGACTACTTCAAAGTCTTCTGAGGCAAGATCTGACACGTCTGTGAAGGATGCTGCAACCTTCAGAAAGCCATCGCAGTCCTCGTCGTCTACTTCCATGACAGTCTCTTCAAGGAAAACGAACTATGTTTCCACATCGACGACGACAATCTCGACGACGGTGGCATCGTCAGCCTTGACTTCAACGACGACGACCACCCACTCGTCGACGACGGGTAAGCCAATATCGTCGATTGTACTTATTAAAAAACAGCAGTCGTTTGTCAAAACTCCGTCGTCATCTCCGTCGACGTCGACAAAACAGAAAACACCGACGTCGTCGACGAGAATTCAGTCGACGTCCACCGCATCGTCGACGAAGACACCGACGACGGTAGGAGCACCGCCGACGACAAATGCACCGTCGACGGCTACTACGCCGCCGACGACAAAACTGCCGTCGACGTCCACGACGACGGCGAAGGTACCGTCGACGACCGCATCGACGACGGCGAAGGCACCGTCGACAGCCGCATCGACGACGGTGAAGACACCGTCGACAGCCGCTCCGTCGACGACCGCCTCGTCGACGACAGCTTCATCGGCGAAGGGACACTCGACGCTTGAAAAGCGATCGACGGCGATACCGTCGACGACCTCGTCGACGACGACATCATCGACGCCATGGAAAAAAGCGGAGTTAATTCCATCAAAAAAGGTCACCAAACTCCCTATTACGCCCGAATTAACATCACCCAGTAGGGTTCCATCACTGCTTCCTTCTCACATACTACAAGCTGACGAATCAGATGATGACCACTTCGAACAAGCTACCAGCCCGTCAGATCTCAATGTCAAATGCCAGAGTACTGACGATGACGGAGATGATGTTATATTTACGGAAGAAACTGTTCGGGCTCAGGTAAATACTCAAGTCACTCCAATGATCGTATTGCCGGCTGAGATAGTTCATGATCTTCAATTCCTGATCACAGACTATAAAAAGCGATTCCCAGAATCGTCAGCGACACCATCACATGGCAATTCTCAAGAATCTTCCACACAGCAAAGATCACCAAGGGCAAGACCAACGCCTTTGGTTATTCCTCAAGATACTGAACAGGTTCACAACATACAATCCTCTGATGATGACGACGAACCTCCTGAGGAAGGTGAGGTTAGAGATGACCTCTCTCAAAACAGAGATGATGAGGATTACGTTGCTCATTCTCCGGCCACACCGGAACCCAGCACATCAGACTCTCCACCAGTGGATATCGGTGGATTCCACAATTTAATAGAGAGAGCGGCCACTAGATTTCACATGGCAATGGAAACAAAGGTAACGGATTGTTTCTTGTATGACTTCAAAGACCCCATAAGGAAGGAGGCACGATCCATTCCCATAATAGAACATATCTGGGAACAGGGGCTACAACTCATGCAAACACCTGCATCTGTTTCCATAGTGGTCCCTAGACTGGACAAAAAATATAGGGCTCCGTCAACGGCACCCACTTGTTTTAATTCACATCCAAAACCTGATTCGGTCGTCACTCAAGCCGCCCAGAAGAACTCCAGAAACCCATCCTCGCCACTCTCAGCACCACCAGACAAGTAGGGCAGGAAATTGGATGGCATAGGCAAACGCTTCTCCACAACGTCAGCCATGACGGTTAAAGTGGCCAACGCCATTGCTCTGCTGGGCAGATACAATAGGCAACTATGGGAAGATATTGCTCCATATCTCACGCACGTGCCTGATGACTTGAAAAATGAGGTCCAGGCACTCCTTCATGAAGGTCAAATGTCGGCATCAGAAATCATAGATTCAGCTGTCGATGTCGCCATGACAGGCTTCAGACAGCTTGCAGGCGCCGCAGTTTTGCGCAGGCAAGGTTGGCTCAAAGCGACGTCCTTCAGACAGGAAGTACAAACCAAAGTAGTAGATATGCCCTATGACGGACAACTACTATTTGGAGCTAAAATAGATGAAGCCTTGCAGACGATAAAGAAAGACACCGATACTGCAAGGGCTCTCGGGACTTTACAATTCAGGAACCAGTCCTTTCGAGGGCACAGAGGACGAGGACAATCCACGTACAGAGGATCTTATCAAGGCAAATCCACATATAATCAAAATCGCTCCCAATATCCACAGCGGCAGCAACAACAAAGTCGTCAGACCCCCTACGGGAGACCGAACTTCAGGGGCAAATCGCAAAAGAAAACGGCTGGCGGAAGACAATGACCAATTCCCGCAGCCAGTCCCCCCACCGTCCGGTCCGCTCAAAATTGGTGGCAAGCTGACACATTTCCTCCAAAATTGGAAAATGATTACGACGGATCGGTGGGTACTACAATTGATTCAACACGGTCACACCTTGGAATTCAAATCCATCCCACCGTTCACCCCTCCTCACAAACATCATCACAAACACCTTCGTCTGTTACTGCAGGAAATCTCTTCCATGATAAAAAAGGGAGCAATAGAGCGAGTCCCATCAGCTCAAAAGGGAAAGGGATTTTATTCCCGCTTCTTTTTAATCCAACAGAAAAGGAAGAAATGGAGGCCCATTTTAGATCTCAGGGCGCTCAATGCCTTCCTGAAAAGCCAATCGTTTCGTATGGTGACTATCCAGGAAATCTTAGGCTCCCTGGAGGAAGGAGACTTTATGACATCTTTGGACCTGCAAGATGCATATTACCATGTCCCAATACACAAACGACACAAAAAATTCCTACGATTCGAAGTAGCAGGTCTCCATTACCAATTTTGTGTCCTCCCATTTGGCCTCAAATCAGCACCTCGCATTTTTACAAAGTGCCTGGCTCCTGTGGCAGCTTACCTGAGACAACAGAATCACCAGGTCTTCCCCTACCTAGACGACTGGCTGGTGAAAGCACCGTCTCTCACGGACGCACAGCTGTCTTCCAACGCCTGTCTCGACATTTTCCGGAACCTGGGTTTGACTCTCAACTTCGAAAAATCTACTTTACAACCCACCAGGATAATAACATTTCTGGGGGCCACTATAAACACCATTTCCTCCAAAGCTTTCCCATCTCTGGAAAGAAAAAACAAACTGATGACTCTAGCTACCGCGATATCTTCAAAACCAACCATCAAAGTAAGGATTTTCAAATCTCTTCTAGGGATGATGTCTTCCTGCATTCTACTCATCCCTCACTGTCGGCTCAGAATGCGCCCCCTTCAGGAGGCCCTGACCAAACAGTGGACCCAATGTACAGATTCCTTCGAGGATCACATAGTCGTCACTCGACAAATATCCGAGACGCTGGGCTGGTGGATGAAGCACAAGAACCTATCCAAAGGTCTCACGTTCTTGTTACCAGAAACTCCACACGTCATAACGACGGACGCATCTCTCGAAGGCTGGGGTGCAGTCCTTCAAGACTTACAAATCAGCGGCAGATGGTCGGAGCAAGAGAAGGCTCTGCATATCAACCTCCTAGAACTACGTGCAGTCCTTCACTCCCTACAGGCATTCCTCCCTCGCATCAAAAATTCTGCAGTGCTAGTGAGGACAGACAACACGACCACAATGCACTACTTGAACAAGCAGGGAGGGACACGCTCGCTGACGCTGTCTCGCGAATCACAAAAAATTTGGAACTGGCTACTGCTCAACAACATCACATTAACATCGGAGTATGTCCCAGGAAAAGACAACGTCATAGCAGACGCTCTCAGCAGACAGAGGTCAATGTCCCACGAATGGGAACTGAACCAGCAAGTTCTAGACAACATCTTCTCGGCATGGGGAACACCTCAAATAGACCTCTTCGCCACCAAGGAGAACAAAAAATGCCACAGCTTCGCAAGTTGGCATCCCCAACAGGGGTCATTAGGAAATGCATTTTCCATCGCATGGCGCAACGTGTTTGCGTACGCATTTCCGCCATTTCCCCTGATCAGCAGAGTCATCCGGAAGATGAAAATGGAGCATTGCACATTGATTCTCATGGCCCCATACTGGCCGAGACAACATTGGTTCGCGGACCTCCGACGCCTCTCGGTCCGTCCATCAATCCAACTGCCTCAACATCCTTCTCTACTCTCGATGTCCAAAGGCCAGATACTCCACCCGAATCTGACATCTCTCAGATTATCGGCTTGGCTCCTGAGTACCGAGAATTCTGTCACCTAAGCATCCCGCAGGAGTGCAAGGAAGTCCTAGCTAAAGCAAGAGCAGTTAGCACGAACAAAACTTATTCCTTGAAATGGAAGCGATTTTGTATTTGGTGTAAAGACAACAATATACACCCTTTCAGGATCACTCCAGAGCAGATACTGCCTTATCTCCTGCATCTGGCCCAAACAGGTCTTGCGCATGCTTCCATCAGGGTACACCTGGCAGCAATCTCTTGCTTCACCAGATCTTCAAAAGGCCCTTCACTATGGTCCAACAGACTGATAAAACAGTTTCTTAAAGGGCTTTACAGATCTTTCCCTAGACCAAGACAAATACCACCAACGTGGCATCTGAATATTGTACTCAATCAATTAATGAAACATCCATTTGAACCTATCCATAGGGCTGAACTCAAATACATCTCCTGGAAAACTGCACTTCTTTTAGCTCTAACATCAGCCAGAAGAGTCAGTGAGTTGCAAGCTCTTTCGATACAGGATCCTTTCTTGCAATTTAGAGAAGACAGAGTCATCTTAAGAACCAACCCCCGTTTCATTCCTAAAGTCCCCTCGGACTTCCATCTCAATGAACCGCTTGTGCTTCGCTCATTCTTCCCGAACCCAGGCACAGTGGCGGAAAGATCTCTTCACTCTTTGGACATTAAGAGATGTCTAAAATTTTACCTGGACAAAACGAAAGCTTTCAGAAAGACCAAACAACTTTTCGTTGCCTTCAGCAGGCCGAGAAAAGGCATGCCACTCTCCAAACAATCCATTTCCAGATGGATATCGGCAGCAATTGCATTTTGTCATGACAAAGCCGGACGTCCATTACATTCCTCAGTCCGAGCACATTCCACGAGAGCTGTGTCCACATCGGCAGCACTATTCGCTGGTGTACCGATTCTGGATATCTGCAGAGCGGCCACCTGGAAATCGCCGCACACCTTTACCAGACACTACTGCCTGGACACGGAACTGATGCAGGATGCAGCTGTGGGCCAAGCTGTACTTCGCCATCTCTTCCAGTAAGATGAGCCTTCCTACTTCCCACCGTCCTGCAATGGTATGCACATTTATTTACTTTACTCTTTATATTACTGATGGTATCTAGTCACATGATCTGTATTATCTCAGACTATTATATTCCATCGCATATGTGCATAATGTATTGCTTGCTATTCTGATTCAGGCATGTGAATCTATGAAAGACACCCATAATACTGGATAAGAAATGCGTTACTTACCTGTAACAGCAGTTATCCAGTATTGGTGTCTTTCATAGATTCACATGCAACCCTCCCACCTCCCCAGGAAGGACTCATCTCTCACTACAGAGCATATCTTACGTCTACCTAGCTTGGTGCATACGAAAATCTGAGAGACTGAGGCTCCTGGCAGGAAGGTTCTAGAGGGAGGTGGTAGCTGATTGGCTACCTTTGGAAATTTGGTCCTTTTTACAAAAGGACATAGATAGGCTACTAAGGCAAGGCCCTTAGGCCTATTTTTCTCTATGTATGTCTATAGGACATTACTTTTCTATTACCGGGGCTCCCATCTCGACGACGGGGAATGATTCAGGCATGTGAATCTATGAAAGACACCAATACTGGATAACTGCTGTTACAGGTAAGTAACGCATTTCATACCAGGCCTTCCAGAAAAGAGTTCTATTATTGATTTTAATAAGAGGATTATACCAAAGGGGAGACCGTAAAAATCGTGTAGGTTCATCAAGACCATTCAGAAACAAAGGGAGGAAAAGTTTCCTAGAATTCTTTAGAATAGGTTAAGACATCTGCTTTAGAACACAAGGTAATAAAACAAACTCCTTAAAAGAAAAAGGATGGAAAAAAGGAGGATTCAATGTCAACCCACAAGGGAAAAGAGGCAACGTCGATTAGTGAATCAGATAAAAAAGAAACAGTGAGAAAGAAAAAAGGAAGTATGATACGATGAGAAATCAGGAAAATTAACTCCTCCCAAATGCTTGGGACGCCTAAGCTTGGAGAAAGACATTCTGGCTCTTTTATTCTGCCATAAAAAAAACGAGACAAAATAGAATAAATAGTTTTATAACAAGACTTTGGAACGTTAATAGGGAGATTAGGAAGAAAAAATAAAATAGGGACTAGCATCATTTTAATTGAGTGCAATCTCCCCCACCAGGATAGAAATAAAGGGTGCCATCTTGTCGTGGAATCCGTGAGAATGGTGTGTAAATGTTTAATATTAAGGGAGACAGTTTCCTTGATTGAAGGAGCAAACCAGAGACCCAGATACTTGATTTTAGAAGCACTCCAATGAAAGGAGGAAGCTGAAAATCAGCATGAAAACAAAATGTATTAAGAGGAAGAATTTCACATTGATCGGCATTCAATTTATAACCGGAAACAGCCGCAAAATCAGAAACCTCAGAAAGGAAAGCAGGGACAGAGATTTGAGGATTAGAGATGAAGAGAAGTATGTCATCGGCATAAGCAGATAACTTTACTTGTTGTTCACCATAAGAGAACCCAGAAATATTAGTGTTAAGCCGAATTTTTGTTAGGAATGGTTCTAAAGCAAGAATAAAAAGAAGGGGTGAGAGAGGACAACCCTGACTAACTCCACGAAATAGGGGAAAGGAAGGAGAGATAAGACCATTAGCGAAAATAAAGGATCTAGGAAAAGAATACAATAATGAGACATAAGAGAGAAATTTAGACCCAAAACCAAACCATTTAAGAGAAGACAAAAGAAAAGGCCAATTAACCCTATCAAAAGCCTTCTCTGCGTCTAAGGCTATAGCAGCCAAGGAGTGAGGCGAGGTTTGCGATTTGCTAAGGACATTGAAGAATAGCCGAGTATTATCTGAAAGATGACGACCCTTGATGAAACCACATTGTTCTCTACCTATTAGCTGGGGTAAAATCTTGTCTAAACGTAAAGCTAGGATTTTTGCAAAAATGTTATAATCGAGATTAATCAAAGAAATAGGTCTATCATTTTTACACAAGGTATTATCATTATTGTCCTTGGGAAGAAGACAAATCAACGCTTCCTGAAAGGAACCTTCAGATTTTTGAGATGATATATAGAAAGAAAAAAGTTGATGTAATTTAGGGACAAGAAAAGTAGAAAAATGAGAGTAAAACTCAATGGAGAAGCCATCTGGACCAGGAGCTTTCCCTTTTTTAATAACACGAATGGCCTCTAAGATATCCGCAGAGGTAATATCCTTGTCTAAGGAAGAAAAATCTACATCAGAGACTGAGGGAGAAGGAATGGAAGACAAATATCGATCAATGGTGGAAGACAGAGGGGGAGATTCAGGAGTATAAAGAGTCTGGTAAAAATTAGAAAACTCAACCAAAATATCCTCATCCTTATGAAGGACGGAATTAGAGGAGGAGACAATTGGGTCAATTTTCGTACGTTCTTTTTTAATCTTAAAATAATTCGCCAACATATTTCCAGCTTTATTCTGTGAGGAATAATACTTGGCACTGGATTTGAGTAAAATTAAATTGGCAGATTCGGTAGATATCTTATTGAAGGAAAGTTTGGCAGAGAGAAGATCATTAAGGTCGGACTGGGATTTAGATGAATAATATAGATGTTCCAGGCTTTTAATACGGGAAGTAAGAGTGGACATAGATTGCGTGGCTAAACGTCTCTTTTTGGCAACAAATGAAATTATGAAATCTCTAGAGGCAGCCTTAAAGGTGTCCCAAACCAATTGAGGGGATGTTTGAGGATATTCATTGTCAGCAAAGAAAAGGGAGGCAAAATTAAGAAAAGCAGCAGAGAAAGAGGCATCCAAAAGTAGGGAATTGTTGAATCTCCATCTCTTATTACCTTTAGAAGGAGGAAGTAAATCAGGTTGAAGGGAAACTGGGGCATGATCCGAAATTAAAATGGAACCTATATCAGAGTGAGTGATGAGTTGCGTGAGAGCTTTGGAAATGAAAAGATAATCAATACGGGATTGAGATGAGTGGACTGGGGAAAAATATGTATATTCTTGCAAGGTAGGGTTGCAAAGCCTCCATGAATCAACTAGGGACCTTTGAGAAATAACCGAAGTGAATTGAGTATGTGATAGGGAAGGAGAAAAGCGGGAGTTGGATTTACGATCAAGGAAGGGGTCCATAATCATGTTACAGTCCCCACCCAAAACAAAATCATCATCAGGGTATTGCATCGTGGAAGAAAGAATGTGGGGCCAGAACAACTTATCAGGAACAGTAGGAGCATATACATTAAAAATAGTCAAGGGAATTTTGTTAACCAACAATGAAACGACAACCCACCTACCCTCCGTGTCATTATCCTATTTAAGTAGCTGAACATGCAAACGTTTATGACCGAGAATAGCAACACCATTGCGTTTTCCCGTCCCAGGTGAAGCAAAAACTTGACCCACCCAATTACGGCGTAGTTTAGAGACCTCAACATCTTTGATATGAATTTCTTGTAATAACACTATATCTCCTTTTAGATGAGCTAAGTGGGAAAGAACACGTTGTCTTTTAATTGGAGAACCCAAACCTTTAACATTCCAAGAAATTACATTAATTGTCATTTAAAAATGTAAGAAAAATTTGAAACATATGAAAACAATAACCAGCAAAACAACCCAACAACGACCGATAACCGGAAAAAGTACAAGTACACAAGAAAATTGAAAGAAAAAAAAGACCTAAAAGAAAGAAAATATGAAGATGTCATGTAAGAAGTAAGGAAAAGTGGAAAAACGTAATAAAAGAAAGAAGAATGGTGGATGAAAGTGGAGAGAAAAGATGCAAGAAACAAGAAATTGAAGAAAAGAAAAGAAGAATGCTGAGGAAAAGGAAAGGAAAAAATAGGAAAGAGGGTACAAAAAGAAGACCAAAACAGAAGATCAATGTAATAACAAAACACATACCGTAAAAATACAAGAGCACTGGGGATGGAGGAACCATAAGGAAGGGAGCACAACGGACCAAAGACTCCACGGAGACGCGGCAAGGGGAGGAACCACCGGGCGATTGAAGAAGAACAAATGAAAAACAAATCGTAGGGACCACAAAACCAGCAACTAAAGGAATACAAGAGAGAAAAATAACAAATATGTTAAACAAAATATGAGGTTAAGACACAGCAGCTATATGACATAACATCTTTACAAGACAACCAACATTAGGAACAGAGGGGACATCACAAAGAAAGACAGTAAAGCCAACAATAATCATGGTTGCGGTATGTTCATCGTTTCGGCATGACAGGAATCCAGGAACTGCTGCAGGCGAACAGGATCTTCATAAGATGTCGTCTTGTTAATATAGGTGACCCTAAAGATGCAAGGATGAAATAATCCGTAGCGGGCTTTTAAGGCTCGTAAAGCTGGTCTCATGTCCAAAAATCTAACGACGGTCTGCAGTAGCCTTGGCATAGATTAGAGCCATTGTATAAAATGTTTCCTTTTTGTTTGGCTGCATGAAGGACTCGAAGAAGATCAGTATACTCCAGAAAGTACAGGATGACACCTCTAGGTTTTATGGAGGAAGAGGAGGTTGATGAATGAGATGCTGGGCCTAGACGGTGAGCACGCTGAATATTCAAAGGAGGTGAAGTTGGAAGGTTGAGAAGAGTGGGAAGAAAAGACTGAAAAAACGAAATGGAATTTGACCCCTCAAGATTTTCGGCAAGGCCATAAATACATAGGTTATTACGTCTGTTTCGATTTTCCAAATTCTCAATTTGCTGTTTGAGCGAAGCAATCTCATTCTGCATAGTAGGAATCTGGACAAGGACCGTTTGAGCTGAAGCCAAGGAACCCTCAAGATCCACCACTCTCTGCTGCGTGTGAGACCAATTATCTTCAAGTCTCTGGAGGCAGGAATTAGTCTCTGACATATAAGGCTTAAGAGCTCGAATCTCCTCCAAGATGAGCTCCATAGAAATGGTATTCGACATGCCTGTAGGAGAAGGAGGATTGGCCTTAGGCCTCTTTCCTGAATTAGGATTCGGAGATGGAGAGGAAGCTTTGGAAAGTGGCTTTGTGGAGTGCGAAGTAGGATTAGCAGAAACCTTAATGGTAACAGTATCAGATTGTGAATCATCGAATGAGTCCTACAAAACACTGTAAGAGTTATTATCCTCCAAAGGTACATGAGAAGCAGTGCGTTGTTGAAGAGCAGCAGCACGGTTGGTACGTGACGTTGCCATTGTATAGATAAGTCAATTGAAAAATGCACTGCGTCAAAAAGGAGAGACCAGCACAAGTCTGTCACTATAGGGAGGATAAATGACAGAAAAATTCTTGAAAAATCAGTAATGGATCAAACAAGGGCGCTTGCCTCTGAATAATAGTGACAGGGAGCAAAACTAAGTTCTATTTGGAAGCAAGAAGAGGTCACAGTAAATACAGCAGGCTGTAAACGATCACCCTGAGGTCACAGTGAGGAAAGCATCAAAATCAACATGGCGGCCGTTTCTTGAGGAGAAGTAGAAACATGCTATTTACTCAGCATGAGAGACTCAAAAACAGGAAAACGAAGTAAAAAGCAATCAATTTCCAGAATTCATCAAATAGGAATAAATAGCCAGCATGTCAAAGAATGAGGAAGTCCATTAGCGCAAATGCGGCAAAAACGGCAAAAAGATGCAACCAAAATGGCGGCCGCGGTTCAAACGCGAGCCGTCAGGAACTGGAAAGTAGGAAATTACCGGTAAGGACAGCTTTCTGTGTGCTGGAAAGCACATGGAGATGCACTGCGCACCTTCCGCCGTACTTCAGTACTGGTCCGGTAATCCAAAAATGAAGAAATCCCCCGGCAGAGCTCCCGTCACCTCACGTCGTAACGGAGCTCTCCGGATCTGCGGCCATCTTCCTTGGCGCCGTAGCCACGCCCCGACCTGGGGATATTCTGCCAGGAAGAAGGACTGCTATGTTGCTGAAAGGACTGCCACTCAGCTGGACAGCTACTCTGCAAGATCCCTGCTATGCTGTGCCGACCTGCTGCCCTCTTGCCTTGGTGAGAAGAACTGGACCTGCATCTCTTGACCCCAGAACCCAGAGAGACCCCAAGGGCAAATTAACTGGCGTCCTGATCTGAAGCCTCAGGAACATCAGGTTTCCAACCACCATGCATCTGCACCTGGACTCTGTCATCTGTGAGTCTACCCTGCCAAGTAGTGCCACTCCAGTCCTGGACCCTTAGGAGTGGACCTAAGGTGCTTACTAGTAGAACCAACGCATATTCTCAACTGAGCAGTGCATCCTTTAGCCGAATCAAAGCATCTTTTCAGCTGAGCGGGGCAGCCTCCAGCAGAACCTATGCATCTCTGCTGTTGCATGGATTGGGCCTGGCACAGAAGGTCGTCATCACCCTCCCATCTTCGGAACAGATGCATTGCCGACAGAGTGGCACATCTCCTGCCCAGGTCCTTGCATCTCTCATAGACAGCAGCTTGACCCTGCTGCATTGCAGCTTTCCCGCTCATCTGAACTGATGCATCGCCTTAGCTGCACGCCGCATTGTCAACTGGGTGCTCAATGACAGCGCAACAGGCCTTGCACCTCGGCCTCGTGCATTTCTGAACCGACTCATCGATTAAACTGTGCAGAACTTCTTCGCTGCGGATCCCCACAATGCTCGGCAACCTGGATTTAAGGTACTTTGTTCAGCATGCCTTACTGAGTCTGTGTAACTGTGCCACGCTCCATCGAGGTCTGCCTGAACTTGTGACTTTGCTCCAGTACGGCGCTACCAGATATCCCTTGTTGGCGCTTTGTGCTTTTTGGTTCTATGTTCCACTATACACTTTAAAAATCAATATCTCTGGTTCTACTAATTGGACATTTTTCATTTTGGTCTTGTTTTATTTATTATAATATAATCTGTTTCTAAACCTGGTGTGGGATATCTTTATGTGGTGTTTTCACAGTTTTACAGTTGGAAATGTTGCATACATATTTTACACATTGCCTCCCAGTTAAACCTGACTGATCTGCGCCAAACTACCATGTTATTTTGGGGTTTGCTTGCGCCTTACTCTGACTAGAATTGTAGTTGTTCACAACCCAGTCAACCACAATCCAATTTCTAACAACTACTAATAAATAGTAATTGTCTAGTCACACTTTGTGACCCCCTGTGATTGGATGCAAATGCAGAGATGGAGGCCTGCAGGGGACTACAGAGCTCTAGCCCTGCATTTGCATTCTGAAATGGAAGGCTATTTTTTAAAGCAGTCAAGTCAAATCAAGCTTTATTCGGTTAAAAAAATACAACCGTAAAAGCATCCTAAAAACAAAAGCATTTTCACATTTCATTACAAGGGCGTACGATAAAGTGCATTTAAGTTCCAGTTGCAAGTACAATAAATAGACAGTATGCATAAAATGTTATGTGCAAAATATACACCTTTAAAGCATCCTAAAAACAAAACATTTTCACATTACATCACAAGGGAGTACAGTAAGGCGCATTTGAGTTCCAGTAGCAAGCCCAATAAACATTATACATAAAGTATCATGTGCAAAATATACAATCGACAGCATAACTCGTATCCAAAATATTAATTATCAGTATGCATCCTATCTTCTTCATCTATGAGGGCCTAGAGATCTGAATTATTTTTCCTTATTCTAATCGCCTTCTGGATATAAACCGCCACTGTATTACACATTCTTATATTTGCTAGGTTACAGTTGTACTCAAAAGCAGCTTTGTATGTGAACAGTCTCTCCTTTAAAAACAGTGGTCGAAATATACTTTTCCTTAAGCCAGAGAATAAAATAAAATGCAAGGTTGTCTGGTACTATCCATCAAAAGGACACTTTGGAAAATGTCTTGTCCACTTCCCCATGGATGGAAACGCAATTAAAAAGTAGGCTATTCCCATTCTTAATCAAGTAAGATAAAATCTGTATCTTGTATTTGTGACCTGGATTAAATAAGTTGAATCCCTGTCCCCAGTGTCCTGTCATTATGTGCCTTAATCATCTGTTTTGAGTTAGCCTCAACTTCCCTTAACCTGTTCTGAGATTCTATTATGGCAGTGGTCAAATCCTTTTTATTCTACTCAAGTATTTTTTGTGGGGGGAGGGCAGGGGGGGGTTGTTAAAAGCAACATTTTCAGCACGTTTGTTTAGAAGGTTGTTAATATACATTAATCGTGGAATCTTTTTCCGATATTCTAGTACAAGGCAATTCTTGATAATGTCCTGGGTCAATTTTGCCCTCCATATTCCATACCAGATATTTAAACATGCCAGACTAAAAAAATCCTTAATATACGGAACACCCAGCTCTTTGTGTACGGTAGGCTATATATGGGGGTAGATTTTGTAACAGTTAACAATCTCCGTTAAAAAAAAAAAAAATTGGGTCTGGAGGACGGAATGCCTTGTTGCTCCCCATAGCGCAGCGCCATAACATGTTCCTGATAGACACTTACTTTTATACAATGCCATGATGGGTTTAATGCCCATTTTTTTAGAAAATCTAAAGATTACTTCTCTGATCTGGATAAATTTTAATTTCCATTTTTTTTTTTATATGGGCTCCCCAATGTCCATTTTCTGTATTTGTGAGGCCTAGATAGACAAAAGAGGTTGTTACTGCAATAGGGGCACTATCTATGTTGTGGGTCCTAGTCTTTATTTTTCTACTCCCATGCACCATCGTGAAGGTCTTTTTCAAATTCAACATCAAATCCTTCTCCTGCATACAATCGACAAATTTCTTGATTAGAAACTGCAGCCCGTTTGCAGTCCTTGATAAAAGAACTGCGTCGTCCGCATAGAGCAAAGTGGGTAGATCACGTTTGCTTACTCTAGGGACATCAGCATTTAGTTTTTGCTAAGTTTCCTCTACTCCATTAATATAGAAGGAATAAAGGGAAGGGCGAGTACACAACCCTTTCTGAATCCCCGTGTTTCCCAGAAGGTATTTGTGCATTCTCCTTCTATTCCATAACGAACTCTAGTGCTCAGTCGACTGTATATTTGTGAGAGATATACAATGATGTCATTTGGTGCTCCCATGTGAGTACATTATTCACATAGCTTTGCATGATTCACTAAGTCGAAGGCACTAGTAAGATCGACGAAACAAAGATGTAAATGGCCATTATTAACAAGTGTATATTTGCTGATTATAAGGTGTAAATGTACGCACTGTTCAATTGTCCATATCTCTCTTATAAAACCATACTAAGAGTCCATAAGGATTTTATTTTCGTCTGCCCATATTTCCAACCTCTCCAGGAGGATTCAACCCATCAGTTTAGAGGTTGTATAGAGGAGAGAAATAGGGCGATAACATTTAGCATTACTTCTGTCGCCCTTTTTAAAAATTGGAATGATAATGCTCTCAGTCCAGGTTCTTGGCACCAGGCCACCCGACATAGTGTTAAATCCTTTTTGTAAAAATGGGGCCCAGAGATCTGTATCCGTTTCAAAAACCTCGATGGGTACCCCATCGGGGCTTGGTGCCTTTCCGTTTGTTCATCTATCCAGGGCCAGTACTACCTCCTCCAAAGTGATACAAACTAGATTGGGGCATTCAAAGGTAATAAAATCTGTACTTTCTAAGGGTGTCAAAATACCATTTAAGTTGGTATTATCTGCCAAAGTAGAATTTTCATCTTCTGGGTTAATAACCTGACTAAAATAGCTTAACCACTCCGACGGCTGTACCAGACTCTCAATTTTAGCTGCAGTGTGATATTTAAAATAAGGCTGGTTAATCGTCTTCCAAGATAAAGAAGCATCCTTTGTGTTTGCAGCCTGGTTAAGATTTTCCCAGACATGATCTTGGATTTTCCTTTTTATAATGTACTCTTTGTATATCCTCCTCTGGGTGCTAATAAGTACACTATCTCTGGGCCTAGTTTTTAAAGCATTTTTAAGGATTTGCTAGCCTTTGTACATTGGGAATCAAACCAACTAACTTTCTCCTGAGTGTTCTTTTTACTCTTGCTTTTCAAACCCCCTGATATCGCAGAAGTAATATTGCAAAAAGCCCCAATAATCTGATGGTCAGTGGAGTCTCCCTTAATACAAATTTCCATTTCGTTTTTGCAATCATGCTTTAGTTTATCTACCAAGTCATTAGGATTCACTCCAGACCACTTAATGGTGATGCCATTCTCTCCTTTCGTTGATATGCAGGTTACTGAACAGGGCCCTTTCTGGGGAGTCTCATTTAGTTTAACAGTTAGACATAGAGGGTGATGGTCATTTTCACTACTTGATCCTGCCCAGATACAGAGGTTAGTATGTGATCAATGATTGAATCCTGTCCATGACCTTCATAGGTTGATAAACGAGGTTATCCCTCCGGGATAAACTGGTCCAATAATTCTAGGTTATATTTATGCATGGCCCCATTGACCATTTCACCATAAATGTTATGTGGGAAATGCGAGTAACTTTCACCAGACTCGTTCCCTTATCCACAATATTTTCCTTCTAAAATTCCACATTTCTTACTACTAAAATCATCAGCCCAAATCAAGAAACAATCACTTCTATTATTTTTTTATAAATGAATCAAGCTCCTTCTCAAGGGCCAGTATAACTTGGTTTCTAGTATTATCAAATACATTGTTATGAAAATTGTTTATTATTACGAAACATTGGTTATCCACAGATAAAAACCACAGGAATTGAAAATCAGATGAATCAGTATAGGCTTAAAAGTAAGTGGGCATGTGACGGAGACCAAGACTGCTAAACCCCCTTTAGCCCTTCCATTTCGAGAGGGGGTTGCTTGCTTGCTTGCGTATCAATTTTTGTGAAACCGTCAATGTGGAAGGGTTTCGTATGCCACGTTTCTAGCATGCAGATGATTTGACAATTGCTTAAAAAAATCCAACCAGGCTTCATCACTCAATCTCTTATTAATACCTGCAATGTTCCATGTTACCAACGTCTAGGTCTTCCATTTTGAATTTTTAGTTGATTTTAATACTTGATTTATTTTAGTAGGAGGATTGTATTCGGCAACAGGCTGTAGTCAGTCTAAATCACTACATCATCTGAGGGGTAGAAATCTATTTGACAAAGTAATTGATGTCACCCTATCCTCCAGGGCTAATCTATTTCCAGGGTGACTTACATGTTCCATGGCTGGTTTATAAAATAACCCTAAGGGGGCTGGGGTAATGACCTCGTCTGAGACGTTATTGACAATATCCTTCTAGTATGTAACTCCTCAAACAAAGATCTAACCATTTCTGGATTTTGAATAGAAACGACAACACAGTCTTCTTGGTAATCTTTTGACAGTTTCCCCACCGAGAATACTCTTTCTACCATGATGATATTTTGGGCCAAGAAATTTGAGTTAAAGTAGCAGTGTTTGGTAAACCAATATACTGCCTTATTTTTAGGTCTCCCCAACCCTTTTTGGCCCCATCCCTCAGCTCTGGGACATTTTTAAGAACCATGGTATAAGGTGTTGCCTCAGGTGGTAGGTGGAGGGATCTCTGGTGGGTTCTTGCAGTTTGAGAGGGAAGTTGAGTTTTGTCCATGTTTTTGTTCTTTGTTGTCGTATCCGCATTGCTGGAATTTGACAACCCAGGGTTAAACACCGTATGCCTAGTTTTTGTGGCCATAAGTTCTGCAATGTTGTGCCTGCCACCCGATGGTTGTAGTCCCGAAATACCTGGCAAAGTGTCATTGACAGTGGATGTTTCATTGTGTGCAGTCATTTTCCTGGTGAATCTGGCATTTGGACCAGTTGTACTGAAGCGATTTTCTGTTCGTATCGAATCTGTAATTAATTTTGAGATCTTGGCTGCATCACTCTTGATTTTTATTATAGCTAACATCAAGTTCCTTTCAATTGAGTCCTTTTTCCCATGTAGTTTTTCAAATAGTGTTTCCAGATTAGGCTGATGTTCAATGCTTGTGGAATCCCTTATGCAATTACTCTCTCGGTTAATAATTGAGGCTGTTCACAAAGAACTTTTGTTTTTACCTTCCGGTGGCTGTTTTTTTTTATTCACAAAGGTGATCGTTGAGTCTGTGCTCGCTGTTAAAACTGTTAATTCAAGAGGTATTGTGGACACGCAAGGCGCTATATTAGGATTGTGTATTTCGGCTATTATATCCTTTTGTTGAAGGTTTATGTCTGTACCAGGCTCTAATATTTTTTCACTCTATACTGTTCCTTCAGTTACTGCAGTTAAGGCTGTTTTTGGTAGCTGCTAGTCGCTCCTCAACGTTGACAATCTTGCTGTTAATTAAACCCATAGCGGTATTTAAATAATTTGTTATGAGTGCGCTCAGTCTTGTCATTTTTATTTTTACTGCCAGACGCAACTGCTGCACGTTTACGCTTTACCATAGTTATGAAATATGAGCGCCTCAATAAATAACCAAACGTGCAAATAAATCTCCCCGTGATTTTGAGGATCCTGTTTAACAATTTAGGGGGGGTGGACCAGCCCAGCCTCTGTCGGCCGCTGACGTGCACGCCCACACTGCGGGAGCCTGCAATGGTTTTTGAAGCTCCTCCTGGTAGCGAGACTTCTACAGCTCTCTATCAATATAATAAGCATGATCTATGGTCTTGGAGGTATTGTTTTGTAGTGATTGGTGGTGATGCAGGCGGCAGCAGGCTGCACGGAGATCTGGGTCTTGTTGTCCTGACCCTTGAACTGTGGTGGCAAAAACAAAATGTGTGCAGCTGAAAACGTGGGCTTCTGTGTTCTTGAAAGGGACAGGTGCTTCTTAAAAAGGTTTCCTATTTGGGAAAACGATGGGCGAGAGCAGTCAGCCACAAATAGGAGTTTGGTGCCTCTCTGATGTCCCCTCCTTATTGGGAAATATGAGGGGATTCCGCTCTCATACTCCCTCCTATTTGCAATTCGATTAGGTTTTAAACTCCATTTTTATTAGTTGAGAAGGCCTTGTTTTGCTAACCGTTTGTATTTGCAAATCAGTTTCTTTGCAACTGGAAAACACTTTTGTTCCTGAGGCAGTGTCTTCTATGTAGTTGACCAGGCTTTAGGCACCCTTCTGTTGATGAGTGGCTAGTGAATATTGGAATCAAATTTGATATTAAGTCATGCTGAATGTTTTTCTCCCTTTAATTTGGGCACTTTTCTGGAGGTCCGACCTTCATTTAGAGTGGGCAGTCTGATATGCTGGTGCTGGAATGGTTTCTTCATGGTTGGATACCTTTGAGTAGTTATGCTATAGCCTTGATCTTCACTCATGAAAACCTTTTTGTGGGACCCAGGATGAATTCTTTGAAGTAAGTTTGGCAAGATTTCGTGGTTATTTTAGAGTGAATGTTTTGGACAAGTTTTAGTAGTTAGTTACCTTAAAGAGAAAACTTCCATTCTGGAGTACTAGTTCCTTAGCTCAGGTCGACTTTCCAAAGTTGCAGGATTCCAGCAACTCTGCTTTCAGTTATGTAATAAACAGCTTGGTTTTATATTGTTCCCAGGTTTTAATTGTAGGCTGCAAGACCAATGTCCACCTGCCCCTCATTGAGCTTAACTGCGGGAGAACCTACCCTTTCCACAATACACTGACCTTTCTGGGCCAGGCCTGGGGTTCTCCTTATAGGCCAACCTTTTTGGCTGACCCACAATTGCAGACATGCTCGGTGTGGATAAACTCTGAAGTTCGTGAACATGCTCTATATAACACCATTTGACATAACATGTATGTCCTTTAAATTTGATTTAACCGCATGCGTGCGGGCGGAATTCCGCCCGTACGCTGAGTTTTTTTAAATCGCACTTTACGTGACGAGCTGGGCTCGTCATGAGCGTGCGAGGAGGCTACCTCATGACGAGCCCAGCTCGTCATGAGCGTGGAAGGGGTTAAGTAGCATTGCCCTATCAGAGGTCACAAATTTATGTTTACTTGAATGAAAGATTTCCTAGCTATCGTAATAGAAAGTTTCAATTCTATTTAGGACACAGAAGTGAGGATAAGGCTTATACTTTCTTAGCTTCTAATCACAGCAGCCTTTATCATAGTACCAAACATTGGAAGAAACTACATTTCCCATGGTACATAGGGGAAATCAAAGAGAAAACAGTCTATCCAATCAGGGCGCCTTTGGTTGTATAACGGTCCCCGCAGACACTCCTTACTCCTCTTTCTTCCTGTGAACACAACTTCTCAGTTTCTCCTGTTTAGTGTACTCCGATCCTAGAAAGAAGCACAATGAGAAATTTGAGGTACTCTCTTCTACGCCTGCCGGTTCGTCATTTCAATGACAGTACATCACAATCATAAGCATAACCATCATTTGAAATTTTTTGTGTAAACATCAATCAAAACGATAATTAAAGTTACCTTCAATCAATTTTTGCATCACTGAAAACCGTAGGATCTGACTCCTAATGAGGGTAGGAGGCAGTCCCTGGCTAGACTGGTGGGTTAATCCTTGCCGCCGTGTCCTTAATAGAATTGAAACTTTCCATTACAATAGCTAGGAAATCTTTCAATCTATGGCAGGACCCGGAAGCGAGGACTAGGCTAGTTTAAAGCTGGATCACCACTGCGATTGCCAGGGATGAAGCCGGTTTGAAGTAAAACCGTTTAAAAGTTGAGTCCGAAGACCAGTCTGCTGCATTGAGGATATCCTCTAAACAAGCCCCCAGGGAGAAGGTCTAAGAAGCCATGGCTCCCCTAACAGAGTTGGCGTCCAACTAGGAGATGTTAATCACCGCTTCCTGCATCACCCATTTATTTCATCTGGCAATCGTAGGGGAGGAAACCGATCTGTGAGGCTTGGTCAGAGCAATAAATAGTTGTTTCATCTTGGGAACGAAGCTCGACCGCGACCGCTTCGTACATTTAAAGGGGCCAGACCACATACAGTTTTGGCACACATTGAAACTCTGGATAAAACACCACTCTATAATTGCATTTTGTTCTTTGAGAAATGTGAAAAGTTATCCCATTTGGAGTAAAAATCCTACCTGTAATATCCAGAGCCCGCATGTCCAATACCCTGCGACAGGATATGAGGCAAAGCAGCATTTGCCAATTTCGCAGACAATTCTTTCCTGGACAAGTACCTATTGGACTTTATTCACGCCCCATAGTTCAGAATATCTAGGTTCTGGGGGAAGAGATAGCCTAATACCCCTTAGGAGTTTGCATACGCACGGGTGTTCCCCCACCTGGTGGTCATCTATGGGAAGGTGTCCCGCCGAGATTGCTGATCGAAAAGTATTAATAGACCTGTATGCTAAACCCTGTGAAGCCATGTGTGCTAAGAAATTCAGGATGTTCACAACCTCTGTCCCCACGGGATCCATTTGGTGTTGGAGACACCAGCATACCCATCTAGACCACTCCGATTTGCATTGTCTGTCCACGCCTTACCAAGGAGTGCGGAAGCCTCCACTGAAATTCCTGGGACTTTCCATCGTTCCCGGTAATCCTGCGTGCCATTAGCCGGAGGGATCCTGCCCCTATCGGGGATTGAGGATTGCCCTGGGTATCCCTAAGGAGATCTGGATCTAGGGTTAGAGGGACGGAAAATCCCAGGAAAGTTCCATCATCACTGGATACCAGGCTTGCGACCTCCAGACTGAAGTGATAACGACCAGATCCGCCCCTTGCCTGCACACTTGGTCCGACAGTCGTGTTATCAGCGCAAACGGAGGGAAAGCAAAGGCCCTTTCCAGGGTCCAGTCCTGGAGGAAAGCATCCTTCGCTCAAACGGAGGGAAAGCAAAGGCCCTTTCCAGGGTCCAGTCCTGGAAGAAAGCATCCATCGCTACTGCCAAGGGGTCTGGTCTCCAGCTGCAGAACCTCTCTGCCTGAAAGTCCAGGCGGGAAGCAAAAAGATCCATTGACAATGGGTCCCAACGTTTCTGAAGCCGCTGGAAGACTAAGATGTCCATTTTCCACAGGCTGACATCTCTAGTGATGGGAATGCCAATCCGCTATCTGGTTGGCTTGGCATGGAAGATTTTCTGCCGTAAGGGATATGTGATTAGACAAACCATAGAGTCCGGGCCAGGTCCGACAGGGCTTTTAGCGGGTACCTCCGAAATGATTGACATAACGGACCTCCGCCATGTTGTTCATCTTCAGGAGGACCGTGAATTGGACCTTGTCCTTCGTCCAGCACCTGAGTGCGAACGAACCGGTCATCAGTTCTAGGCAGTTTATATGAAGGGCTTGTTCGTCGGAAGACCATTTTCCTCTGATAGATAACTCACGAACACCCCACCCCAAGCCGCTGACATCTGATTCGATCACCAGGTCCGGTTGGGAGACGAAAATTGCCCTGCCGTTCCATGCCTCCATATTTGGAGACCCAACACTTAATTGCCTCCTCCACTTTCGCCGTGAGTGGGATCCGTTGGGAGTAGGATAAACCCTTCCGGAGGTGCATTATCTTTAGGCGTTGTAGGGTCCGGTAGTGAAGGGGTCCTAGAAAGATCACCTAGATGGGAGCCGAGAGCAGCCCCATTATGGGGGCTAGCTGTCGTAGAGTGATCTGAGGTTTAATCAGGTTTCTCCATAGCTCGTGTCTGATTTTGGACGATTTCTGGGGAGGGAGTATGAGTCGCCTCTACCGAATTCATAGGGAATCCTAGGAACTGAATGGATTGAACCGGGATCAGAGTGGATTTGTGCGTGTTGATCACGAAGCCCAGGGACTCCAGTAGGTCTACGGCCATCTGCAATTGGAGGGTTAGAGCATGAGGGCATTGATGCATAAAGAGAATATTGTCGAGATAGACGATCAGTCGTACCCCAAGTGCTCATAGGAACTCCGCCAAACACGTAAAACACCAAGGGGTGGATGAGAGTCGGAATGAAGGGAGCTAAAATAAAACACTTGGGATCCCCACTGGAATTGCAGAAAATGCCTGTGGGGCTGAAAAATATGCACAATCAGGTAGGCATCTTTAAAGTCCAAACTGACCATCCAGTCCGCGCTCCATAGAAGATCCCTGAGAAGGTGAATGCCCTCCATTTTGAAATCACAATATAGGAGGCACCCATTGAACTACTTTCGGTTGATCACTGGATGCTGGACTCCGTCCCTTTTCTCCACTAGGAAGATATTGCTCAGGAACCCGTTGGAATGTCTGGCAGTGGGGACGATAGCTCCCTTCTCCAAGAGATCTGCTATCTCTAAGTCGATCAGGGCTTGTTGATCGCTTGGGAAGACCAGAGGTCTGGGATCATGGGTTTAGACGGGGTCCCATTGAACTCGATGTGAAACCCTTGGACCGTTTGAAGGACCAATGCTTCTGACGACAGGGATTCCCAGTTATGCAAGAATAGAGCCAAACGATTCCCAAGCCTAAAGGTTTTCCATCCATTAGGTTCACACCTTGTGAACTGTTGTAGTTGCTGCCCCTGTGGCCACCTCTGCGACAGGCTTTCGGTCTGGTAAAAGTTCCCGAATTCTCTGGAGCCCTGATATTGGCCCCATCTGGATTCTCCTCCTCTGGAAGCTTGGTGTGTAGCCACCGTTCAAACGCCCCCTTCCTCGCCCGGCGGAGGCAAAAACACAGGGGTTAAATATTTTTTTAATGGAGGTTTGGGCCTTATCTAGGGAATTGAATGTATTAACAAACTTTCCCAGTTCCCGGATAAACTGGTCTCTAAAAAGATTACCCTGGGCAACCATGCCTGCCTCTGAGGTAGAAAGATCCCCTAGTTTGGGGTCGATCTTGATGATCAAGAATCTGCGCCGCTCTGTGTAAATCGTGCAGTTGGCATTTCCCACGGAGATTATTGCCCGCTGAGCTCAGCTAGACAAGGTTTCCGGAGCAGATCAGCGTGCCGGAGGCCTTCGCATTTTGCCTTGGGGCAGTTCCTCACCTCCTTATTCAAGGGCTTCCTAAGCCTGCTAGCCATGTAGGAGGAAACCTTGGGGGCCGGAAACTATTCTGCCAACCGCAGATGCAGTAGGTCATCCGTATCTAGTAGATCCACTGCCACAACCAGGTTTGGGTTGGCTAGTACTGAGTCCGGGAGGGGAGACCGGCTGGTGCGCCAGGGTCGGGCTGCTCCCTGTCGCCGTCAGTAGTATTCGGGGAGTCAGCCTCATCCCCTGGAGTACCTTGGGGGATGGTACTTGGGGTTTCTCTGAGAGCGCTCTGACCTGAGGGTTCTAGAACGGGCTGGGGGTCCATAAACGCCTGCTTCAGACGTTCAAAAGCTTTCAGGTCTACCCCTGACCCCTCTGTGCGCTTACGTTTGTCTGGATTATGTTTCCTCTAGAGACCTCACCACATCTTCCCTCTGGTTGAGGGGCTTCTGGGATTGGGCTTGCAGTGCTGTGAGTCTCCTCTCCAGGGGGGCCACCACCTGTGAAACTGCCTTGAGTATGGAGGCATCCATCAACTCGCAAAAATGGTCATCGATCGGGAGGCAAGTAACTTCCTCCTCTTCCATGTACTCGGCGTCCTCAAAGCTCTCCATTGAGGTAGCCTGAGGCAGTTGGGCAAGTTGGCTAGGTTGAACCTAAAGTATATCCCTGTGACAGGATTTATCAAAAGGTTTTAGAGACTTTCTCCCTTTATTTTCCAGGGAAGAACAGTAATCTGCCTGGGACTGTCCCACCGTATACCAATTATTTTACCTGAACACAGGTGTCTGTCTTCAGGCAGGCGCTCGCTACCACGCGTCGAATGCTGTATGCAGCTAGCAAATGCTCTAACGAGTAACGGACAGAGACACGAACCAAAAGAGATTAACCGAGGCAATGATCTCAGTAAAGACCTTCCCCTGTGTCAATTTCCGCTAGCCGGCCGCGCTTCACTGACAGCAGTGAGCGAGACGCACGCAGGGGAACAGGGGGTAGAGATGCACTGATCGCGTTGTAGGAAGAGTGCGGCGCCCCAGGCCGTAGGCTGACCGCACCGCGCGCAAGAGTTTGATCACAGAAAGTGACCGCGTAGGAGCTGAGAGACAGACTCCTGCGGTCCCTGAAGGAGAAAAACTTGAGTGGGTCACAACCAATAATCCCTGAGCTTGAGGATATCATTTTAGTCATAATGTATCCAACCTGAGGCGTCTGTACCTCTTTTTACCAGATCTACGAAATGACCATACACACTAACACACACTATAATGTTTTACAAATTAATGGCTAAAACGTCAGTATAGTTACTCTGAAACAATGTCCTAGAAGCAAACCACATAAAAAAACTCCGTTGGGTACCAGAAAATTAAAATCATCAATTTATTTCTTAAAAAGATATATGCATAATACAGTCTACACAATACATGAAATTAATACAAAATACAGTTAAAAACCAAAAAGTCGACGCGGCGTTTCGGTGTCTTGAGTGGATATGTACACCTTCTTCAGGACGGTTTTTATTAAAATAAAATTCACTCGTGATTTGAGGAATTTTAGGTAACAAATTTTTCCTTGAGGATATGGCTTCTTATTCCTTTAGCAGCATATCTTGCATAGTTTGGCAAAGAGTTTTTTACAATTTTTTCTTCACCTGAGTTCAAATATTGCAACACTCGTAAATACACGTTGTATCAGGGGTGACCACCGTATGGGATATATATTTTGTTAAAAACAGGTACAAGTTTCCTTATTAATAAAGTGCTTACTGCAGTCCCGTCTTATATGTGGGAAGGATGGCTGTTGATGTACCAAAGGAAGGGTCATGAGATATGCTTCCTTCTGCCGTTTGGCGGATATGTCCGTCGTCACTATTGTGATCTGATTTAAAAGCAGCGGCCTCCCTGTCACCGGTTCCTGATACAGCTTCTCGTCAAGAGTAATTTGTAAAACATTATAGTGTGTGTTAGTGTGTATGGTCATTTCGTAGATCTGGTAAAAAGAGGTACAGACGCCTCAGGTTGGATACATTATGACTAAAATGATATCCTCAAGCTCAGGGACTTTTCTCTTTTAAAAACTTATTCACCCTGTCCCATATCGGTTCAGAGGGTACCTCCCTTTTGTGTTTTGGTCACAACCAATAATCCCATATGTGGTATCAAGCACAATTAAGCTGCGAGGGCGAAAATTCTGTAATAAAATACCAGAAATACTGCACAAAACCATGCACAATAAAGGGAAACAGAGAGGACTTATCTGGATGCTGCTGGAGCAGTGAAGAAAGAGAAGGAAGGAGAGTCTGCGGGGACCGTTCTACAACCAAAGGCGTCCTGATTGTACAGACTTTTCACTTTGATTTCCCCTATGTACCATGGGAAATGTAGTTTGTTCCAATGTTTTGTACTTTGATAAAGGCTGCTGTGATTCAAATTGAAGAAAGGATAAGCCTAATCCTCGCCTCTGGGTCCTGCCACAGAATTGTAATCTGAAATGACATTCGGAACTAGGTGGGGAAAAGTATCCTTCACTCCCAGTACTATTACGCCTGCAATTGCGCAGGAGGGCTGCAAACCAACAGCTGTCTTGGCAAAAAGAACAATTTAGAAAATATTTGACAGTCTGTTCAACCATGCCACAGTCACTTAAGAGCATAGAATACTTGATGTGCAATGCATAAAAAATGAGGAGAGCACTGCAAAAAGGTGTATTTTCTTACACCACTTACTAAATACTCTCCGATCAACATGATTTAAAAAACATAAAAACTAGCCTCCCGACATTCTTTTCTTAAACTGCTCTCCCATTACATACCAAAAAATCAGGGCCTCCTGCCTTCTTCTAGTCTTCTGTTAGGTCATTTCTAGAGTGCATTTCAGCCCCATTTGTTTTTTGCTAAGAAGATCAGAGCAGCCATCGGCCTGAGCCATGTTAGACCCCCTGCTCCGTACTGGCTGCTTTTCTCAGTTCTTTAGGAGCCACAGGGTAGGAGGGCACTTGAGGGCCTACACTTCCACGCCTCCTTCAGGTCTTTAGAGATCCTGGAGAGTCACAGAGAATGGGTTCTAATGTGCAGCAAGGGAAAAAACGTTGTCCACTTCTAATACTAGGGCTTTCATTGTACTACATTGTCTATTGTTGTTGGTGACGTGATTTGTATATTTTAGCCCCGCCTCTAATTTGTTGACCCTCCCTTATGAGGTGCTGTTGAAACCCAGAAGTACAAGCCAATGGCTCCAGCTGCACTATGAAACTCCGCGACTAGTAATGTTTTTTGATTAAGTTGTTATATAAGAAATGTTCATTAATGATTTTTATCATGGTTTTAAGGATATTATTGATTTTATTGTTTTAAAGTTTTCATCTGAACTGTATCGATGTGCACTTTTATGGCAGCATTTGCTGAATAAATAATATGATAACAGTCAAATACAGGAATAATGGTGTGCTGCCAACATGTTATAAGCATATGTGTCTTCGCGGTTGTGTATACCTACCTAATAGTGCTCTGATGCAACTGCAGTATGTAAAAGCTTTGTGTTCTAGTTGTTAATGTCACTTTAAAATGTTGGCTAATTACATCAAATTGTTTACATTAATGTTTCCTTTTCAGCAAAGATACCCTCACAACATAGAAAAACTACAGTAACATTGTTTGTACTCTTTGGTTATTGTTGATCTATATTATTCACTTCACATTTAAAGTCTGTTAAATGAACATTTATTGATATGTCTTTCTTGAATCATAGGGAGCATGTTCCTGCCTCCAACCTCTGCATTTGGTGCTGGCATGTATTCTATTGCAATTTATGGTGGGCTGGTACTTTTTGGAATGTTTTTGCTGTATGACACTCAGAAAGTCATCAAACGTGCAGAGACCCACCCTATGTATGGAGTTGAGAAATTCGACCCTATCAATTCGTAAGTGTGAACTAATTTAAGTATGAAAAATCATAACGAAAATGTAAATGTGTAACAGGCGCTTAAGTTGGATTTAATTATAAGGAAATTAAAGTGAGACGGAACCATTTGTTTGAAACTCATAATTAGAAACCAGTGAAAGATGATGGTCATGCTTAGTGATGTCATGCAGACAAACGTTTTTTCTTTTTCCCCACCTTGTAGTGTGGGTGGTATGTGATGGAAAAATTGTGGCTTAAACTGCCATTGTATTGTGGGTGTATTTGCTGCATATTGTGATTAGTTCTTCTAGCTCTTCTCTCTGAAAGGCTACTGTTTTATGTCTAAGTATGTTCTTGAACGTGACGGGCGCTAGAGAACCGGCAAGCATGATGGCCGCACTGGAGTGAAGCTCCTGCAGTCCAGGCCCATCATCGGGCACTATCCTGCTCCAAAAGGCCACTGAATGCAGTGAAACATGAGACACTGTATTATAAGGGATGCCTCTCCACTCAGTGCCCCAAACGAGGAACATAGACATTTATTGGAAACTGCGATGGCGGAGTGAGGCCTCGCAGCAAGTCCTTCCCGCCTCGCAACAAATCAGCGGGCTGCCGAAAATGGCAGTTGCGTAGCACGGCAAGCTGAACTGCTCCGGGCCTCCCTGAGGTGAGTGGGTGATTACGGATTCGCTGCAGAGTGGGTGGGGCTTCCCACATCTCCCCGCACCCATCAGACGGGGAAATTCCTAATTGATCAGACCCCCGAGGGGCGGAGGTGCCCTCGGCACTTGCCGACTGATGTCGCCTGTGGGAGGCCGGATCCGATTGCTCCTGCTCATGGGCACAGACTGGTGCATCAGGAAGGGGCTGTTTGAGACGTTCTGGCTGGGGCACACAGGGGACCTGCACCAGCTTGTTGATTTGCCTCCCTTTATAGTGGGATATTTCCTGAACTGGCCGCCCCTCCCCTATCTAGACGATTGACTTATAAAAGCAAACGCCCACAGCACCTGTGTTCAACACACACTCCTGACAATACAGTTGCTTCACACTCTGGGATTCACCGTAAATCTAGCCAAATCCCATCTCCAACCGTCTACAATGCAACAATATTTTGGGGCAACAGTGAATACTTCCACAGCCCTAACATAACCCAATCATAGCAGGATAAATGCTATACAAACCCTAGTTCAAAGATTTCAGACACAACACTCACTACCAGCAAGAGTGTTCATGCAGCTGTTAAGAATGATGGCATCTTGCATTTTCCTAGTCCCTCATGCAAGATTGCAAATGCGCCCATTACAAGAATATCTAGCACGTCAGTGGAACCAAGCTCAAGGTCAACTAACAGATCTGGTGTTGGTGGACGACCGCACCCATCGCTCTCTACAGTGGTGGACCACAAAAAATCTTTCGAAAGGACTGTCGTTCCTCGAGCCAGTTCCACAGATGGTGAGAACAGATTCGTCGCTCACCGGCTGGGGAGCACATCTCCACAACCATACCATTCAAGGTTTATGGACCTCTCAACATAAGCAATTCCACATCAACTACTTGGAATTGTTGGCAATCTCTCTAGCGTTGGAGACTTTTCAACAGCAACTCCTATGCAAAGCTGTCCTAATTCGTACAGACAACACAACAGCAATGTATTACATACAAAAACAGGGAGGGACACACTCTCCAGTTATCCCGTCTAGCACAGAGCATCTGGAGGTGGGCCATTACACGAAAGATATACCTCCTAGCAGAACACCTACCAGAAGTACACAATCAAATAGCGATCTGCTCAGTCGTCAAACACAACAGATCTACGAATGGGAACTTTATCCTCAAGTTCTTCTTCCATTCTTTCACATGTGGTGACAGCCAGAAATAGATCTGTTCGCCAAACACCAAAACGCAAAATGCCAAACCTTCGCATCCAGGTATCCACACCCATTGTCCAAAGGCAATGCGCTATGGATGAATTGGTCAGGCAAATTTGCTTACGCTTTTCTGCCTCTCTCACTCATTCCATTGCTAGTGAGGAAACTCCAACAGCATTACCTCACAATGATCCTCGTGGCCCCAACGTGGGCAAGGCAACCATGGTTCGCAACTCTGCTGCAGCTATCAGTAGTACCACATCAAAAGCTGCACCTCTCACCTAAGCTTCTCACTCAGAACATGGTGACATAAGACATCCAGATCCCAATCAGCTCAACCTTGCGATTTGGCTCCTGAAATCCTAGAGTTTGGCTACCTCAATCTCCCGCCAGACTTTATGAACATTATCAAAGATGCTAGATGCCCTACAACAAGGGCATGCTATGCAGCAAAATGGAAGAGGTTTGTCATTTATTGCTCTCACAACAAAATTGAACCACTGGATGTTTCCATTCAAAATATCATCTGTTACCTTTTGCATCTACAACAATGTAACCTAGCGTATACAACTATAAGTCTACATTTAGCTGCCATAGCGGCCAACTGCAAAACCCACAACATTTCTTTGTTTAGAGTTCCTGCGATAAAAGCTTTTATGGAAGGACTTCAAAGAATAATTCCACCAAGAGCTCCAGCCCTCTCCAGTGTGGAATCTCAATATAGTCCTGACCAGACTAATGGGTCCCCCATTTGACCCTTTACACAAAAGTGAACTGCAGTACCTTACTTGGAAAATAGCATTTTTAGTGCCATCTCTCAGAAGAGTGAGCGAACTCCAGGCATTAACCATATAAGAACCATTTTTACAAATCCATCATTACAAAGTGGTTCTTAGAACAAACCCAAAATGTTTACCCAAAGTAGTATCTGCCTTCCATTTAAACCAGTCTGTTGAACTACCAGTGTTCTTCCCTCAACCAGACTCGGTGGCAGAAAGAGCTCTACACACCCTCGATGTTAGAAGAGCATTACTTTACTACATTGAAAGAACAAAATCCTTTAGGAAAACCAAACACCTTTTTGTAGCTTTCTCCCCACCTCATAAGGGCTATGCTATATCAAAAACAGGAATTGCAAGGTGGATTGTAAAGTGCATACAAATATGCTACCTTAAAGCCAAACGCACATGAACCATTTCCCCTAGAGCTCATTTTACACGTAAACTAGGGACATCTATGGCATTCTTAGGTAACATTTCCCTAGATGACATATGCAAAGCAGCAACTTGGGCCACGCCTTCACAAAACACTATTGTGCAGATGCGCAAGCAAAACAACAAGCTAGTGTGGGCCAGGCTGTATTAAAAACACTTTTTCAAACTACTGCAATAGATACAGATAACCACTGCTAAGGAGGATATTGCTATATAGTCTATGCATAGCGTACAATCTGCAGCTCATATGCCTCGAACGGAAAAGGCTACTTACCAGTATGCATCTGTTCTTGGCATCTTGAGCTGCAGAGTTGTACACACCCACCCTCCATCTTGGGTACCTCTATCTGATCCAGTATTATCTTAATTAGATACATCACGCATTGACCTCTTTATATTTCTCACTACTCCATCTAACCCTACTGGCAAAACAATCTAACGATGGGGCCGAAGCTTATGCGCACTGTCGACCGAAGGAGGAGTCACCAACCTTGTGACTACAAGACTTCTTCAAAGACAAAAACAACATGCAAACATGAAGCCCAACACCAGATGGCGATCTATGCATAGTGTACAGTCCTGCAGCTCTACATGCCTAGAACAGATGCATACTGGTAAGGAGCATTTTCCTTATATCTCGTGAGGCCCAATTTTCTACAGAGGAGCCCACCCCATTGAAGGTATTTCTATATATTAGACTTCGCCATAGTCTGAGCGAGGCCACTTCTGATTTCCCTCAGGGGCCTCCAACTCTCAGTACACTACATGCCCTCCTACAAACTACGACTCCTACATATGTGATCTAAATGCTCCACAGTAATGTACAGGCTAAGGGAATGGAAATTCAGGGCGTTCACAGCTTGGATGGGATAAAGAACTGAGGACGCCTCTGACTGACTAACAATGGCTATACTGCAGTCAACAAACCGGTCAGATCACGACTAGCAGTTACTTGCGCATTGTACACTTTAAATATCCGCACCAGATCTATTACACCGCAGCCAGATTATATAGATACCACCTGCGCTCTGACGACATGTGTGATAGGTGCAGAGTGCCTGGGGCTGATATCCTCCACTTGGCATGGTGGTGTGCATGGGTTTGTGATTACTGAAAAGGTATCTCTGATGCTATGACACAAATTCTAGGCCTTCACTTGACACTCACCCCCATTATGGGTCTGCTGGGCTATGCTGAGGCTATTGCAGCCCCCTTAAGAAAATGTGCTTCACTGGGGTTGCAATTGGCAAAACGCAGAGTTGCGTGCAGATGAGGAAGAGGACTGGCACCTATGTTCAAGGAATGGTTGGGAGATCTTAAATACTGTAGAGACCAGCTGACAATGTATGCAGAGCTACTACTGTATTCCTTGCAACAGAGAGATCCCCCATACAGATCCGGCAGACGTCCCCTGAAATAAGCTTTTTCTGGTATTGTCTAAAGATGTAATGTGATTATCCTGTGATGTTCTATTTTTTCTTATTCAGGGTACTGACACAATGCTAAATGAACAACAAGGCCTGATGATGGTTCTTTTTACTTAGGTTGATGGGCCAGATGCTAATGTAGGCTAATGTGTCAATCATATTGCGATTGGACTGGGCAAATCTGTTGTTGAACGGTAGAATAATTGTCTCGGATGCACACTGTTGCTGTTGAATCACGATGATAGAGCACATGTGTTTGTTATGCATGTTTGGAACCTGGATTAACCATTGTATGTATTCAATAAAGAAATAAAAAAACAAAATATAATATGGAATACGCTATAACTTGCTAGATTGCAGGGGCAGTGTACACTATGGACAACACTACATAGCCGATTCACAGAACAGTATTTTGTAGACCATATCTAAGTTTCATTTAAAAAGGAGTGTTCAGAAAAAAAGTTTGTGTGTCTTGACCACACAGTTATTTTTGCTGCTAGTGAAGGTTGGAAATCGTTAATTTGTTTGTCTCCCATGGAGCTCAAAATGCAGATGTCATGATTCTTGTGCGGTTCTCTAAGTTACATTCATTTAAGAGGACTTATGTACCATTCGGTTTTGAGAGACTTGGGATCCAAGGTCCAAAAGACTGAAGCTTCAATAAAGGGTTGTCCATAAGTCGGATCCCTGTTTAGAGGGCCATGGGGCAGGCAGGGGTTACTGGGCCCAGTCGTGAGGGTTGAGGCCTTTTACTCCTGATGGGTCTCTAGTTGGCACAGGTAGGTACTTGTGACATATAGGGACCCTTGCCTGTAGTCAGGGTAAGGGGATACACTCCTAAAATAACCCCGGCTCACCCCCTTGGTAGCTTGGCACGAGCACACAGGCTTATCTCAGAGGCAGTGTGTAAAGCATTTGTGAACACATACAGTAATCAAGTGACACTACAGATGGACACCACACAAGTTGTATATTAAAAATAAGTATTCTTTATATAGATTTAACACAAGACCATAAACTACAAAAATCCACAATACTGTACTTCAAATGGTAGTTTTAGCTTAGTTCTCTTTAGTTCTTAAAATGCTACACTTTGAGTCAATGTAACTTAAGGTGCGACACGCAGGGCAACAAAAGTGTTGCAACGATGGAAATGCGGCAAAATCCGGTGCAAAGAAATAAAGACGTTCAAGTTCCTCCTGATGCGACACGCTTCTCCGATGATGCGAGAAGTCTCGGCTCGATGTGTAAGCTGCAGCGGTGACACCCTTGTTCCGTGATGCGACACAGCGACTTTGGCGGCGACACTCTTCTCCAATGTTGAGAGACGCTTCCGCTCGATGCGACAACTGCAGCAATGACATCCTTGCTCACTGATGCGACGGCAGCAGCCCCGACGGCGGCACGCTTCTCCGTGGATGCCAGGCGCTTCTTGTGATGCGGTGCAATGCGACAACTACATCGGCAACATCCACGATGCGACGGCAGCAGCAGTGACGGCGACACGCTTCCTCTTCGTTGCGATACTCTTCTCTCGTGTGGTGCAATACGACAGCTACAAAGGCGACATCTATGATGCGATGGCAGCAGCAGCGACGGCGACACACTTCTTCCTCTTGAGTCGCGCTTCCAGCTCCTTGCGACACACAGTCCCTCAGAAAGCCTAAAACAGCAGCAGGCACTTCCAAAGAACTCTGGGGAGCTGGGGGTTGAAGTCTGTTGTTCCTGAGACTTCAGTAGGAGGCAAGCTCTTTTCTCAAGCCCTTGGAGATCCTTCACAAGTTGAATAAAGTGCACACAAGTCCTTTCTCCTTTCTTTGGCAGTCAGACAACCACTGCAGGCCAATCCCCCAAGTAGCACTTCAGCTCTCTCCTCGGTTTCTTCAGGTTCCTCTCCTCAGCAAAGGTTTCTTCTTGTAGTCCGAAAGTCATCTAATTTCTTGTGATCAGGGTCCCAAGATTTATACCCCCAAATCCTTTGTCCTTTGAGGGCAGAGGGGCCTTTGCCTAGTCCAAACCAGTTCTGGAGCACTTTGTTTACATGACTCCTTCTTTCCTTTCACAGTGCAGGGCAGAAACATCAGACGCCCCACAGGAGGAGGAGCCAGCATTGAAAGCACATCCCTGTAGCACTCTGTTGACATGATTCCTTCTCTCCTTTCACAGAGCAGGGCAGAGACATCAGACGCACCACAGGGGGTGGAGCCGGCATTGTGGAAGGCAGGCACAGCCTTATTCAGGTCCCAGGTGCAACTCCTCCCACCCATCTAGATGCAGATCTCTCTATTCACCACTGGGTTGACTCATCCTGTCTCTTGGAATCCCCCAGCCCTGTCACTCAAACTCCAGACGAGGAATACACAACCTAGCAGAGGCAGGCTTGGATAGTTAGACAAGAAAATACCTACTTTCTAAAAGTGGTATTTTCAAACACAGAATGTTAAAACCAACTTCACTAAAATATGTATTTTATCATTCTGAATTCAGGCATACTAAACTTGGATTTCTACCATGTTCACGGAGTCAGTTAGGATTATCAGATGTAATAATCTAACTGCCCTTTCAGGTCTATGGAGAACAGGTAGCCTTGCAATAGTGAATAACTATATGTCTGATATGAAGAAAAGGGAAGGTTTAGGGGCTGGCAAGTGGTTGAACTTGCACAGTCAGCATGGCAGTAACAGACTGCACACAGACTCTGCAATGGCAGGCCTTAGACACACTTTTACAGGCTGCTTCTGCGTGTGGCACAACCAGTGCTGCAAGCCCACAAGCAGCATTTGGATTACCAGCTATTAGACCTGACATCATTGGCGTGAGTCTCCCTTCCATTTTGACGGATTGCCTCCTCTCTTTTGATATGTTTTTGCTGGATTTATGCTTTGGGCACTGTGCCACTGCTAATCAGTGCAAGTGCTCCCCATGTTAAATTGATATACTGATTGGATTCAATGATTGGGTTATTTGATGTATCTGTCAGCCCCTAGTACAGTGCACCAGGTGTGCCCAGGGCTTGTAAGTCAAATGCTGCTGGTGGGCATCCCCTTTTGTATCGCTTTGTTCGCCCTAAGTGTGGCAGGGTATGCTCAGACGTGAGTCCCTTGCTCACTTGGCCACTGGATTCAAGATAGCCTGGCTGATGAGGATTATGAATCCGAAACCGGTCCCAGGATGCTTGTTTCCGGTCCATGGAAGACATGGCTTGGCAGTTCGGGCTGGACTGTTGCCATGAGGCACAGGGTCAGACTGATTTGCATATAGCCATGTCTGAAATGGGGTGGCTAAGTGAGCTAAAGAATGGTGATGGATTAAACCCAGATCAGTTGACTGGGGGTGAGTGTTTGATTTGCTCAAACGCTCCGTCCATCATCCCCTTTTGTATCGCTTTGTTCGCCCTAAGTGTGTCAGGGTATGCTCAGATGTGAGTCCCTTGCTCACTTGGCCACTGGATTCAAGATAGCCTGGCTGATGAGGATTATGAATCCGAAACCGGTCCCAGGATGCTTGTTTCCGGTCCATGGAAGACATGGCTTGGCAGTTCGGGCTGGACTGTTCCCATGAGGCACAGGGTCAGACTGATTTGCATATAGCCATGTCTGAAATGGGGTGGCTAAGTGAGCTAAAGAATGGTGATGGATTAAACCCAGATCAGTTGACTGGGGGTGAGTGTTTGATTTGCTCAAACGCTCCGTCCATCATCCCCTTTTGTATCGCTGGTGGGCTTGCAGCACTGGTTGAGCCACCCACAGAAGCAGCTTATAAAGTATGTCTCAGGCCTGCCATTGCAAGGCCTGTGTGCAGTCTAGCACTGCCATGTCCACTTGGCCAAGTGCACCCACTTGCCAGTCCCTAAACCTTCCCTTTGCTTCATATTAGACACCCCTATGGTAGGCCCAAGGGCAGAGTGTATTGTAAGTATAAGGTAGGACATGCTCTGATGTGTGTAGCATGTTCTAATAGTGAATTACAGCCATTTTCGTTTTTCACTATTGAAGGCTACCTGTTCTCTTAGGTTAGAATGGGCAGTTAGATTATTACACTCTTCTAATCCTAACTGACTCGGGGAACGTGTTAGAAATTCGGATTTGGTATGCCTGAACTCAGAATAATAAAGTACATATTTTAGTGAAGTTTATTTTAATATTCTGTGTTTGCAAATACCCCTTTTAGAAAGCAGGTATTTGCTTGCCTAACCATTTGAGCCTGCCTCTGCTGGGTTGTGTATTCCTTGTCTGGGTTTGTGTGTGACAGGGCTGTGGAATTCCAGGAGACAGGCTGGGGCAGCCTAGTTGTAAATAGAGAGATCTGCCTCTAGATGGGAGGGAGGAGTTACACCTGGGACCTGAATAGGGCTGGGCCTTCCCTCTACAATGCTGGCTCCACCCTCTGTGGCTAGTCTGATGTCTCTGCCCTGCACTGTGAACGGAGAGGAGGAATCATGTCAACAGAGTGCTCCAGAGCTGTATCTTCCCTCCCCTGTGCTGGCTCCACCTCTTGTGTGGTGGCTGATGTCTCTGCCCTGCAAAGTGAAAGGAAGAAGTCATGTAAACAAAGTGCTCAGGAACTGGTTTGGACTAGGCAGAGGCCTCTTTGCCTTCAGAAAACAAAGGATTTTTGGGTATAAATATTGGGACCCTGATCCCAAGAAATTAGATCACTTCTGGAACAAGAAACCTTTCTGCCAAGGAGAAGAACCAAGGAAGTATAAGGAGTTTGGACTGCCCCTATGCCAGTGTGCTGTTTGCTGGGTTGGCCTGCAGTGGTTGTTTCATTGCCAAGGGAAAGGAGAAGGAACTTTTTAAGGACTTTCATCTACAGAATATTCTCCAAGGGCTTGAACTGTGCTTGCCTCCTGCTGAAGTCTCAGGGACAAAAGACTTCACCTCCAGCTCTCTCCTGGATTTCCTTGTTGGGAATTCTGACTCCAGTCACTTGCGTGCCGCTGGGAGCTGGAAGCATCGAGAAGAAGCGTGTCGCCTCAGCTGAGATCATCGCAACGCCGGAGAAGCGAGCCTTCGTCCCATCTCCCTGGAAGCGTGTGTTAATCGAAGCTGCCTGTTGTCGCATCACCGGAGAAGCGTGACTCCATCGAGAAAGTCTCCATCGCCTCACCGGAGAAGCGCGTCGCAGGACCTGTCGCGGCTCCAAAGTACAGAGTCATCTCAAGGCTGCCAGGGCGTCATCGCATCGTCATCGCCACATCAAGGGCGCCATCTTCCCGCATCGCAACTGGATCATCGCATCGCATCAAGGCGCCATCTTGAGCACCCCAACGGGCCCGCACACCGAGAATCTACACATCACCTCCGCACCGGTAAGGCTCAGAACGAGTCCCCTACGCTGCTCAAGCATTGAGGAATGACGCAACCGTTCTCCCGGGTCACGGAACCGACGCATCTCCCCTTGTGCGAGCCTTTTGTTCACATTGCATTACGCATCCAGGTACTTTGTTGAGAACTTTGTCGCATTTACCAACAACTTCAACTAAGAGACTTTAATCATCTTTTAAGCAACCTTAAGTGTATTATTGTGGATTTTTGTCGTTTGTCGTCTTGTGTTAAGTCTATATAAAGAATACCTATTTTTATAAAACCTGTGTTGTGTCCATCGTGTTATCACTGCATTACTGTGTATATTCACAGATGCTTAACACACTACCTCTGAGATAAGCCTGTCTGCTCGTGCCAAGCTACAAAGGGGGTGAGCAGGGGTTATTAAGGAGTGTAATACCCTTATCCTGTTTAAGAAGTAAGGGTCCCTATTTGGACAAAGGTGATAACCATTGCCAACTAGAGACTCCCAGATCTAACACCAGCCCTGGGCACTCCTGGTGCACGGTACTAGGGTCTGACAAGTAAACCAAACAAGCCAATCATGGAATCACTAATCCATATATCAATTTACAATAGGGAGAGCATATGCACTTAAGCACTGATCAGCAGTGGTAAAGTGCCCAGAGTCATAAAACATCCAACAGCAGGTCAGAAAAATAGAGGAGGAAGGCAAAAAGTTCAGGGATGACCCTGCAAAAAGGGCCAAGTCCAACAGCCTGGGTCCTGATCTACTATGGATTGTGAGCAACTGGGCTAAGTACCACTTCAGCACCTGACTTTCAGATTTAACTTGGTCCGGCCAGTCCAAGGCTCTCTCAATGGAGAGGTGGATACAGGTAGTGAACACAGGCTCTCATTACTTAAAATAAGAGCAGCAGCAATGAATTATAATCCAGCCAAATACTCACTTTTAAGAAAAAAATAAGTAATTTTATTTTACCGCTACCAACACAGAGAAATACGACATTCACAAATACCTACACAGTCCACCTGAGGTCAGGGCTCAAGAGTTTCATAGGCAGTTCCCTTTGTCCCACTCCCTCTGCGCTCTAGGGAATGTGGTCATTTCCCATTCACTTAAGGCAGCATCCAAGGTAAGCCCTACTAGTTGTCTGAGTCTTAGTAGTCCACTCCGTCGCTGTATCAAAGTCAAAAGTGTCCCAGCGCCACAGCGGTATCTAGCAAGCTAGTTCTCCCCGGGACAGACTGCCGGATTCAGTCCTTCCCATACCTGCAGGATCAAAGCGTCCATACTTCCTGAGCACAACCCCTTCTGCGGGTTCCATAGGAGCAGTGGCTGGTTCAGGAAAGTTTGCAGCGCGTGGCCGAGACGGGCTGCATTTGCAGATACCAGAGTTCCTCACGTATGGTTGCATATCTGCAGCATCTAGAGGTTCATTGCTACTGCTCCTGGCAGGGTAAGTCTTTGTTCCATCCCACGATGGAGGAGGGGGAGATGGTGCAAAGTTCCGGATGCTGATCCCTCATCCTGTTGTAGGTGCATAGTGGTTCCCATGGTGGTCTCACTATTCCTTCAACGGTTCCCCTGCACCCCCCACAGCATAGAGTGTGTCTCTATTTCTGCTGTACATGGGCACCAACACCAACGGCACAGAAGAGGCCTGCACTGTGGCCCCTTCTGGAATTCATGGTTGCTGGCTCTTCACCAAGCAATGGTTTTGGTGAACTCTGCATGGCAATCCGTCCACGGTAGCCCCTCCAGGCATATGGGGTCACGCCCCCTCACTGCACACTGGCTCCGGCCTGATCAGAACTGCTTAACAGTTGACCATATTTGAGGTCTCAAGCTCCCCTTCTATTAGTCAGTTTCCAGACACCAAATGTTATTTAGGTTCTGAGTCTTTGAAGTTTGTTGAGGGTCTTTGGAGTTTGTTGAGGGTCGGCTTCATTATAAAGTGCTGAGTCCTCTGCCCTCGCTTCCTCTTGATAGCAGTCTGTCACAGCAGTAGGGACTCCAAAGCTAATAGCCCCTCAACACTGGCCATGAGAATGGCTAGAGTGCACACCGGAATGTCCACTCCAGTGATGTGTGTATCAAAAGGTAATTTTGAAATTTGAGCCTTGGGTTTGGAGAGGGGGGGGGGGGTGCAGGGCCCTGGGGTCTTTATTATGATATATTTGTAGAGGGGGCCCCATTTACTCAACTCCAGGTCCCCATCCTTTAGGGCAAAATATACATTCAATGGGAGGGGGGCATGCTGCCCCCGTACTCAAGCCTCTATTGCGCCCCCATCCCCTGGGGCCAAAATACTTCTAGAAGGGGGTGCCCCTCCCCGTGATATCTGCCACAAGATCCCATGCCCTGGGCGTCTATTATGTACAGTGTCCTGGAAACCCAACCCCGGGACGCTGGTTCCCTGCCCAGGAGAGTGTGGGTACACCCTGCCCACACACTCACATGCAGGGAACTCCACTTTGTTTTCACCCAGTAGGAGGAGTTGATAAATGCTGCTACCACCTGGGCAGGAGTTAAGTAAAGGTGCCGGCTCCCACAAGTACCCAATATGGCTCTGGCCGTCTGATGCCACAGGTCGTTGGTAGTGGGTTTTTTTTTTGGTGTCACAGGTGGGCACTACGTCACCCACCAGAGACCTCGATGGATGCGGTCCCAAGTGCTTACATACTTACAGCCCCCTTCCTTAATTTAAAAAAAGTCTGTAGGGATAGGGGCCCCTAATGGCTCTGGGAGGAGGCTGACTGCCCTACCTTATATAAATGTTTTTTTTTTTTTTAATTAAAGGCCCTAGGTTATGGCGTCCCCAAGGCTGTTAAGGCTCTGGGAGAGGACTAGGCACCCCCATCCCCTTCATTTATTAAAACAATTCCCTGCTTGGGGGGGTGGGGAGGTCCTGGAACCCCTAGTAGCTCAAGGAGGGGGACTGGGCACCCCTCCCTTTATTAAAAAAAAATGTGGTTCCCGAAGAATTGGGTCCATTGAGCCTGCAAAGGCTTAAGGAGGGGGACCGCATGCTCCCCTCCCCTTACTTTTTAAAAAGTAAGATATGGGTATCCTGGATGGGCACTGGGACATCAAATATACATCTTTGAAAAACAAGAAATGGGATAATAATTGAGTGGAAAGAGCAGTTCATTTGCTGTTCACTGCTTCTAAGAAGGGGTGCCCCATAATGCCCTAGAACATTATAAAAACACATGTATGTTTATGGTGCCCATAGAAGCGACAGGGGCACCACCCAGCATGTTTTTTAATGTTGTGGGTGGCTGCAGGAAGTGATGCTGCCACCCAGCAATATTCGAGAAGAAAAAAAAAAGTATGTCTCATGACACCAGGAGAACTTACCATATTTTTTAAAAGCACTCCTAGCTGGAACTCTATGCTCTTCAGCTGGAGCAAAAGGCCCTTGTGTGGTTGTTTATATTACCGCATCTTCAGTGCTGAAGAATGTTAAAAGAAATAATCAGACATGTTAGTTTTTTTTAAATGTCAGTGTTTCTTTAAAAAATAATTTGTCCACAAAATGTAATAATAAAAACTGTTAAGAGAGACTCAGAGAAATGTTTTTTATTAAAACTTTATTAAACATTTCTATAATAATCACTATTATTAAACATTGCGTTGTGTGAGTTACTGAAATATACTTAAGTTAAAAAATATTGGGGTTTTTTAGAGAAAGATGATAATAGGCTCACTTTTTTATATTTTGGTTTTGGGACACTTTAGCAATGTAAGTAAGTTTGAGTGCAGCCAAGACCAACGAGACCAACCACATGCAGCGCATGCCAAAGGCTGTGCAAATCGGTGGGGTTGGCTGTCTGCGAGGTGTAGGCCAATCACTGATCTCCCCTGCCACACTCCCACGTGGACAGCCAAAGGCCATGAACGACGGGGGTTGGTTTTATGTATAGTCATAAATATTACTTTGTTTAAAAAAAAAAGTAGGAATTCACTGGAAAAAAAACAAAAGTTAAGTTAGGTGAAGGTTTCAGTGGCAACATAACCTTTTAAAATCGAAGAAATCACTGATTCGCCGGTTATAATTAACTCTCTCCCTCACCTTGCACTACTAATTATCCCACATATTACATCACTCATGACATGCTCTATGACATAATTGATAACATCGCTGCATCATTTACATTGACTTCATGGCATGGCAGAAGCTCAAGTTATAGTTACCTTACGGTAGGAGAATTAGTTAATAGAGATAACTATAACTGGTGAATTTCACTGTTTTTTTTTTCAAGCTTAAAACTTTATGCTGGCATTGAAGTATTCCCCTAACTATAATTTTAACCTTTGACTTTTTCATTGGAAAAAATATATATGTGTTAGTGTGTGTGTGTGTGTGTGTGTATATGTATTTATAGAAAAAAATTAAATGTTTAAAGTAACGTTATAGTTAGGTGCATTTGATAGTGACATAAATGTTTTGAACTAAAAAAACAGAAAGTCACTAGTTATAGTTAGCAGCATTAACTATAGCTTGCACCCCTGCCATGCCCTGCTTATGACCTCATATATGACGTCACTCACGACATGTTCTATAACATAATTTATGACATTACTGATGCTGTGCACCCCCCCTCCCTGAGCCAATATTGCCCCTCCCCTGGGATCAAACATTATATTTCATAGCAGGGGGCACTCTGCCCCATCGCTGGACCTATTTCGGCCCCAAGGTTCCCATCCACCAGGACCTGCTGACATATTTATGGGGAGGTGGGCACGCAGCTCACCCTCCCCGGGCTGATTTCATTTCTGGGGACCCCATCTCCTGGGGCCTGACACCCTTAAAGGTGGGTGCCGTAGTACCCCTTCAGGGCACCCACCATAATCTCATTGGAGGCCACTGGGGAGCCGCAAGGCCCCTGTGAACCCAGCTGGCTCCCCCATCCAGTGGGTGCCGGCATTGCTCAACCGCTAGGGAGCAGCCTCTCATGCTGCTCCCTCCAGGCAGGAGTAATATTTAGAACGGAAACCGATTTTTTTTGTTCTAGCTCCCGCCCTTTTAGAGCAGACTTGGTGTTTGTGTTTGCTTACGGGAGATTTAAAAATCCTCTCACCAAGTGAGAGCAAACACATGTAATTGCGGGCAGGGAAACTGCTATGTACCTGGGATGGGCTTGTGGCCTCCCTCCCTAAAGTAATTGGCCCTGGAGGTAGTTTCCCCAGTATCTTTTGAGCCTCTCCATTTTGTGAAGTTTCGTCCGAGAGGTGGGCTCCCAGGGCCTTTGGAGGCAATCCTTGTATAAGATAATCTCAGGGCCGTTTCTGCCATTAGGCAAGACTAGGCGGCCGCCTAGGGCGGCAAAAGGGCTAGGGCGGGAAAGGGGGGGAATTATTTTTTAATTTGAAGGCAGTGAGTGCAAAGCAAACGCACCTGCTTACACATGCTGCGCAGCGCACCCTAGCATAGTGGTGTGTGGAGCGGCCGGCGGTACGAGTGTATACACACCTTCTCACTCCGCTCTCTGTTAGTCGCAACTTCCTCCCAATGTTCTCACAGAATCTGCTGCTCACGCTTCTCTCACTGCTCCCCACACTCACACACTCACAGCCCTTGCCCCCCCTCCACCTCAAGCGTCTGCATCCGCTATTCCACTGTGTATGTATGTGTATGTAGTGTATATTGTAAAGCGCACAGCTACCCCAACGGGGCGTCCCGGCACTGTATAACGCTGTGGAACCCTTCCTGGCTCTCCCTGTGAGATGCCCCTCTTGGGCACCCCCAAGGTGAAGCCAGGCATCTCAGTGTTGTAGGGGCCGTTGTGGAGATTAAGCAAGCTATTGCCCAGAGTTGCAGCGTGGGACCCATGATTAGAGTAGGCGTTAAGGCGAGAATTATCGAGTCCGCCTGCCACGTCGGGACTTGAACCCTGGTCCCCGGACATTGAGCCCAAGACCCTGCCGCGTCGGGACTTGAACCCTGGTCCTGGGCCCGATCTCTGCTTCAGAGTCTGCCGCTCTAACCAGTGAGCCACACTTCTCTGGGGGGCTGCTTGGCCCTTTCACCTTCCTAATACAGTCCTCTGGTTGGGCTCCGCGGAGCATTAACCAATTAATGGGGCCCGGCTGCCATATTTTTTATACATTTTTCAGTCACACAAGAGTCTGGCAGGATTGCAGCATTTTTTGTCATTTTATTTTTTTCAGTTTTGCCCCAGGGGGCCCTTTTGGGGTTCACCCCCATCCCCCTCCCCCCTCAATGGGGTCTAGGGCATCAGGGTATACCTACCCTGTCCCCATATATTATTTGTTTTTAACTTCAGGACAGGGGACTAAGTTCTTAAGTCCTGTAATGGCTGCGAGCAACATTTTTGTCATGTTGCTGGCAGCCAATTGGAGCGCTTGCATGAGTCTGACACCCGCAGGAGCGAGATGGCCCGAGGGAAATAACGTTCCCTGAGCCAATCAGAACACTGTATTTATAAATTGGCTCTCCCATGAGAGTCTCAGACTCTGGCAGAGCCAACTGCCAAAATAGGCAATTATTTTTTTACCCTAAATTTCCCAAAAACGACTTAACGGATTTACACCAAATCACAAAAATCACAATACGCAGAGCAAGATCTTTCAGCCAAATTTAATGTAATTCAGTTTTTGCTGTAGCCCATCTTGAAGTCTGTGGAAAATGCATAGGAATTTAGCGTTTTGGGATCCCTCTTTTTTCTCGGCCTTCGCTTGGTTTATGTATGGTATTTAAAAAATACTTAAAAGAAACTAGAAATTCACTGGAAAAAAAACAAATGTTAAAGTAATGCTATAGTTAGGTGAAATGTTCAGGAACAACCTAACGTTTTAAACTCTAAAAACCACTGAAATTCACCAGATATAGTTACCTTAAGTAACTAACTTGCGCCCTAAGGTAACTATTACATGCACACTCACCATGCACTAATTACCCCACATAATGCTTCACTCATGACATCTTCTTTGACATCATTGATAATATCACTGCATCATTTGTGGTGAAGTTATTGATGAGAAAACTGCATGGCGAGTTATAGTTACCTTAGGACGCAAGTTATAGTTACTTGAGATAACTGACTGGTGAATTTCAGTGGTTTTTAGAGTTTATCATTTGTGTTTATTCTGCGAATTTCCATATATTTCAATCATGAAAGGGTGACTCAAGGTTGTCATTGTGAGGTATATATGTACATAATGGCTGCCAAGATATTAAACTTTCCTGGCTCATGCTTTTTTTATTTTTTTTATTAAGGTGGTGGGTGGTGGGAGGGAGTTTGCCAGTGCCCAAATGAGGCTTTCTGTTTGTCTCATTAATAAATGGGTGGCTTCACAACTGACGTCATAAAACATGGATGGGCCTCGTGGCTACAGGAGAAAATGCAAAAGGCAGCTATTACTGCTGCTTGCGCTACCTTTACCATGCCAACCTGCCCATGCTATTTTTTTCTGTGCGTGAGAAGCTGAGGTAAGCAGAATAATACGAATCGGAGGATATAGTTTGGAAGTGGGTGAACTAGAATTGTTCCTAGTGCCTCCCCTTCCTATCCTCTCTATCTGATTAAATTTCAGATAGGTTCATGTTTCAAACGATCAACGATTTCAAATTGTGGAAACGAGCGAGCTGTGTTTTCGTTCCTCAGCAAAAACTCAAGCGTTATTGGGATGTTTGTAGCGTAAGAAATTATCAAAGTGGGGTCTGACTTCTTTGAAGCTCTGACAAGCTAGTGAATTAATTGATTTGGAGAAAGCCATAATTGAGACTCATCCGATTTGTGGCTTTCGCTATTTAGCAATGTCTTCTCCTGAGCTATGAGGGTGAAACATGTGTTCTATCCTCCTATATTTCTGTTCTCTATGCAAAATGCGAAGTCCTAAAGAAAAAAAGCCAAAGTTTGGTATTTCCTAATGTAAAGTTTGGTTAGCTTAAGAAAAATTAAATCAAAGCTGTTATAAACAAAGGTAAAACCCCAAGCAGTTTCATATATGTACACCTTGCCTCAAGAGGTTTGTTGATCAAGAGAGTAGTGATAGAAAAACACTTCCATAGGAATACTTGTTACTTGGAGTGTGACACTATAAAAGTATGGCATTGCTTACTTTGAATGACAGTCCTCTAAATACTCAAGTAAGCTGCATTGCCGTAGGAGTAGTCCTGTTTTAGTATAACCTAGAGGAAACATGTGTCACTTGTAAATGGTTTACAACATTATGATCATTTCACTATTAAGGGGGATCCATTTGTCAGAAAAAGTTACTTGTCCTAAACCTTTATCTTTAATTGTCTGAACTGGTCATTGTTCATGTTCACCCAAAGATAATTTTTCTAGTTTGTGGCAGGGTGGGCTGCGGATGGTAGCACTCCCTTCATTCAGCCTCAAAGCAACAGTTCTGTTGATGGCAGAGGGCATGTAGTGAAGATTAGTAGAGAATAGTTTCCTGCTTATTTTGAGCCGCTATTGTCTCATATAATCCAGGAAGTACCAACTTTTGGGTATAACCACGGTCTCCTTCACCTTCATTACATCAGTTAATAAAGAAATTATGCTGGTGCTTGATGGGTAGTGGACAGAAAAGTGTTTTGGAGATTGTCATGCCACTTCTACAGGGGCTAGGGAGCTCTAGGCCAACTAGTCAGTTCTTGTGGCAGGTCAATTCTTAGGTGTCTGTGTTGACTCTTGGGCAATGAGGCAATCCTTGCAACTAGCTTTGCAGCTTTCTTTGGGAACAGAGCTACTACTGCAAGCAAACAATTTCTTTTTAAGCTCCGATATGCAAGGGCTAGTGAGATCGAAGAGCCTTCCTTTTGGAGGGTTGCATGGGATAGAAAGACTAACTTAGGCAGCACGGTATCGAGCACAGTAAATATGTCCATGCAGTGCAATTCTTTCAAGTAAAGATTTACGACTTTTAAGGTTGTTATTTACATTTAGCAAATTTGCTCCGTAACTCCAATATCTTTTTATGCTCACATAACTTTTATCTCTGTAAATATGGTATAGATTTTCTGTTCCCAGCCCAAATAAATGGAGAGCAGTGACTGAGCACAATAACTCAGATTATATTTAAAACTGAATTTAGCGTAGGATAGCCAAGCACATTGCTTACTCGGAGGGCCCAGAGTTTCCATATCTTACTCTTCGGTAGTCTCTTGCATGTCCTCAGGATTTATAAATGAGTTATGGGTCTCTGAGATGAGCTACTGGATCCGGTAGAGGTGAGGATCCACAACTTGTGCTGCTTCATCAAGTAGCAGTCAACACAAGAGCTTGCTGATAGAGACTGCCTTCAGGTGGTGAGAGTTCTCAGCCACTTATGCAGCTTGGGTTCCAGGTACCAGTAATTCACAGTGTGATCATTTGCAGAAGCCATGTATTCCTCAGTGGGAACAAGTTGGGTGTTTATGAAGACTCAACATCTGTTCATATTGCGGACATCTCATTTGCTATCTATAATGCATCATGCTTGTTCTATTAATACTGTTTCTTATTTCATATTTCTATGCCCTTGAATTTCCCACTTTGTAATTTCTTTTATTCCTCCCCGTTTTCTTCCCTTTATTTTCTATCTCTTTATGCTGTACTGTACATACTGATTAGTGTGTTCATTCACTTTCTCAACCTGCTCTCTGATTTTTTACCGTTTAAACATGGCGCTTGAATACATGTGCACCTTTTCACCTTCGGTGACTTAGTCCGTTTTTTATGTTGATACACCCGGCTTTGCCTTTATTTTGGTTTGTTTCCGTCCCCGCGGTTGATCCTTTCCTGTGGAACTCCGCGGGGTCCACACATAAGCACACAAACGTAAGTACCCTCCTTGGGACTCAATTACTGGTTGCACCGCTCTTTCACCGTATGAGTTAATCTTTAACCGTTTTTCACCGTTTACCGCTTTGACTTATATTTAGAACACACGGGTGAATCATCCTATACTTTTCTCACTCTTCGGGTACTTCTCGGGTTTTTGTTGCTGGTTACCAATATAAATACTGTGCACGACGCATGTTGATTTTGGTGGATTTTTTTCTATTTAAGGCACTATTTTTGCACTCAGGACGACTATTACTTGTTCACGCAGTTTTGCATGTTTATTTTATGTTTTAGTGAATGATACGGTAGCATTTTGAATTTTTGTACCTTGGACGTGACATTACATTATAGCTTGGTTTTGTTGCTTTTTTTGTAGAGTAATCCCCTGACGAAGGGCTCCGCCCGAAATGCATCGGGATGTGTGTTAAAATATGTATCATCATTTGAACCTGATGTGGAATAACATCATCTTTACATGTCGACAAATTAAGACATTTTCTTGTTTAAATAAACTTTGAAAGTTGGATAACTATAATTGGATTACCATTGGATGATTACCATGTGATTATGGAATAAGACCTTTGGTCCATCTGGGTTGTGCTCGGAGGTGTTCTCTCCCTAGGCGGGGGAGCTGCATTTCGTTTATCACTTTCCACTGCCTGGCCAGACAGTGTTCCCCCAGTAGCACACCACAAATCTTCAAAACCCTTCACCTTTTTTGATTAACTTTGCTGTGCGAGCTCCTCTCCACTTGTGACATCTCATTGTGGTCAATATTTTAACAGTTGCTGTTCAGGCCAGAGGTGCAGGGGCTCACTACAGAAATGTATGGCCAGTTGCAGATCCGCATGCCAGCCTTTCACCTGGAGAAATGCTTTTGAGGAGCTTTCAAACTTGTGGTAAAAAAAACTAACTCCTATGACTGGCCTCCACACAGGGTGACATTCATGGGCTCACATGTTGGCCTCATGCTTGACATGTTACTTTGTCCATAGGTTGCTTAGATCTTCTCGTTGGTTAGTTGAGCATCACCTCTGATCTCGGTTGGGCAACAGCTCTAAGTACTTCATGTTAGAACAGGCACAATGTTTTTTTTAAATTTGGTGGTGGTCACAGTCTTTGTTCTAGTGTTGTTCTCTGGCCAGTTCACAACTGACCTGGTAAAGGGTTCAGTTTCAGCCCATTGGAACAAAAGTTTATCCTAATAAGGAGGATTCAAAACAAATGGTTGGCTTTAGCTTTTCAAACTATTCCACAGGAAGGGGGTAAATATGAATAGCAGAGGGGGACATAAAGGGAGAGCGGAGTCAGTTTAATTTTGGTTAGTACAAGCCCTGTGTATCACACTACAAATTTAGAGGCTTTCTGAAACCAGAATGGGGGTGGGGTTTCACAACATGGGTGTTCTTACTTGCATGTACTCCTATACACTTATGTATAATGCCCACAGTCTGGAGAAACAGTTGGCAAGTAATGATGATCTCGGCAACTACCAGCCCATCACTTTCCTCCCATTCTTAACCACACTCATTGAAAAAGCTGTCTGCTCCAAGATCACATCAATACTAGCCATCTCCTGCATGATTATCATTCTGGTGTCCAATCACACTGCAGCATAAAGATCACGGCCTTACATATAAAAAAATGCCCTCTTAACCGCAGATTAAGTTTCCCGCTGCATACACATATTACTCGATCTCTGCTGATTTTTACCCGGTCGACCATGCCACCCTCGTATGCATCCCAGGGTCCCAAATGGCATTCCTCAGCAATGTCCTTCACTAACTTGCCTCCTTTTCTTTCCAACTGATACCAATTTGTTCACTTAGGCACCGCCAGGTCTCAAAAGATTCCTATTACCTGCAGATTTCCCAAGGATTCCATACTGTGTCCTGTCATCTTCAGCCTCTAAATGGAACTACTTGGTGCTGCTCTCTGACTGGAGCATCAAGAGTCACCCAGAAGCAGATAAAACACAACTCTGCTTGAAAGTCTCCTCTGCTCCAGACATCCAACGCCTTAAACACTGCTTACATTTCATCAAGACCTGGCTGTCCAGCGCCTATCTGAAGTTCAACCTACCAAAACAGAGTTCCTGGTATTTGCCAAGAACAAGAAACAGTCCCAACCTGGCTCAATGATCTGAACCTTAATGGCTTCAAACCCCAGCTTTCATCAAATGTCAAACAACTTGCATTCACCCATGACACCAGCCTCACCCACGATGAACACATTTGCCCAAAAAAGATGGCCTGGTACCAGCTCTCTATTCTGAAGAAAGTGAAACTATTTGTTCCAGAAAGTGACTTCAGAGCTGCATGATTAAACCCCCGTGTTCTTGCATATAGATGCTGGTAATGCCCTGCTCCAGGACCTCTCAGGATGCTCTCTTGCACTCATTATGAGCATCGTAAATGCTGCAGCAAGTCTCATCCAGGGCCACAATAATTCACATAATCTCCATCCTGATTGACCTCCATTTTCTTCCCCTTGATAGCTTTCACCATCTTCTAAACCAACGGTATAATTTACAAATCCATCAGGACCATCATCCCTGCTTAACTTGCAGGTAACATAACATAGCATAATGTGTATTTGTAAAGTGCACGTTCACCCAGAAGGATATCTTGCCGCTGAATAACAGATGTTTATTGTTACCCAACTCAATGGCACTCATTTTATAGACCTCAGAAGGATGAAGGGCTGAGTGGACCCGCCGGTATTCAAACCTGTGACCAAGAGGTCCAACACAGGCCTCTGCAGTGGACGTTTTGGTCCGTTAAGCCTCCAGACCCGATATCACCATCTCTGCTGGTTCTCTGCATACACACAGCCAGGAGTGGGGTCAAAGAAGTGTGAAAAAAAGAAGGCAGGGGCTCTTTTCCTTCTATTTGCTCAGGATCAAAAGTGACGTCACAGTATCCATTAGGACAGCCTTAAAACTGCTCCAATTTAGGACAGAATTGAAAACTCACCTCTTTGAAGAACACTACATCACAGTGCATTAGCCGCCCCCAAATCTACCACCTTTCATATCACATATTGGTTTTCTGCTCTTTGTTTGTCCTTGTGCAGCTTGCATCTGATTTTTGGCTAGGTTCATGCTATGTGTATATACCATGTATACAAACACACATTACTGACCTACTACTATGAATGCCTGTAGCATTTGTACTACTGGGGTTCAGGGACATTTTTTTACCGATTACTATAGTCGGCAGCCTCCAGCCTTTAGTAATCATGTGGATGGATGGTAGTAATCCTCGTTAAAAAGAGTATGCTTTTGGTTGGAACCAAGAAGTCTAGCTCTTCGCTGATGAGCAACATGCCATAATCATGTAGAGCGCTGGTTAAGGGATTTAGGACACAGATCTCCTGTACTGGAGTTTTCTTTTTTTTGTTTCCCCTTTATGTGCCTACTCAGTCTCCCTTGACCTGACTTCCCTAGTCTGGATATCGTGGAGCAAACAATGTTGACTATATAGCTAAAGCCTCCCACGTCAATTGGTATCTGCTGGAAGTGTAGCCTGGACAGAGTGTGGGGGATTAAGCAGGCTAAAAGTTTGCCATCTGGACAGAACCTAAAAGGGAAATCTTGTGGTCGGGTTGGATTCTGGGTCGAGAAATAGTTAAAGGGGGCAGGGGGGGAATGGTTTGGGCTGGGCCGACGTGACACCTAGGGATAGGATCGAGAGCTGCTGAGCAGTGCCACTGTTGTCCTCAACATACCCTTATTTGTATTTTTTTTATGGTCTGTGTACATAGCGGTCCAGTGTGTTTTTAAAATTTTTTTTAAATACATTCATTTCAGATCCCTCTTCGATCCCAATGTGGATTGTGTTCCATATCATAATGCAGAAGTTAACCTCTTAGTTAACTTTTAGAATACTTTAAGTAGAACGATAAACTGAATTCCTTTTCTGGAAGCGTACACAAATATTATAGCCTTAAAGTTCAACTGAGATTTTTTAAAAATCAAGAAAAAGCGTTTTATGAAGTTGTCTTCTCACAATTATGTTTTGGCTTTTCTGTTATTCCCAAGGGCAGACAGGACATTGTTACTTGTTTGCAGTGAAGTAATTACACTTAATCTTCTCATGTATAAGAATTAGAAAATCTATCGGATATTTAAAAAAAAAAAGTTCCAATTTCTTTGATTTGCTCACCACAATTTTCTCTTGATTTTAGGTGCTTGGGTATTTACATGGACACAATGAACATCTTTATTCGCATTGCTATGATCCTTTCTGGCAGTGGCGGCAGGAAAAAGTGAAGACCCGTGTAATTCAACCAGCTCTCGTAACTCGGAACAGTTGTTCGCTCTTGCATTTGCCAGAGTTGTGGAGATTGCAAGCAAATATCATCTTGTAGTGCCACTTTATTTTAAAGGTGTTTTGCTTTACTGAGAAGATTTGGTCTCTTCTTTCTGATAATAAATCTTCAAGATCAGTTGCAAATACGAGATGAAAATAAGTTAAAAAAATATATATATCACTGTTGCAATAATGGTACATTTAATAGGAGTTAAGATTAAATAATTATGCGAAAACGTTATTTTAAACCAGTCTTTGCGCTTTTTCCTTTCAAAACATGCATAAATGTCTTTACTGTGTTTGGTACGTTTACATCATATCACCTTGTGTAGGTGTACAGAGCATGTCTAATCTGTGGCCTGTCCAGGACTAAATAGCTCTTTTACACCGTGGGTCACCAGTGTGAACACATCTCTTTTTACGAATCGCCAAACGTAAATTATTTGTCTGTGGTGGCTTTTATATTTCTTTACTCTGATTGTTGCTGTAACATATTTTCTCCCTTGAGAAAGCCCACGGTCTGCTAGTCGCAGTGGGCAAATCATGTTTTGGCTGCCCTGTGTGTAAAGAGTGTTCATGAAACCAACAATCAAGTCTCTGTGAAGGACAATAAAAGTTCGATCATAAACAAGATGTCCGTGTGAAAGAAAAGAAATACCGTTGTTTATAATTTTGCGATTTACAATGAATAATCCAGTTATTGGCATTCTTTAATCTATTTATTATTAGCAGTTACCTACACTGGATCGAAGATCACAGTTGTGGATCTTAAAATGCATAAATTCGTATTTTGTAAAGTGCGAACTACTCTCCCTTACGGGTCTCAAGGCGATGGGGGCCGTTGTGGAAATTAAGAGAGCTATTGCCCAGAGTCACATGGTGCTGTGTTGAGCTGCCACCGGAGTCGGCTGCCCTGGCCGCTGCACCACATAAGACATCAGGAATGTATGGATCTGATAATAATGAAGGTATTCAAATGTAGAAGTTTATTTATCAGGCGCTGTGCTGCTTCTACTGAGCTATTTTCTGAGGTGTCCCTTAATGCATGTAACCCAGCTCTCTTTTTCTGATACATATCCGAAATATTTGAAGCCGGTTCCGCCAAGGTGGTGTATCTCTGTGAGTGCTTTAACAATAAGCGGTCATGTGTGTGTATGCAAGTGGTCTTGAAGAACAATTTCTCATGAATGTGTTCAAGTTCTGTGAAGGTATATGCCTAGATTGGCAAGTTGTATAGGTGTGGTAGCTTTTTGTTATTGTCCAGTCCTATATCTGCCTGCTAGAAACAGGATAACATGAGGTGAATCTTGGATCAGGCTGGGGAAGTGTTTGACAGTAGACCTGTTGCTGTGATTTGGTCTTTGGCATTGTAGTGGATGCAGTGAAAAAGGAAGTTGTGCTGTAGTGTTAGATGTATGAATGGGATATATGCAGTGTATATGTTTCTGTAGTTCCTGATATTTGAATTTAAAAACATTTGTATAGCGCACATATACCACGCGGTTTCTTGGCGCTTTTGGATTGCGAGAGGCAGCAGGAGCAAGAAGGATCTAAAGAACGTGAGCTCGAGAAAAGAGCAGGGTTTTGAGGCCTTTACGGAACTCAGTGTAAAGGGATGTCATGCGAAGCTCCGCGGGAAGGGAGTTCCAAAACATAGGGGCAAGGACTGCAAATTTGGTTCCACCCGCCTTTTTCTTCCTAAACCGGTGAGTGGTGAGGAGTGCTTGATGGGTAGAGCGGAGCTCTCTGCCCGGTACGTAGGGTTTAACAGCGGAGCAAATAAACTCCGGGGCAGTGCCCATTTTAGCCTGGAAGGTAAGACAACCAAGCTTAAATAAGGCTCGCTCTCTCACTGGCAGCCAGTGCAATGCCTGCAATAAAGGGGTGGTACGATGATATTTAGGCAGGCCGTGAATCAGGCGGGCAGCCTGGTTCTGCACTAGCTGCAGCCGGTGGATGGCATAGGCCGGAGCGCCATTATAGATGATGTTACCATAATCAAGACGCGAGAGCACCATGGCCATCACTATGATCTTTAAGGCGGGAAGGGAGAAAAAACGAGAGATCTTCCTAATGGTTCTGAGAGAAAAAAAACAAGAAGAGACAACCGAATTCACCTGTGAGTGGACAGAAAGTGAGGAATTAAGAAAGATACCAAGGGTTTTAACCTTAGAAACAGGAAGCGGGGGAACACCGAGTGAAGATGGCCAGTGGGAAGGGGACCAGGGGCTGCAACCACCTCCGGTCAAGACTAACTCCGTCTTGTCCGGGTTGAGTTTGAGGTGGTTGCAGTTCATCCAGTCTTGTATAAACAACATAACAGACTGGACATTCTGGGAGGATGAAGGGGAGTGAGAAAGGTTAAAAATTAGCTGGAGGTCATCGGCGTAGTTAAACACCGTGACCTCGAGCTGCTGTAACATAAAAATGAGGGGGTAGATGTATAAATTAAACAAAAGAGGGGAAAGTGAAGAACCTTGGGGAACCCCACAAGCAACCTTACGAGGTGAGGCCCTGAAACCCGCTAGATGGACCGCCTGAGCCCTGTCACTCAGGAAGGACTCGATCCAGGCGAGGGCAAGGCCCTCTATGCCCGCCGCCCTGACACGGGTAAGAAGAGTGGAGTGATCCACCGTGTCAAAAGCGGCGGACAGATCTAAGAGAATGAGGGCCTGTGGTGAGTTGGTATCAATGCCCTCGCGTAGGTAGTCCATCACTGAGATCACCACCTTCTCCGTTGAATGAAGGGGGCGAAAGCCCGCCTGCCGAGGGGAGAGGCAGTGGTTGTTTTCCACGTGGGCACTCAGGGTGCAGGTTACATGGTTTTCCAGGACCTTGCCCAAGTAAGGCAAAAGAGAAATGGGGCGGTAATTGGAAGGGGAAGAAGGGTCGGCACCTGCTTTTTTTAAGATAGGAATGATAGCCGCATATTTATGGGCAGCGGGAACCACTCCATTCCTGAGGGAGTCATTCAGAAGGGTAAGAGGGGGAATTGGGCAGGCTAGGAAGATATCTCTCAAAATATAAGCAGGGGCAAAGTCCAGAGGGGAGCCTGATTTCACCTTTTGGAGCAAAGGAGGGAGCGTGACTTTTGTCAGAAGGGGAATGGAAGTGAGTTTAGGGGTAGCAGTAGGGGGGGGAGGATTGATAAATGTGAGGGATGGAGGGGGGATGTTGGCCTTAATCTTTGCGACTTTATCAAGGAAAAAATCGTTGAGCGAGTCGCAAAGCGGTTGTGAAGGGGGGATCGAGGCCATGACTCTGTGGGATGAGGCAAGCTCGTGTACTGTGGCGAAGATTTCTTTGGATTGTGACTCCGCAGACAGAATCCTGTTAGAATAAAACAGGGTCTTGGCATCAAGGATGCCTTGCTTGTGGACCTTAAGTACGGAAAGGTAGGCCTTTTTTTGGGCAGGGCAGTATGTTTTCCTCCATGCGCGCTCTGCTCTGCGCGCGGCCAACTTTTTCGCTTTAAGATCAGGAGTGAACCAACGGTTAGCGGCGTGATTCCGCTTAACCGTGATCCGTCTTAATGGAGCAAAGTCGTCGCCAGCGCGGGTAAGCCAGTTGTTAATGGTATCCAGTTGGACCGGGGCGGCGAGGCCGGTAAGGTCAGGGCTAGAGTTGGCCAGGATAGTCTGGTGCAAAAGATTTTTGTACATGAGGAGTCATATTGGAACTAATGGAGAGCGATTACTTGCAATGTTGGCGTGTCTGGCACTTTTTTGGTGTCCTCTGGGTGTTCTTTTATTTTGAAGGATTTACTTTTTAAGAGGTGGTATTTAAGGGCCTTGTGTGCGTTAAACCATCAGGTTTGGCCAATTTTGGCTTCTCGAGCATTTCAATACCTTAAGGTGATGCTGTAGGTGCGGAGTTGTGGTCTTGGTGCCTTTAGTCTGTTCTGTTTTGACGACTGCTCAGGGTGCAGAGGTGTGGTTGCAGTGGTGCTTTCTGCGTCTGCAGGTTGTTTAACAACTTCGAACGATTCTGGAAGTGTTAAGTGCTGTTGAAAAGTGACTGATTACTGTCTACGTAGTTCTTAGTGCTGTGTTGATCCCATGTGTCCTTAGCTTTTTGTATGCTCTAGGTTTTGTTGTTCTAACTATATTGGATTGTGGTTTGAGGGGCTGATTGGTTCAAGTTTGTTAGCTCGAACTGTAAGCTGGACCATCACAGCCATCCAGAGGCTGCAATGGGTGATGGCACCATTCTAGATACCATTTTTCAAATAGGTGAGGCAACATGGGCATTTTAACTACACAAGTCACCGCACTCCAAATTTAGATCTTAGAGTGCAGAAGGTTCATCTTGATCTGCACATCGGGCCTGATGATGGGACAGATTTTGAGGTTGGCTAATTCTTTCACTGACTTTTGCCTTAGTGTTTTCTTTGGTGTAGTGTCCTAGCTTAATTTAAATAAGCCCAATGAAAGTACCCAGACACGCATTTTACACTGCCAGCCCCACTTATGGCTTTCACCCAGGCTGATATCACTATGCACCATCCTCCATCAGCTCCCTTTGGTGTGCCTTCGGTCTCGAAGGCACATGCAGCTATTTCAGATATGCCTTCTGGTGCACTCTTCCCCTGTTGCAATTCATTCAACTTACCATACTAATGGAGTGGTCTGCTGCATTTTCTTGGACTCCTTTGTTGAGGAGTATTGGGTAATGTTCTTCATATCATGTCACTCCTCTGGCTCAGGCCCTGTTAAATGTTTTGCAGTACCTAAAATGGACGTGTAAACAGAATCACTCTGCTCCTATTGGGACAATGAAATTGTTTTACCACTGTCAGAGGTTAAAATTAACATTATGGCTGAAATCGTGCAGATTGGTTTCTTTGGCTTTTAACACAATGTTGGATTCTGCCGTATCTTTTTAGAGTAGGTCCGCTTCTATTCAAGATGTCCAGTGGCTCATTGCCACTATACACCGTATACTAACATATCTTAGGATGCAACTTTGGTAATTATATAAGATGTCCTCATAAGGAGACCACTTCAATGACAGCCTAACTGCATTACAAGTACACCTAGCTACCTTATGCCTCAAGAAGAATTTCTTCATGTTTAAATCTGAACTTTTTCTTCAAATTAAGAGTTGCAACGAGCTACAGCTTTAACCCAGAGTTAGTGATCTTTTACATGTCTTAATTTGAAAATAAATGGATCTTAACAATCCTTTCAAAGCACACATTCAATCCTGGTATAGCTATATTTGCAATGTCTTTGCAATATGGCAGCCATTGTCATATGTATTGGAAGAGTTTCATAGTTGGTTAAACAAAATATCTTGATCTCATATTTGCTAGAAATTCAGTCAAAGAGAACTCCTTTTCCTTGATCTGTGGATCAAGAGCCACAATGGCTTCCTCGTCATACCAGACCTACAGAAATGTAATAATGTCTTCCTAAGTTCCTGTCCTAGATCACTAAAAGAACATTTCCCATACAATCAGTATCTACGGGTACGCACAAACTGTACTCACAAAGATGGGTATTTTGACTATGCCTATACGTTGTCCCAATACCAAAGATTACGTCTGGCCAAAAAGATTTGTATCCTCTTTCACCTTCTTTCTCTTATGAACTACCTCAGGGTGCAAAGTGGGCACTAGAGTCATATTCTTACATTCTAATCGATCGTTTGTAGGAAAGACTTGTATTAATTGAATGAATTGCTATGTACTTTTAAATATTTTCTGGCTACGTCGTAATAGATAGTGATACAATATTAACTGTTTAACAATGTTAGATCAATGAATTATTTAGTGCTATACCATGTATAAATTTATGGTGAAGTTATCAAGAATCATGCAGGCATTACTGTAAATTCTAATCATCCCATGGCTATTTAACCTCTAGTGAAATTACTTTTATTTGGCACAAATGTATAATAGCCCAAGTTTTTTAGTTTTTTTAGGACTTTTCCCCTAAAATCATTGTTCATTGCCACTATTCTGCCCCAGACGATCTGGCATTTTTGTCCTCGCACTTGCCAGCAAATGGCTTTGCTCTACAGGTGACAGATTATATATGTGTGGATGTTGAGTCTTCTGTCACCTCCCCAGGATTCCGACATTTCATATGTAAGGAATTGATGTGAAGAAGGGCTTTCCTCAGGGAGGCTAGCTACTCACTCCTGTAGTGCTCATGTGTACGTGAGCTACACCCACACACTTTGAGAGATGGTGGACTGGTGGTTCCTTTTTTGGCAGACTGCGAGAACCTCCACTTCTGATAGACGTCTAGCAGCAACTCCACATTTTGAATACTTCCCATGCATCAGACTAGATTCAGAAACTTTTCAGCAGTGTTTGCAGGAAGGTGGTGCCTTCTTGGCTCTGCACTGAAGCAGATCCACTCTTGAAATAATATGTTAGGCCTATATAGGTGCTACTCTGCACACTGGAGTCAGTTCTTCTCTTTTCACACCACCAGATGCTGAAGTGGAGCTCCCTTAGTGTCACTTATAGACATTTTACCGCAAATTTCTACAGTGTGCAAGGGATGTCATCCTCAAATACTACAAGTTTCAAGCCCTGTAGGGACTGACACAACCAAATGTCTTTGACAGATCCCCACCAGGTATGTTTGTTGCCTGGGGTTGAACCATGACTACAGTAACCACACCGATTGTGTGTTGATGAACTGAAGGCCTTCCGGGAAAGAGGCAAAACTCTGTTGCCATGCATGAGAAGACTCCGCATCGGGGCTGCACCAAGTTGCTCTCCGCATCCAAGGTTCTTTCCTGTCTAGTTCCAGTAATCATGATCGCCATTCGAGAGGCCAGCCTTAATCAATCTCCAAGTCATAAGGTGAATCGAAGTAGAAACAAGAAATCAGAGCGGCATTCTGCTTCTTTGCGTCACTCATTCGTCTGAGCAGACGGGGCAGCGCCACGCTTCTTGATCTTGAAGTCAGCCGACTTTGGAGCTGAACCCTCAGCTCTTGTAGGCACAACCAGAGTTTACGAGGCCTCCTGATCCGCTGTTGACATTTCCAACCCAGAGAACAGTGTTGGCCCAGAGTTTCTCAAAACCTATGCAGTCTATGGCCGATTATTCTATCTGATGACTTGTTGGCACCGCTCCGACCTTGACCAGAGTTCCATCTAAATCTACCTGAGGCTCCTCTTCCTACATGGCCATACTAGCCCCTCAGGAGAGGCAGCCCTTTTGCATTCCTTATTTAGTTTGGATTCTGTCTGACCAGGGACATGAATTCACTCAGCCCTACAAGAGTGACCGTTTGTATGAGGACTTGCAAGAGGCCAGTGGCCTCAACATCTCTCCAGCAACTGCTCTTTTTTTCCTCTTCCTGGACCTTCCATAAAGGGATCTGTCTTTATAAACATGCACAGGGCGGCCGAAGTGCTCGACCTCCAAAAACCCACAAATGAGGTAAAGATCTATGTTCTTACTTAGGTCCTGCAAACTAGACAGACTTCTGCTGAGCCTTCTCCCGTTTAAAGAGGCATTGATGGGCATTTTATTAGGGTCCTGGGCCAAACCTTGATCTGAGCACCCTATCAACCAACAAAAGGATAGCCCACAGAGGCCATTGTCTTGCTGTTGGCTATCCTGCTTTCCTATCGCTGCACTCTTCATCCAACAGCCTTGTAGTACAGGCCTCCAAGTCTGTCGAACCCAAACACGTTTCTTACCAATCTAAGCAACTGGGAACTTTGGCAAGCATGGCGTTTTCCTACACTAGCCTGGCTCTACGTTCTGTCAACAGCAGTTCCTTGTTGGGGAGCTACTCCTGGGTCACTGGAAAGTGCACTAGACTGTGGGAACATTCAAGAAGTTTTTTAGTAGTCCGAGATGAAAAGTGGTCCTGGCAGTCATCCTTCTAATCCATCTGTTATCCAGTATTAGGGGTGTCTTTCATGGATTCACATGCCTGAATCATTCCCCGTCGTCGAAACGGGAGCCTCCGGTACATAAAAAAGTAATGTCCTATAGACATACATAGAGAAAATAGGCCTAAGGGCCTCCCCTTAGTAGCCTTTCTTAGTCCTTATGTAAAAAGGACCAAACTCTCCTAGTCAGCCAATCAGCTCCGACCTCCCTCTAGAACCTTCCTGGGAGGAGCCTCAGTCCCTCAGATTTTCTACCGCACGTTGTGCTAAGGGAGTCTCCTCTGAGCTCTGCTCAGATTCTGTGTTTTTTTCACTTAATTTGGCTTTTCTACTATGGATATCTTCAAATACATTCTTTATCTTCAAATACTTTCTTTAAAGAAGGTTTAACAAGGGAAAGAACGGAAGAATTCTGTTTGGAGCCTGCACTTCTTGTTCCAAGAGGTGGCTCTGCTCGGTTCCTCACACTCACAGACCAAAGGCTACAAGGTATGTTACTTTTTCAAGTGACTTTTGAAGGGTCGTGAACAGAGGCTGTTAATATGGTTAAGGCCAGAAAGGAGGTTATTTATTTTCTCCAGTTACTGCGATGAGGTGTTGCCCTCAAAGTCCAGGAGACCTCAATAGAGAATCTCCTCAGACTCATTCCTCAGGGTACCATCCTGAGAAGGCCCCAAAAAAGACCGCTCAGGGGTCTTCCGGGCGCAGTCCTTCAAGGATCTCCCCACTCTGTGGGAAAGGAGAGTAAAGGACTTGCTTTGGAGAAATATCGGACAAAATAGACGACGTATGAGCCGTCTATATCCCCTCCTCTGGTCATAGGATCGTTCAGAAAGGCGTCGTCTATACCTCCTGAGGTACAGCCTAAGAAGCCATCGATGTCAAAACCATCATCATTACAATGAGAGCGTCGACGACGACGACAGCGTCGACGATGACGTCGACGACGAGACCATAGACGTCGACGGCGACACCGTCGACGTCGACGATTGGAGCGTCGAGAGCGTCGACGACGAGGACATCGACGTCGACGACGAGACCGTCGACGACACCATGGACGTCGACTTTGACACCGTCGACGTCGACGACGGCGAGGACCGTCGACGACGGCGAGGACCGTCGACGACGGCGAGGACCGTCGACGACGGCGAGGACCGTCGACGATGAGGCAGTCGACGACGAGACCGTCGACGTCAAGACCGTCGCCGTCGACGACGAGACCGTCGACGTCGGCGACGCAACCATCGACGACAGCCTCTCGGAACGAAGGCCTGTCTACGGTATCAATGATGGCTTCATCTACGAAGACTACTCGGCATGTCTACGGCCTGTCTACGGTTTCGATGATGGCCTCATCTACGATGATGGCCTCATCTACAAAGGCGCATTTTCGTGGGCGCGTCTATGACAGCCTGTCTACGGCAGCCTGTCTACGGCGGCCTGTCTACAGCGTCTACTGGGCCTAGTCTACAGGGCCTAGTCTACGAGGACCTAGTCTACAATGGCCTAATCTATAGTCTACGATGGCCTAGTCTACTGGCCTACTCTATGGAGGCCTAATGATCGATGGCCTTGTCGTCTACGAAGGCCTAGTGCTCGATGGCCTAGTCCACGATGTCCTAGTCTACGACGGCCTAGTCTATGACGGCCTCGTCTACAAGGGCTAGTCTAAGGAGTCGACTGCTCGCCTACGACGCCCTGTCTACGGTATCGACGATAGCCTCATCTACGTAGGCTCATCTTCGAGGACTCGTCTACGGCGGCATAGTCATTGACGACATCGTCTATGACAGCCTGTCTGGTCGACCAGGGCCTTCTCTAAGATGGCCTAGCCTAAGATGGCCTCCTTTACGCGGGCCTCGTCTACGTGGGCCTCGTCTACGATGGCCTAGTCTACGAGGGACTCGTCTACGATAGCCTCGTCTAGGATGGTCTAGTCTATGATGACCTCATCTACGACGGACTCAGCTACGAAGGCTAGTCTACGACGGCGTCGACGGCCTTGTCTACGAGTAGTCTACGACGGCCTCATCTATGACTGCTCGTCTACGACGGCATACTCTCTGACGGAGATCTTGTCGACGAACTCGTCAACGAAGGAGGAAATCCACCAAGTCTGTAATCTCTTTTAAGGGGGTATGGTCATCTATGACTGCGCGTCTACGATGGCATAGTCTATGACGGCAACCTCGTCGACGGATTCATCGACGAAGAAGGAACTCCACCACTTCTGGAATCTCTTCTAAGGTGGTATGGAGAGCTGCTCAACGTTTTAAGATCTCCATGACCTCTCAAGAACAGGCCTGCTTCTTGTACGTCTTCAAAGAACCCTACAAGAATGCAGTAAGGTCAATACGGGTTATCCATTACCTATAGTCAGAAGAGGTAAGGGTCCGGTAGTACCCCTCCTCTGTATCACTGGTGATCCCTCCGTTGGAGAAGAAGTATAAAGCGCCAGATACAGCACCGGCGTGCTTAACAGGAACTTTCTAAGCCGGACTCCGTAGTGCCACAGGCGGCCTAGAAAAACTCCGGGGATCCTTCGGCCCCGTTGTCACCTCCTCCTGATAAGGAGGGTCTAGGAGTGGACAACCTTACGAACAGGTTTTCCTCTGTGAACGTTCTAGCGCTCTTGGTACGCTAGCATGGAAAAATTGTGGGCACACTGGCCCCATACCAGCCGGAATTACCAGACTCATCCGAAGAGGAAGTTAGGTGGATTCCGCTAGAGGCGGTGCATTGGCGTTAAACCATAGACTGCGCGAGGAATATCGCTATGACAGGGTTCCGCAAGTGGCTGGACCAGCAGTCTTGCGGATCCAAGGAGGGCCCTTTCCGTCCTGAGGTGCAAACAACGTTTGTGGACAGGCCAGATGAGGGCCAGTCACTATTGGCACGAAAAGTTAACGAAACAGACAATGCGAGAGCTTTGGACACTCCTCAGTATATGAACCTGTCCTTTAGTACAAATGGAGGAAGAAGAAGGTCTTCCCTCAAAGGAAATTATCAATTCCAATCTTCCTGCTCTTCAGGCCAGAGTAGACCACAATGCCTTCAGTCGCCGACAATAGCAAAACAAGCACCCATCTTCTGAGAAATTGTCTTCTCATGGAACGGGCAGCGGAGATATCAAGATATACAGCTGCATCTACGTCTGGATTATGCTGTAGAAAGGAGCTATAGCGAGAGTTCCTCCTCCTCAAAGGAGCTATAGCGAGAGTACCTCCTCCTCATAAGGGAAAAGGTTTTTTTTTTGTTCCCGCTTCCTTTTTAAATCCAGAAAAAAGATAAGAGGAGGAGACCAACCTTGGGCTTCAGAGACTTCAACACCCTCCTAAAAGAGGCAGTTGTTTCGCATGGTAATCCATGAGGTCCAGCAAACAGGACGTTTACTTCCATATCCCACTTCACAGGAATCGCTAAAAGTACTTACGATTTGCAGTAGTGGGCAGACATTTACGGTTTCGCGTTCTGCCTTTCGAGCTCAAGTCTGCACCACACATATTCACGAAATACAGTTCCCTGGGAGCGACATAACTAGGACACCAAGTCTTTCGGTTTCTGAAGGACTGCCTGCTCAAGGCTTCATCCTTAAAAGACGTGTCCAGGTCTCCCAATGCCTGCTTTCAGTTTTCGATGCTTGGATCTCATCCTCAATCAGGAAAAATCGGTCCTGAAACCTTCTCACTACATCAGTTTCCTAGGTACATCAGTTTCCTAGGTATAACCCTGGCCACACGGTCAGCAAAGGTTTTCCCATCAGAGAGTGATAGTGTATCCTCCTGATTCCTCGCTCTCAACTACGAACGAGACCTCTACAAGAGGCGCTATCGAAGCAGTGGTTACAATCTACAGGGTCATCTTGCCACATAAAAGGGAATCCTCACATGGCCGGAGTCCTACAATGAGGAATATCCTCTCAAAAACTGTCTCAAGGCTTGTCACTCCTACTTCCGGCGGTTCCTCACGTCGTCACAAAATGCGGAAGGTAGTCTCCTATGGAGAAGACACTACATATCAATCTGCCTGAACTGCTGACGGTCTTCCTGGGCCTTTAAGCTTGCCTACCAAGAATAAGACGAACAATGGGCTCACCGATGCGTTCAGCAGGCAGAAACCATTGTAACAGGGAGCTGGACCAACAAATCATTGGCCACATCTTCTCCAGATAAAACACGCCGCAAATGGATCTAATTGCGACGTGAATGAAAGCCGAATGCCCACACTTCGGTAATTGGCTAGGGAATGCATCTCCAACCGCATGGCGCAATGTCTTTGCGTAGGCCTTTCCACCATTCCCGATGCTCCCATTGTCCTCAAGACAAGGTTGGTGGAGCCTTGTATTCTGATTTTAATAGACCCAATTGGGCCGAGGCGACATTGGTTCACAGAACTCCACCACCTATCCCTGTAGCCGCCGATCCACCGGCGGCAGTATCTATCTCTGCTTACTATGATCGATAATGCAGTTCGACATCAGGGTCTGAAGTCTCTCTGGTTGGTCGCCTGACCCCTGAGTTCAGGGTTCCACAATCGGAATAATCCACAAGACTGTAGACATTCTTGCCAGAGCAAGTGCGGATAGCACATGAACATATTCCCGGAAAGGGAAGCGCTTTGTGTCTGCGGTGTCGACCGCAGAAATATGCTTTTCTCCACATCACTGGTGCAAATATTGCCTTATCTATCCATTACAGTACACTTAACAGTGCTATCTCGTTATAAAAGAATTCAAACGAGCCCATCGCTCTGGTCAAGCGGGTTGATTAAGCAAGTTCTGAAACGTTTATATAGATCTTTCCCGCCAGTAAGGATGTTGCCACCTCCTGGCATCTCAATGTGGTTTTTACCAAGCTCATGAAACATCCGTTCAACCAGTACACGGAGCTGACCCAAAGTATGTCTCGTGAAAAATCCCCACTAAGAGTCAGTGGGCTACAGGCGGTTTTCTATCCAGAAGAGTGAGTGAGCGAGCTCCAAGCTCTGTCCATTCAGGAACCATACCTGCAGTTCAGGAATGCTAGCATGGTGCTGAGACCGAACCCAAAATTCATTCCAAAGGTGCCTTCAGACTTTCATCTCAATGAGCCAATAATCCTTCAAACTTTCTTTGCGAACCCTTCAACCGCATCAGGAAGGGCTCTACATTCTTTAGATCTCAAAGATGTCTCAGGTTCTACCTAGATAAGTCTAAGACTTTCAGAAACTCTTCACAACTGTTCGTGGCATACAGCAGACCAAGAATGGGCCTGTCCCTCACGAAACAAAGCATCTCAAGATGGATCTCATCAACTATTGCATTCTGCCATGACCAGGCCGGACGGCCTTTGACTGATCAGGTCACTGCACATTCCACCAGGGCGATGTCCACGTCAGCAGCACTCTTCGCGGGGGTGCCAATCTTGGACATTGGCAGAGCGGCGACCTGGAAGTCACCGCACACTTTCTCCAGCCACTACTGCCTGGATATCGAACTTCAGAAGGATATGGCAGTGGGTCAAGCGGTGCTTCGCCATCTCTTTCAGTGAGGTGAGCCTTCCTACATCCCGCCATCCAGGTATGCACATTCCTTGCTCTTGTGATACTATATGTGATGATATATGCATTGTCTAACATGACTGCAGAACTGATTTACATCACAAATGTGCATATCTGATGGCTAACTATTCTGATTCAGGCATGTGAATCCATGAAAGACACCCCTAATAGTGGATAAGAAATGCGTTACTTACCTGTAACAGCAGTTATCCAGTATTGGTGTCTTTCATGGATTCACATGCAACCCTCCCGCCTCCCCGGGAAGGACTCACATCCCTCTCTGACAACATTACGCCTACCTAGCTGGGTGCGTACGAAAATCTGAGGGACTGAGGCTCCTCCCAGGAAGGTTCTAGAGGGAGGTCCGAGCTGATTGGCTGACTAGGAGAGTTTGGTCCTTTTTACATAAGGACTAAGAAAGGCTACTAAGGGGAGGCCCTTAGGCCTATTTTCTCTATTTATGTCTATAGGACATTACTTTTTTATGTACCGGAGGCTCCCGTCTCGACGACGGGGAATGATTCAGGCATGTGAATCCATGAAAGACACCAATACTGGATAACTGCTGTTACAGGTAAGTAACGCATTTCTTCTGCGTTGGCACGTGCTATAGCAACCACTGTTGGTATAGTGTAGCCTCCCTAGGATGTGTCTTTATTTCTTTTGAAATAGCTACACCACAAAAATTCACCAGCCGGAGATTTTAAAGGTGTATTTTCAGTTATGTACCTACAGGCATAGCTATCACGAAGCTCATAAGTTTAGCTGGTCCATCTGTGAATAGTTTATCCTGTCCAGGATTTTTATTTGCATTCTGGAACTATTCATTCTGATTTTATAATGGGATCAATAGGACTTCACACCCCATTGTGCAAAATGAATAAAAAACGACTTAGATGAGCTACTCAAGCATGGGGCTGGGAAACCTGAGAGCTCCACTAGCATGCTTTGAGATGCTGTGTTGCCTCGGTTTCCCTTACTATCCCTCGCTACATCAGATTTATCAAGTCAATTGTAAACATAGGACCTTGTTTACAAGAAACTGACACATCGCTGTGTTAAAGCAGCATTGCGTCCGTTTTCTGGCTCCCGCGGGAGAAACCCTTGCGCCACCATGGATGTGCCATATTTACAATACTGCGCACCATGGCACAGGGTTTTTTTGCGTATTGCTGGACTTGGCGTGAAAACCGATACAACTCCGTCAATCCGTCAAAAAACAGCAGATGCGTCGGTTTTCAGTGACGCATTGTCTACTTTCTGGGGACCAATATAATAGAGCGTGAAAAGGTGGGAAACTCACCTTGCGCTCTATAACATTGGTCCTGTATGTCACGCATACAAATGGGCAGAGTGTACTTATGTATACCACTATGCCCACTTGTATGCTTGACATAAGGCACCAATATCACAAATGTGACATTTACATCTTACCTACCTTATGTATGAACTTACCTGTTGGAGGGAAGTTCTTTCCATTGTAAGAACTCACTTCAGCGTGTCAGCTTCCACTGCAACAGCCAATGCATCATTCCTATGACCGGTTTTGACAGGCGTAGGGATTGTGACACATTGATAGCGCAGCGGCATGCTTCGTAAAAAAAAATGGTAAATACCACTGTATCCATTTTAAGGTAGGCATTTCCGATGGAATGCCTACCTTGCATATATTACAAACCGAGGCAGTGCAGGGGATTTTCATGCAGGTGAAAACCGAGGCAGCCTGTAAAAAAGTGACGCATCTTCATCCATGTAAATATGGAGCAGATGCAGGACTGCTGTTGCATCAAACAAAGTGACGCAATGGCGGGGAACACTATGCAAGGGGCTTGTAAATAAGCCTCATACTCTAACTTACCCCACTGGCAAGTGTAGGTAGAATGTTAGTGACCCCAAAAAGTTTGGAGTATGTAAATCTGTGCCTCAAGGACACTCAGCTGAGGACCGCAAGTAAATCCTTCAATACAGAACATTGTTCCCTGCTAACGATGAACTACAAGATTGTGTACTAACTGAATGAGGGCCTCCTTATGCCTAGTGAATTTCTCTCAAAACAAGATAAGCCTGTGCCTTGTGTTCATTGAGTGAACTGGAGACGCAAATATTTGCCACCATTACTGCTTATTTCTCTGTCACTCCTCCAGACTCTACAGCATGCCTCCCTAGATTGCCACATTCGTCTGCAGTTCAGACGAGCTGAATGTATGCCTCATACATCATTGATAAGGGTCTCAAAAGCCTATGCCCATTTGCTTAAAAACATGACTCATCAATCACCAAATCTCCTGATTGATGTGCATGATCTCAAATATTTTGACATCTACAATCGATAAAGAGTGCTCAAATGGTCTGTTTATGTGTACGTAAGTACTACACTTTCATCCTGAAATTCGATTGTTCAGTTTCTTTGCAATGTCATGTGCAAAAGGGAGTTTGAACCGGTTGAACAAGTTGAAGAAATCTTGGCCTATCTGATCAGAAGGATTATTGCGGAAGAGCTATAACAAGAACTTTGAATTATTGGGCTCCAGTTACAAATATGGTTACATTTCTGACCCCTGCAAAAACTCAGGTTTGTAAAAGAGCTGAATTTTGAACCCTGAGGAGGTCTCGTTATGGGTAGTAAAAAACATCTGAAATTTATAGAGCGAGGCATGCCTGAAAATTACTGTAATTGTGAAGCTTATAAAGCGCATGGTTACACTTACCAGTGATTAGAGTAGGCACCATGCCGAGAATTATCGGGTCCGCGGACATTTTTGAGCTCAAAACCCTGCCGCGACGGGAATTGAACCCTGGTCCCGGGCCAGACCTCTGCATCAGGGTCTGCCGCTCTAATCAGTGAGACACACTCCTCTACTGTGATAAGATGAGTTTGGTGCTGAAGCTGCCAAACGCCTTAGGCTATGCTACAGTTCAGAGTGACAATTTAGAATATGTGGTATTTCTGATGGATACAATTGTAACTGCAGATTATCCCTGAACTTTGTCACATTTTCCTCACAAATTATCCAGTGTGCAACGTAAATGTCAGCCCTAAAATGACAGGGTTTAAACAATGCAGGGACTGTCGGTTCTGTTCCATACTTGCACAAAGTCTATTTGTGGTGTGTGGAGTTGGACCATGATTCCAAGGCCTTTAGGGATTCTGACCAGATGAACCCAAAAGCTATTCAGGAATGCTAAACCAAACTCTTGGCATCAAATACAAGATGATTCCATGCAGTCAAAGTCAAAAGGAATGTCCGGTTCCTGTAGTTGTTTTTGAGGCAAATTTTCATTGCAGTCAGTCTTTGAGTAAGTCAAAGAAAAAGAAAAACTCGAAGTGGGAAACACACCTTCTAGCCCCTTTCAAATTCCAGAGAAGGCATGATGGTGTCCATGTACCTCTCGGTTCCTCTCCCAATCTCCATCAGAGCCAAATCCGCTCATGTTTACAGGTCACCCTGACTTTCCAGCCCAGTTGATGATGTCACAGTAAGTATAAGACTTCAGAGAGGCTATGCTGTGGATCTTTAGTACTTTACAGACTCTCTGGTGAGCAATCAGTAGAGGTGTGTAGAATGTTTCATTCTGCCCACGGGTTTGGAGGAATTTTTGTTCCTCTGCATTATTCTTTACCGCAGAGTTCTGGACAAATTCCTCCAATCGCCGCATGGCAGAATCTTTCTCTTGTAAGGCACAGGAAAATGCGAGCTCCTGAGTGTGAGCAAGATTTGGTATCCGCTAAATCAACTCAAATGGCTGCATGCTCTTGTGCAACACATGGTGCTGTTTGCACTGGTTTTTCAGTGCTTACCATAACTGCTGCCAGGCGTCCTCATTTTGTACAGGTGATTCAGTCAACATGGTCCTCAGGGTGAGACTGAATGGTGCAAAGGACAAAGTCTAATTGTTTCTTCGTCCTCCATGTCGGTCACACCCACTGGAAGTCGTGCTGAATGCACTACGGGCTCCAGAGTGCAAGGTTATTAAAACCCTACTCAGGAACCCATCATTATCTGCAATTTGAAAAGCTAAACCAAAAAACATGGTTCTTACCTGAATTCCTTGCTCATTTTCCCTCATCATCAATTTCCATATTCTGGATAAGACATCCTCCGTGTTCTGGGTGTTTTTGGCAGCCCCTACTTCAGGTCAACGTCCTTGCTAGTATCGCCAGCAAAAGACAAAGACATTTCAACAACAGCAATCCATTTCCTCCAACATTGTGGTAAGATGTATGCTTCTGCATAAATAAAGAACTCACTGTCCTGTGGAATTTGTTTTGCGAATCTTCAGCATTGGATCTTGTAAAATCAGTTGTGTATTAAAAAACAAAAAGGAAGAGTCTATGTATGCAAAAAGACTTCTTTTGATTACCAACTCATCAATAAACTTTTTGAGTAATTGAGCCCCCTTATTTTGTTATTCCCAACCGTTTGGAATATTTTTGTCTCTTGATATTTTGTAAATCAGTTTTTTTATTTGTCTTGTTATTTAGCCTTTGGGAATGAAGTAATTCCAGTGCGCGAGAAGTTAATAAGGCACTTATTGGGAGGTGTAGGCACAAGGGAGGAATGGTGGTCTTTGAATCTATATATATTGTCATAAATGGTTATCTCTAGTTGGCAATAGTTTGCATCTTTGTCCAAGTAGGGACCCTTCTTCTTATTCACGGTAAGGGGGATACACTTCTAAATAAGCCCTGCTCACCCCCTTGGTAGCTTGGCACAAGCAAATAGGCTTATCTAAGAGGCAGTGTGTAAAGCATTTGTGCATCCATACAGTAACACAGTAAAAACACTACAAATGGACACCACATCAGTTTAGAAAAATCAGCAAAACTTTATCTAAACCAACAAGACCAAATACGACAAAAAGCAAGATAACCTTCAATTTGCAAGAATAGCTAAAAAACAGTTCTTCCGAGTCTGTAGCTCAGTCCGGGGCTACTGTGATGCTGAAAACGACTGAGTCTAACAGTTCCAGCTGACCGCGTCAGTACGGGCCAGGTAAAGCGTTGACAGACGTACACAGTACCTTTCTTGTTGCAGCTGACCCCATTGGTACGAGTTGGTCGGGGCAGCCACCGCGGTTGCGATGTGAAGTGGAAGCGGTGCAGCGTGTGGTACCCTCACGGTGTGGTGCAGGCAGCGGCTCGGTGGCGGTCATCCCACTACATCGGTGAGACCAAGGCTTACGATGTGGAGTGAGACGGTTCTCGATGCAGTGCTGGCAGGTCATGGTGCAGGCGACAGAGCCGGTCGATGTTATGGTCGGGCAGCGATGATGTCAGTGATGTCTGGGCAGGGTGAAGTGGGGCAGTGTGGAGTGCGGTGCCCACAGGACGCAGTGTAAGCAATGGCTCTGTGATGGTCGCCAAGCAGCATTGCCGAGACCAAGGATGCGGTGCGAAGTGCGGCAGTGCCTTCAGGACACGGAACTAGCAACGGATTCGGTGAGGGCATCTGCTGCTCTTTTCTTCTGCGGTGACTGAAACCAGAGGTTCCAGAGACGGTGCCCAGGAGGATGGTGAAGTTTTTGCTGTTCCTGCGAGTTCTTGAACAGGGAACAAGCTCTACCTCAAGCCCTTGGAGATACTTTGTCAAGCATGATACACACACAGTTCCTCTCCTTGGCAGAAACATCTACTGCAGGCCACCCCAGACAGCACACAGCAAAGGGGCAGTACTTCTCCAGCTTCTACCAGCTCTTCTCCTTGGCAGAGGTTTCACTTGAATTCCAAAAGTGATCTAAAGTTCAGGGGTCTAGGCCCCACTTTTTATAGCACAAAATCCTTTGTTCTCTGGATGCGTACAGTGTATGTGCTCAGCAAAAACCAATTCTGTCCTCCCTGGCTCCAGCTTCCTGCAGGAGGTGGAGACAGCATTGCCCAAGGCAGACCAGGCCCATTCAGATGTGAATGAAATCTCCTCCCCCTATTCTGAATGCAACCCAGGCCTATTCAGCCCAGCCCTGACTTGCCCTGCAAAGGCAGGACACACCTCTCCCCACCAAGTGTCTGTCTGAACTGAATGCACATCCCCAGACCCTGCCTTTCCAAAGCCAGACTGTCAATACACAAACCTCACAGATGCACACTGGATGGCTAAGCAAGAAAATACCTACTTTCTAAAGGTGGCATTTTCAAACCGACGATGTAAAAATGCATCTTTAGATATATATTACCTACTGGTGGTCGCCAGTAGATAGTTTGGACCTAGTCTTCATAGGTAAAGCATTTATTCACTTGGCTATAACATTGGTGTTTGATCAATGTGCATGAAATCTTGCCCAAAAAGTATCTCATTGGATACTATTGTTATGGAAATTTGGGGATGTTCTGTGCAGTGGGGACCGAGAATTTGGGGCGAGCAGTAAGGTTGCGTCTGTGGTTTTAATTCCCATAGTGAACGCTGAACAGATGTGCACCACATTTGGCAGGGAGGTAGATGTTGGTTCAAAGAAGTTCCTTTTGCTTATTTGTTGTAAATCTGTTGAGAAGTTTTTGAGTTCAAAATTATAGTGATATCTCGATATTTTGCGATGAATCGCGGATGCACGCGCCAATGGGAATGCTCTAATTTGCTGGAAAGATGCGCCCGCCATTTTTTCTATCGAACGGTCCCCGGGGCTGAAAATCTGTGTGAAAGCCCACATTAGGGATCAGGATGGAGATACTCTGACCCCCATCATGAGAAATTGAGGTTTTAGTGTCCCAAGTTGTGTGTCCAAAACTTATTTTTTTTAGTCACGCTCAATATTTGCAATTACGCCATGACTGCCAGCTTGGCCCCCGTGTACCAGCGCAGAGACATCGCGACTATCCGCATAGTTGTGAATATTGGTTAAATACATCATTGTGACGTCCCGGATAACTGCGAAAACGGAAAATAGTCCAATGTTTTGAATGGATTTTTTTTTACATATTATTTTTGGATGTGTTGTTGGCCATTGTATTTCTGCTTTTCTTTTACACTTTTGTTACTTGTTTGGGGGAATCGCGATTACCGACGTCATTGCAGTCTCCGGAGTCACCACGAAAAGTAAAAATAGGTTTTAGAGATGGATGTTCTAGAAAAACATGTGTTTGAAGTGTACAGCAATAAACCTCTAGTGTGTAAAATACTGTAATATGTGTACATATGTGTTTTCACTTTACAGAAACAGTGTGATTGTCGCGGTTAACTACGTCATCGCGACATCTGAATAACCGTGAAAACTAAAAATTGGTCTCCAAGATGGTTTTTAAAGAAACTTAGTAGAAAAATTTGTGTAAACATGATTTGAAAGAAGTATGTATATAGTAATATTTGTAGGGCAATGTTCGGAATGGATTTTTTTTTCCATATTATTTTTGGATGTTTTGGTGGTCAATTGAAGTCTCTTTTTGTTTTCAATTTTCATGACCTGTATGTGGGAATCGCGACATCCCCAAGAATATAAAAAATGGAAAGAAAAAAACGCTTATTGATCCACTGAAGAAAATACAAACTTATAGAGCCATTGAAGATAGAAAATACAATTTAAAAACAAAACAAAAAAAAATCATAGCTTACATGGACGTTATAGTTGGTGAAATAGAATTTTAAAACCCTTACAAATTCACTGAAAAAAACAAAGGTTACAGGGATGTCATAATGAGGATTTTGCATTTTAAAAACCTTAGAAATTCACCGAAAAAAAACAAAGGTTACAGGGGCGTTACAGTTAGGCTGATATTGCACTCGTACAAAACCACAGAAATTATAGTTTGCTGAGCTAACTATAACTTGTGCCCCCACAATGCACTGCTTATAACCTCACATATTACATCACTCCTGACATGGTCAGTGACACCACTGATGACATCTCAAATTACATCACTGATGGCATCATCCACAGAATCTCCGACACACCCTCTCACACCCCCATATAACCTTTCATATACCGTTCCAACATCCACACTACCAGTCTCAAAACCATTGACACACCCATACCAGTACATGCACACCCACTCTGAAATATAGGTTGACACACACATACACTCAGTCCCCCATACAGCCACTCCTACACCAACTGGCTCACTAGTACAGCCACTGATATATCCACTCACACACTGTAAGTCAATCCTAGAGCTATTCCCACACCTCTCACCCATATGCCACTGACACATTCATTTACTCCCCGTAAAAACCATATACACACTCAATTACACATACACGTGTTCCCACCCTTGTGAGCACTATGTGTGGATAACTGTCTTATGGAAACTAACCTTTCCCAATGTTTTAAAAATTTACCAAAAATGTTAAGAAAAAATTCCTATTACAGGATCCTGCTTCAAATGTGCAAATATGCTGGTATTTAATCACGTGCACACAACCATCCTTGTGGGGACTTATACATGTGCTACCATCGTTGTGGGGACTTGCTCTATTATTATCATTTGCTATTGAATACAGTCATGAGCACATGGCTAAATGTGTATTTTATCAGCGAGAAAGGCAAAGGACATCATACTCTTTTCATAATTCATTGACTTCATGCATTCTATGGGCACACAGTAGATAAATTGTGTTAAGAAAGTCCCAGAAATTAACATACATCAGGATTACAGAAGGGAATTAAAAACTGTATGTAACTTTTTGCTTAGTGCTCAAAGTGATGAGTAGGAGTGGAAGTAACTGGTAAACTGTGCTGCAGCGTCATTACACAAAATTGCAGCAAAGTTTTGCTGAATTAGGCAAGGAGCATATCCCAGCATTCAGCATTCTTTCAGAGCGCAAAATTCACCCTCGCATCCAAAATGGACCTGAGGATGCATTTTGCGCTAAGGAATTGGCTCTAAATGCTACAGAAGTTGAACAGCAGCAGTCGGCAGCCAATCGTGTTTACTATATTTGTTGTTCCTGTGGCACGATTCCGGTGCCAAATTATTCATACATGTGCAAACAGGAAGAGTAATGTTAAGTTACTGCAATCACTTTCAATCAATCAAGAACATTTGTAAAGCGCGCTACTCACCCGCTAGGGTCTCAAGGCTCTGAGGGAGGGGGGGGGGGGGGGGTGAGGGGCTGCTGCTGCTCGAAAAGCCAGGTCTTGAGTTGCTTCCTCAAGGAGAGATGGTCCTGGGTGAGTCGTAGGTGGGTGGGGAGGGTGTTCCAGGTCTTGGCCGCCAGGTAGGTGAAGGATCTTCCTCCGGTGGTGGTTCTGTGGAACGGGGACGGTGGCGAGGGCGAGGCTGGCGGGTTGGCGTGTAGAACGTGAGGCGGTTGTTGAGGTATTCGGGGCCCAAGTCGTGCAGAGCCTTGTGGGTTAGGAGTCTGAAAGTCATCCTCTTGCTGATGGGGAGCCAGTGCAGGTCCCTCAGGTGGGCGTAGATGTGGCTGTGTCGGGGGATGGATGCGCTGGAGTTTTTCTGTAGTTTGACGGAGGTCCCATCGTAGAGGGCGTTCCCGTAGTCCAGACGGCTGGTGACGAGGGCCTGGGTGACCGTTTACCTGGTTCCAGTGGGGATCCAGCGGAAGATCTTACGGAGCATGCGGACTGTGTTGAAACAGGAGGAGGTAACAGCGTTAACTTGCCTGGCCATCATGAGGGAGGAGTCAAGGATGAATCCCAGGTTGCGTGCGTGATCCGTGTTCTTGGGTGGGGGGCCTAGAGCAGGGGGCCACCAGGAATCGTCCCAGGCGGAGATGGATGGGGTGAGGATGAGGACTTCCGTCTTGTCCGAGTTCAGTTTCAGGCGGCTGAGCTTCATCCATTCTGCGATGTCTTTCATTCCGTCCTGGAAGCTGGCTCTGGCGGAGGCGGTGTCGTTGGTGAGGGACAGGATCAGTTGGGTATCGTTGGCGTAGGAGATGGTGGAAGAGGTGTGGCGCCGCGGCCAGGGCGACTGACGCTGGAATCTGGGGACCACGGTTCGATCCCCGGCTCCGGCGGCAGGTCAGCCCAGCACCATGTGACTCTGGGCAATAGCTCGCTTAATCTTCCCGACGGCCCCCCAGCGCCTAGAGACCCTTACGGGTGATTGTGCGCTTTACAAATGTGGACTTTACTTTTATGTTGAGGTTGTGCTTGCGTGCGATGGCTGCGAGGGGGCTCATGTAGACGTTGAAGGGGGTGGGGCTGAGCGAGGAGCCTTGAGGTACACCGCAGATGATCTTGGTGGGTTCTGCGAGGAAGCGCGGGAGACGGATTCTTTGGGTTCTGTCGGAGAAGGAGGTGATCCATTCCTGGGCCTTTCCTTGGATCCCGGCGTGGCGGAGGCGGGTTGTCAGGGTGCGGTGGCAGACCGTGTCGAGCAGGATGAGGGCAGCGGTTTCTCCGTTGTCCAGCAGGGTCCGGATGTCGTCGGTGGCTGCAATGAGGGCGGTCTCGGTGCTGTGGTTCGCTCGGAATCCGGACTGCGATGGGTTGAGGGAGCCGTTCGTCTCCAGGAAGGCTGTCAGCTGATGTTGACGGTTTTCTCGATGACGTTTGCAGGGAAGGGGAGGAGCGAGATGGGGCGGAAGTTCTTGAGGTCTGAGGGGTCTGCAGTGGGTTTCTTCAGGAGGGCGCGGATCTCTGCGTGCTTCCAGCTCTCTGGGAAGGTGGCGGATATGAAGGAGTTGTTGATGATGTCCCGAAGTTTAGGTGCGATGATGGAGTCGGCCTTGTTGAAGATGTGGTGTGGGCAGGGATCGGCTGGGGAGGCCGAGTGGATGGTGTTCATCGTCTGGGTGGTATCTTCCATGCTGACCTGAGTCCAGGCGCACAGGGTGGTGGTGGGGGGTGTAGGTTCTACTACTATGCGTGTATTGCCTTGCCCACTTGCGTAATCTGAACTTACGCACACCACTTACTTACACAGAAACACCAACACTCCTCTGGAGGTAAAATGAGCTTTATTAGTATTGTAGGCAAGGGCAATGAATCACTGAAGCTAGTAAGTTCTTGGGCACCGAGTGAAAGTCAATAAACATTGAATACATCACACTATATATATATATATATATATATATATATATATATATATATATATATATAGACAAATCTGAAACCTTGAATACAGATGTATAAACAGTTACTGTACAAAGCACCTCACCAGATGTGTCTGCACCAGAGTCTTCAACATCCCTGGCCAAGCACCAAGTCAGCAACCCTGTAGAGACTGGGGCAAGGGAAGTAATCTCTCTGGGCAGCAAAGTCGTCCTGCGAGTTCGTCCACTCCAAGACTGAGTTTCTGAGCTCCACCCCACAGACACCGCTTTTTATAGTCAAATCAATATGTACGAGAAGCCTCTAGTAGGCGTTCTCGCCCATCTATCCATCATAGGTGCTGGCCGTATCTCTGCGTCAGATCCACCCATACAGACCTGGCCAGATTCTGTCTAGGTGCGCCGAGGCAAAAGACATTCCTTTCCCTATCTCCAACCTTGGAGAGCCTTGCACAGCGTATCCTCCCTCTGTCCTAGAGATAAACATAGAATGCACAAAAACAAGCGTAAGGTACAAAACAACCTCCCGAAATATGTCTTGCACCAGCTCGTACTGGTTTACGTGAAAACATTTTTATGTTACTGCTGAAGTGTAACTACAGGGCAAAGCAGCAATAAATGGAAGATCAGAACATTGCATTGAATCGAGGTCAACAGGCAATTTAGCACGTGTAAAATGGTGAATGCAGTACTTCCCACCCCTTGACCTTCGATTCACCCATCATACCCCATTGGCCTAAATACCATGGATCTGGGACGACGAAGGGAGAGAAGATTAGGAATGCATTGAATGCAACAACATAATGAGATAAAAACGCAAATAATCACTACAATAACACCCAAGATATAACGAAGCTGTCCAAAATTAGGTAGCCACCCAAACAACCAATCCCACCATCCTTGATCAACGTCTTGGGTAACCCCTTTCACTAAATCTTTAATGGCATTAATATGCGCATGGATAGATGTAGAATGATCAGATAAATTGAAACAACAGAGTCCATAAAAGTCCTCGCAACCGTGGTTGTGTTTTAACAAATAGTCCGCAGCTGCCCTATTCTGCAAAACCGCTTTTCTCGTTCCTTGAACATCTAATAACAATTCAGCTAAAGCGGCAGAAGTATGATTGAGATTCTTCACAATTCAACAGGCAAGCTTAGCAATAGTTCTTGCATTATAAACAGACAGTCCTGGCACTCCTACAATGGAAATACCCAAACTAGTATACTCTGCTCTAGAAAGCAAGTCAATATTGGAGTACCAATCCTCAGGTAATTGAACAGCGGCTCTAGAAGAGCGAATATGTGTAACAGAATGCATGGGAACAAGCATAAGACTTAATCGTGACAAGGCACAAGGTCCTCCAGTTATATTAGCTGGTATGTAAGTGCATAAAATATTGCCACATGAGAACAGCCCTCCCTTAGGTATTTTCACATGGTTAACATGGCTAGCGGTTAATACTGTGTGATTACAGACCATATACTTGGTAACATTACTGCAAAAACTCATGTCGTGACTGACATAATGTTTGTTGATCAGTGATCAATTGTTTGCTTTTCTCTAGGTTCAATTGCCCACACTCGCCAATTTTGGCAGGGTCACAAGTTAGTTGATAGCAAACGTTTCCAGTAGAGATGTTGTAGGTAACAATACTCGTCATGTTCCTCCAGAGGCTATCTGTAACCTCTGGGCAAAAATGACTCAGATGTGTTTGAACATCAATTTCCTCCACTACCCCATTAAAGTTAGTATGGTTGAAGATGTGCAGAAGCACATATGTAGGGGAGATACGGCAACAAGACGAGTGGATATCATATCAGCTGTACTCTGAAGATTTCTCATACAGAAGTAGTAAGTGTTCAGCACATTTCCGGCCAAGTAGGTCTAGATGTTATCCGGTTACTGCAACTATGCTGTCATCCGACTCGGGCGGTTGATCCCCTTTGGCATCCCCGGACCCCTCTGGACACGCCCAAACACAGACCACACAGCGGACGCGTTGCAGCGGCAAGCCGTATTGTGATCTAGAAACAGAAAACAAACTAGTATAATCACTCTTTTAAATAACATTTTTCAGCAGGTACATATTCCCATTTTTCCTGTCCAGGTCTCATGATGACTAGGATATTATCCTTTTCTTTACCAAATAATTCTGCACGTTCAGGAGGTTTATTTGGGGACTCCACCCACAATTTCGCCCCTGGGTTCTTGTCAGTAGAGCCGAACCCGCCCTTTCCTCGCACAGAAGGGCTGGGGCTGTACCCTTCATAAAATTTCCTTCATAAACCGACATGATGCCCATTTGGGCAACTCGGTCACTGCCTTGCACAATCAGATCATTGTCTCCACTGTTCAATAGAATAACTTTGATCTCCCCCTGGTAATCGGCATCGACCACCCCTCCCAAAACCTGGATGCCTTTAAGGGCAAGTCCAGATTGAGGAGCGATCAGTCCGAAATGCTCTGGGGGAATTTGAACTCCAATTCCTGTCTCAATCAAGGTAATGTCTTGTGGTTGCAATCAATAGAGTTTCAAGGCATGTAAATCAAGACCGGCAGTCTCTGGTGTGGCACGATATGGAGCTAGAGCTCCGGGAGCTGTATCCAAATACAGAATTGTCTTTGTGGCCACATGGGGCTTAATCTGCAAAGCTGGGGTCAACATGTGCATCAAAGGAGTCTCTGCATTGGCAAGGGGTTGGTTGTTCAAAATTTGCAATGCATCAGGCAAGTGATCCCTCCACCCCTTTAATGACCCCTCCGACAACTTTTTCAACTGCTCTTTCAGCAAACCATGCATTCTCTCACTCAAACCCGCTACCTGTGGGTAATAGGGTATGTGATAGATCACTCAACGTAATGCTGCACACAAAAAGCTTGCACCATCTTTCCTTTAAAGTGTGACCCATTGCCACTTAGGACCTGCAAAGGAATTCCGTAATACAAAATCAACAAATTCAAAGTTTTCAGAGTGTTAGACTGGGTTGCTCTCTTACATGGAAAGGCGATGAGATAGCCAGAATAGGTATCCACTTTGCCCTGCAACTTCCCTCTGCCTAGCTGGCCTCTCACTACCTGTGGAACTGATCTGTGTTGGGTATCCTGACAAATGGGACAGTGAATGATCGCAGTTTTAATCAAATCCAGGGGCATATACATCCCTTAACTTTCGGCCTACCTGCTACTGGCTCGTTAGCCCAAATGTCCACTTTTCTGATGCACCCATTTAGCCATGCCCACCAAGTCAGAATACTGTCGCCACCTCAGCTTCAGGAATTTTCGCTTCTTGGTCTGCAAAGGAATTGCACCAACGCTCTAGTGAGTCAGTCGGGCAATGAGCGTCGACATGATAAACTGTGACTGTACTCTGGGACAACAATTCCCAAATCTCCTGCCACAACTTCTTTCTCCAAACCTCCCTGTTGTGAATCATCCAATTGTGAGCATGCCATGTGGGAAGCTAAGTGGCTAACCCACTGTCCGTAGACCATGAATCTGTATAAATGTGACATGTACCAGGGAGGTCTTGCTTTAAAGCCTGGTAAACAACGTACAACTCTGCAAACTGACTACTTCTTCCCTCTCCGGTAGTCGACAATAACTTTTTGGTCACAGGATTGTATGACACCGCCTTTCAATGTCTCTTGGTCCCCACTGGCTGAGCCATCGTTAAACCACACATGCTTTTTGTCCTCCTTGGACAACTCTGAGAATGGCCCGCCCCGTTTCACCGGGGACTCTCGCACTTTGGGTACATCTTGCAACATTTCTGCATCTGCTACGGGAGTCTGCGCCACTTGCTCATGCAGCACTGTGGTACCTTTAGGACCCACTCATGCTCTGTCTTGTATGTACCACTTCCACTTTATGACGCTAGCCTCCTGTGCATGCCCAATCCTGTGTGTCTTGGGTGAACTCATTACCCATTGCATGATAGGTATCTCAGCTCTCAAAAACACATTGTGCTCCAGGGTAAACTGCTTGGTGTCCACCAGAGCCCAGTAACGTGCCAACCACTGCTTTTCGAACGGAGTGTACCGCTCTCCAGCATCAGGTAATTTCTTTGTCCAAAACCCTAGGGGCACCTTCTGTCTCCCTTGTTTTTGCCACAGGCTCCAGGTCGCGTACTGATCCTGGACAGTAACATTTAAATCAATGCTTCCCTCTCGTATGGGCCATAAATCCAAGGCACGCTGTTTAGCCTCCTTCGCTAACTCAAACACCTTTTGCTGGGCCTCCCCCCATTCAAACTCATGCTTCTTCCGCATAACCTTGACAGAGGGTCCAAAATCTGACTCAAATGGGGAATGTGCTGTATCCAAAAACCAAACAACCCAATGAAACGCTGCGCCTCCTTTCTGTTTCGTGGCACTGCAAACTCTTTAATCTTCTGCCTCACTTGTGGCAGCACCTCTCTCTGTCCCTGATGCCACTGAATGCCTAGAAACTTCACACTCTGGGGGGGTCTCGGCACCTTCTCTGGGTTAATCACCCACCCTTTGCCTTGCAAGTGCTCTTCAATTCTGTCTAGTTGAGCCTGCACCTGTTCTTGGGTCTGTCCTTGCATCAACAGATCATCAATGTAATGGCAAAGTTTTACTCCAGGAATAACTGACACCTCGTCTAAATGAGCCAGCTTGTGGCAGCTCGTGGGACTATGTAAATACCCATGTGGTAAAGATGTGAACGTGAGCTGCCTACTGCTCCATGAGAAGGAAAATTGGTCCTGGTACTCTGGGCAATTAGAATTGTGAAAAAAACATTGGCAATATAAAGTGCCACATACCATGTCCCATTGTGTTTCTGAATGTTCTTAATCAAAGTGATGGTGTCGGGGACCGCGGCTGTCAACGGGGGCGTATGCTTATTCAGCTCGCGGTAATCCACAGTCATGCGCCAGCTCCCATCCAGTTTGCGCACGGGCCACACAGGGTTATTCCACGCCCTGGTAACTGGTCTCACCACCCCGCCTCCACCAAGTCCTGTATGGTTGCGGTAATCTCATCATGTCCCCCTGGAATCCTGTACTGCTTCATGTGAACTACTTTTGTTGCTTGGGGCACCTTCACTGGGGAAATCTTCAAGCGCCCCACCGTCACAGCAGCCACCGAGAAGTACTGCTTTGACCCAAACTGATAGCATCCATCATCTAAATATAGGGTCAAGCCTTTCAGAATGTCAATGCCAGTGATGTACTCGGGAATAGTAACAATCAAAGCAGTGTATGCTCTCTTGGGAAGTGGGCCTATTTTCATCTGAATTACCGTTTGCACTGCTGGTGTTTCCTGTCCACCCAAACCCGTGATAGTAAAATACTGTCCTTTAAATTTTCATGGCTTGCCATGTATCAACATGGCCTCTGCTCCGGTGTCTATTAAATCCCGCACCTCCTGAACATTTCTATTTTCCAATAGATCTCAACCCTCACATACAGTCTATTATCGCTGCGAGCCCATCCCTGCACCGGAGCTTGGCCCGTTTCCTAATTTTTGCCTGCGCAGCTCTCCATCTGCATGGCATAGGTCCTGGCAATGTCTGATGATAACTCCTCTTCCCGGTCCCCATCTGAATCTGTGCAATCTCGGTCCCAACCTTTCTCTTTTGTCACTCTCAAATGAGATTCCCTCTCTCTCTCTCTCTCTCTCCTGACCTGCTTTTCCGTGCTTCTCCTCAGGCTCCGCTTCCCTGCGACTCACTTTCTTGTTATCTTTTCTATTCACATACCTACTCCCCTCCTTCCTGTCCCGTCCTCAATCCTTGACACCCCCTCCTTCAACAGCGCCAAAAACATATCACATCGGGTCACTTGATTGTTATCAGGGCGGGTCTCTGAGCGTGAAGCCCTGTCTGGCTTGGCCCATTCTCAAGCTCTCCCAGCTCACGGATCACCTCAACTACTTCTACAGTATTACCAGTCTGGTTAATCAACAATGTCATCATTACCGTTTTGTATGCGGGGGTGCCAAACGATTGATTTTGTTCCGTATCGACCCAGTCATTACCTGTCCCACCAAATCATGCGCTTCACCTATAAGAATAGCTGGCTTCATCCCCTCCTCCTTAACTCTCTGCATGGCATCTCTTAGGGTGAACCATGGCTTTTCATTCCAAGGCCAGTCTAAATCTGTGGGGTACCTGTGACCACATCGCTGCGCTGCTCCTGCAACAGGCTAGTTTGTTCATTACCGGTGTAAGTCCGGAAGTGTCCCTGCACAGTGAGATCAGTACTGAGAGTGCAAAATTTGGCAGCATCCCCATTGTCTAACATCACCCCGGAAGCGCTGTGATCATAGAGGCACACATCCAAGTTAACAGAGTCTCGCCAGGCTTCTGTCTCAATCTCTCTAAAATATCACTGATGTTCTGCTGAGTGAAATCCTCCAGACTATTTAACATAACTCCATCCGGGTTATCTGGAACGGTTTGAAGTTTCCAGCTTAGAATGGGCTGCGCTTCCACTCTCTTAATGTTCTTTCCCTCCTCCTCCTGTCTTTCTCTCTGTAAGGGCTGCTCTCCGTCTGAGGAGAACTCTGATGATTCCCAGATGTTGGAATCCCAGGTGGATGGATCAAAATCTAAGCCTGCTTTGGCAATCGCTAAATGGATTATTCTCTTACTCACTCTCCCCCTCCTTTTCCTGTATCTGTAATCAGCGACACAGACTGCAACCTGTTCTGCTATAGTTTGATATGTATCTAATTTGTCTTGTAATAGCTTATTCTGACAAGAAAGCATTGTAGAACTATTCTTTGCTTCAATAAGTTGTTTTTCTAAACTCAACTGTTCCCGCTGCAGAGATAAACATTTGTCAAAAACTTGATGGTAGGCATGCAACAGAGCCCAACCTCTGAGGCTCACTGTACATAATTCTTTACCTTTCTCCACAGGAACCTTCCGTAAACAATTTAAAACATCTTCTGGCGTTGCTTCGCCCAAACAGTCAAACCAGCTCTCACTTAACCCTGAGCTTTTAGAGTACTCACGCACCAGCGCGGAGTATGGCGTCGCCTCCCATCCCGGAATTTGCATGGGGGCTAAAGGGATTTCACTCGGTGTCAAAGAACCAAAACCAGCTTTCGTCTTTTTAAAAATGTTCCTACCCGCGTGTAACTTACGTATCCTGCCAACTACGCCAAAATGTATTGCCTTGCCCACTTGCGTAATCTGAACTTACGCACACCACTTACTTACACAGAAACTCCGACACTCCTCTGGAGGTAAAATGAGCTTTATTAGTATTGTAGACAAGGGCAATGAATCACTGAAGCTAGTAAGTTCCTAGGCACCGAGTGGAAGGCAATAAACAATGAATACACCAAACTATATATATGTATATATACAAATATGAAACCGATATATATATATATAGATATAGATAGATAGATAGATATATAAACAGTTAATGTACAAAGCACCTCACCAGATGCGTCTGCACCAGAGTCTTCAACATCCCTGGCCAAGCACTGAAAACACCAAGTTGGGAACCCTGTAGAGACTGGGGCACAGGAAGTAATCTCTCCGGGCAGCAAAGTCGTCCCGCGAGTGCGTCCACTCCAAGACTGAGTTCCTGAGCTCCAACCCACAGACACCGCTTATTATAGTTAAATCAACAAGTTTGAGAAGCCTCTAGCAGGCCCATCTATCCATCATAGGTGCTGGCCGCATCTCTGCGTCGGATCCACTCCATACAGACCTGGCCAGATTCTGTCTGGATGCGCCGAGGCAAAAGATATTCCTTTCCCTGTCTCAGGCCTTGGAGAGCCTTGCACAGCGCATCCTCCCTCTGTCCTAGAGATAAGCATAGAATGCACAAAAACATGTGTAAGGTACAAAACAACCTCTCGAGATATGTCTAGCACCACCTCGTACTGGTTTACGTGAAAAACATGTTTGTTACTGCTGAAGTGTAACTACAGGGCAAAGGAGCACAAAATGGAAGAGCGATGCAACAAAATGGAAGATCAGAACATCGCATTGAATCGAGGTCAAAAGGCAACTTGGCACGTGTAAAATGACGAATGCTGTTGTGGTAAATAAATAAATAATACCCTATTTTTGACTAGACTTATAGCATAACAGATAGCTCAATAAAATAAGAGTCAAGATTCGAGGTAGTAGGAGTTTCTGCAGGTTTATTACAGCATAAGGACAGGATCAGGACAACCTGCATAGGAACAGAATGACAGGGCCCAGCAGGACAACTGGGGCCCAACAGGGGAAGAGAGGCCCAGCAGCTGCTGGGGCTAGGTCTGGGATGAGCGCGCTAACATTCAATAACAAAACACAGGCATATATACATAGCACGAACACATAGTATTACATTGCAGTAGGCGTAGCAGTGGGTGGAGCAGAAGGCGTGACGCGTAGCAGTCGCGAAAGATAACAGTGAAAAGAGGTGTAACTGGGAGTATACATAGACATGTGATGCAAACGTAACAGAATATGTCATGAATGGGCGGAAACATAGGAGGGGGCTACCTAAGGAGCCGGGACCTCTAACCTAATGGTGCGCGAAAACTAGCAATGACGTGTTACTAGGAGAAGCTGGGGGCTATGAACTCTGTGTTAGGAGCAGAGACTAGAGTCTGGAGGGTCGGAGCGACATGTACCTAAACCCTATCTGGTATCTGATGTTTAGGGAACATGTTGATATAAACTAGAAGTCATGAGGGGAAAAGCTAACTTGATTCTAAGACTGGACCATGCATTATTCTACATGTAGTGCGTGATGAAGAATACTAAATGACCATTAAATACAGTATTTCTCTAACATGGAGACGAGAAGGCTAGACAATGACGGGAACTATTGATACAGTTCAGTAGCTTAGGAATGCAGAAGAGGAGGACTGAACTGATAACTGGAACTATAACATACTTTTGGCAGACTCAGAGGCAGAGCCAAGCTGTACCGGGCACTGCGAGGCAGGAAGTAAGTGAAGGGTCGAGGATACAGGTGGGGCTGTATCGCTCCTCAGCGAGGCTTTCAGGAGACAGGAGCTGAATCTGATGTCCGGGCCCTTTTGAGGCCTGGAAACGGGGACTTTATAATGGAATAACGTGCACACTGGGAAACGTGGTAACATAACTTTACATAGGCCTGATATTCGTAGTATTCACGAGGACTGGAAAATGACATACCAGAGGTGGACACAACTGTAATTGCGTCATTAATCGGACATGGGGAATAACATATGCATATTGGTCATGCACACATAACATATGATGGATGAAGCGTAGGGACACAGAACATGGCAAAATTTACTTTTCCACATTCCCTCCTTGTCACTACGTTTCCATCAGGAAACATCAATTTTCATGATACCGTCTATCATTTCATACAGTATCATTTGCTCGTCTCGAATTGTCTTGGAACGGGATTTAGAACGGGGCTTGGGACTAGGAATACAAGAGGTAGCACACATGCTGCAAATCGCAGGGCCACATTGTATACAGAGGCAGCAGCTAAATATGATCGCTACTGCAATACCTAGAAAGGACAGGACTTTCCATCCCCAGACGGAAATTATATTCCAGAACCAACCGGACCATGTCCAGGTGCCTGGATCTTGATGTAACAGATGGGCAATTTTATGGAGTCTGGTTATAGCTGAATAAACAGACGGCGCGTTATTTGGAATGAAAATGCAGCAACTAGATCCGATGACTCTACAGGCCCCGCCCCTATCGGCCAGTATGACGTCAAGGACGAGACGATTTTGCAAAACAACAAATCTCATAGCAGATTGTTCTTCGGTTAGGTTACCTAGAGCAGAGGCAGTCTCGTTAACTACAGCTTCAAGGGTTCTTGTTAACCTACGGATCAGTTTACTATTCTGGACAGGTCCTACAAAGAAGAAGAAACCTTTATTGAAATCTGTATACTGTTCTAGTGTAGTTTCAGTATAATCGACAATTGGGGACTCCCTTCTATGTCTAATGTGTACTAGATGTGTGTTTCTGTGATAATCAGATGGGGCTAGGAAAACAGGTGGCAGTAGGAAAGCAATGTAACAGGTTCCCTCCCAATCGAGGGGCAGACGGACATATGCAGTTTGACCACAAATAAAATAAGAATGACGTGAAGCTTTGAAAATAGATTTCCCACTGTCACTATACTGGATAACAGTAGTACATTCACTATGACCTACATGTACGGAACCATAACTACGGACACATAATTCGCCTTTGACAGGTAGTACTGAAATAGCAGGTAAGTCTGGAGTAGTATCAGACTGAACATTCAGGACCATGAAATTCGACGAATAATTACCTAAATTATATACTTCATTTTCTAGATCTAAACCTGTTCTGTGGGGGAGACCTTGCTTGTCTGGAAAACATGTACTGTTAAGAAAAGACATATCTGTTGAGGATGACGTTAACGTGGACCATGCTCCACACGAACCATTATGTGAGAATGGATAAGGGAAAAGTGGCAGAACTCCCTTCGGTGTCTGGAAAGGGGGGAGTCGACCACACACCCAACAATTAGTGGCATTGCTGGTCTGGTGTGAATAATGTAACATACGGATAAATGTGTTGTTGCGCATAGCGAGGCGGTAAGAATATTCGTGAGGAGGCAGATCACTAAACGTGTGCTCTACTGTAGTATTAGCAGACATATTTTCATGAGGAACTGGACAATACAGATAGAACGCATAGCTGGTGCAGGAAATCATAATGCTGATGAATAATATGAAACTTAGAAAAACGATACATTGAAGTGAACTTCGACTGACTCTCTCACTATGGGGGTCTATTTTATACATGTCAGAAACAATCTAACCGTTTCACCTAGGGGAGGACTTATACAATCAAACTGACTGACTTATTTTACTAGACCTTAATTTGAGCTTATACTCCTGTTGCGGAGTTTTCTCTAACAAGGGAGGGGTTGTAATAATGTCTTGTGCGGGACAGTCCTTTAAAACAATGTTCTGGCAGTCTTTCGAATCCTGGAAATCCTTGGAAATGTTTTTGGAGACTGATTTCAATCCATTGAAAAGTTTTACATGAGAAAGGTGGACCCACCCCTTCCTGCCTTCCAACTTGACGGCAGTTCGGGTGGTCAAGAGGACCTGGCGTGGCTCCTTCCAACGTGGTTCCAGCGGACTTGATCTGTCAAAATTTCGGACCATCACAAGGGAGCCTGGAACGATCTCGTGCGGTGCCACCTCGGTATTGTCTGGAAATGCGGCGGCAACCTGTGAACGACATGAGTTGAGGGCAGACATCAAGGAAGCTAGGTAATCTGTCAGCATATTACATGAAACATCGGTAATACTTCGGGGTCTAGGAGTACCCCACATGTTAGGGGGGCGGCCGAATACGACCTCATACGGGGACAAACCTGATCTGGAATGTGCGACCATGCGCATATAAAACAAAGCGACTGGCAGAGCTATTAACCAGTCCACACCTTTGTCCTTACAGACTTTTGCAATGCGGATTTTCAGAGTCTGATTATGTCTCTCTACGAGACCGGCTGCTTCAGGATGGCGTACACAATGGAACTTCCACTGGTACCCTAACAAAAGGGAAACGTGCTTCATTAACTCTGAGGAGAATGGCTGACCGTTATCAGAATATACGACTCTAGGGAGTCCATATCTAGGGAAAAATTCACGAACCAACTGCTTGGCAGTGGTCGCGGCTGTGTAATCTGGGACTGGATATGCTTCTGTCCACCTGGACAAAGCGCATACAACTACAAGGACATACTTGAAACCTCGACATCGCTCCATCTGAATATAATCCATCTGGAGGACCTCAAAAGGGTGGTCAGGGGGCTGGAAACCACCTTGTTCCACCGGGACACTTTCACCTGGATTAAACTGACAACATATCATACAGGTACGGACTTTCTGCTTGGCTGCAGCTCGTAAATGCTTGTTGAACCAAATGTTCTGGATACTGTCTAACATAGCTTTTTCTCCTAAATGTGCTGGACTATGTGCGGTATTGATAATGACTTGAACCATAGAATCGGGGAGAAACCATGTGGCTCTACCCTTCGTTAACCATCCTTGATCTGTCTGGACCCCTCCTTGTTCAGACCATTTTTTGATTTCATCGGGAGTAGCATGTAACTGTATATCTATGACATCTTGTGTAGGGTCCTTAACTATCATGCATGTAATTGGATCTGGAGTATGTATCATGTTAACTGGAATGTCTGGAGTCTGTGCTGTAAGCTTGGCTGTGCGGTCTGCTAAATCATTACCTTGGGAAATAATGTCAGTAACTTTCGTATGTGCTTTGCATTTCATGATAGCAATAGATGTCGGTAAATGTATGGCATCTAACAGGGCTTGAATAAGGAGACCATGCTGAATCTTGGTTCCATGAGAAGTCATGAAATCTCTCTCCTGCCAGAGCACTCCGAAGTCGTGTACAACTCCGAATGCGTAACGTGAATCTGTGTAAACATTAACCTTCAGGTTCTTGGCATGTATACAGGCTTGTGTCAGAGCGACTAGCTCTGCTGCTTGAGCGGACAGGGTGTCAATACGGTGTGTCTCAATAACTTCAGTGTCAGTAGTCACTGCATACGCGGCGACTAGTTCTCCTGTACTAGTTCTCATACATGAACCATCCACATAAAGTGTCAGGTCAGGATCTGGTAACGGAATGTCTGTCAGGTCTTGTCTTGGCTTTGTCGTAATGTTAACTACTTCCACACAGTCATGTGGGTCTGGATTTGAATTAACTGATGGTAACAGTGTAGCAGGATTCAGAGCGTTGCAGCGTCTAATTTCTATGTGTGGCTGAAACAGTGTCAATTCATAACCTGTTAAACGTGCAATTGTCAAGTGCTGAGTTTGTGTTCGGTTTAAAAGAACTTCTACTGAATGTGGAACTTGTACGGTCAGGGAATGCCCTAAAACTATGGAATCACTTTGTCGGATAGCTAGTGCTGTGGCTGCAACTGACTTGAGGCACGCAGGCAACGCCTGGGCGACTGGATCTAGTGTGCTCGAAAAATAAGCACAGGGCTTGTATTGTCCTGCTTGATCTTGTGTGAGAACAGACAATGCTGTACCTTCGCGTTCAGTAACAAAAAGTGTAAAAGGCTTACTGTAGTTCGGTGTAGCTAGAACTGGAGCTTGACATAGGGCTTTCTTTAACTCGTTGAAACTAAGTGTATGTTCAGATGTCCAAGGGAGGACAGTCGATACGGCTGCCTCCTGTGTCGTTAACTGTATCAGTGGCTTGGCTAGAAATGCATACTGGGGAATCCATTGTCTACAATAAGAAGTAAGGCCGATAAAGGCACATACCTCCTTCTGGGTTCTGGGCTGGGGAAGACTCGCTATTAACTGGATACGGTCTGGTGTCAACTGCCTACCCCTCTTGGACAGCAAGTGTCCTAAGTATACCACTTGCTGGACACAGAATTGAAGCTTCGAAGGTGACACTTTGTGCCCCATCTCGGCTAGAAAATACAGAACTGTAAGTGATGCTCGCTCACAGGCACATTCAGAACGGGCAGTGATCAGTAGATCATCGACATACTGGAGCAGGGCAGTGTCAGTTGGCATGTGAATGTTGTCTAGTTGTCTCTTAAGTGCTTGACTATAAATACTAGGACTTTCTGTGAAACCTTGAGGAGCGCGTGTAAACATATAGCTCCTTCCATTTAAACAGAATCCGAAAAGAAACTGACTGTCTGGATGAATTGGAACACTGAAAAATGCATTCTTGAGGTCTATGACAGTGAAAAACATGGCTTCGGAATCAATGGCTGTTAACAGGGAAGAGATGTCTGGAACAACTGGGTACTGAGGAATAATACATTTATTAAGCTCTCGTAAATCAATCACTAATCGATATACTGGGGGTGCATTTGGATCAGTACGTTTCATGACTGGAATGATCGGAGAATTACATACATTGGAGTCAGTTTCTACAACTACTCCTTGAGCCATGAGCTCGTCAATAATTTTGGATAAGGCTGCTACAGCCTCAGGTGGCAATCTGTACTGTCTGATTCGGGGTAACACTACACCTGGCTTGAGAGTCACACGATGGGGTGTGATTTGCATATAACCTACATCAGTTGGACCTTGCGCCCATAAATGCTGTGGAACATTAGACAATCTGGAATCAAAATCTCGTAATACATAGTGACCCTTAAAGTCACGTAGGAACAGACGTATTCCCTCTGGGGAACAGCAAATAACTGCACCTAATTCTTTCAGTGTCTTAATGCCTAATAGGTTTTCTGGACATGACTTAGTAAGTAACAGATCAGTAGTACGGGACAATGGACCTACCTCTAGAGTGACTGGCTTAGATATCTCATTAACTATTGGTTTTCCTGAAAATCCAAGGGAAACATTTCTTGAGCCTGAGAGCGGAGCCCCTGGAACTTCGGCATGACTAATTGTGGTCCTACTTGCCCCTGTATCGATCAAAAACTTTCTGTCTTTCCCTAATACTTGACTGTGAACATAGGGACCTTCTTGATCTACAGGTATCTCGATGAGAGGCAAGCCTACCTCCCTCTCTAGGCTGTTTCATGAATATGGCTGGTACTCTGGATACTCGGACTGTGCATACTGGTACATCTGTGACGTAACGTGCTGTGTTGCAGCAATAGGCTGTGGTACTGTAACTGTCTGTTGTGCATTCTGTGGCTGAGGAATCTGTGAAACTTGTTCTTGTCTAGGCGGACGTGGTCTTTCTTTAGTCTTACCAGTAGCTATGTTGTGTTTCAGAACTGCACACTCGTTTATAAAATGACCTGGCTGTTTACAATAATTGCAGTTCCCTTTAACGGGAGCTGCAGGATGACTGGCTTGATTCGGACCCCTCTTCTGACTGTCTTGAGGAACAGATTGTGCAACTAGCACTTTCATTTTCGTGTCTTTCATACGTTTTCTCTCGTGTTCTTGCTCTTCTCTGATTCTATTCTGGTGGTACTGAAGCATCTGGAGCATCTGGGACGGGGTATTCGCTTGCCAGGTGCTTTCGACTTTCAAAACTCGATTTTTAATTTGCGGACTTGAATTCTCGACTAATTTGGTAACAAAAAGATGAGGGTATGACTCACTACTTGTCTTGAGACCACTATTAATACTGAAACATTTTTCAAATCTAGAATAAAAATCACTAATATCTTCATCTTGTTTCTGTTTACAGGCTGAGATTGCATCCCAGTCTTCCTTCCTAGTTGTTAATAATCTGGGTAAAACTTGAATCAATAATTCTGGTAATTCTTTACATTTATCTCCAAGACCGGTACCTGGTACTCGTGCCTTGTCTTCAGCTTCTAGAGCTGTCCAATCGATCTTTTTCTCTCCCACCTCCCATTCTTTTTCTTTTAACTTTTCATATACCCCTGCGGGTAACAGGACCTTTAACATTTTAATGATATCTGGGTAAGTGTATTCTCCCATACGGAGCATGTCTTTTAATTCTCTATGGAACCCTGCTGGATCTTTGTCATGACAGGGAATTAATTTCTTCATTTCAAGAAGTTCCATCTTTGATATTGGAGTGTATACAAACACTCGTTGCATTACGCCACCCGCCCCTTGGACTGGGTGGACTTCTCGTAACGGATTCTGTCTGTCTATGTAGAATGGTTTACTTTCTGGGGGTGAGACATGAACAAAATGCGGGTTCAGGAACGTTCTATACTTGTGGCGCTGTTCTAGAATGACACTAATTAAATCAGTACCTAGACCTCTCCATCTATACTGGAGTAACTCGTTCAGGATATCATGTAACGGACCTGGATCAGAGTGTTGACCCTCATACAGAGTGATGAGGTGCTGGATCATATACATACCCCCCAGTCGTTGCTCGGCTGGGGGCAGTTTCAGAAACATTTGTGCCACTATTTCGTCTGGAAAAGTGGTAGAATCAGTAATCCATCGGACTGCTGATCGGGCTAGTTCTTGTTCATGCATAGTACTTAATTCACTGTAACCGACTCGTGATTTCAGAATGTGGTCGGTAGCTTGAAATACTTGTTCTAGAGAACCTTGTTCTGGTGCTAGATGAAAAATAGACTTGGGTTCTAGACGTAAATGGCGATCTGGAAATCTAGATTTTCCTACATACGCTATTCTGGCGGGATTCTCGTCTTCCTCTTCAGGATCAGAGATACTTTCTTTCTCACTTACTTGTGCTGCTTTACGCTGTTCGTGTAACCTTACTATTTCTTTACGGATTTTCTTGTACATACTCTCCATGGCACTGACGGTCTTGTGCTTACCCTCGGCTATATTATCACTCCACCTTGTCAGGATTCTCATTTCGGCGGGATCTTTAGACGGGTAATCTTGTTCTCTTATTAGACAATTGATCAGGAACTTTAATATCATGAGCTGAATCTCGGCTTTCCTTTGAGACATAATCTCGCCAATACTTTCTGGATCATCCCCTGTACGGATGAAACGATATATTCTGTCTAGATCTTCTTTCATATTCGGCAAGGTGACTAGATACTCGGTCACTCTCCTTACACGTAAGGAATATAAAACCATAGTATATTCGCCTGGAACTGGATCATAGACACATTCGTTAAGGGCTTGCCTGATTTCTGTAACAGACTTATTACTTTTAGGAGTACGCTGTGATGCTTGAGCATGTAATTCGAGTGCCGATAAACGTTTGTGTGGCGGCGGGGTTTGAGGAGTAGCTCCTCCTGCGGCCCCTAAACTGGAGTCGTCTACTGAGGCTCTACGTCCTGGCAGAGTGGGAAATGGAACTGTAGGCTGGACCGGGGGTACCGTAACAGGTACTCCGGTGTCTGGAGGAGCGGGAAGTGCCTGATTTGCAAGGACTGGCGGAACACGAACATGATTTGTATATTCGGGGACTGTGTCGTCCAGATAGGACGAAATAAAAATATCAGCTGCGGTCGGTTTGTGACGTAGCTTGGTCGGAATTAATGGTGGCGGGAAATTACTGGGTGCCTCTGGGGTCGCTTTTGGCAAACCTTCGGCAAGAAGAGGATACATACCCTTAATAAGGGCATGCCTCTGTCTGTCTGACTGTTCGGCTTTGACTTGTTCACCTATCTCGATTAATTCTCTTTCTTGGGCTCGTTCCTGGGATTCTCTACTTAATTCTGACTTTCTGACTTCCTTTTCCGTTCTTCTATGCGTTTCCTTACGCCATAACTCGATGGCATCTTTCTGTGACTGTCTGGCTTTCTTTTTCCATAATGCTTCTTCTACTCGCATGATACATTCAGCATCCCATGTACCCGATACGGGCCATCTATACTTTTCTTCTAACTGTTTGGTATACTCTACCCATAAATCTAGATACATTATGGCGCTTATGCCATGTTTCTGATACATAAAATGACCTGGACTGTCCCTAGGCGGGACAGGAACTGCTTCCTCTAACAGACCCTTTCTAGTTTTTAACTGACGTAACTTGGAAAATATAGGCATGACTGAACTGTAATCTGGACACAATACAATACACAATAAAAAACACGAAATCACATCGCACTCATACCACAACAGTAAATTACATGAAGAACATTATAAATAACAGTTCGAACAGAATATTACCTGGAATACTGAGAACAGAAATAGAACAGATTTTCTCGAGAACGGAACAGACTAGAGTTACTGGATGCACTGCTGTAACAGTACGGAACATACCGGTCCCAAAAAAAGGACGCATCAGGACCCGTATCCACCTAGGTGAACACTTCGTTTGTGAGTCTGGGCACCACCAACCCACGGACCAGGAGTCAATTTAGATTGGTCCTGTCTAGATACTACCCCAGCAATGGTACTCACCGGGCAGCACGGAACGGAAGGCCTCGGACTGGACTGGACTGCTACGACGACGGACGACGGACTTCGGACTTCGGACTTCAGTTACAGGTGGGCCTCCGGATACCTCGGACCTTGGACTCTCGGCTTGGGCTCTGGTCGGGACTCGCCGCGTTCCTCCACCGTCTCGTTCGGATGCTGGACCACCTCCTCCGTCTCCTCCGTGGGCCTGAGGGATACTTGAGCAGAAATATCTGCCACTGCGCAGAAGAGTTCCGTCACGACTGCAGAGGGTCAGGGGGTCGGCGTGGCTTCACCGACGCGTGGGGAAAGGGCAAGTCCCTATTCGGGCGCCATTATGTGGTAAATAAATAAATAATACCCTATTTTTGACTAGACTTATAGCATAACAGATAGCTCAATAAAATAAGAGTCAAGATTCGAGGTAGTAGGAGTTTCTGCAGGTTTATTACAGCATAAGGACAGGATCAGGACAACCTGCATAGGAACAGAATGACAGGGCCCAGCAGGACAACTGGGGCCCAACAGGGGAAGAGAGGCCCAGCAGCTGCTGGGGCTAGGTCTGGGATGAGCGCGCTAACATTCAATAACAAAACACAGGCATATATACATAGCGCGAACACATAGTATTACATTGCAGTAGGCGTAGCAGTGGGTGGAGCAGAAGGCGTGACGCGTAGCAGTCGCGAAAGATAACAGTGAAAAGAGGTGTAACTGGGAGTATACATAGACATGTGATGCAAACGTAACAGAATATGTCATGAATGGGCGGAAACATAGGAGGGGGCTACCTAAGGAGCCGGGACCTCTAACCTAATGGTGCGCGAAAACTAGCAATGACGTGTTACTAGGAGAAGCTGGGGGCTATGAACTCTGTGTTAGGAGCAGAGACTAGAGTCTGGAGGGTCGGAGCGACATGTACCTAAACCCTATCTGGTATCTGATGTTTAGGGAACATGTTGATATAAACTAGAAGTCATGAGGGGAAAAGCTAACTTGATTCTAAGACTGGACCATGCATTATTCTACATGTAGTGCGTGATGAAGAATACTAAATGACCATTAAATACAGTATTTCTCTAACATGGAGACGAGAAGGCTAGACAATGACGGGAACTATTGATACAGTTCAGTAGCTTAGGAATGCAGAAGAGGAGGACTGAACTGATAACTGGAACTATAACATACTTTTGGCAGACTCAGAGGCAGAGCCAAGCTGTACCGGGCACTGCGAGGCAGGAAGTAAGTGAAGGGTCGAGGATACAGGTGGGGCTGTATCGCTCCTCAGCGAGGCTTTCAGGAGACAGGAGCTGAATCTGATGTCCGGGCCCTTTTGAGGCCTGGAAACGGGGACTTTATAATGGAATAACGTGCACACTGGGAAACGTGGTAACATAACTTTACATAGGCCTGATATTCGTAGTATTCACGAGGACTGGAAAATGACATACCAGAGGTGGACACAACTGTAATTGCGTCATTAATCGGACATGGGGAATAACATATGCATATTGGTCATGCACACATAACATATGATGGATGAAGCGTAGGGACACAGAACATGGCAAAATTTACTTTTCCACACTGTACACTGCGTAATTAAAATTGTGTCCAGGTCTAGAGATAAGGGATTAACCCATTGATATATTAAATGATGGAATCATCAATGTGTCTAGTAGAATTTAGTGTGATTATATTCATGTATTTCAAAGCAGCTAATAGACCATATCTCTCTAGCAATTACATGTAATGTTAATGTTGGCATAGGGATATTGTGTGAAGATACACTGAGTTCATATGTGATTATAGAAATATCATAGAATCTTTAGAGACACTGTCTAAAACCATGATGAAAGTCCCCCACAGAGGTAGCATGTGAAGATCATTATGTTCAAGTACCTCAAAGTAAGTTTGATTATATGAATGTTCAAGTCCTAATAAAAATTGTGTATGGAAGTAATCTTGTTGAAGTGCCAACAAAGATACTGTGTGATTATAGTGATATTCAAGTCCCCATAGAGATAGCATGTAGTTATTGGGATGTTTAAGTCCCCACAGAGATAGTGTGTAATTATTGGGATGTTCAGGTCCTCTCAGAGATGGCATGTGGTTACTGGGGTCATGTTTTTTTATTAGGATGTTTAAGACCTCACATAGATCGTGTGTGAAGGCAGTTATGTTCATGTCCCCCAAAAGGGAGTGTGTGAAGATGATTTTCAAATCGCCATACAGACAGTGTGTGTAGATAATGCTACTCAAGTCTTTACAGAGTTAGTGCGTGATTATAGCCATGTTAAAGCCTCCTCAAAGTTTGTGTTACAGTGGTGCTTCTGTCACAGTGTGTGGAGATTATCATGGCCAAGTTCATACAGTGATAGTGTGTAAAGAGAAAAGTATCGACATCCCCACAGAGATAGTGTGTGGTTATTGGATGTTCCAGTCCCAACAGAGATAGTGTGTGGTTACTGGAATGTTCCAGTCCTAACAGAGATAGTGTGTGGTTATGGAGATGTTCAAGATCTCACAGAGATGCTGTGTGAAGGTAAGCATGTTCAATTCCCCATATAGATAGTGAATGAAGATTACTTCTCGACACAGATTGGGCCTGATTCACGAAGGAAAAGTTAGACTTATGGTCTAAGTTTAGACCATATGTTTAACTTTAAGTTTACAACTGCGGAGTTTCTGTACTCGAGGTGGAGTTTATGCACTTGGGGCAGAATCTCTACACTTGGGCAGAATCTTCGCACACGGAACAGAGCTGTGGATCTGTACCTTGAGTGCGGAAACTCCGCAGTCGTAGATACTATTTGTAACTTACATTTGTAAAAACGAAAAAATAGTAAAGCTAGACTTTTGGTGTACATTTAGACCTTTTCACTTGTACACAGAGACCCCCACCACCAGGGTGGAGATCTCCAATTGGTAAAGTATATAGAAATGTTTAAGCATGTATTAAAGATGAAAAAATATAAATTAATTATTAGTGCTATTATTTGATATATTTATTTTAAATGTCGAATAATATAGAAAAACATTATTGTGAATATATTTACTTTCAAATACAATGATTTTTTCTGATATTTAATTAGAAAAAAATCCTATCTAAAATAAAAAATACATGTTTTAGCATCTATTTCAAACTTCTAAACATGATCTATAGAATTAACAGAAGTTTAATTATCTTTAAAAAATATTAAGGCTAGATGAATTTTTATAATGAAAAATATATATACCATATTTTAATTAAAATTAATTAAGTTTTATTTTGAGAAATAATATTTAAAAAAATAGGTTTCATTTAATTACATTTTAAGCATTTTAAATAATTTAATTTAACATTAGTCCAGTTTTGGGGCCATGGTGGTGCTGGATTAACTCCTCCTCTGAGCAAGAGTACATTTCTCACTGTGGCTAAAGTTTTTATAGATGGGCAGTCTGTGAAGAGGTAGGAGCTTACTGTACATGTAGGACCGGGGCTGTGTCAGTTTGAGCAGTGCATCACAGACCTTGAGGAAGTGTGCTCGAGACTCACGCATCAGTGGTTCTTCAAAGGTGCTGCTTCACTCATTGTGCCACCACATGAGTAGCCCTTTAATCCTGTCTCAGGCCTGTCACTGCAGAGCCTGTATGTGTAGTATTAAACTACCATTTCAACCTGGCAAGTTCACCTATTTGTCAGGCATATCCCTTCCCTTTTATTACATGTGAGGTACCCCTAAGGTAGGCCCTAGGTAGCCCCTTGGGCAGGGTGAAGTCTATTCATATGGTAGGACATGTACTTGTGAGTTTAAAATGTCTCAGTAGTGAAAAACTGCTACATTCCTTTTTTACTACAGCAAGACCTATATCTTCTGCAGGTTAACATTGGAGCTGCCTTGTAGCATCTTACAAGTGTATCTTCCAAATGGGAACAAATAAAAAATTGGAGATTGGTGTCTCCGGACTCACAATTTGAAAGCGCATTTTTTAGCAAAGGTGATTTTTAAATTGCAGGTCTGAAAATGCCACTGATAATGTTGGTATTTTCTTTCTTAACAATCTGTGCTTCTGCCTGTCCCTAGAATGCTCACCTGGGTTGGATGACAGTTGGGCTTTGTGAATTCACTCTAGACAGTTATACACAAAGGGTGCTGATGTGTGCCCTGCAAATCCTGATGGCCCATCACATGGCTGATGAGCCTTTCTGAGCTACAGTGGTGGGTGGAGCTGACACTTGCACCTGAATAGGGCTATGCCTTTCCCCATACAAATAAGTCTCCACCCCTTGTAGTGTGTTTGGATCCAGGGCCAGAAAGGGCAGGGTCTTGTGCACCACAAATACCTTACTTCGATATCTCCCTACTTCAAAAGCCACAATAGGAAGCACTTCTGGATTGAGGAAATTTTGCCAGGAAGTAGAGCTGTTTGGCTGCCAGGAGGGCTGACACTTCGCTGTTTGTTTTGCTGTATTGGCCTGCTGTTTCGGTCCTGGAAGTGGGAGGATTGGAGTTTACTCTCTGCATCCAGCTTTCTAAGGTTCTCCAACTGCTTGACTGAGCTTGCCTCCTGTTGCTGAAGTCTCAAGGACATCAAAAACCTCACCTGCATCTTGCTTCCAGAACCTGTGCTTCCCTGTTGTGAGCCTTGTCCTGCCAAGTGGTTCCACATTCAGTCCTAGGCCCTTAGAGGTGAATTTGGTGCTGCAATGAAGAAACCAGTGCATCAACTTCAAACATCAGTATGAAGAATCTGCAAATTCCTGCAATATTCGATGTTTTGCTGCTGTCTGCACCGAAGGCATGGTCCCTGCTTGCTAAGTGCACGATGCAAAGACTGTGACTTACAAAGCAGCCCGACTTTGCCGAAGCAGCGCCTTCGAAGAACCGCTGCTGTGTGTGTCTCAAGCACCACTTTCCAAGGTCTGTGATGCACTGCAACACAGCCCCAGTCCTATATGACTTTCACTTGACGCAGTCTTCAGCCCAGCGGTTTGACTTTGACGCAGAAGAATCAACCCAGCGCACTCTCAACATCAATGCATTATCGGTACTGCATCACCTTCAGGAGCAAAGGTCTAGCACAGGCAACCGACGCATCACCTCCTCTGTGCATCGCGTCATCCCCAAGTGGGAAAGCTCAACAACCCTGCACCGCCTTAAGGAACCGACGCATCACCTGCATCCGTTACGCCTCGACTCCTCCGCACCGCACATTGTCTTTGATTTCTGATGCATCCAAAGTACTGTAAGGGGATCAGCGTGATTCCTATATCCGCCTGCCCTCCATACTTTTCTAACTGAATTTTGGGATTTCTCCCGGTCAAGAGCTCCAGTTTTCTAAGAACTAGAACTTCATTTAACCGTGAAGAATTCATAATTTGATTTGTGTATGTAGGATTTGTTTTTTTGTAGTTGTTCTGGTTTTGTTTTACCCGGATAAATATTGGCTATTTTTCTAAACTGGTGTGGAGTACTTTTGTGGTGTTTTCACTCTTTTACTGTGTGTATGCACAAACACTTTACGCATTGCCACTAGAGATAAGCCTGACTGCTCTGTACCAAGCTACCAAGGGGGTAAGCACAGGTTCATTATGGTGTGTAACTTACTTACCCTGACTAGGATTGTTGTTCCCTACTTGGACAGGGTTAATACTCTGCCATCAGGAGACTAACATTTTTAACAACCATCAACAACAATCTTCCATAGCGTTCTCGGAACTCAGTCTTGATCTTTACTACCATGGCAAGATATTAGACCTCTAAGAAGTCAAGCCCAACATGCAAAGCAGGTGCACCCTACATTTCGGCCCATGGACATATATGTTTTCAAAGCAAACTGACAATATTTTATTATGAATGCTAGGAGGTACTGCTTTGTCATTAGTTAACTTGAAAACTATTTTCCACACAATTTGGAAACTAAATGGCTTTTGGTGCTCTTTTTTCTAAATAATGACAAAAGGGACACAATTTCAGATTTTACATTGAAAATACACATGCACAAAACTATTAATCAGGAGCTTGCAACTCACTGCTCTAGGATCCTATGCAATAATATAGCTATCTGAAGCATCTGCAGGCACTTGGGAGGGCAACTGAACATAATTATGTTGCTTTCTTACTGACGAGTGGTACAATATAAACCCATTTTCCTTCCCTGAATTCATGCCGAATGCACACTTACTACACCAAAGATCTCCTGCTCAGAGGAGCAACGACAGACAACCAGTACCTCGCAGTAGTTTGCTAGGTCTGGGCTATTCGGAGTGCTGTGTGCTTGAGTCAAATCAACCCTGGCCCAGTGCTGGCCTAGAAGCTTAAAGCAGCACTAGTGATACCAGCCCTGGTATTACACTAAGAAAGCATGTCTGACCCTCATCAGTAGTAATTGAGGGCACTGTTCCGCAAACAATGTTGTAAGAACATTGGTCCATACTATTTATTGTATAGCCCTTTGTTCCAAATATATTGGATAAAAAGCCATTTGTTTTTACCAGGCAGTAAGTGTATTTCGAAGATTGTTTAACTAGTACTAGTTTTGGTGAACCACTGAGAGAACCAGAGAATCTTAAATCGCAATTGGTTTCAGACACCACTGAATAATAAACACATATTGGTATAAAGAAACTGTTGTCTCCGAAAAAAATGCTTTATGAGACCTGTGACGGAGTGTTTTCTTTTCTACTCTGACACTCTTTCGTAGTTTCGGGATTCTGCAAACTTGTTTTCCTGGTGTAGACACTTCCCTGATTTGACTGCAGAAATAATCATAATAGGGATTGCACTGATATTTGAGTGCTTTTTTCTCCAGCTACTTCTCGAAACAATGGGAGATACCGAGGACGTTGTCAGCTCCAGTGGGCAGGGTGCTAGCACAGTATGAAACGATAGGGAGCCAACCTCCAATACCTCTACACGTTCACTCAAGGACCACCAGGTTGAGTCTTCTTGGGATTCCTTCCTGTGGGCACATCAGATCTGATTGCTGGATGATCTTGAGAGAGGAGGACTGGGAATAAACTAAGCACACACAGATGGGGAAAGAGCTCTCACAACCCAATAGAAGAATCACTGGCGGGCATCTTGCTGAATGTGATGAGGTGACCCTGATTCTCCCATCTCTCACTAATTATTTGGCCTTGGGCTAAAAAGAGGACACCATAAGGTTTGGGGTGCCCCTGAGCCACAGGGACTAATGGGTCTGCATTACATAGTTGAAAAGAATGTGGAGGGGAAACGAGGAGCTAAGTTGTGGACAAAACCAAATGGATCGTTGTTTAAAATGGAGGCAAAAGAACTACAGCAACAAGATCTTTTTTCTCCCTTAGGCATTAGGAAGGTTAGCCAGGGGCTAATTTCTATGAATAGGGCGCAGGACCTAGAGTTTTAATAGTTATTCTAACTGCTGCAGTTTTTGTTCCCCGAGAGTAGCACAATACCAAGAATTTCAATGTAAGGAAAAAAGAAAACAAAGTAAACGGACTGAGTCAAAAATAAGATAAACATTGGAAGGCTGATGCAAGACTGCTACATGCTACAGTACTGAAGATATGAATTAATATTCTAGGAGATGGACATTTTATTATGTCTATAAACATAATAAATAGCAAACAAAAATACCAACACCGAAGTTGTGTGCACAATTTTACAGCCCCTAAGACTGAGTAATGTACATTTTACAGAGGACTGTCTGTAGAAGAGATAAAGAAAAAAAAACTGAACGGTATGTGTAGGTACATCTTTTCCATCAGTCATATTGCTTTGCTACCTTGTAAGCCTTGCCAAACCAACTGACGAATGGGGCCAGACACAGTTATTAATCCATGCTGATTTCAACCCATCATCCAGGTTATATCCTATGTTATAACTCAGTCTGCAATTTACCTATACATTCTCCCATCCCCAGTGATGATTCACTCTTGATAATATATAACATAGGCTTTGAATGTTCATTTTCATGGAAATGTCTTTTGCAGGCTTTAGTTGTGTAAGGAACTCATGTTGTCCTAATAACTTGTTTATGTTATGTGCATTGTGTTAGACCTGGCATCATTGGCGGCGTTTCTGCTGACTTTTTTGCATTCTTACCTCCTGTTTTGCTGATTTCATTTTTGCTGGCCTTGGTATTCTGGGCACTAAATCAGTGCTAAAGTGCAGTTGGCCTATTTAATGTACTTATGTCCCTAGTATAGTGCACTACATATTACCAGAAGCACTGATTGTGCCACCATCTTCAGTAGCCCTTTAAATATGTCTCAGGCCTGCCATGTCAGAGCCTGTATGTGGAGTTTAAACTGCTATGTTGACCTGGAAAGTTAACCCTCTTGCCAGGCCCAAAATGTTTTAATACACGTCACCCCAAGTTAGACCCTGGAGAGCGCTAAAGGCAGGGTGCAGTGTATTTAAAAAGTTGGACATGTGCTTTTATGTTTTACATGCCCTAGTATTGAAAACCTGTTACATTTATTTTTCACTATTACAAGGCCAATGTCTTCTATAGGTTAACATTGGGATACGTAATTGCATTCAGAAGTGTAATTTCCAATAAAAGATAGATATTTTGAGTTTAGTGTCTCTGGACTCACATTTTGAAATCACACCTTATGGTACAGTTGGATATTTTTTTTGCATGTCTGAAAATGTTTTGTTCGCCCTAAGTTGGCAGGGTATGCCCAGACGTGGGTCCCTTGCTCACTTTGCCACTGGATTCAAGATAGCCTAGCTGATGAGGATTATGAATCCGAAACCGGTCCCAGGATGCTTGTTTCCGGTCTAGGGAAGACATGGCTTGGCAGTTCGGGCTGGACTGTTCCCATGAGGCACAGGGTCAGACTGATTTGCATATGGCCATGTCTGAACTGGGGTGGTGGAGTGAGCTAAAAAATGATGATGGATTAAACCCAGATCAGTTGACTGGGGGTGAGTGTTTGATTTGCTCTAACGCTTCGTTCATCATCCCCTTTGGTATCGCTTTGTTTGCCCTAAGTTGGCAGGGTATGCCTAGACGTGGGTCCCTTGCTCACTTTGCCACTGGATTCAAGATAGCTTGGCTGGTGAGGATTATGAATCCGAAACCGGTCCCAGGATGCTTGTTTCCGGTCCAGGGAAGACATGGCTTGGCAGTTCGGGCTGGACTTTTCAAATGAGGCACAGGGTCAGACTGATTTGCATATGGCCATGTCTAAACTGGGGTGATGGATTGAGCTAAAGAATGATGATGGATTAAACCAAGATCAGTTGACGGGGGGGGTGAGTGTTTGATTTGCTCTAACGCTCTGTCCATCATCCCCTTTCGTATCGCTTTGTTCGCTCTAAGTTGGCAGGGTATGCCCAGACGTGGGTCCCTTGCTCACTTTGCCACTGGATTCAAGATAGACTGGCTGATGAGGATTATGAATCCGAAACTGGTCCCAGGAAGCTTGTTTCTGGTCCAGGGAAGACCTGGCTTGTCAGTTCGGGCTGGACTGTTCCCATAAGGCACAGGGTCAGACTGATTTGCGTATAGCCATCTCTGAACTGGGGTGGTGGAGTGTGCTAAAGAATGATGATGGATTACACCCAGATCAGTTGACTGGGGGTGAGTGTTTCATTTGCTCTAATGCTCCATCCATAATCCCCTTTGGTATCACTTTTAGAAAGCTGATATTTTATTACTTTAACCATTCTATTCATCTGCCTGTCTCTGAATACACTTCTGGGATGGGTGACAGCTGGGTTCGTGCATTCCCTCTAGACTGTCACACACAAAGGGAGCTGAGGTGTGCCTGATGGGGCATTCACATCCTGATGGGTCCTCCTGGGCAAGATGGGAGGAAGAAGCTTACACTTGCACCTGAATATGGCTGTATCTGTCCGCACACAAAGAGCTTGCTACCTCCATGTAGTAAGTTTAGAGCCAGGGCAGGAAGGGCAAGGACTTTGTGCACATCAAGACCTCGTTTTGAAGTCTCTCCAACTTCAGAGGCACAACTGGGTATAAGATTTCTACCCCTTACACCACCAACTCAGTATACGTCTGGACCTGAGAGCACTCTGCCAAGAAGATGGACTGCTGTGCTACTGAAAGGGCTGCCACTCTGCTGGGCTCCTGCTTTGCTGTCCCTGCCCTCCTTGCCTGGTAGAAGAGAGGGCTGGCCCCCTGCATCTCTACATCCCCAGAGCCAAGTGACTCCAAAGGCTTGCTGGCTTGCCTCCTGTTTTGAAGTCTCAGGGACATTAAAGACTCGATTCAACCCTACTACAGCCTCTGGACTCCGCCAACTGTGAGTCCTACCTTGACAAGTGGTGCCAATCCAGTCCTGGGTCCATGAAACTGGATTTTCTACCTGTTTCTGCAATAATCTATGCATTGCTGACTTTGCGTCGGTAGGACCCGGCACATTCTCTTCTTTGATACATCACCACTTTGAGGACATCACAGTGCCGACTGCACAACTCATGGATGACGCATTACCTTCATTGCTAAGGTTTCATTGCTGATGCATCCCTGAACTGCGTCATTCGGAACCGACGCATCGCCTACAATTTAATGAATCGACACAAACTCATCGCCTCTGACCACTCCACCCACCTTTCTCCTCAACATCGATGTTCCCTCCATGAAAGAACTGTTTTCAGATGGGCCTGCCTAGCTGTATCCGACCCACGCTCCATCGCGGTTGGCCTGACTTTTCCGACTTGACCTGGTCCGAGCAACCAAAAAGCCCCAGTTAGCACTTTACGTTTCTTAACACTATATTTCAAGATATCATTTAAAATTCCTAACTCCAGTTCTACTTATTGCATGTTTGTCTTTTTGGTCTTGTTTTTTTAATTACATTACGCTTTATTGTTCTAACCTGGTGTGGGTTATTTTTGTGTTGTGTTTTCACTGCATTACTGTATTAAGTTTTGCACAAACTCTTTACACTAAGGGGCACATGCATCATTGGTTTTTGCATTCGCAAACGGTGCGAATCGCAAAAATCGGCCGTTTGCGAATGCAAAAACCATTTTTGGGATGCATCATTTTTTTTTCTTTTTTCGCAATTTAAGAAATCGCAATTTTTTGCGATTTCTTAAATTGCTATAGCATTTAAGAAATCGCAAATTTTGCGATTTCTTAAATGCTATGCATGATTTTTTTTAAATTGCGAATTCGCAATTAAGAAGGGGAAAATTACCATGAAGTCAACCTTCATGGTAATTTGCGAAAAGTTTTAAAAATGCACAAAAGTGCATTTTTTAAACTTCTATTTTACACACACACATGCCCTTGGGACATGTGTGTGAGTAAAATGTACTTACGTTACATTTCAGGGGTGCAGGGGGGGGGGTCCTTTGGACCCCCCCTGCACCCTTGAAATTGCATTCTCATTTTGCGATTCCTTAATTGAGAATTCGCAAAATGAGAATGCCTACCCATTGATTCCTATGGGCCTCTAGGCCCATAGGAATCATTGTAATGCGATTCATTAATTGCGATTCGCAATTAAGGAGTCGCAAATACAGAAAATTAAGGAATCGCTAAAACTTTTGAAATTTCTTGATGCATAGGAATTTGCAATTCCTAAATTGCGATTCCTTAATTTTCGCAATTTAGGAATCGCAAATTCCAACAATGATGCATGTGGGCCCTTGCCTCTTATTTTTATCCTGACTTCTCTGTGCCAAGCTACCAGTGGATGAGCACAGGTTAAATTTAGGACGTGTATCTGACTTACCCTGACTAGGATTGTGGTTCCTGCTTAGACAGGGTGCATCCCTCTGCCAACCAGAGACCCAATTTCTAACAGCATGCATCACCCTCTTGCAAGCAACACTTTAATTTAGGTGTATCTAATTCAAATTGCTAAGCCCCTCATCAGAGTGTTAAGTTTTACAGTTTCAAGTCAGTTACATTATATCCAGTTTAAAGAAGTAATGGTATGCAATTTGTAGGAGCCGTTACACACAGGCATTTTGTAAACAAGTATATTGCTTAGGCTTTTCAAGGTAGTTCTGTGAAACATTGCACAGGTAATGCACAAGCATTTTGAGTGGGGGTGTATACTTCGTGTAGTTTTCTCTTGTAAATATTTTGGCAGAAATATGAAATTAACAAAAAGAAAATGTCCGGAAGAATTACAATTATCAAAAGGAAGTACTGCTTGTGCTGGTAGTTTGAATGTATTGTTGTGATCTATGTGAGAATTATTTCGCGTTTGAGAGGAAAAATCGGTGTGACTTTGGAAACCCCGTGTATGTACAAGTATCCATCCAAGATATCCCCAGTCCCCAAACAAAGGTCCAAAACATGATAGCTTCTCACAAGACAATATTTATATATTTTCATAATTTTCAAAATAACTAAAGAGGAATACAGCAATGCCAGCCATTTAGACTTTAACATGCTCATCAAAATACGCAGGCATCTCATCAGCCTGCACTCAACCACATTGCTGCTTTGCAGTCGTAAACTTGATAATTTAGGACCTAACAGAGTCTTATTGAAGAGAGGCATGCTCTATTCGTGTGTGTGTTGATGTTTTGTGGATATACCTGGTACACATGGAAGCCACCTCACAATAAACAATATGGCATATCTGAGATGTCTGGGATTTAAATGAAGTGCTCTGTCTAATGCATTATAGTGGATGTATATGTGGGATGAACTTTGTTGGGAAGTACTGTTGGGAGTGGCATGTAAGATGGTTATAAGCATTTGATGGGCACACCAAATTATGCAGTAGGAAAGGGCAATTTATGCATTATATAGCACATTTGTTGATAGTTTTACTTCAATATTTTGTAACTTTAACATATGATATGGTGACTTTGCGTTCACCCTGTTAGAACCAGTTTAACAACCAACGACAGAAGGCACCAACTGAAAGATGTTACACACATTTTTTGCAATCTTTGATCTGTTTGAGCTAGAAACAATGTTTGTTAAAATCTGCAGATTAAGCAGCAGATGACAGATTATGTAGCAAATTCATGATTAAGTGAAAAAAGATGCAGCTGCCGAACTGCACAATTCTAGTTGACCTGGTTATAAGGCATATTTATGCTTAGGTGTTTTGGTGTGCCCCTTGGTTCCCTTTCCAATAGTTTCAATTCCATGAAAGAGGCAGCTGTTCTGAAGTGATTGTAAAGTCCGATTAAATGCAAGAAAATCCTGTTAACAAATATATCAGCCATCCTGAGAAGTGCTGGTTTAGTCTTTTTGCCTCTCTTCCTGGAATTCTCTGTCTCTTTACATGTCTCTTTCTCCTGTGTCTAACTCCTTTTGTCTGCGCTATCCCTCCCTTTCTCTTTATCCTTTCCTCTCACTCCCCCTGACTTTTCTCTCTGCCGCTTGCCATCTCTCTCACATCGCTTCTTCTCTTTCTCCAACTTTTTATGTATCTCTCTGTCTTTTTTCTTTTTCGGTTTTCCTCTATCCATTTCTCTTTCTCCTCATCTGTCCCTTTCCTAGGACGTTCTTATTATCTTTGGCAAATTCCAAATGTTTTCAAACTCTGTACAATTTGTTTGCAAACTGCTTTGCGAATTGGGAAGTTTCAGCTGTGAAATTGTTTGAATGGGCTTGTAAGTTCTCAATGTTGTCCACTGTGCATTTTTATTACTGCCTTCTGACCTTGCATCCAAGGGGACAGTGGACATTTCACACTCTTAAATCTCAACTATGCTTCTCTCTATTTTTAAATGTTTGATGTAAGTCATATCCTTCCCTCCCATATAAGACTACATCTCACCATTTCTACCTCCGCGCATATTCCACATATCAGACCTCCAACTAACTTCAATGTGAGAACCTTATGAAAAAGCCACAAATATGTATTCAGCTTTTGAAGGGATCTGGGAAATAGTTGTCCCTTATACTGAGTAAAAATGCCTGTATTTGAAAGAAACACGTTAGTTATAGATTCCTTACCTTTGAATTACCCCCAGAAATCAGACTGGATCCGGAAAGTTTTCATCAGCAGTACCCTTGCGTGTCGGAAGGTGGCGTTACGTGGCTCCATGTCTGTTGTTGGCATCGTGGTCGCCGGGGCGACATACCCGCAGATACTATAAGCCACCCTTGCACGCTGACGTCAGTTCTATCTTTTTCCGCACCAGTAAACGCAGATCCGGGAAGAGCAAGTACCCCAAGTCACTTTTTGACTGAGTTTTTTTAGATGTTTTTGTCTCCATTTTTCGAGTCTATCGACTCCTGGTGCCAAGTAGGGATTGCCGGTTTTAAGTCCTGCGTAGCCTGTCGCCGCATGATGTCGATGACTGACCCCCACAACGTGTGTCTCTACTGCCTGGGCTACGACCATGACCCCAGGTCATACTCCGACTGTCTGGCCATGGTGCTGAAGACTTTGCGGGAGCAGTCCCGAGAGTTGCTGGAAGCCCGGCAGTCGGCTCCGTGCCGTTCACGGTCCCGGTCGAGGAGGAAGTCGAGGGACGGGTCGCGGAGCCACCATCACTATTCTTCGGCTTCCAAGTCCTAGCACTCGGGGTCAGGTACGTCGAGGTACTCCAAGAAGGAGTTAAAGAAACAACATTGCTCTCTGACTTTCCTTGTGCGACGCGGCTGAGGATGCAGGTGGTACCACCACAGCGGCTCCGGCGGAGCCTGTGCTGTCGACCCTGGCCTACCCACCCTTTCCGGGTCCGGGAGTGACTCCAGCCCAGGTGCAAGACTGTCTTGCAGCCATGGCTGCCCTTTTTGGGCCCTCGGCCCCGGCAGGTGCGCCTTCAGGCCACGCAGGCCCGACTGGGGGTCCTTGCCCTGTGATGCCAGCGGCTTCGGCCTTGGTGCCGCTGATGACTTCGGTGCCGGATGACCTTACGACTCTCCCACCGGCGTCGACTCCCCCGGTACTGCTTGTGATGTTGTCCGGTCCCTAGAACGAAGTCGTACCGGGCTTTAGCCATGAACTGAACACAGCGACGGTCCAGCTTCGTTCGATGCCGATTCCGATGCTGATGGGGGATTTCTATCTCTTTGTTCAGCCGCCATCTTTTCGACCTGTTCCTCAGGCCATGGAGGAAGGGGAGGACTGGGAGGGGTCTGAGGACCCTGTCACACAACAGTGTGAGTTGGATCAGGACTGGGCAGAAGAGTTAAGGGATGCCTGTGGTCTTGACCAATCGCCTGACCTTGGCTTCCTGTCTCTTCCCTTTGTGGCTTAGGAGGAGGGAGCGACCTATGGTGTGGTTTTGCGTAGGGCTGCCGAGGCCCTTGACCTCAAACTCCCTACGGTGGCCCTGAGGACTGACCTCACTGAGGTGCTCCAGCCGGCAGTAAGCTATTTGGAGCCTCTGCTGCCGTTCAATGAAGCACTAACTGATGTTCTTATGGGCACTTTGTCCAGGCCCACCACAGGAGCTCCTGTGTAGAGGAACCTGGTCAAACGCCACCACCCGGCTCCGGGCGACCCTGCTTTTCTGTCCACCCACCCCACCCGAGAGTCTGGTTATCCAGGCCCCTACTTCCCAGCGCACATTCCCTACTGCCCCTCCGGACAGGGAATCCAAGAAGCTGGAGCAGTTTAGTAAGAAACTGTTTTCATCTGCCAGCTTAGCGATTTGGTCGGTGACACTGCATGCCTCTTGGGCCGTTATTCCCACTCTGTGTGGGATACGGTTGCGCAAGTGCTGCCTCAGTGTCCGGAGGAGGCCCGGACACTGCCCTCCCAGGCTGTTGCTGAGGGGAGGGTTGCAGCGAAGTTCACCATACAGTGTGGATGGATACCGCAGACTCGCTAGGCAGAGCGATTTCCACGACGCTGGTGCTCCACCGCCACGCCTGGCTGCGGTCCACTGGCTTTTCAAGGATGTCCAAAACTCCCTTATGGACATGCCCTTTGATGGCTGTTGCCTTTTCGATGACAAAGCAGATCATGCGCTGGAATGCTTTAAGGACTCCCGGGCTACGACCAAGTCCTTGGGCCTTTCCACCAGGTGCACGGCCACTTCTGCTTTTTGTCCCTTTCGTGGCCAGGGAAGGGGCGCCCAACACGTTCGTTCAGCCACAAGCCGCAGAACCAACCTAGAGGTGGCTGTGGGCGCGAGCCCCGCCGTGGCGGGGCAGGGGCCAGCAGGCGGGTCAGTCCACCTCCACCCCCACAGCATCCACCTCAAAGCCTTCCTAGTCCGAGCTTTCAGGCCCATCAGACATCAGTGGGCGGCAGGATTCGCCATCACCTCCCCACTGGCACACCATCACATCGGACAGGTGGGTGCTTCAAATTGTCCGAAGGTGCTACTCCCTCCCCTTGGAGACTACCCCTCCAGCCATGCCACCCCAGTACCACTGCATGTCAGGGGATCATCTGCAACTTCTATAGGAGGAAGTTACGGCCCTCTTGGCAAAGGGGGCCATCAAGCGCGTTACTATGCCAGAAGTAGGTCGTGGTTGTTATTCCCACTACTTCCTGGTACCCAAGAATGACAAGGGCCTGCGTCCTATCTTGGACCTCATGAACATCAACCTATTATTCCAGAAGGAGAAATTCAAGATGTTGACGCTGGCTCAGGTCTTATCTGCTTTCGACCCTGGAGACTGGATGGTAGCGTTGGAATTGCAGGACGCATATTTCCACATCTTGGTCCTACCTGCCCACCGGCGTCGCTGCGGTTTAGGGTAGGCCATGAGCATTTTCAGTTCACTGTGCTCCCCTTTGGCCTTACCAGTGCCCCTCGGGTGTTCACGAAAGTGATGGCGGCAGTCGCAGCCCATCTGCGCAGATCAGGGGTTCCAGTCTACAGCCGACCTCCTGCATTTGCTGGGGTTCTCCATCAACGTGCCGAAGTTGCACCTGGTTCCCTCCCAGAAGCTCCCTTTCATCAGGGCGGTTCTGGACTCGACCCAGTTTCAGGTTTATCCTCCCAAGCAGCGAGTCTGGGATATTCAGGCTATGATCCTAATCTTTCAGCCTCTATCCCGAGTCTCGGTCAGGATGACCCTTCGGCTGCTGGGCCTGATTTCCTCCTGCATCCAGTTGGTAAATCATGCCAGATGGCATATGCAGGCTCTGCAGTGGGTCCTGAAGTCCCAGTGGGCACAGCATCAGGGCAACCTGTCCAATCAACGCCAGATCTAGGAGGGCACTGCACGACAATTGCAGTGGTGGCTCACGAATCACAACTGGGTCAATGGCAGATCCTGCTCCCTTCCCCAGCCGGAGCACACAGTAGTGATTGATGCGTCCCTCCTGGGATGGGGTGGCCACATGGGAGAGGCGGATATCAGAGGCTTCTGTTTTCTGGTGGAGTCCCGGCTCCACATCAACGTTTTGGAGCTTTGGGTGATTTGACTTGCACTTAAGGCATTCCTTTCCTCTGTCCAGGGAAGTGTGGTGCAGGTGTTCACAGACAACACTACTGCCATGTGGTACTGCAACAAACAGGGGTCGTGGACCCAATGTCAGGAGGCTCTGCGCTTCTGGACGTGACTGGAACATCAGGGCATTTCCTTGGTGGTTCAACACCTGGCAGGTTCTCTGAATGCCAGGGCGGACGAACGCAGCCGTCCGTGCATGATGGATCACGAATGGCGTCTGCACTCGTATGTGGTGCAAGGTCTCTTTCAGCAGTGGGAAGAGCCTTGGTTAGATCTATTCACCACCGAAGAGAACATGCAATGTCAGCAGTCCTGTGCGTTTTAATTTCCAAAACGGCACCCGCTCTGTGACGCTTTTCGTCACGAGTGGAGTTGAGGTCTGTTGTACGCCTTTCCGCCTATACCACTTCTGCCCAGAGTGATGAAGATCAGGCGCTACCGGGCCCAAGTCATCCTTGTGGCTCCGGATTGGGGACGAAGATACTGGTATCCGAGCTACTCAGCATGGCCATCGAGCCCCCGATCCGACTGCCTCTTCGGGAGGATCTTCTGTCACAGCAGCAGGGGACCTCCACCCCAACCTGTCCAGCCTCCACCTCCATGCGAGGAGATTGAGCGGCAGCAGTTGACGTCTTTCGACCTTCCTCCCAAAGTCTGTGATGCCATTCTGGCAGCCAGGCAACCCTCCACTAAAACAGTATTCACCAGCAGGTGGAACAAATTTGTGGCATGGTGCACAGCAAAGGAAAGGAATGCCTTAAGTGCAAGTCAAATCACCCGAAGCTCCAAAACGTTGCTGTGAATCCTCTTTCTGCCCCTCTTTCGGAGGTTCTTCCTTTCCATCTTTTTTGGGCCCACAAGGGCTCTGCTCTAGGCACGATCAAGGGCTATCTTTTTGCCATTTCAGCCTTTACAAGGCTTCCTGATCAGCCTTCTCTTTTCAAGTCCCCTGTTGTAAATGGATTCTTGAAAGGCATTATGCACATGTTCCCTCCTGCCCCTTTCCATGTTCTAAACTATCTGATGTGTGCTCCTTTTGAACTGCTTCACAACTGTCCTCTTCATCTTCTCACTTTAAAGACTGCTTTCCTGGTTGCCATCACCTCTGCCAGAAGAGTGAGTGAGCTCCAGGCTCTTTCTTCTAAACCTCCTTTTCTTTCTGTCCATCCGGACAAAGTTGTCCTAAGAACACGTCCATCTTCTCTGCCAAAGGTTGTCACTGCCTTTCACATCGGGCAGACCATCCCCTTCCCCAACTTTCTTTCCGCCGCCGCATCCCTCAAAAGAGGAGGGGAGGCTCCACCGTCTGGACCCAAAGCGTGCGCTCTCATTCTATCTGAACCGCACACAACAGTTCCGGGTGGATGATCGGCTCTTTGTTGGCTACGTGTGTGCCAAGAAAGGTCGGGCTGTGCACAAATAAACCATCTCTCGTGCTTCGTTCTGTGCATCAAAGCATGTTACTCCTTGGATAGAAAGGAGCCTCCAGTAGGGCTACTTGACAATTCTACCAGGGCGACAGCCGCCACTACTGTTTTGGGACTTCTTTGGCCGTTCTGTTCTCCAGGATTTTCTGGTGTGATCTTGGTTCGCAGACCCACCACCAGGGTTGGTATCTTTTCTAAGGTAAGGAATCTATCACTAACGAGTTTCTTTCAGATGCACAAGTTACTTACCTTCAGTAACAATATATCTGTAAGAAACATTAGTTAGTGATAGATTCCTTACCGCCCCACCCATCCTCCCCGTTGTGCAAACTGATTTCTAGGGTTAAGGTCATTCCTCTCAGGGCCCTAGTTTCATTGCACCAGTGGTCAGTTTCTTGCATGGCTCTGTGTTCCTGGCGCAGAAAGTCGTGTACAGAACTGACGTCAGCGCGTGAGGGTGGTGTCTAAGTAGCTGCCACAACGTCATCCCGGCGACCACGACGCCAGCGACGGATGCGGAGCCGCACAATGCCACCTTCCCACTCGCAAGGATACTGCTGAGGAAAACTTTCCGGACCCAGTCTGACGCCTGGGGGTAGTTCGAAGATAAGGAATCTATCACTAACTAATGTTTGTTACAGATATATCATTACCGAAGGTAAGTAGCTTCTGCAACAGCCGTAGACGTAGAAGGAACATTTGTTTGGGAATTTATAGCGAACTAGAAAACATGAATGCATTTAAATGTACAATGCACTTTTAAATTGCGTCGATTTTTTTATTGTTTTTAATGTAAACTCGCGCTGAGCAGGAGGCTACGGTCAGCCTCTTTTTGAGCAACGTTGCCCTATCTTTGCTGCAGTCAGGGTCTCAGATCATAGGCACCTAATGCTCCTTTTTAGGTCGAGCAGACATAGTCTGCACGAGACCTATTGCTGCCCGTATTTGGGAATGTAGACACGAGAGGGGCACGAGCGCAGATTTCATCCCGTGGGCGCGCACGGCGCCGTGCCCCTCTCGTGCCTCATATTCCCATGCGCAAAGACACTCACACAGCCACACTCACACATGCGCACATACACAGGCACACACACACTGCATACACACACGCGCCCCCCCTTAAACAGACCCCCGCGCACACAGACAGGCACGCACAGACACACTCGAACACACACAGACACGCGCGTACACCCCCCCCCCTCCCCCTCCACTCACAGGCTCTCACGCACACATACACACGCACACAGACATACACACATATCCCCCTTCCACTCACCGTGCTCTTTTGTCACGTCGCCTCGCTGTGCTCTCCAGGCTCCGCACTCCGCACTCCTTTGGTGTTTTCTTCGGTGCATCACCAGACGCGGGGCTTCCCTCACGCTTGTTTCTTCTTCTGATCTACTACGGCGCTGACGTCAGTACGCCCAGGGCGCGTGCACGGGCGCGGCCTAGGTGTTTCCTGGTTTATTTTTCCAAAGAATTAGTCTGCCTTAATTCGTTTTTTCCATGTTTGCTGTATTGTTGGGAATTTATTTGATGTTGCTTACTATACAATCTGAAGGCAAAACCTGGCTGCCTTGTGCAAGCTGCGTCTTGTCCATAATCTAGCACACTGCGAACCTAATGCTTCGGTTTCGTTTTAGTGTTTTTTCCGTTCTCCCTATGCCTATTGCTGCATGGCAAGTAAGTAAATCTTTACTGGGCGTAAACCTGGAAAGCATTTTTACTGTTTTATCTAGTTTAGCTTTAGGGGATTACAAGAACCAGTTTTTCTTTTTTATTATTGCTTTTTAAAATCTTTTATTTCTGCTTGAATTTGCATGTTGTCACTTCTGTGTTGTGAAGCACACCAAACTGTTTTAATAAAATCAACTTTCTTCGAGTGTTACGTAATGACCTGTCGCTTTTGGTTTAAGATCACCACGTGTGGTGTTTTCGTGGTATCGGGGGTTTCCATCCATGGGCGTGTCTCACCCAGCCGTCCTTCCCGGGAAATTGAACATATCTCGCAGGCTAACCTTTGCTTGGCAGTTGTTCAACACCAATCTATCAGATAGCTGCCGTGCTGTACTACTACAGCTCCTGAAGTAAGAGCTGCAGGAAAACACACCCGCTGTATCATGTTTCCCTTCACTTCTCATGGGAGGAAGGGACACATGTGCCCTTTGCATGGGCAGCTGGAAAGCCCTGTGATTTTGTTCTTCTGCAGTTCACACAAACGAGCTGCGCAAGAAGAACCTAGTAGCGATCTGATGCAGGGTGTCGGACACTTGTTCAGTTTGCAGTTAAGCTACCAGGAGTTGACATATGGAAAAACATCGGCAATCACCTTTATTTAAAACTAGCGGCCATTTGAGGAGCCGCTGTTGAACTACTATGGAACATTTTGAACTTTTGCTGTACTTAATATTTAGGGGTGAGAGGAGCATAGATGACTTCGCTCTTGAAATGCGGTGACGAGAGTGGTGCCGTTTCGGTGGGGAAGGACCAATCACGCAGTGAGAAAGTTCTCAGTGCTTACTGCCGGCACAGCATCGCATAGTTATTGATGGCTTTTATTGTATAAACAGGTGATTGTCTATTTTCCTTGTGTGGTAACCCAGGCTGCGGTATCCCAGAAGTGCTTTGCAACCTCTTTGCAGCTTTTTTTCAGAGCCCGAAAGCCTTCAATGTCCACATACCTTGCAACTTTTTTTTTGTGTTCAAAGAATTTGATTGGAATTTTAAACCAAAGGAATATACAAGTTCATAAAATATATATAAGAGATACAGGCTAATTGGAACAGTATATGCGTGGAAAATATAAAGGTCATCCGTAGGTAGATGTAAAACAAAAGCTAAATGGCAGCATTAAGAAAACAAATAATACAAGAAAACAGAAAATGTATACCTATATAGAACAACAACTTATCCATATATTTTTTTTAAATGGCAAAACGGTACAAAAATGAATACCGTCTATGGTACGATTTGTGATACATGGCTTCTTTCTTTTCATTCTCTACACAAATCGCTCGGATATTGTTCGATTATATAGACTGTATTTGTTTACATACCTTGCAACATTTGAATCAAATTGCAGCAACCCATTTTTATTGTTTTAGGAAATCCTGCTAAATTACATTCAGTCAGTGAACACAACAGGGTAGTGAACATAGTTGCTCAAGGACATATTACTGACATTGCAAGAACCAACATAAGCCCTAGTATAAGCTTTTCAGGATTTTGGCACTGGATTTCATTAGGGTGTTGACAACTGTGTGTGACTGCTCCGTTCTGAACATAGCATAGGTACATGCCAGTGAATTCTCTGCATGGCAGTTGAGCTGGTGGTTGACCCAGTGCCAAGCGTTGTGAAGCTAGAATGATATGTAGCGATACCGCTGTATTCTGTTACTGTACGCTGCTCCACATACGTACCCGTAGTAAGGTGATAGATGTTCATCACAGACTCCCTTGATGCATTTGCCCTATTTTTACATTTGTGTCTATTAAATGTAGGTTTGTGTTCCGGCACCTACCATTTTGGACGAATAGATTCTGTACATTCACAGAATTTTTGTCTAAACGCCCTGTAGGGAATGTTACAGGTTCACTAGGACAATTAACACATTTTTGGTAAAGAAAACAAGCATTTTCAATGCATTAGGTTCCTCATTTTCGAGAGTTTGAGCTATTGGCATTGTAAAGGACAATGCCTTCTTTACATTTCAAAACCTGCAAGCTGTGCATAAACCAGCACTTTTTACTTATAGTCCTTGCATATGAGAAGCAAGGCTGGCAGTCTCTTTTACTGCCAGCCTTGCTTCTCATAAGTAAGGACTATACCTACAAAGTGCGTGTTTATGCACCGTTGCAGGTTTTCAAAACAAATGAGTAAAAGGCATTGTCATTTACAATGCCAATAACAGCTATTGGCATTGTAAATGATAATGCCTTTTATTCATTTGTTGTACAAAGTGCTTGTTTACGCACAGCTTGCAGGTTCTGAAACTCATAAATAAAAGGCATTGTCATTTACAATGCCAATAGCTCCAACTCTCGCAAATGCGAGACCTATTGCATTGCAAATGCTTGTTTCTCAATGGTGTTTTCCTTGCAACATGGCAGATCCCCCAGTCTGCAGGGTAAACTGACTTCATGAGATCCTGGCACACTGGCCTCTTGATATTCTAATGACCCTTGTAATGCAGTGGTGTTTATTTGCCTGTAGTTCGCTGCCCATACCGAAGTTCTGCTATCAGCTTCCTCTCAGGGCAGATAATATTAACATCTTCAATGGTGTACTGAGGAAAGGGCTATGTCTACATGCCATGGAGCAAAAACAAAACGGCTTACATGTTTTAAGAACAAATATTGTGAATTGCACAGGCTCCTAATCATCACACATAATTTCTGAAGGCAGCAAAATTTTAAAAATGCGCCTTATCAATTCTTTTTTTTTAAAAACTTTCATGTGAGCCTTCTGCAAGTTTGGCACTGTAAAAGAAACACATTTCTAACAATAAGTCTTTAATGAGGGATTAGCGATAACAGCATTTTTAATTTGACCTCATCAGAAGACCTGAAATACGTTGGTGCTCAAGGAATGTTAAAACATCATGGTTGCCAAATCAAGCAGAGTGAGCAGTCGTTACATGTATCCAGAAACCAGAATGTTGAGCCTATGCCAAGATTCCAACGTTGCCCGTTCTAAAGGCAGCAGCTCTGATCATTTACCCACATCCTCTACTTTCTTGGATTTCACTTTGGTCCCCAGCCATGTAATTTTTGTTTCCTCTCATATCCCCATTTGTAGTGCACACTACTGAAGACGTGAACAGCTTAAAAAACTCAGCACAGTAACTCCAAACGTTCAACTGGTGAAGAGATCGGAGAGACATGTAAGCATTTCAGTCTGCCCAAGTTCGCAATAGAGCTGTAGTATTTTTAAGTACAAATGAAACAGTTTACACACTAAATTTTGCTGCACCTTTAAATTATACATCGCTTAGCAGTTGCACTTGTTTAACTGCTTGCAGATTGAAACTCCACAGAGACAGCTGCTGTTTGCACACTTGCCAAAAGCAAGCCCGTCTGCGTCTATCCACGACCGCGGCCAGCGCCAGGAACCCTGGATCTATGACCCCCCCACCGCTACACCTCCGCTGATCTACTCACACTAAATCCCGGAAGAATAGAAAGCTGCCAGCGGGCGACGCCAAACGCCATCCACGGCCATTTCTGCTGACACTGCCGACAATCCTTCACCATTGACAGTCCCCCCCATGGCCACCGAACCCACAACGTACTTCCACACCACTGAAGCCTGGACTTGCATACTCCTCAACGTGCACTCCCCCCACAGACATGCCATAAAGATCTGGGACCTGCTAGACACCCTCTTGCCAGACGTCGCCTACTTCACGGAAACATGGACCAACGCCACCTCCGCCCCGACGAATACAAGATCCGAAGAAAGGACCACCCTCACCGCCCAGGATGAGGACTCGCCATCGCACACAAGAGCTCCCTCTGACTCTCCACCTCCAGCACGAACGATCTCCTCTCCAACACAGAGCGCCTCCACTTCCAGATCCAAACCAGCCCCAGAACCAGTCTGCGTGGGACCCTCGTCTACAGACCCACAGGGCCTCGTGCCTCTTCCGCCACCACCACTGCCGACCTCATCACACCCCACGCCATTGCCTACTCGGACTACATCCTCATTGGAGACCTGAACTTCCACCTGGAAAATCACAGCGACCCCAACTCCGCCACTCTCGTTGAAAACCTCGCCAATCTCTGATTGAAGCAGCTCATCTCCACCCACAGAGCTGGACACACCCTCAACCCCTTCTTCGCAGGATGGACACAAATCCACTTCAGCCACACCACGCATCCCCTCTGGACAGACCACCACCGAGTACACTTCATTTTCAACACCGCCACCGCACCCAAACCTGCCACGCACCCGCCACAAAGGAACTGGAGCAAGATCACAGAGAAACAACGCAACCCCACCCTCCTCTATGACCCCCCCTCCGCCACGACTGATACCAACTCAGCAGCCAAAGAACTACACCGCTGATTCTCCAACTGCGCAGACAAGCTCGCACCCCTCTGCCACCCCGTCAAACAACACCCCCTGAAGGCTGCCTGGTTCACCACTGGCCTCCAAGAAGCCAGGTGCTCCTGCAGACGCCTCCACAAAATCCGACAGAACAGGAGAACCACCGAAGACCAGAACACCAGAACACCTTCAGGAACGCCATGAATGAATACCACCATCGAATAAGATCCACCAAGCGGTCCTTTATCAAGAACAAAATTCACCCCAACGCAAGTAACGTAAAAGAACTCTTCAACGAAATACAGCAGTTCACCAAACCCCCCAGCGTAGCCACGGATGTCACACCATCCCAGGAACTCTGTGACAAGCTCAGCTCCTACTCTACAACTTCAGTGAACAAACTCCAGACACCGCCCTCCTCGCCGCCATCAACAACCAGCCCACCATCACTACCTGGAAACTGGCTACCACCGTGGGTACCACAACCACCATGATGAACCCTCACACATGGAAACCGGTGGTTAAAACGTTACTAAAAAAAGCCACATTGGATCCCTCTGAACTAAAAAACTATTGACCTAATTCTTTGCTACCAGTACCAGCAAAGATTTTGGAGAATCATTTAAACCTCCATTTTAGCTCCTATCTGGAGCAACATTGTCTGCTTGATGGCTCCCAACATGGGTTCAGAAGTGGCCATAGCTCAGAGACTGCCTTGACAATAAACGACATATACCTTCAGGTGGATGCTGGGTACACCTCTCTTCTAATCCTCCTAGACCTGACTGTGGCTTTTGACGCCATCTCACCAACGAGGCTGGTTTTCCGTCTTCGAGAAATTGGAGTCACAGGCTCCGCTTTGATGCTTCTGTACTTTTTTTCTAACGGACCGGTCACAAGACCTAAATTTGGATCACTTCTACTCTGACGACACTCATACCTTCTGCGGAGTTCCATAGGGTTCATCATTGAGTCCGATCTTATTTAACATATGTTGCTCCTTTGGCCAAGGTTATCAGATCCTTTGGGCTACAGGCACTGTCCTATGCGAATTACAGCCAAATTATTGTGTCAATTACCAATAGCAATGAGGCGTCCGCTGCAAACTTTAAGAGCTGCATGCAGGCTGTGGCTGTCTGGATGGTAGACAACTACCTGAGACTCAATGGGAACAAGACAGAAGTTTTGATATTTGGCGGCCAACAATCTATATGGTCCCACTCCTGGTGGCCCGAAATGCTCGGTTCCTGTCCCAGGCCAGCTTCAACTGCCAAGAATGTTGGCGTCATAGTTGACAACTCTCTCTCCTTTAATCCCCACATCAACAGAATGTTCTCGACCTTCTTTGGTATCATCGGGATCCTGAGAAACATCTTTCCTTTTCTTCCCGAAAGCAGGCAGCAGTGGCCTTGGTCTTGTCCAGACTGGATTATTGTAATGCGCCCTATCTGGTCATCAACAAGGATTCCATCCACAAATTGTAGCTTGTACAGAATGCAGCAGCCAGACTTGAAATGGATCTTCCCAAATTCCACCCTGTTGCGGCATCCATTTGTAAGTTGCATTGGCTTCCCTTGGGAAAGAGTATTGTGTTCAAGGCCCTTTGCCTTGTACATAAGGCTCTTCACAACTCTGGACCCAAAGGCATTAAACGTCTCTTTCAGAACTGGTTGGTAGTTCCCAGGTTCAGGAGAGCTAGGTGGGAGGGGGAAAAGCTTTTTCTGTTGCTGCTTCCAAGCTCTGGAATTCCCTCCCCCTATCGATCTCTGGGCAAGACTCTTACCTTTTGTTTCGTAAGGCACTAAAAACATGACTTCACTCTTTAATTGCTAGGCCCTTTCTGTGTTCCTCCGGCCCCTGGATCTATCCTTAGCGCCCTGGCGCCCTTGGGCAAAGTTTACGCTCTGTAAGACTAATATTCATTCATTCATTCATCAGCAGTTTGACACTTGGAATATCAAGTCATCAAACTATTGGTAAAAGTAACAGACTTGCATTTCTACTGCCACACCATTCTTCTGTGGTTCCACAGAAATCATATAACAATCTGTGGTCACAGGGTAAGTCAGGCTTATTGCTGGACTCTGGTGCTATTTGGCAAGCACTCCTAAAATATTTAAATCTTTTTCAAAAAATCTTTTTGGGTTTTTCTTAGGCTCTTACATTGGAAGCTATGTGGTTACAAACTGAACATTCGAAGATCCCTAGTACCTGAGGAGACAGATTTTATTACCACGTGCAAGTATTCCCATGAAGATTTTGCATCATATTTAAATAAAAAGCTGTGCTGAATTTCTGTGAGGAATTTGGTCTTTAGAATTCTTAAGAGTCCGTTCAGGCGCCAACTCACAAGTGAGTTGTGGATCATCATATAACAGCCTCGAATGGGTGCAAAAGACCCGCTGATGTGTTAATTTTTTTTATTTTGTGCATTGCATGAATACATTGTACACTATCTTGCACTACTTTGGAAACAAAAGTGTAAAGCTTTCAGTATGGCAATAAGCAGTTATATCTGATATACACAGTACATATCTTCAGACCGCTTTAAGTGCAATAATATCTCCCTTAACTAACCTGCTGGTCATTTCATTGAAATGGGTCAATGAAAGGCTCTCTTAATCAGATGTTTGTCATTATACTTTTTTTTTTAATGCGTTATTTCTATTTTATAATGACAATCACGCTATTGCAACAAGTGTAAGGCAAATATATTCCCTTATCATCATGATAACATTGAACTCGCAGTTGCAAGAGAACTATTAGCACACATGGTAACTTTTTTCTGGATACACATTCTTGTAACCAATCTCCTCAGCCAGTAGGTTGATCTAACCACACCTCAGTTCCACCCAGGCCTGTTCAGTCAGATGCCTGGACCACACTGTTGTCATGGGCCCCAGGCAAATATCCACCGGATGGCAATCCTTTTTTTTTTTTTTTACTTTTTTTATTAACTTTTTTTATTGAGTTTTCAGTAGTTCAAACCTTAGAAGTTACACATGTCATCACACAATTATCATCATTGTAACATTCAATACAGTGGTCAAATCGTGGCGGCTCATACTATATCGAACTTAATACAATTACACATCGCATGGTGGCTTGTCATGTCCATTGGTATTCTACGATAGCAAAAGCAACAGGGCCCCAGCTTAATCCAAAATCCCTCATGTACAGATCATATGGCTGTTACATACTTCTATCAATATTCAACAGAGTCCCCTGGAATAAGCAGCTATATCTCTATAACACAATAGCCTGAGTACATCAGTCTGGCAATACATATAGCTATAATGCGTCTGCCCTACATTTGACGACAAATAGTAACAAAGCATTAGGGGTATACTATCTCGCCCACTCCTGGTGGATCCCTCTTCCACACCATCACCCAGTCATCCCAATGCCCCCCGTATCGTCTCTTCTTACAAAGTAGCTCAGCCTCTCTCTTCTCCCACAGAGTTAGATTGAAGCTATCTGCTGTCATCCAGTATGGTATGTATCTGATTCTCCCTGATGGGTGGAGGTGCCCTGCGCCAGCAAATAACATTTCAATGGGGCCCAGATATCAGTTGGTCTGGAAGCTACTGGTAATAATTCAGCATAAGTTGCCAGTTGTTCCTGGCAATATGTAAGGTCACTGATGCAGTCCTTGAACTTAGGCGCCCTCCCTCTGCCCCGCCGGCATGCAACTCTTCTTTTAGCCATGAGTAATGCCAGTGCGACAAATTTGCGGTGTACTGCCTGCAGCGGTTCAACATATCCTAACAGCGCCAAGGCTGGGGATGGCTCCACTGCAGTGCTTATCATCTTAGATAGGGCAGCGAAGACCTGTTGCCAGTACACATGCACTCCTTCACAGGCCCACGCCAGGTGTAGAAAGTCGGCTCCTGGAGCATGGCATCTATCACAGGCATCTGAGTCGCGCAGCCTGTACCTATGCATGCGAGCAGGTGTATAGTATAGCCTATGTAGGTACTTATAATGAATTATCCTGAGTCTGCTGCTCGCTGAAATGCTTTAAGTCTGTTGTGAGCAAAAGTCCCATTGCCGCCCCGTCATTTCAACTCCTAACTCCCGGTCCAACTTTGTCTTCGCTATAGGAACTGGCAGTTCCCTCAACTCATGCACTGTCTTATAGATTGTCGACACTAATTTCTTGGCCGTTGCTCCGTGAAGAATCCGCTGCAGTGGTGCAAAAACTAGGGGTTCGTTAGGAAAGTCGTTGTCGAATGTTCATTTTGTAACCACATAGCTTCCAATGTAAGAGCCTAAGGAAAACCCAAATAGATCGAAGTCCCTGCCTGAGGCGGATATACAGGAAAGTGTCGAGAGGTGAACCATTGATACCCAAAAACATGTGTTCCAGTGTTCGGAATGTACCCCCATAATATGGGTCCCCCCACGTCTTAATATGAATACGTGCAGCTAGTTAATGAAATGCAGTCTCCTGTAGCAGGGGCATGTCTGGGTGGTATGCGAGTGGCAGAAGCGGCGAGTACATGAAAGGTGTATCAAGCAGTTTGCCCATCTGGAGCCAAGCGTTGGTCGTGGCCATCACTGTTGTCGACGTCTTGTCTCTACCATGGAGCGGGATGTAGAGTGCTCCTGCAATAGGAACAGGCAGAGCCAGCCAGTGTTCTGCCGCCACCTGAGGCATATATCTAGGTTGGTGCACCCAAAAAAATGCGTAATGTGCTTGTGCACTATAGTAATACAATTCGAAATTGGGGATTCCAAAGCCCCCTTGGGCATAGGGCCGAATCAGAGTCTTCCACGTGAGTCTGGGGTTTTTCCCTCCCCACACCAGGCAGGTGAGTTCCGATCTCAATTGCTGGAAGAAATATCGCCCGGGATAAAAAGGAATATTCAGGAATAGATAGAGGAACTGCGGTAGTATCACCATCTTTATCAAGGATACTCTACCCTCCATTGACAGTGGCAATGTAATCCAGCGTGCTATCTTATCCGAGAGTCGGTCTATGGCTGCACCGTAATTAAGCCTCAGTAACTCATCCCTGTCTTTTGATATACGAATCCCTAAGTACTTGAGTTCATCTTCACACCAAGCTATAGGGTAATCCATAGGGAACTTCGTCGTTGCAGCTGTAAGCGGGAAGAGGTACGATTTGTTCCAATTTATTGTGACACCAGACAGTCCGCCAAAAACTATGAACTCTCTAAGCACGGGGTTCATATTTTGTTGGGAGTCTCGGATATACAACGTGATATCATCCGCATAGAGGGATACCAAAATTTGACGCTTATTGCACAGTAGTGCCTTGTCGTTATGATGTTGCCGCAATTTTGCTGCTAAGGGCTCAACTGCGATTGCAAATAGTAAAGGCGACAATGGGCATCCCTGCCTCGTGCCTCTCGTGATAGGTATTTCCTGCAACACCCTCCCATTAATAAGTATTTTAGCCTTGGGCGAATCATACAATAATCGAATCCAGGATAAAAAAAATAGGGGGGAACCCCATGCGGGTCATCACCCCAAACACATAATCCCATTTTATGGAATCAAATGCTTTAGTGGCGTCTAAAAATATTGCCGCAATAGGTAACTCTTCAGAGATGTTATTCATAACCGTAAAGAAGGTTCTCAGGTTATGAGACGTTGCCCTACCAGGGACAAAGCCTGACTGATCAGGCAAAATCAATCCTTCCATAAGAAGATTGGGGCGTGTAGCGACAAGCTTCGCCAGGATTTTAATATCGCAGTTGAGTAGTGACAGGGGACGGTAGGAATCGCAACTAGTAGGCGACTTTCCCGGCTTTAGCAGTGATGTGATGAGTGCCACTCTCATGGAGGAGGGTAGTTGGCCCACCTCCAACGCGTCTTCATACACTTCCCGTAATATTGGGGCCATAAAGTCATTGTAAGTTTTGTAGAATTCGATTAGGATACCGTCTAGGCCAGTGGCTTTGCCCGATTGCATATGCATTATAGCTTCCCGCTCCTCGTCTAATTCAAACGGGGCGCTCAAAAACTGCCGTTGTGTATCGCTCAGCCATCCCAGAGAAACGTCTGCCAAGTATCAATTTAGATCTAGAGTGCCTGCCCTAGTGGTAGTATAGAGCTTAGTGTAATGTGCAGTGAAGGCATTCAATATGTACGCAGGGTCTCTATAGACCAACCCATCCATTCCGTCAATTTCTAATACTACAGTCATATACCGTGTCATGCCAATCGTCGTGGCCAGTGCCTTACCCGGCCTCTCCCCCTCGGCGTAACGGCGCGCCGTCCAGTAGCGCCCTTGAAACTTGGACTCTCTACCTGCCTCCTCCGTACCGGATGGCAATCCTTCCCTTGGCCAACAGGAGCCCTAACTGTGCAAATGTATAACATATCTTCCAGTCCTTGGGACAATGGATACATTCAAGCAGGCCATGTTTAAGCATGAACTTAAGCCAGTACTTGTCTATCTTGCTACAGTCACAGATTATGTGGCAGAATCCCACTCTGTGCTCCCTACAACTCGGGCATTCATCTGTTTGAGTTGGACATATTCTGCTAAGCCTCATGGGGGCCAAGTACAGTCTGTAAAGAATATTGAAATTGGCCAACTTAAATTGTGCATTGAATGACACCTTCTCGTGGGCACATGTTTTGATCCATTCCGCATCAGACATAAGTTCCGGTAAGTCTGCCTCCCACCTACCCCATGCCGGGAAGGCGACTTGAACTTTGTCATCACTAAAGGCTATATATAAGTTAGAGACTAATCATCTGGATGATTCCAAGTTTAATAGTATGAACAGATTAAAGTTCTCTTCATGAGTCAAAGGGATGTCGGATCACAGCATTTGTGCCACACCAGTCAGGGCAGAAAACTACAGGAACCACCTCAAATGTCTCACCGCCTGCTCAATGGTGATGCACTTGTCAGCGTGAAAGAGGTCTTCAAGTGTCTTGCATCCTCTTTCGTTCCACCCAGCCAGAGGTTCAAGGAGAATTAAGAGACAAGAGTTAAATGCAGGTCTCCCTCTCACCTATACCCTTATTCCTGTCCATCTCCTTCCATACAAACACTTAAGGCTTGTGTTTCCAGTACTGTTAGCCAACCTCATCAAGCAGCTTTAAAAGTACCCAATCTCTGTTTTGTGTATTAAGATATGAGTGTGTGGTTCTGTTTACATAGCTATTGATTATGTCAGGCACAGTTGGAGAATCTTCTTTAAAGTCAACTCAAAGAAGCAGATATTAATTATGGGTTATATTACTCTTTTCCTGTCCTTAGAAACAGTAAGTAGCTATAACGTTGTATGCTAGCAAAACCACACCCTGTCATTCTGTTCTATGGATTCAAGAAAACATTCAAGTATACATGTATTTCTTTAAACAACTTTTATTCTATTTATTATACTAAGCTCACCTCATTTGATTCCCAGTGCTGTAATATTTCTTTCAACGGCGCTCCAACAGTTGTAGTGACACTTGAAGCCAACTGGTTATTGGAAACAGGAAAATATAACAAAGGGGTAAATTATATGTATTTTGGTTTATCTATGTCCAGATTTACGTAACTGAATAGTAAATGTTCGAGGGATTCATAATGTCCTAAATTTAAGATATGTAACATTTTTAATTCAACCCTAAATTTATGGGAGGGCCGAGAGGACATGAAAGGAACCTGGTAAAATATAATTGAAAGAAAATTCAACAGGATTGTGGAGATACTGGAGAAAGAGAACACCAAGTCTATGCTAATATTTTCATGACGTAATTAAAGATTTTTTGGGATGGCATGCATTATTACCCTTTAATCACAATTTTCCAAATTATTGGAAACGTACAGTGTAAAAAGTAGGCCTGGGCAGTAAATTCCGTTTATTTTCAAGACATTTCTTTAGAAAGGGCTGACTTGCTTACTGACTTTGATCAGTGACTAACTGAATGGGTATGATCACAGCACCTAGTATTTGAGTGAAAAATGACTTTGGATGAAGGGTTCCATGAAAGGTGACCTTGGCTGTTATTTTAAACCTGATATTAGTCAATGATTAGGCTGTGGGTGCCCAGACATTGCGAAATCGATGAGTGGAGAGGTCAGGGGGCAAAAATGTGTTGGCCATGATAGAAACCTTAGCATTCCGTTCACCAATGATTTAGACAACAGAGTGAGTAACTTGACTGTATTTCTTTGGCCATTAGCTTCAAATAAGCTGCAGCTAACCACTGCATGCTGGGAACATCCAACATTCCCTCCAATCAACACCCTAATAAACCCTTATCAGTAGTTCCTAGAAAGAGTGTACTTGTAATATTCTGGTAGGCCCTGACCACAATCTAAGAAGTCCTCCTTCATCCATGTAAAACCTGCAAGCACCTTAGATGAATTCCAAAGAAGAAACACAATTAAATCTCTCCTATTCTTTATGCATTCTTTCTGGATAGGTGTTTTTCAACCTTTCCAATATACCATACATTTCAGAGGAAACTAAAGTGGCTGCCAGTGCGGGGCACCCTGTAGCAGGCAAACTTTGGGCTGCAGCATGATGAGGGAGCAACAAGAGTGCTCACTCATCCCCTGTTTACAATCGATGCACCAAATCACTGATAGACACATCCACTTACTCAGTCATCCATTCTTGCACTCGCACTTCAAACCATGCGTCCACTTGCCTAATCATTCATCCATTAACCAGCAATTCATCTATACACTCACCATTCAGCATAATGATTAAATACCCATTCGTTTATTTTACAAGCATTACAATGTAACAATAGGAATTGATTGCCTTTGGGTTATTTGCACACATCTATAAAATCAGTTTAGCATTCTTTAATTGCAAATAAAGATCAAACAGCAATAGTGAAGTATTCCGAAATTCAAAACTGACCCAAAATGCTTTTACCAATGTTTAGCAATGTTTATAAAACCATTAAGTATTTTCAAACACAGAAAATCTAAATTCAATAGCTTCATTAAAAATAAAGTTTCCTTTAAATAAATAGAGAAATGGCTAATTTACATGAAAAATATTTGGATATGCAGCTTTTCCTTTGAGAGGTCTGTCCTTTCTGCTGCAATTATGAGTTTTCAATGAATAATTGTGTTTAAATGCAAAGTGTGTTTAAGAGTTTAAGGCTGCAGTACCGCCTCCTGTCTACAGGGGCAGAGCTGAGCTGAAATAGAAACACACTTGATGAAACACAGGTCTCCAAGAGGCATTTTTTTTAAATGTAAAAATTGCCACAGATGTTCCTTTAGTTCTTTTTTACCAATTAGAAGACATTGCCCGGTGGTGACCTGGGTTCAGGTCCCCACAGTGCAATGAAGTACCCACAGCGTGAGTATGTTATCACATCCAAGTCCCCACAAGGATAGTAACACAAACCCACCTATACAGCCCCTCACTTACACATTCAATAACCCATACAGCCACTGACTCACCCACTCACTCATCCATACAGTCACACACCCTCTCACCCAGCCACACAGATACTCATACACCCATGCAGTTACTCTGACACCCAATCAATCACCCATACAGCCACTCGTGCACCCACTCACCAACCCTTACATCCCTTAAACACCATCTGACAGACTGATGCACACATTCTTAAAACCTAGTCACTCACCCATACATTTACTGAGACACATATTTAATCACTTATAGTCAGTCACGCACCCAGTGAATCATACATACATGCACTCATACAGCCACTGATTCATCGATACACCTTGTTATATATCTTTAACACTCATAAACATTTTATAAACACTCAGAGTCACTGGATGATGTCATCAGTATTGTTATTTGAAATGCCATCAGTGATGTCACTGACCATGTCATGAGTAATGTAATATGTGAGGTCATAAGCAGTACATTGCAGGAGCGCAAGTTATTGTTAGTCAACTAACTATAACTGCTGAATTTCTCTGGTTTTGTACGAGTGAAATATCAGCCTATCTATAATGTCCCTGTAACCTTATGTTTTTTCACTGAATATGTGTGTATATATATATACTAGCAGCCCGCCCCAGCGTTGCCTGGGGCAGAAGGGGGCTGGAGACAGCATTTCGGGGCGGGAGTGCACCCAAGCCTGAAATGTTGCCCCCAGCCCCCTTCTGCCCCGGGCAACGCTGCCTCAATCCTGAAATGCTGCCCCCAGCACTTACATACTGTTTATTTCTACACGTAGGCTTACACGAGACCGTAGGCTTACACATGAGAAGGCAATATATTCAGTGAAATATTGCTGTGGTAATTCAAAATACCGAACGTTTCCGTTTCTTCATGTAACCTTCCCAGACCGGCTCCCGCCTCCCGCCTGAAATATTGCTGTGGTAATCCAAAATACCCAACGTTAAAATACCCAACGTTTCCGTTTCTTCATGTAACCTTCCCAGACCGGCTCCCGCCCGCCTCCCGCCTCGCCTTTGCCTTTTCCTAACACGCCCGCCCCGACATTGCCCAGACCTTTTTTGCCTTACCTGAGCCGCCGCTCTTCCCCTTGCTCCGGACTTCGCCGCCACTCCTCGCTGCTCGTCACCGCTCCTCCCCGCCTGTCGTCATCACGCACGTTGTAGACATCGCTAGCGGCCAGCGCTACGTCGCGGCCGGCGCTACTTTTAGGGGACTTTGTTTTTAAATTTTTATTTTTTTATTTACGTTTTTTTAAAATTTTATGCAGCCTATGTCCATCTACACACCCTGAGGATTACAACAATGTATTGGGTGTGTGGATTGGCGCTGTGGTTCCCGAGTTTACCTTGCCAAAAGGTTACTGTTCTCTCTTTATAATAGTAGTATAGATATATATATATATATATATATATATATATATATATATATATATATATATATATATATATATATAATATGTGTGTATCTCACCACAATACCCTTTGAGGCATAGAGTACCTCATAAATTACATAAATGAAGCAAAAAAGAAGCAGAGAACCTCTGAGCAGTTCCCAAGTTTAGGTGGATAGCATCTGCTGTATAGAGCACCCTACAACACCAGTGACACTGTGAACTTGCTCACCTCAAATGTCTGCTTTCCATCAAAGTTTTTAAGCATAAGATTAGCATAGTGCAATCCATGCTGAGATACAAAGAGACAAAGTCTTTTCCCATTTCTACAGCAAAGTCTTTAAGCATAGGAGTAGCACAGTTCTGTCCATGCCGAACTATAAAATGACATAAGCCTTTTACCACTCCAGGCACAGCAGTACAGCTTTGGATTGGTAAAAGCAAATCTAAGCCAACTTGAAATTAATAAAACCAATCCCCTGACAGAATTGCAGGTCCAAGAGTAACATTCTTGTATGAGCAAAATTGAGACCCAGAACCCCACATTGTCAGATGTTATTGCAGTATTAGTTGAGTTCCAAAATGAAACTAAGGATTTGAGGCAAGCAGTTCAACAATCTCAAAATGAAACTCAGAAACTGGCTCAGCGATTAGATGATCTGCAAGGAGAATTAGGTAATCTAGGTGCACAATTTTAAATTCCACTTGTAGAGTACAAGTATATAGTACAGGACGATCCTGTACTATATAATTACAATGTGTTTAAAACTGAAATGTGAAAATTGTTCGATAGACATACCTTTCTCCAATCAATTGATACTGAGTTATTATATTTGAAACAAGGTAATAAGGATCTAAAGACGTATGTAACCCCATTGTATTGGTTGGGCGATGAGTCAGGTTGCATAAATAAAATACAACATTCCTCTTTTATTGAGGTCTGAGCGATGACTTGAAGGATATATTGACTCAGGTCGTGGATTCACCTGAGGATTGTGATGAGTTGATTGATTTGATAGTATACTTGGATCATAGATTAGGGGAAAGAAAGTCTGTTAAAGGAAGAAGCAAATCAAGACTGATTGTGTCCAGAAAGAGACGGACTGAAAACAAATCAGAAGATGAACATGAATCAATGCAGATTGGAGGTCTCTGTGGACCTTTTTCCTCTGAGGAGTGGCAAAGGTGAAGAGATAAGAAATTGTGTTTGTATTGTGGAAAATCAGGTCTCTTCCTAAAAGATTGCCCTAATAAACCCAAAGAAGGAGTTAAAGATTCCGCCTTTTCTTTCAAACCGTCAGGAAAACGCTTAGCCATTATGTCTGAGGTGACCAAATTGCTGGGTATTGCTGATAGAATGGTCTTTTTAGGTCTCGCCTACACAGCGGGCATGCTCTGCATAGTAGGAGACCTCTTGAAATTGATTTGCTATACAATATATAACCAGTTATTCTTATTGTAGTTCCACAAACAAATCCTTGCGGAAGCAAAGATATCCCTGCTTGCTAAAGACTGATGACAGCCTGGTTAGCTTGCTCTAATTTCATGCCACATTTTGTGGTAGAACTTACTTGTGGAGTAAGAATGTGTCTGGTCAATCTGAGGGTGAAGAACGCAATTCTACGCATCCATGGAGTGACAGTTATTTGCCACCGGAATGGACAAACCATTGATGTTTTTTCAGGTTGAAACATGACTGCCCTACTGTTGGCGTCACATCAAGATATTCTAAGCCGTGGTGATGTCACATTAATATATTCCAAGTCTTTGATGTCAGTCTTGCGAGGTGCTTGCCTTTGTGATGTCACCTACATACATTATCAGTACTTGTGGTGTTACATCAACACATCCCAAGCCGTGTTGTCACACCTTTGAGAGTGTCATATGCACGCGTGTGTTGTTACACATATGAATTAGGAGTCTGTGTCAAATAGCATCTATGCACCCATCTCAGGTACACGTATGCATTGGAAGCTTGTTATGTCACACTCTACCTCTGCACCTGTGGCTTGTACAAGTATGCAATATATGCCTGTGGTTTGTCACACAGTACCTTTGCACCCTTGTGCTCATACACTTATAATAAGTGATGCATTGTATCACAAAGTACCTCTGCACCCTTGTGCCTGAACGCTTATGTATTGGATGTCCGTGTTGTGTCACACAGTACCTGCGCACCCTTGTGCTTCTGCAATCAAGCTTTATATGCCTGTGGTTCATCACACAGTACCTATGCACCCTTGTGCTCGTACACTTATGCTATTAATGTATTGTGTCACACAGTACATCTGCACCCTTGTGCCTGAACGCGTATGCATTGGATGTCCATGTTGTGTCACACGGTGCTTATGCACCCTTGGGCCTGTACAATTAAGCATTATATTCCTGTGTTGTGTCACACTGTACCTATTCCGTGTGCTTAGGCACATTTTGGCATTAGATGCCTAGGTAGTATCACATAGTACCTATGCACCCTGTGCTTGTACACTTTTTGTGCTAGATACGAATTGTGGTGGCACACAATACCTATGCATCCGTTTGCTTGCGCATTTGATGTCCGCATTGTGTCACACAGTACCTATGCACCCTGGGCTGAGGGTGTGGGTGGTAAGGGGGTGTACAGTCTCATGATGTAGTCAATGGGCCTGGCATGCAAACCGTATCTCTTATCCAAAGGCTAGGAGCACTAATCTTCTGTGTTTTTATGTTCCTTTATATATGGTGGATCCATGAATGTGATAGCTGTGAGGAAATCCACAACCGAAATGACGGCGAGATGTGGACAAGAAGTGGGGACCGGAAGATCCGGAATGGGTGTGGCAAGCGGTGGTTATTTTTCTGCCCCGTTGCCAGACTAGAGGCCTTTATGGCACAGCAGATGTGGGCCTAGTCAGGGCCACTTCTACTACATGGTGATGGGTCACTCCTCACTATCTTTCAGTTCAAAAGAGTCATGGGTTTGGCCATCCAAGACGCCGGGTTGGATTTGGCTACCTTTGGGACCCACTCTTTGACAATTGGGGCGGCCACCGAGGCAGTGGCAACGGGTCTAAGGGAGGAGCAGGTCAAGAGGATCGTAGGTGGTCCTCTACATGCTATAAGCGCTATGTGCGGCTGCACATGTTCCAGCCCATTGGTTTTGTTTTACGTGAATTGCAAGTTTCTTTATCCTGTGACTCAGGGAGAAGTTTGCTTCAGTACACTGTTACATAGTATCATGTGCAGTAGTGTAGGTTTTTAGCCTGTCAATAGGGCAATGCACTGACAGATGTTCTATTTTCACGTTTGCTTGCAGTTTCACGAGGCCAAGGCTCGTAAGTTGGGAACAAGAATAGAGTTTCATGGACAGGGCAGACTTACGTGGGGCAATTCAGGGAGCTGGTGAACCACACTTTAAAAGAAAGTAAGGGACCACCAGCAATCTGGATCCTGCACTGAGGGGGTAATGACCCGGCTCACCTGGGACGAAGGGTTTTAGTTGAGGAGCTGCTCACTGAGGTGGGATGGTTGACAAAGAGGTCCCCCGATGCTATGATCGTCTGGTCTCATGTGATCCCAAGGTTCCAATGGAGAGGGGGCGAGCCAGTGCGAGCATTGACTCACGCTATAAAGTGGATTAACAATAAGTTTGATAAGCCATTCAGGACCTTGAAACTGAATTCAATAGGACATGGGTACATCCGGGCTGATCAGTTCTTTTTTGCAAGACGGGGTTCACCTATCATTCAAAGGGAATCTGGCATTCATGGAGGACATTTTAGCATGGTTGGAGGGCGCGAGTTACAGGGCATGACCTCCTAGTGGGCTGAGGGGGAGGACAGATAGTCATGCAACTCTGCTGTCCTGTGGCGGTAAGGTCATGATTGGTAAGCATAGTCTTCGATTCTTACCGATCAGAACCATGTAACTCCAGGGGCAGTGACAGCCGGTAGGTAGGTTGCCGGGGTGCAGGGGCCGGGGAGTCACTCTTTCCAGTGGCCCTGTGGGCACCCTCACACGCGTATGCGCATCAGGGCGCAAGTATGCAGAATTTTTGCAGCCCCCATTATGGAGTTTAAGGCACAGGGAATGGGGGAAAGTATCCACCCGATAAGCTGTACACCCTACGCAAGCCTACTCCAGCAGAGTAATTTGTAGTTGACTGGGATCTGGAGGCTACCAGTCATTCACCTTGCCGTAGGCTCTAGAGGGGACAAGCAGAAAGTGAATATATTCATTGTTAGATTTACTGTAGGAGTGTTGTGTGTATTAGAGTTTGTTAAGGTTAGCCACGTTACATCATCTGTCTAACAATGTATCTGGACTTTCTGCGTAATTGTACATAATGTAATAACTAATGTTTTTTAATTTTGTAATAAATACAGTCAGGGGGTTACACCCCCTAATCCAAAAATGGTGTGGTCTTAATGCTTGCCTTGAAAGAGGGAGGGAGACCCCATCAGTACAAGTGCTGTGGGTCCAAAAGGAAAAAAGGGGACTTGGAGAGTACCAGGCCATATGGGCAAGGCAGAGCGCTAATTAGCGCGCCCCGCCATTACAGCGGTTGTTCTGGTCCCTGGGGGCAAGGAGGAGGTGGGAGCACTCCCACCTCCCCTGAGCGTCCAACAGGCGGCATTCAGCGAGGCGTGAACCGGAAGCACTTTAGTGCTTTCGGTTCACTCGGGCGTCCAATATTGGGGTCCGACCGGTTTAGACTGATCTGACCCGTGCCCCCCCTTAAAAGGGGGTGTGGGGAGCAGAACAGTCTCTTGTTCCTTCACTCCCCACAGGCACGGCACCCGGGCCACCAGCGGCCCGTCATTTGTTTTCCCCACCCACCATCCCCTAAGGCGGGCATTTTTTTTTTTCAGTTTTCAAAAACCTTTATTGTACATAATAGCATGTTACAATACAGCATATATCATAAATCCGTCAGTCAAATTATCTCCATACGTACAATAACAATGGTGCATTTCCCAAATCACCCCGTCCTAAACCCCTCTCCACCCCCCCACCTACCCTTCAACCCCCCCCATTGACTGTAACCAGAACCTCCAAATTCGAATGAGAAAGCCATATACAGCGTTCTTAAAATAATCATAGGAGTCCTCCCATCAGGTAAATCAATGTTCCGTACAAAAACACAGATGGTCATTGTCCGTTGTTATTTCGCCAGATCAGCAGCAACCCATGTGTAGCCCATTCCTCCCATATCCTGACAGATATGCACATTTCGTACACCATCTCTTGCACACAACACATCCCCTTTTAGTCCACCACAGCCATCCCAGCATCCCCATCCTCCGTTTGCTAACTCAGGTGATACGACGTCAGGGGCCCCCAGATGTCTCTGGGGCGAGACTTCATCGGCAGTTGCTCCGCATATGTATGGAGGTATTCCTGCCATGTGGTTAAATCATGGATCCATGCCTTAAACTTGGGCGCCCTGCCCCTACCCCACCTACAGGCTACCTGCCTTTGTGCCAAAAGCAAACCCAGCACCAGGAACTTCCGGTAAGGTGTTTTAATGTCTCCAACTAGCCCCAATAGTGCTCTAAGAGGAGTGGGCTCGATCCGAGTACCAATCATGCATGTCAAGCCCTTGAACACCTCTTCCCAATAAACAGCCACTCGGGAGCACCCCCACGCCAGATGCATGAAATCAGCTTCTCTCTGACCACAGCGCAGGCATTTGTCATCTTCCTGAAGGTGGAGCCTATACAACCTCGCCGGGGTATGATAAAGCTGATGTAAAAACTTATAGTGTAGTAAGCGGAGCCTACTGCTGCTAGAAACAGCATCTGTCTGAAGGCAGGCCGCCTCCCACTGATCGTCCGTCAGGGGGCTATCAAGATCCTCATCCCACTCCCGTCTGGCCCGTACTGAGTGAGGGGGAGGTGCGCTGCACACCCTCTTATATAACAGTGAAATAACATGTGTGGGAGCAATCGTTTTGTAACAGTAAATGAAGCAACGTGAACGTCTCCGGCTCTTTCGGTAAATCTGGGGTCTTAGCCCTAACACTCTGTCGAAGCCTGGTATAGAGGAACCTGTCCATAAACGAGTGGTCGCCCTCCCCGAATAACTGTTCCTTAGTGCGAAATATTCCCTCACTATCCAAATCTCCCCAGGTTCTGTACTGCAGTTTATCAAGCAAATTTTGGCATAACTTCTCAGACCTAACCGGCAGCAAAGGGCAGTGCCGCAATGACACCCTAGGGGAATACATCAGCTGCACCCCATCAGCCCGCGCCAACCAGTTCCACGCTTTCACTGTACATTCCACAGCAGATGGATCCTTTTCCCTCTCTTTGAATGGTGTGAACACATATCCCAGTGGAGGAACAGGGGCCATGTGCCCATCCTCCACCGCAAGATGGGGCATGAACAGGGGTGGATGAAACCAGTACACCGCAGTGTGCTTGTGCGCTATAATAATACTGTTCGAAATTAGGGATGTCGAATCCTCCGAATTGATACGGTAACATGAGTGTGGCCAACAACAAACGTGCTTGCTTGCCCCCCCCCATATAAGTCGCACCTGCTGCGTTTTGAGCATTTTAAAGAAAAATTTGCCTGGGTGGTAAGGGATATTTACGAATAAATAGAGGAATCTTGATCAAAGATATTCGTCCTGCCATCGAGAGAGGCAATTTTATCCATTTGGAAACATTATCTGTCACCCTGTCCATGGCCAGCCCATAATTAGTGTGCATTAACATGTCTCTATCCTTGGAAATATGAATGCCCAGATATTTAAAATCCCCTGTTTCCCACATTAAGGGATAGTCCAGCTGGTGGGGCAATGTTTTGTCCGTTAAGGGGAACACTGTGGATTTACTCCAATTTATTAGCGACCCTGCTATCGCCCGTGTGATCTCCCGTAAGACTGGGCTGAGGTTAGCCTGCAGTTTATGGATGTATAGCGTGATTCCGTCCGCATAGAGAGACACTAGTAACTGCCTAGAGGGGTATATAAGAGCCCTGTGGTTATAGTGCTGTCTCAGTTTTGCAGTGAGGGGTTCTACGGCCAAGGCCAAGAGGACCGGGGATAGTGGGCACCCCTGCCTCGTGCTTCTGGTAACCGGAAAGGCCTCAGAACGTGCGCCATTAAGGAGAACCCTGGCACACGGCTGTGTATATAGCAGTTTAATCCAATGTACAAAGGAGTCCGGCATATAGCTCAGTGTTCCCATCACATAGTTCCATTCTACGGAGTCAAACGCTTTGGTGGCTTCCAAAAAGACCGCCACCGCAGCGCTATTAGGCTCAATATCCTGTAGGACCGCCAGAAGGGTCCGCAAGTTATGGGCCGTGGCTCGAGTCGGCAAAAAGCCCGACTGATCGGGTAGAACCAACCGTTCTAGGAGTAGATTAAGCCTCGTCGCCAAAACTTTCACCAATATTTTCGTGTCACTGTTGAGGAGCGACAGAGGCCGATAGGATTCGCAATGGACTGAAGACTTGCTGGGCTTCCATAGGGACATTATCTGAGCCTCCCGCATTGTTGTGGGCAGTTTACCTTCTTCCAACGCCTCGTAATATACTCCTTTCAATATAGGAGCTAATATGGACACATACGTTTTATAAAAATCTATTGGAAGACCATCTGACCCCAGAGCCTTCCCCGACGCCATAGATATAATTGCTTCCGTTGTCTCGTCAACCTCCAAGTCAAGAGCCAAGAATTTATGCTGCGTATCCCCCAGCCAAGCCAGAGCGGTGTCTTCAAAATATCCCCGAAGGTCTAAAGGAGAACCGCTTTGCGATCTATAAAGTTTGGTATAATACGCTACGAAAGTGGACATCTGCTCAGGGACATTCCTGTGCATACGTCCCCCCCATCCTGCAGCTCAGCCACGTAGTTCTGGAATGTGGGCGGTCGTATCGCACTGGCCATTGCCCTCCCCGGTCTGTCCCCCTCCCCATATACTCTCGCCAGCCAGTGCTTCCCCCGGGACTTACACTCCTGATCAGCTGCTTCTGCATACTCCGTCAACTTACCCCGCAGGCTAGCCCGTAGTTCACCTGTCTCTCCAGTCCCGGCTATTTCCTGTTCCAATGATTTCAACTCACTTTCCAACTTATGCAATTCCCTGCGAAGATCCTGAAGAATCCCTCCTCCCTTGGAGATACACCATCCCTGCACCGTCACTTTGAACGCCTCCCACACTGTGGTCAGGCTTGACACCGAATTAACATTCCTAGTGAAAAACTCCCTAATATCTTGCTCCCACTCCGTTCTAAACACAGCGTCCTGCAAATGTATGGGGTTCAGCTGCCAACTCAGATAAGGGGATTGATCGGTTGGAGTCTGGATCGACACCAAGACCGGGGAATGATCGGATAGCGTACGGGCCAGATGTGTCGCTTTACCTATCCAGTGTGCCATGCCCCTCGCTACTAAAATATAGTCCAATCTAGCCCAAGTGTTATGTACAGCTGGGTGATGTGTTCCTTCCTTTCGTGAGGGGTGTAGGTGTCGCCATGCGTCCAAGAAATAATCTGTGTCTAAAATATTAGAAATGGTTCGCTGGGCAGTATTGTAATGTGCCGCCAGAGCATTTGAGCGATCATGTGTGGGGTCTACCACAATTTTAAAATCCCCCCCCCAGATAACATAGTTGGATCCTAGTGTAGCAAGCAAGGTTGCCTCTCAGCAGGAGTAGCGGGTGTACGTCGTCTGTATTTGGACCATAGTAATTCGCAATGGTGACATCATATGAGTTCAGTTTCCCCCAAAGGAGGCAAAACCTACCATCAGGGTCCCCCTCCATGCCCCCTAACACAAATCTAACCCCTCGTTTTATAAGAATAACCACCACTCTGGAGTAGCCTGAATAGGATGCAAGCATCTGTGAGAGGCCCATTTTGACGCAAACTGGGAAGTGGGTCTCTTGCAGGAGAGCGACATGGACATGGTGACGGTCGAGGTACCCCAACACTTGCCGCCGATTCCTCAGATCATTCAATCCTCTCCAGGGCCGGACTGGGAACCAAAACCGGCCCTGGCAAAGTGCTCGGCCGGCCCCACCTGCAGGAGGGGAGGGGGCGAGCGCTTTGCCAGGGCCGCTTTTCAGCCGATTTTGTTACAGGGCCGATTTTGCAGCTATGCTGCAAAAACGGCTCTGCAACAAAAACGGCCCCCAGGGCCCAAAACCGGCCCCCACCCTTGCGGCCGACCGGGGGATTGCCCGGTGCCCACAACGGCCAGTCCGGGCCTGATCCTCTCACATTCCAGGAAATGATGTGTAGCTCATTCCTAACACATGTGGCTTCAGTCATGAGATCTTTCAATTCTAATCTGGCTCTTACTGTCGTCTGGCTTAACTCGTAGTAATTTTAAGTGTGACCTCCTCCCCTAATCCCTCCTCCCCCACCCACTCCGGCACCCCCAACTTGCCGGGTACAGCCACCCTCCCCTGCCCCGAAACTATAAACACTCTATCCAAAATTACACCTGGACCTCTCTTCAGCCCCATCCGGATCCCAGCACACACCAGGTTCCCTAACAGGCCGTGTAAGGTCCCCCTCCCCCTCCCATCTACTTTCCCAAACAAATGCATTCAGTCCCAGAAATAACAACTGAATCCCGCAATAGGGGTAATGCCCTCAAGTGGGGCCACTAGGGGCTCCTGCCGTGCCCACTCCACCTCCTTGTTTCACCCGTCCACCCTCCCACTATACTAAGCAGGCAGCATTAACGGGACGGAGGCGAGAGCCCAGACAGTATAAACATTTTAACAACCAATATACATCAGTCATACATCACCAACTCTGGACAGTTCACAGGAGTCTCTTTGCCTCAACACTGCTTCAGATTGCACGTCGCAGTAACAAGAAATTAGTCCGGATCCGATAGCGGCGACTGGGACCGGGAGCGCCGATGTGATGCAGTTTCACAGGATGTAGCCCTACGGTCCCGCTTGAGGTACTCCTCCACCTGTTGAGGAGAAGTGAAAAAGTGCTGTTTTCCCCGGTGATGGATCTTTAGCCTGGCAAGATAGAGCATAGCATACGTTATTTCCTGTGCCCGCAGCTTCTTCTTCACAGCGGTAAACTTGCGTCGGGCCTCCTGTACATTCTGAGTGAAGTCATTCTCACATTACAAACACTTTGTGTATGTCCTGGAAAATGGCCGCGGTGCTGGAGCTCACCTTTGTTGCTCCGGGGCTGGGGATCACTCTTTGGTGAAAATCCCTGCTCATGCCCTTCACTCTCCCCTCAACGCGACTGAAAGAAACAAAGAAGAGTGGCGGCACTACAACGGACCCCTCCTCATCCACTAAAAGTAAAGATTTCGCCCGAAAGTCTCACCTGAAGAATTTCTACGGTGAGTCACTTCCCTGAAATGGCCCTGGAAGATTTCGGTGTCTCCCAGGGCTTGTGATGGGGTCACAGAGTCCCGCTACAGGATTTGTTCGGTGAGTCTCCCTGCTGCCGAGCGTAACTCCTGAGCCTTCACAGATCACCAATTCGACCATGGGGGACTGCAAGTGATCCATCAGAATCCCCGCCCCCGCCCACCCCTCCCCCGACCGCACTCCGCAGCCGTTTTTGCCCGTTTCCGGTAAATCTCAGAATGGCTCCGGTTCTACGAGGAAGGCATGTGGGACGGAACGTCACTTTGGCGCCTCATTATTTGGACCAAACCTGTATATGCTGTGCGGTCCCGGGACTTTCATGTTGGGGGTTGATGCTGACCGCTGGCCTCATCTAACAATCACCGGACTACGGAGGGGAGAGCTTGCTGTTGGGCAAAGCGGCATTCTGTTGCACAGCCAATGACTTCTGCATGATCACAAGACTACGGAGGGGAGAACCGATAAAACAGCGCATTTGGTGGGGGTTTACATCCTCTACTTAGGCCTCTCCCTTGGGCTGCTTACTCCATTTTTAGGAACTTCTCCATATCACAATATTGTGAATATTCCATTTCGCCTTGGATTACCTCATTTAGCCCTGAACCCTGATTCAGCTGAAGACTACTGGGGTAGTTGGTAATTCAAATTCATCCACTGGCAAATGGCCGCCGCGCTGGAACACCAAATTAAAGCTCTAGGGGCTTGCATCACTCTTGGGTGAAAAGCCCAGATTCCAAAGTGACTTCACCTCTCCCGAAACGGTAGTCTACAGGGCAGCAGTATAGTTCTATACAAATGGTACACCCTGCGCTGAAGAATCTTTTTCAAAGAGCAACTCATAAACAGCGGGTATACCAATTGTAAGGCTCATCCTTCATTAATTCTTCAGTGTACCCCACACCTAAACATCTGGCTTCCAGGCTTTGAAAACATTGCTCACTGTTGTAAGAGCAAAACAAGAATAATAATGAGGCATTAGCTCCATCTACTGGCCCTTTTTCATACATCTGCCATCCAAACAATCTTAAACCATGTTAACCATGATTTAACCTCCTTCTTGCTCCACGCCCATAATTCTGTCTGGATTTTACTCCCAGTTAAGCTACATGAAGTGGGTGTGAACCACTTACCTGTCTTGCCTGCAACCAACTCAGAGGTCCCAGCCCTGATTGACCTGACTACTGGGGTCGGCGGAGCCGCGAGGTAAACGGCGGCGGCCGCACCAGGCTGCATCTACCCTTGGAAGAGCGGGAGCGCCGGGAGACTCCCAGCCCCGCAGGACCACATCCCCCAGCAGCCTCTGGGGCGGCGCGCTCGTGACGCGCAGAGAGCGCCCGGAGGCGCCATTTAAGGACAGTCCGCCCAGGAGCCCCTGGGTGTGAACCACTTACCTGTCTTGCCTGCAACCAACTCGGAGGTCCCAGCCCTGATTGACCTGACTACTGGGGTCGGCGGAGCCGCGAGGTAAACGGCGGCGGCCGCACCAGGCTGCATCTACCCTTGGAAGAGCGGGAGCGCCGGGAGACTCCCAGCCCCGCAGGACCACATCCCCCAGCAGCCTCTGGGGCGGCGCGCTCGTGACGCGCAGAGAGCGCCCGGAGGCGCCATTTAAGGACAGTCCGCCCAGGAGCCCCTGGGTGTGAACCACTTACCTGTCTTGCCTGCAACCAACTCGGAGGTCCCAGCCCTGATTGACCTGACTACTGGGGTCGGCGGAGCCGCGAGGTAAGCGGCGGCGGCCGCACCAGGCCGCATCTACCCTTGGAAGAGTGGGAGCGCCGGGAGACTCCCAGCCCCGCAGGACCACATCCCCCAGCAGCCTCTGGGACGGCGCGCTCGTGACGCGCAGAGAGCGCCCGAAGGTGCCATTTAAGGACAGTCCACCCTCTCGCCCCGCGAGTCGCGCGCGGGAGCGCCCGGGCTAAGCCCGGGACAAGGGCGGGACAGTCTGCGACAGTCCGTGACTGGCCGGTACTGGACGGGGCCAGGGACTCTGCCTAACTCTTCATCTGTGAGTTTCCTCCTCTATTAAGTATATATTGTAACATCGGTTCGTCTTTGGACAAGAGTTTCTCCTACTGCGACATTTAAGGGTGATAACTGTGGTAATTTAGTGAAATACCTATTGAAAATGTCAAAACCCAAAACACCCCAAATTGTTAATACACTTGACAATTATCTCGTTCAAGTTGTCGCCAAGATAAATAACGAGAGAAGATCTTCCCTGGGCTTGAGTTTATCCCCCCAAATACCATCATTAGAAACTTTGCCTCCTGACTCATCTGATGTTAACACTAGTAGTGAGGTACTCCAACAGCCATCCCAGGAGAATAACTCCTTAACACAGCTAGTAGCGGTCCTAGCTGAGGCAGACGCTGAAGCAATGCCAGATGAAGAAATTATACTACTAGAAGATGAGCCCCCAGCACCTGTTCCAGCCCCTAGAGGTATTAAGGAGGGAGACAAAAATCTGCCAAAGAGGGACGGGCTCCGCTCAGGCAAAAAACGTCCTGACAATTCCCCAGGTAAAAAGAGTAGAGAAGATGAAAGGGATATTACTGAAGGGAAGGTAACGCTGGACGCTGACCAATTCAAGAGGCTGGTAAGCGCCCTAGAAGTTAAAATTAAGAACATAACCAAACCCCTCCTGACCAAAATTGACTACCTAACCGAAGAGGTGATTAGACTAGGGGAGCTCCTAGATAAAGCAACTCAGGAAAAGGAAAATCCCCCTAGACAGGAGATCCTGAGAGTTGAGACGAAAGAAACCCAGACACCCTACAGGCTAGAACCCCTGGTTAATATCCCCCTTATTTCCACACTGGATACTGCTCTTGGAGGGGGGAATCCGGGAGGACAGGGTGCAAGTGGGGCTTCTGAAGGGCTGGGGAGAGGGGATAGATCCGAAGAGTGTAATATAGAAAAGGGCCCAGTAGAATTGATCGTCGAGGCCTCGCCTCTAGTATTGGTCCTTGCCAATGTCCCTCATCTGGAATCTGGGTACATAGAAAATTCATCTTTTCTGATAAACAAATCACTGCACTGGCTCTCGCGAAATATGGCCTTTTCCCCGGGGGGTATGGACCAACTGGCCCAAGAGGTGGTAAAGGCTAGAAGAGTAGAGTGGATCGGGGGAAGTAACAAAAAATACAGAGGGGACTGTGTGGTATTACATTTCTCCGATCCTGAGGTGTTGCCAAACGTCTTGGCTAATATATATCCTCCACAGCGTAGATCCACAGAGATAGTCCCCCTAACTTTGGACTTTTTTTTATGCAAGGCGAGGTAATAAGCTTAATCCCTCTGTGCTGAGAACAAAATGGAATACGGTGGTACGGAGAGGAAAGCCTTCTGACGCCAAAAGTAGCTGGGGTATGCCCATGGAGAATAGATTTTCAGCCCTATCAGGCTTAAACGAGTGTGATTGACTGTATGAGAGGGAGAGTGACTGGATGGTTCGCACAGCCGACATTCCATCTGGAGAGGCTGTCATTGTAGAGAGGAGAGTACCTAAATTCATCCCTCGAGTTGCCTCCAAATCAGTAGAAGGAAATAAACACTCTCGGGCAAGGTGGAGCATGGTCCAGCCGGGCACTTAGACTCTGTTGCCAGATGTCCCAATGATCGTAGGGCGTGTAGCCCTCCACTTAATCCACAATATCCTCTTAGTAGCCAAAATTTGTTGCTATCAAAAGAGATGGTTGGCTCAGTTAAAGAGGGCCTCCAACTTTTATCATGGAACTTGGCGGGAATTTCGAGCAAATTAGAGTCCCCAGAATGGGGGGAGTTTATCCAGCTCCATGATATAATTATGTTACAGGAAACCTGGGCAGTCCTCCCTGTCTATCGGCAAGGGTTTCTAAACTTTTTTATTCCTGCAAAAAAGAACCCCAAGGGGCGTCCATCAGGGGGGTTAATTATATGGGTAAGACAATCTCTACAATGCACCGCAAGAGTAAGGCCCGTGAATAATTGCGACATACTATCAGTTGTGATTACTTGGAGGGATGGTTCCGAGTTGGCCCTTTTTAAGATTTATGTCAGGGGAGTTCCTGGGGGTAGAGGTTCAGATGTGGTAACTGCACTAAATAACAACATGGAAGCCCTGCCACAGCACATTACAATCGTGGTGGGGGGTGATGTGAATACCACATTTGAACCCTTGGGCCCTGAAGATAGTGCACTCTCCCAAGATGAGGATGCCAAATGGGGAATACCGCAGCTAGACTTACCCCCGATAAAGAAGTGGTCTGAGGCAGCCGTTCAATTGCAGAGCATGTGCTTAGCCAGGGGGTTGAGGGCTGCAAATGGTCGCACCCTCTCAGACCTACATGGTGCTCCCACTTTTGACAACCTCAGGGCAAGTAGCAGGATTGATTACATCCTTGTAGATGTTAGAGTCTGGCACAGGGTTAGGGACATGAGGGTCACCCCTAGAGTGGAGAGTGACCATAATCCGCTGTGTCTGCTCTTTCAATTAAATCATGGAGTGACAGTGCCAGGCTTGGGTATGGGGCTCCTGCCCCTGGATCTAATCTCCACTAATAATCTACGTCATATAAAGTGGGCTGCACTGTTAGATAGGCCTGAAAAACTGCAAGATTTAAAAATGGTGGTGGCAAATGAAGTGAGTAGTTTGCAGGACCGATACAATGATACTGATTTTTATAAACTAATTGAAGAGGCACATCCCAAATTCTTCCTAAAGATTCAGGGGTTCTTTTTAAAGGAAGTCAAGCAGAAAAAGGGCGTGTTTCCTTTGAAAATGGCAGGATGGTATGATCATGCCTGCAGAAGGGCGAGGCAAAATCTAAGCGTGGTATTGAGAAGTAAAAATAGAGGAGAAGTCCTGAAGGCTAGGGACGAGTACAGAAAAGCCCAGATCAGGGCAAAACGATCGTGGGATGAAAGCCAGTGGCAGGAACTAAAGAACGCTTGCGCAGCTAAACAACAAAAAGAATTTTGGGCAATTATAAAATGGGATAGGGGTGGAATAGCTGAATGCCCAAAAAACCATGTGGCAAAAGAATGCTGGGTTGATTACTTCAAGCCGCAATATTCCTGTACAAGGCCTCTTGAGTATCAACCTACCCCGCCCATAGTGTTGTACAAAGAGGAAGTATTTACAAAAAATGATGTAAGTGTAGCACTAGATGGGGTGACAAGAGGGAGGGCACCAGGCATCGACGGCATACCGGCCGACGTATTTTTATCGGACCGGGAGAATTGGTGCCTGTACTTTGCCTGGCTTGCAAATTCTATAGCACAAGGAGCAGTAATACCTGTCTCGTGGAAAGGCGCAGAGATTATACCAGTCTTTAAAAAAGGAGATAAGGCCTTACCATCTAATTATAGACCCATCAGCCTTATCGACTCAGCGCAAAAATTGATGGGTAGAATGATTCAAAATAAAATACAAGACTGGATAGATGAAAATGGAGTCCTCTCGCCATATCAAGCTGGATTTCGCCCACTAACCAGCTCCATTGACCAGGTGTTCCATTTTCTAACCCTGTATTGGAAAAATGTCACCCTAGCAGATGGCCCATTGTTTGCCGTTTTTGTAGACCTAAAACAGGCTTTTGACTTAGTTCCGCGGCAAAAATTATGGAATGTGCTAGGAGAACTTGGGATTAGCCCTGAACTATTGTCATTACTAGTGCGTATGCATGTGGGCAACTACGCCAAAATTAGATGGGGGACACAGGGCGAAGTCACCGATTCCTTCCCCGTAGAGCGTGGGGTGAGACAGGGATGTGTCCTGGCCCCCACCTTATTTTCCCTTTATATCAATGGAGTAGTGGACCATCTTAGGAAATCACCAACCGATGCACCCATCCTGGATGGGGTGCGGGTCCCGGTACTCATGTTCGCGGATGACACTCTGCTGATATCGCGAACGCCTAGTGGGTTACAAAAGACAATTAACGCCTTTGGGGACTTTTGTAGGTCTCGGGGCTTGGAATTAAATACTGCAAAAACCAAGTTCATGAATATGAACCCTACTAAGACGTTTAAGGGGGCAATGTATTTTAATGGGGCTGTTCTAGAAGAGGTGGATGCCTTCACATACTTGGGTATAAATTTGCAGGGGAATATGCAGTGGAAATCGCACATTGATTCTGCGGTTTTAAAGTTCCACCAGCTGTCGGGGGCCATAGCTCTGAAGCATAAATCTTCATTGACAAAACCTATTCAACCAGTTATGGAGATTTATAGCATGAAAGTTCTTGGTGCATGTCTTTATGGAGCAGAACCATGGGGGTTCGCTAACATCAATGGGTTGACAGTGGCAGAGAATAAATTTTTACGTAGGCTGATAGGCGTCCCGCAGAGTACCCCATCTATTCCTCTCCTCTATGACCTAGGGAGGAAAAAAATTGAGGACCAGGTTCGGCTGCGCCCACTATTATTTTGGAGGCGCATAAAGACTACGCCTGAACTGGCCCACTACGCTGCTGCACTCATGGACATTGTCAACTCTGATCGGTTCCATAAAATCACGTGGTTAAAAGAAATCAGGAATCTATTAAACAAGCTGCATCTTGACCATCTATGGACTATTCCTGACCCTGCAGCTTTTCCTTCCAAGGATTTGTTGAAGAAAATGTACTGGGACATGATACTCCGCTCGGTTTTGTCATCCAACCAATCTTCGGTCTTAACTTCCCAGTTTTTGGAACCTAAACTAGTCACAACCTGTGAACATTATTGGGACTTGATCACAAAACCAATGGACAGAAAGCTGTATTTTCAGTTTAGGGTGGGTTGCCTACCGCTTAATGCATTTACATTAAAATGGTCCCCTGGTAACGTCAACACCTGTGCCCACTGTAAGGATCTTGTTGAGGACATTCCACACTTTCTGTTCGCCTGCCCCCTTTATGCGGCTCCAAGGCAAAGATGGTTAAAACCTGCATGTAGAAATTTAGGGACTAGAATACATCAAGAAGCGCTTAGAATTCTAAGAACAAATTGCTCCCCTTGTCTCGCCATTGCACTAGCCAAATACTTGGGCTGGGCATGGATTATACACACCCGCACTTTATCTCATGAATTGTCTCAAAATTAGTAGAACGTTTTTAGATGATTTTTTACTCACTTGACGCATCAGCTTTCTATTTTTAAACGGTTGTACATTTGAAATATGTTTTCGACAGCACTCTATGTTTAATGTGTATTTTAATTGTTGTAATGTAGAATAGTATTTATTATGTATAGAGTAGGGTGAAAATGCTTTTATGACAATGCTGTCGAATAAAGCTTTGAAACTTGACTTGCTACATGAAGTCATTTGTGACAGAGAGTTTGATTTCTATATATATTGTTGAACTTTTCCTCCGAATCATTACATTAATATAAATTGCGTGCATCTTGTTGGCCCTCTATTATGTATGCCGATACTCTCTAGCCGATGAGAGTTTAATACTTAAAGTCATGTTCCATATGTGTCACCATAGCGTTTCGCCCCAGACCTCTAGTCGTATGAAATTGTTACTGTAACGCGTTCTGTAATTATAACTGAAACACTTACTCTCTCACTCGATTTTATTCATTTTATTTCCGATCTATGTTCTTGTAGCATATGGCATGCCTTACGCGTAATTTACTTATGTGTTTTCCAACCACACCCTGGGTTTTTAAGCTCCTTTAGCTACCCATCTTGCCCTTCTTCACTCTTATTGTCTGCTCACAGTAGTTGAGGCTGAATCTCGGCCTGAAACTCCAATATGCAATCTTTGAGTCCGTCCTAGCCACCCCACCTCACCTTGTTTTCATTATTTCTCTGATGTTCATAATACTCATACACCATAATGTGGCTTCCTACCTGTTGTTAGACAATATGTAATTTTGTTTCTCAGAATTGCTGCTGATCTTTAACCTAATTGCACTACGTGCATCCTTGACTCTCCCTAATCTCCATGGACTGTCTTTGTGCACTCACCGTTACCTTTCATTTTCTTAATACTTAATGCTAGATGTTTCTCTGTTGCACTATAGTACCCCTCTGTTTGCTGCCAAATGATGTACTGGACACGTATTATTTTTTATTATTATTATATTTTTTTTGTATTGTTGAATTTTGAATTCTGAATCTCCTAGTTGCCTAAATCCACTTTCTTCTGCCTCTGAGATTAACTGAATTAAAAGAAGAATGTACACATTGCTCTGAGCCTCACACCAATAACAAGGGTAATTAAAGAGCAACAGTCTATCCTCTATTAGTGACGGCCATCCTAGTTTGGTCTACACTACCCCACGTACTAGATGATTGTGATCTCCTTTAATTGACAGGTCACTCGTGCTTTGTTTACTAGGATCACCCGCCCGCCCTTCACAGATTAACAATGCCCCCCTCACGCATCCCCCAATTTCGCTGAATGCTCCTTTCTCTAGGCACGGCCCCAACTCTTGGACCATCCTCTATCCCCCCACCTCTCCAAAAATGCCAAGAAAAACTTTAAGCACAAGCTACTAATTCTTCACCAAGAAACGCTATTCGTTGATAACTACCGCAGTCTCACCTCTATCATAAAAACTAACTATATCTTCTACTCCAAGCACCCCTCTAAATGGAAAAGCACCTTCCTTCACCACCTCCCTATCACAAAGTCATGCAAAATCCCATATGGCTTGAAACTATCTACCTCCCCATCCCCTACTTTTCGTGGCGAAATAGACATCTCCATTTTCAAATCTGGAAACATCCTCATTCAAGCCTCATAAAAACATCTAACCATCTTTGAACTCCATTTCAGCGCCTTATCTTACCTACTCTCGATACCATCCTCTGACCCATCACCCTCCCATTCACTATCTGACCCCACGCCTCCTCTTTCACCTACTCCCTCCCTCTCTCTTACAGACTGTGAAAACACCATGGAAGTCTTCCAAGCACTGACTCTCAATCTTTCCCATAACTTAACAACTGTCCCTCCTAATGATTCACCAACTGACTTCGCATCCACCCTTACTCTCTCTCCCCTGCTTGAGACTCCAACATCTTACAGCAGTCCCCCCTTCTATCAGCCTCCCTATCGCCTCCCCTACAGTGCTTAAAGATCACTCCTCTTCCATTCTTGATATACTCTCCCCCCCTGGCTACTCCATCCTCAGAAAAGATAGACCTGTCAAAATTGGTGGCGGTCTAGCAATAATCTATAAAACCGAACTCCAACTCTCCCCTGTGCCTATCCCAGATCTTTCTACTTTTGAATACTTCGGAGCAGAACTTAAAGTGCTAGGCTCCCCTCCAATTAGATTACACAACATCTATCATCCTCCCGCGACCATCTTCCTTTTGTTGAAGAGTTGTCGGACCTTCTTACCCAGTCCTCACTTTCCTACTCTAAAAACCTCTTCCTCAGAGATTTTAACCTCCATTGGAAGAAAAACTATGATCCTATGGTCAACCTCCTCACTGACCTACTCGACATCAATGACCTAAAACAACTGTGCCATACTCCAACTCACTCCAAAAGAGCCACTCTTGACGCTATCATTATTAACAATGAGTTGGCCTCCCTTTCCTCCATAGTTCCCATCGACTGGTCCGACCACCACCTCATCCTTTTCACTATCACCAATTCGGTTCCACCTCCTCCACCCAAAACCATCAACCAGATGAAACTGACCAGGAATCTTCACCTTATCCCCCCAAGCGAATTTGAGGCCAAAGTCAAAGCTCAACTTCAACTCTCTCCTCCCTCCCAAAATTCTAATGACCTCACAGAAGACTTTAACAAATCTATCATTGAGGTCCTTGACCAAATTGCCCCAGCCAAACTTAAACGAAAGAAAAACTCCTCCAATTCCTGGTTTAATCCAGAGCTCAACAATGAGCGCCATTCACTCAGATCGACTGAACGCTTATGGAGGCAAAACCCTTCCCCCTTTAACCCCTCCCCTGCTGATGACGGAACCGCTCCGTCATCAGTCGCGGTCGCGCTGTGCTGATGATGGAGCGGTTCCGTCATGGCCCGCTCAGCACGCCTGTGCGGCACGGATTCCGCGCCTGCGCTGAGCGTTCTATTGAGCGGGGCGGGCCATGACGGAACCGCTCCGCCATAAGCACAGCGCAACCGACGCTGGTGACGGAGCGGTTCCGTCACCAGCATGCGCCCGCCGCTCTTCCGCCCGCCCCCTTAGCACTGCGGCGGAATAGCCGCCGCAGTGAAGGGGTTAACCTCTCTCTCCTCAGATCCGCTAAATCCAACTATAAAAAACAAATCCTCAATGCTAAGACATCATTTTTCCGCTCCCAACTCGACCGGGCCAAAAACAGACCTAGGGAACTCTTCGGCATTGTGAAAAACCAAACTTCCTCTGCAGCCCCCAAGGTGATTGCTACCACTGAGAGATGCGAGGAAATTGCCAACAATTTTTCAGAAAAAATCTCCAAAATTGATCAATCCTTTGCCATAACCCCCCTCCTTCTTAACCCACTACCCTCATCAGACATTTCCTCAAATTCTCCTTCACCCTCTACGCTCCCTCAAGACTCCTTATCACTCCCTCTTATCTTCCCTATTCTTGAACCCGGCCCCATCGTACTTGAACTAAAAAATAATACTTCTTGGCACAACTTCCATCCAATCACTGAACTTGAAGTCCTTAATGTAATTTCCAGACTGAAACCATCATCTCACACTAAAGATCCTCTCCCTCCCAACCTTGTACAAGATCTAAAACATATCATTGCCCCCTATTGGACCTCAATCATCAACTCCTCCTTTACCTCTGGTTATGTCCTTGCGTCCCTCCAACTGGGACAAATCACTCCCATCATCAAAAATCCCGCTGGTGACCCTAATGACCTAAATAACCTTCGTCCTATCTCTAACCTCCCTCTTCTCTCAAAAGCCCTTGAAAAATGCGCCCTGCTCCAACTAGATAGACACATTGATTCTTTCAATCTTCTAGACCCGCTCCAATCAGGCTTCAGAAAGGGTTGTAGTACAGAAACAGCAATGCTAAACATAATTGATGACATCCATCACGCCCTAGACAAAGGCGAATCCTCCCTGCTCATTCACCTTGATCCCTCCGCTGCTTTTGACACTGTTAATCACTCTATGCTTCTTAACACACCTAAAGATCGTTTTGGCATCAACGGTTCAGTCCCCAAATGGTTCACCTCCTTTTTCCAACATAGAACCCAGCAAATTAAAATCCACGACTGCCTTTCTAAACCTCTGCCCATCTCCCTAGGGGTCCCACAGGGCTCTATCCTCACCCTCTCTCTATTTAATCTCTTCATGGAACCCCTCACACTCATCCTTAAACAAGCGGGAATCAATTACCACCTATATGCAGATGACACACAACTTTACTATAAGATTCTATCCCGCTCAGACGTCCTTCACCTCAATGATGCCTTGAGTAAGATTCAAGCTTGGTTCCACCACAACCACCTCAAACTCAACCCAAAAAAGGCTGAAATCATTCTTTTCTCCCCTAAGAACAACTCTCTCCCTATTCTATCCTGGATCTCTGACCTTACAGCACTCAACTGCTCTCTCGCTATTTCTAACTCAGTTAAATCCCTCTGATTTAACATTGACCAGAACCTCACTCTTATACCCCACATAAAATGCTCGGCCAAAATCGCTCTCTTCACACTCCCTCACTTAAAGAAAATAAAACCCTTCATTCCAGCGGACGACTTTAAATTAGTTATCCAATCGCTGGTCCTGTCAAAAATCGACTATGGTAACGCCATCCTCGCTGGTACTCCTAAAGCTCACCTCACCCCAATCAAATCGGTTCTGAACCTTGCAGCTAGGCTCATTAGCGACCTCAAATGGTTTGATCACATCTCCCCTGCCCTTAAAGCCCTTAAGTGGCTGCCCGTTGAAGGAAGAGCTTCCTGCAAGACAGCTTGCATTACGCACAAAGCCCTGCATCAATGCACCCCGCAATACCTCACAGATACACTGCACTTAGCCGGCTGCTCTAGACCACTGTGAAGCTCCAACACCCTCGCTCTTGTCCCTCCTCTATTAAACAAGAATACCACACAATCTCAATCCTTTTCTGGGAACGCACCTTACTTCTGAAACTCCCTCCCCAAAGATCTTCGTTGCAACCCTTCTTAGGCCAGCTTCAAAAAAGACCTTAAACTTCTCCGGCTTACCAAATACTGGGGTCCTTAAATCCTCCCCTGAGCTCTCTTTCCTCCCCTACCTCCTATTGTTCTTCTCCCCATCTCTCATCTTCCTTTGCCCACTAACTCCTCGCTCCAGTTTTTCTTATATGACCTGCCTCATCACAACTGGTATTACCGAACCCCCCCCCCCCACCAGCCTCACTCCTTTCCCTTTCACTTCCCCCCCTCTTCTCCATCCTCTCCCCCCCCCCACACCTAGGCTAATCTCTCAAGACTTGCTGTAACCCTTTGCAACTCATGTAATGTGATGGTATAAAACTAGTGTTGTTTTTACCTTCTTGTGGGGTTTTGAATACCACCTCATTGTATACCTATTATATGCAAATAATTGCATCCATATCTGTTTGAAATTGCCTTAACTATCCCCCTCCTTTACCTCTCCCCTTACTTACCCTTCTTCCCTATTTTGCATCCTCTTCCTCTCTCTCTAGCTTAATCCCTCATGATTTGCTGTAACCCTTGGCAACTTGTTTCGTTTAATTAGATTATGTAATATTTATATTGCTTTCTATCATCTGTATTAATTTCTAAATACTACCTCATTGTAAATGTTGCTATGTTACAATATATACTCATGTAAAGCGCTCTGATACCCCCGGGTCCAGCTAGCGCTATATAAAGCATTTTAAATAAATAAATAAATAAGGCCAAAGTAGTGTTCTCATAGCGTACTTCACCCTTCTCACGAGCCAAGCGTAGAACAGTGTCCCTGTCCCGGTAGTTCAAGAAGCGCACTATCACCGGACGCGGTGGAGCACCCGGTGGTGGCCTCGCTGCCAGTGATCTGTGGGCGCGCTCGATGGTCATATGCGCAGAGAAGGAGTCTTTGCCAAACAGCTCCACCATCAAACGTTCCATGGAGTCTTCCAGCCTCCCTGTATTAGTTGATTCCGCCAGGCCCATTATCCTCACGTTGTTTCTTTGGGAACGGGCCTCCAACTCTTCATTTTTGTCCGCAATGACTTTAAGAAGTTTGTCCATCTGGAGCATATGCAGCTTGTTGGTCGATGCCCCGTCCTCCAGCCCCGAGATTCTCTGCTCCGCCTCCTTGATCCGCTCGTCGTGTTGATCAAGTTTAGCCACCACCGCTTTGAGCCTATTATGCATAGCGTCCATCTTAGAGTCTATAGAGTTAAGGATCTGTTGCATGCCCACCAATATTGCTTTCCAATCTCCATCTCCAGAATCCGGCTAGTCTGGCTCTGACCGCTCTTTGGAGCTTGTGCCGGGCGTCCTCCGTGTGTCAAAAGATAACTTGGCCTACTTAGCCTCTACTCTTCCCATGTCTGTCGGCCACTTAGTGCTGGCATACCGCCTGCGGGGTCACAGGACACCCACCACTCTGCAGATAACACCAAAGAGCCTCCCTCTCCGCCGCTGCCCATGTTCACGCCCCTCACTCCCTGCCAGGCATGCGGCACGATACGGTATAGCCGCCCAGATTTCTCTGCCACAAAATGACTTCCAATGTGCTCAAGGGGGTGCCGTGAGAAGTGCACACACCCCGGCACTCGCAATCCAATAAGCAGAAGTTAGGATGGACTTCAAGCCCTCAACGCAGGCAAAAAATCAATCAGTGTAGTTGCAGCTGGTTGGAGACAGTACCGGGATAGACCAAAAATGGTGGCTCGTTACTCAGTCCTAGCCAAAGTCCTCACCTCACTCAGCCATGTTTCGTCTGTGTGCATTCGTGTCCCCGCATACGTGTACAAGCGCAGCCTTCGGGCCCCAAGTTCAGGGTCATTCTCTCCTCCGATGTCTGTATTCTCGTCCCTCACCCCCAGCCAGGCACGCAGCACGATATGGTAGAACCCGCTGGTATTCACTGCCACAAAAATGATGCCACCGTGCTCAGGGGGGAGTCTGAAATAAGTGCACACACTGCGGCACTCGTAGCCCAACAAGGGGAAACTAATAATAATCTCAGGCCATCAATGCAGGAGCACCCTCTAATATCTTGGTAGCAGCCAGCCAGAGTCCACGCTGAGGCCGATATCTTGCCACAGTGCAGACAAAATGGCGGCTCGCTGCTCAGCCCAAGTCTCTCCACACTCGGGCGTAGTTAATACTTGTGCTTCTTTATTCTCCCACACACAAGCAGACACATCCACCGGGCCCCAATGCCTGAGTAGGCGCCCACGTCTCTATCAGTCGCTCCTGCTCCTTACCGCACCAGGCCCCGAGCCGTGGACCTCCCCGCACCACTCCGTCCGCCGCGACCTGGCCTCTTCCTGATGTGCGGAGATTCAGCACGGCCGCCGCTCAGCAGCCGCACTCGGACACCACAGGGCTCCTCTGGTGCACACGTAGTGTGTCCACGTTTCCGCCGTGATCCGCCACCTCCTACAGCAGACCGGGCGCGGGGATATCAGCACGGCGGGGCCTACACAGCCACGCCCTCGTCCAGCCGCCCCAGCCGCCAATCTCTCGCAGGGCTCTCACTCTCTGCTCCGCTCCCTATTTGCGCAGCCCGTTGCTCAGCACCGCAGAGGCCCTTCGTCCACAGATGCAGATCGCTAGAACCAGCTCAGTGTCCCCTGTCCAGATCTGCCAGTAGCCGCCCGCTGTGGTCACCAGGATGAGGATGATGAATAAATTACTGTCCGGTCCGGCGAGAGCCTCACAGAAGCGCGGCCATTACGGTCAAGCGCCCCCCTAAGGCAGGCATTTTTAAATGTGTTTGTCAGTAATGTATTTGCTTTGCTCTTTTAATTTTCATTGCAGGTATCTCAGGAGATAGGATTAATGTAAAATATGATGATTTGGTGAATTTATAATAAAAGTGTCAATATTTGTAATTTTGTCAGTACAGGACTTTTAATGCAGAGTTATGTAGTTGAAATGTTTAACATTTAATAAAATGTCAGTACGTGGTATTTGGTTTCAGGTAATAATGTTGTATTTAGTTGTGTGTGTGTCCGGTCAGGCGGTAAGGTCATGATTGGTAAGTATTAGTCATCGGTCCTTAGTGGTCAGAACTATGTAACCCCAGGGGCAGTGACAGCCGGTAGGTAAGCTGTCAGGGTGTGGGAGGCCGGGGGAGTCACCCTTTCCAGTGGGCCAGTGGCCACCAACGCACATGCATGTGCATCAGGGCGCAAGTATGCAGAATTGTTGCAGCCCCCGTTATGGAGTTTAAGGCACAGGGCGTGGGGAGGCCTGGGGGAAAGTATCCGTCCGATAAGCTGTACCCCCTGCGCAAGCCTACTACGGGGGAGTAATTTGTAGTTGGCTGGGATCTGGAGGCTGCCAGTCATTGACCTTGTCATAGGATCTAGAGGGGATATGCAAAAAGAGAATATATGCATTGTTAGATTTACGGTAGGAGTGTTGTGTGTATTAGAGTTTGTTAAGATTAGCCACGTTACATCATCTGTCTAACAATGTATCCGGACTTTCTGCATAATTGTACATAATGTTAATAACTAATGTTTTTTCATTTTGTAATGAATACGTCCGGGGGTTACACCCCCTAATCCAAAAATGGTGTGGTCTTAATGCTTGCCTTGAAGGAGGGAGGGAGACCCCATCCGTACAAGGGCTGTGGGTCCAAAAGGAAAAAAGGGGACTTGGGGAGTACCGGCCATATAGAAAGACGGACGACGGTGGGGGGGGGGGGTCCACCTACAGGCACATTCCTGTATGGAATGAGCAAGGAAAGCGTTTCACTACTAAAGAAAACTATTCTCAGAAATTATCGGCGTCTTTTGATTGGGCTGGAGATATGCATTAAAACACAGATGTCACCTAGTGAAGATGACTGCAGGGAGGATGTGCGATATTTTATCTGTAAGACGAAAATCTCTCATTTGCAGGTCGGTCTCTTCAAAGCAGTTGAGAAACTCTCCCTGACACATGAGGCTGCCAGAGAGACACCAGAGGCAGATGATGGAGCATGATCTTTGAGAATAAAATCTGCTCTAAGTAATTCACCCAGTGCATGCTATATTAATAAAATGGGTGGTTATTTTACTAATATTTAATAAAAGTGTACAACACGTGAAATGAGCACAAGGCACAAAAGTTGATTTTCTTTGTTGAACATGATGAGAATAATGCTAACTGAATGTTATTCTGTCTTCCTAACTGCAGAAAAATAACTAACAAAAAAGAATCTGCTTTTATGCTTCATGAAAGTAGTGTACGCTTTTAGAAATAATTCTTTATTTTGTTAAACTATTGTAAGCCTTAAGAAATGTTAGGGGATGTGCTTCCGTGCTCCTGTGCTCCCGTTCCACAGAATGTACTGAGTGTTTCCTTAGAGTTTCTGCCCTTCAGACAGTTACACATACTTCCTTAGAGTGCACATTTTCTGCCTATTTCTGAATAAAACTTTAGATTTCTTTCCTGTCTAAGCAAGAGTAGTAGATGGCATGAATGTAACTATTGCTAGATTTATTATAGAAATGTTTCTAGTTCCTTCCTTCTTCCTCTCTGGGAAGTTGTACACTTCTTAAACAAAGAGAGTTTATAAAAAATAGTAAAATCACTGTAAGAAGGTAGTCGGTCCATATGAGTGACCAATAGAGAAGCTCGCAGAGAGAGAAAAAGCAACATTATAGTTAAGGAGAGGAAGTAGCGAACTATAAAGATTCATGTGAGAAAATGCTCCTTGGCTCGTTCACAAGATTGGTGGCCTGTCCTGCATTCGTGTTGCTGCATGCCGTGCTGATTCCTGATTCTCTGGCTGGCAGAACCTACTGCTCCTACTGAGACTTTCTTAGAGACTTTGCACATCATCAGCTGGTGGTGCTGCCCTGCTATACCATAACGGCCGTGGGGTTAGCCTTTCTACTTAATGCACATTGTTCATTAGTATTTCGACTTGTAAGTGAGCTGTTGTTTCACTGATGTTTCTCTCTCTCTCTCTCACTCTCCTCTATTCCTGATATTCTGTTGTTTTGTGAAGGATCTGTGATGATTAATGCAAACCTACTCTGTATTCTATGAACTAATTTATGACATTCAAATTGTATTGTGTTTGTGATTGACCATTCATATTATGAAATAACAAGAAAAACTAATAGTAAGACGAGTGTTTCTCTTTTATTATAGAGTTGTTGAGTTATTTGGATATGTTTACTATGACACATGTTTAGCATATTTCTTCATTGTAGGTCCTCATGGGGAAATAGCATTCTGTCTTTCATTATTTAGTCCCTTTTAGCTCTACCAAAGATTAATCGGAGGACCTTTGATATTTCTAACTGTGTGATAATGACTTATGGGCCCGTCATTAGAGTTACGCTTCTGACTATGTTGTGGTGGTTGGTGTGGATAAACAAACTTACAAATATCCCCTAACGCTTCCGCTGCATCACAGAGCATTCTGAGAAGTAAAAAGACATTATCTTAAGTGGGCTCATTAAACTCACAGCGATCGTCCATGATTCTAAAGGTAGCACAATAAAACATAAAACCCTTTGGGTTTGAGTGGTCGCTCTTAAGGAACATTCGTCACTCACACATGTTATCCATACACTGGGCCATCAGCGTGTGGGAACACACGCCATTGGTAATTCTACTGCTGATGAGGCAGCGAAACCTGCAGTAGCAACATGCTCAGTAGCAGCCGTTACTAGGTCTATGACTAAAATTGATGATGGCATTTTGACGATATTACCGCAACGAAGGAGGGAACGCGGTTTTCCCCAGGGTTTCCCTTCACATTAAACCTATCACTTAACTGCTGATCAAATTCCATTTGTAACTACTCCCTCAGTTGGTGATCGTTTGATTCCCAACGAGAACCGCAGACTTTCATTGTTTGTGACTGCCCAAGAAGGCATGGCTTCTGCACATGCCGAAGTGACAGGGACAATTTCGCTTTTACAATAATGTTATTGGTGGCGTGGCTTATACCAGCAGATGTGCAATTATGTTCTTTCCTGTGACATTAATCAACAGATTAAGCCTTTCTTCTGTTTAGTGTCCACCACATACTCATCTCTTCATTTCTAATGAACCATTTGGTTGTATTTATCTTGATCTCTGTGGTCCTTTGACATCAGACAATGCATTCAAATATAGTTTGGCTGCAGTGGATTCGTGCACGAGATTCCTTTGGGTGTGGCCGCAATGCAGTGCTGACGCTCAAACACTTATAAAAGATTTGCTTGTCTTTGTAGGGACATATGCCTGTGGCACCATCCATTCAGACCAACGTCTGGCTTTTGCCTCTAAGACTTACTGTGTTGCCATGAAGTCTATGGGGGCGCAGGCGCATTTCTCGTCTCCATATTGACCTGAGGGCAATTATTCTGTGAAGCAGATGAACAGTGACTTAAAGCAATCTTCAACAGCAAGGGTATTAGGTACGGGTCGGGTCTGGCTGACTCATCTCTATGGAGTCAAACTTGCACTAAATAATCTCCCTAGAAGAACTCTGAGTGGGTGGACCCCCTACGAAATGCGCTCTGGCATTAAGATGTTTGTGCTTGACCTTGATGGTCTAGACATTGTGGCGGCTGCTGCAACGTTTGATGTAGATAACCATTGTGCTATGTTACAAGGTCTACAAAAAAATCGAGACTCTCTTGCGAGAACTCATTTGCCCTCTCCCATGGATGCAGTAGTGCTGATCCTGGTTGCTGGCTGGCTTCCTAAAGTTGGTAATCTGGTCTGGGAGAAGGTAGAGAATAAGAAATGATTTGGTCCAATTACCGTGTACTGGTCCCAGTCCTTGATTTAAAGGGCACCTGAATTATGTTCTTGCCTCTGTTACCTGGACACAAAGATAATCGATTTATTTCTATCGAACATCTCAAGTTACACCACATAATCGATACTCAATAGTACACCTACGAACATTCCACGTCGGGATTTTTCACTTAATCAAATGAGTTCTATTTCTCTGGATTCTCCCCGGCAACTGAAGAGGAAGATTGAGTCTTCAATGGATTTATTGCCTGTTTTGCCTGCTATGTCTACAACTCTGGAAAATGAGTATACTTCCCCACCAGTTGAACTTACAGTTGATATCCCCAATACTATAATACATTCAAGTTCTAATGTGGAAAGTCCCCCATTGTTTCAGCTCAGTTCCAGCGGTTACTATATAGACCAAGATAACTTTTCTTCAGATACTTCTTCATTGTCTCTGTCTATAGCTGTGTCTCCTACACGGATTTGTGTTTTTATTTTGTGGTTAAAAAGAACTTACCATGTCCCAACGTGGATATCCATCTGGATTTTGTTGTCAATGGTGTTCCTCTTCATGTGGATTGGATTTGTGACTTTCTTTTTCCTTTTGATAAATGGCCACTACTTGCCTGAATGCTCTGTGGTAGAACTGGTTGACGAGGTTCTGGCCCCTTATACCTCATCACATAAAATGAAAAGAGATCAAACCCTAGTTAATATTTCAGCAGTTCCAATTTCTGATGGCATCATTTGGGATAAAGTGCCATTTGATGTATGTGGTCCTACGCAGACCCTGCAAATTCCATATGTCTTCCGGGTTTCGTTGAGTGATGTAGTTTTACCTGGAATGCATTCAGATGATTGGCATGTAAACGCTGTTCACTCATTGTTTTCTGATTTGCAATATTATACTGTATTTGATACTGACGAACTATATTTAAATTCCACAAACTATGCAGATGTATTTTGCTACCAACATTTTGGCCATGCTTACTACCCTAGACCAGTACTCAAAGGCCGCAATTTAATTACACACAATGTGAACATTGCCCAACACCATTTAAGGGGAGTTCCATAACACAGAAAAAGAAGCTTACATATTTTACTGGTTACAATCCATCCGACCCAGAGTTCTATTTTTTCAAATTAAAATGTCCTACCCTGAACAAATACATGCTTACCCACAATCAATGTATTTATTCCTCTTCCTTCATAACCGATTTGTCCCTGAAAGGTTACAAATATTGAATTTTTGACAAGTGCAAGGTCATGAATCCTCCCATTGTACATGTTTAATATCATCTCAGCTAATATTTTTAAATCAGATGGTCCAACAAACTACCTATTTTGGTTTACCTACTGCTAAAAATTTGAATACTCCCTCTATTCTGTCCTTGGCTGACTATGACACATGGCATATACAGATCAACTACACAATTGAGGAATGGACTGCTATGTTACAAAACAGCACTTTAAATTAATCTATTATTGACCCTGGGGGTTGATTACTTTGGCCTACGGACACCAATGCTTTTCGTTTATGCTTCACAAATGCTGCAAATGGGTTTACTCAAAGTAGACCTGATCCTTGTTACCCCCATTCACATACGGTTACCACTTATTCTGTTGGTAAATTATGTCTACAATTGGTTGGAACATTCCACATTGTCATCTCTGAAACATCTTTCCCTTTTGTCTGGAGACATTAATCTTACAGATTTTCGTTTAGGTCCAAAATCCCCTCACACTAAACTATTTGTCTATGCAGCTTATAATGAATTTTGGAAACTATCACAAATGGAAGCCACCTTATGCCAAATTGACCAGGATAATTTAGAAGAATTCTTCCAGTGGTTGATAAAAGGATAAACAGACTGCCTTCTCCTATATATACGTTGGATCATATTGTCTCGTCTGTTCTTGATATTGTCCAGAATTAAGGGTCTACTTTGTATCATGGTCAGAATCAGCTACGGTCTGTTATGCAATTTGGTTGGACCTTACAAACACTTAAAAATGGGCGAGTACCATGGGATGGCCTGAATGCTTCCGCTCTGTGTTTACCATTTAATTTGACAGATATACAAAAAGTGGTGTCAATGAAGGACACAACATACACTATGTTACACATTGAGAGACTAGAACAGTTACCATTTACTGTAGCAGAAACTGATTTAGCTGTGTGGTTAATATATGGTGTTATTTCTTTGCCCATCTCACTTTTCCAGTTTACGGCTTGCAAGAAAACTACCCTGTAGGTAGATATGAACTTCTTCGCAGCAGTTATATTCATGAATTGTGGTCCTTACCATTCGCATTTCGTTGTCAACGTGCAGATATGGAAGTTTTCCTTACTGCGGAGGATTGTGACTCTACACTTGGACACTCCCTTGTCTGTAAGCAAGTAAAACTTCATGGCGCCTGCAATGTTTCGGGCCCCTAATTTGGCTTGTTTTTTTTAAAAGGAACCCTGCTCCCAACTATTATTCCAACACTCACTTTGCTTTCTAACATCAGTTATCCCATTCTAAACAACCACAATTGCTGCGGCTTAAGGGCAGGCATCCTGTATTTAGTAACAGTTTCACAACAAGTTACTTGTTGCAGCAACATCCTGTTTCCACCCCCACATGGGAGTGTGGATAGTTAACTGTGGCCTTCAATTCCCACTTTGAAAACTGATTTCAATAAGCTAAGCAGACTCAAAGTGCTATTGTTGCAACAAGAAGTGGCTCTCACATCAGCTCGTGAGACCTTCGAATTGCAGGTGGCGAGATCATCACGTGAAATTCAGTCACTGATAAACACAAATCTTCCCCTATACTTTGGGGAATTAATTTAGTAAATATTTAATGCATCTGATACGGCAGGCCTAGACCCCTTTTTAAGGTCTTGGGATCCTGCATTGTAACATTTTTCAGACTATTTTTGGAGTAATCCCTGCTTTTATTCATTTTATTTTTTCCAGCGTATTCAGGGTTTTTTCCTGTTGCTCCTCCTGGTTTAGGACAGTCTTTTACTTCTAATGTTGACCGTATCGGCTGCTCGATCAGTGCTACTGCCAAGCCAGGAACAGTTGTATCTGTACCGTGATCGGATGCTGCAGATTTTCGGTTTAATACCATTGGAAGCTCTTGACATCGACTACTGGGTGATCTTCCGTTATGCCTACTCTACCTGCATGCAACCTTTGTTCTACTGCTTCCGTTGCCCTTTTCAATGGGCCCTGGACGTCTGCCTGTCCACTACGTCACACGCTGCCCTGGATTATGATCTGTTGATGGGTCCGTTAATGTCCCATAACCAGGGCTGTTTGGTGGATAAACGGCTTGATTACAATCCTTTGCTTGGGCCGGTGGCTGAATCGCGTCCCTGTGCCCGTAAACAGTGTCTCTTGGATCAGAGTTTCATCAAAGATGACACAAGTTGCCCCAGAATGCTCTTAACGACCTGTCTGCTCGTTTCAATTGCTTAATTGGATGGCAGTCCATTTTACTATTGAAGGTACTGACGCCTTGTTGGAGCCTGCAGGATTCCACTTATTCCGCAAATTTTTTGGCCCGGAAGATACACAGTGAATGGATATCATATTGTGTATACATCTATTTTTTTTCCCTCTTCCTCATTTTTCAACACAACGAGATTCTACTTTGGATTTGAATCACTCTTTGGCCTTTGACTTAGACGATTTGGCTCTGCTTACCTCTGATTTCTATGTAAGTCCAGGGCTACCGTCCTTACCAAGGGGAGGATGTCACATGGCTCATGGGGACATTGTCATCTTCTCTAAGTTAGCATGAGCATGCCGCAGACTGTCTGCTGCTTTGTACACCTTACTACACCCTTTTTTTTGTAAATGTAAATGTAATTTGTACTTGTAAAGCGCACTAATACCCATGGGTGTCCTGGTGCTGTAACGCATACCGCTGTGGAACCTTTCCTGGTTTTTCCCTGTGAAATGTCCACTCCTGGGCACCCCCAAGGAGAAAGCAGGCATCCCAGCGCTGTTGGGGCCATTGTGGAGATGAAGCAAGCTATTGCCCAGAGTTGCAGTGTGGGACCCATGATTAGAATAGGCACCGAGGCGAGAATTATCAGGTCTGAGGAAATTGAGCCCAAGACCCGCCGAGGCAGGAATTAAACCCTGGTACCGGGCCAGACCTCTGCATCAGGGTCTGCCGCTCTAACCATTGAGCCACACTTCTCTTGTGCAAACGTCTCTTTTTTTGCATAGGAACTTACTGCTGTTTTCACACTCTGCAAGTTCCTGGGATTTAGTCTGAACATTGTGAACAAGGTCGATCAACAATGCCCCTTGTTTTTCTATACTGGTCAGGCCACAGCACCTAGACAAAATATACAGATGCAGCTATTGTTTAGGAATACTTACTTTGGTCCTATTGGAATTCACAAACAGGTAGCACAAACTTGGAAAGGGACCTTTCCAGGGAGAAGAGCATGACAATCAATCAATCAATCACAACACTTGTATAGCGCGCTACTCACCCGGAAGGGTCTCAAGGCGCTAGGGGGAAGGGGGGCCCTACTGCTCGAACAGCCAGGTCTTGAGTTGTCTCCTGAAGGCGAGGTGGTCCTGGGTCAGCCGAAGGTGGATGGGGAGGGAGTTCCATGTCTTGGCTGCCAGGTAGGAGAAGGATCTGCCTCCGGCGGTGGCTCTTCGGATGCGTGGTACGGTGGCGAGGGCGAGGCTGGCGGACCGTAGCTGGCGGGTGGGCGTGTGAAAGGTCAGGCGGTCGTTGAGGTACTTGGGGCCTAGGTTGTGGAGAGACTTGTGTGCGTGGGTGAGGAGCCTGAAGGTGATCCTCTTGTTGACGGGGAGCCAGTGCAGGTTCCTCAGGTGGCTGGAGATGTGGCTGCGTCGAGAGATGTCCAGGATGAGTCGGGCTGAGGCGTTCTGGATGCGTTGTAGTCTTTTCTGTAGTTTGGCTGTGGTTCCGGTGTAGAGGGTGTTTCCGTAGTCCAGACGGCTGGTGACCGTCTTCCTGGTTTCGGTCGGGATCCATCGGAAGATCTTGCGGAGGGTGTGAAAGCAAGAAGAGGAGACGGCGTTGACTTGTCTGGTCATCGTGAGGGAGGAGTCCAGGATGAAGCCCAGGTTGCGTGCGTGGTCTGTTGGCTTGGGCGGCGGTACCCAGGGCTGGGGGCCACCAGGAGTCGTCCCAGGCGGAGGGTGAAGGTCCAAGGATGAGGACTTCCGTCTTGTCTGAGTTCAGTTTCAGGCGGCTGTTCTTCATCCACTCGGCGACGTCTTTCATCCCTTCGTGGAGGCTGGTTCTGGCGGTGTCGGGGTCTCTGGTGAGGGAGAGAAGATGACAGCACCTATGATGTAGATCTACCATCCATAGACTGAGGTATGGGGTCTGCAGATAATGCCCAGAGATCTTCTAATATATAATCATTCTGCTTGTATACAAGTGAAGGGAGGTTAGTCTATACTTTATTCTTACAAAGACAGCTCCTTTTATGATTTACAGACTACTTGCTTTGCTGACCGGATTTGTTTTATGCATTTTCCTGCTTATTGTGGCATGTATACTGAATATTAGAGAACGTTAGCTAAAATACATATTTTAAACTTGTTTGTGTCTCTGTCAGATCTTATTGTGAACAAGCACAAGAGTGTGGACGAAAGGGTGTGTCTTGCAACTGCGATTCCTGAGAGAGTCAGGAGGGTTGTGTTCTGGGGTGTCTAATAACTTGTCTCTCTGTGAGTGAGTAGCAGAGAAAGCATGACACTATAGCTAGTCGGTCCTGGGCTCATGGGTGCTAAGGTTGTAGGATGACTCAGTCCCTAGATACTAAGGTCCCATAATCCTACACATAGTTCTGTGTTTGCACAGTATCCCTGCAACACTAGGAGCAGCGCATTCCTGTCAAAGACGGGGCGGTTGCTTTGAAGCCGCTCCGTGTTTTCAAAGTGCAGACATCAATTCACCTGCACTTTTGAAGGGGAAATGTAGATCCCCTTGCAGGGGGGTTCAGTGAGTGACTACACCCGCCTGCAAGGGGATGTCTGGGGGTCCATGGAACCCCATTTGCCCCCACCAGAGGGCTGCCATCAGGGGGCACACCACATTTTATTTGGCACACTGTCAGTGTGCCTCCTGAAACCTTCTTTGCCTCTGCACCCACGTCTGTTATACGGCACAGGCACAGAGCCACAGAGATTTCCTCATTTCCATGGTGCCATGCAACCATGCAAATGTGGCAGTGGCCTCCGAAGATGCCGCTGGTGCTTTAAGTATGCCTGTGCTATTGGTATCTAAGAAGGGGGCAACACAAACATATGCAGCCCCTTCTGTAATACCAAAGTGCCTGGGGAGTGCAAGGTGGATACAAATGTCTTTTTCACCCTGGGGCAGTTCCGTGGTAACAAAAAAGCACATTTACAACTCATGTCGGCGCACTTGAAATGTTATTGTGAACCTTAGTGATGTGTTGGGTATTTTGATAATATATAGTTCATGAGAAAAAACGATGGACAATCTGTGTGCGTCGCCTTATCCCGGCAGCACTGTGGAGGATGTCTCTGTCATTTGCTTCTGCATCATCCTCCATTGTCTCCAGGGGTAGTTGGCCTTCATCCCAGGGCACATTTGTTTTCACACATATATTTTGGAATATAGCACAAACTAGGTTCACCTTACATACCATTTCTAGTTAATGGAGTAGCCTACCCCCGGATAAGTCTAAACACCTAAACCTGCCCTGGAGCAGGCCAAACCTTCTCTCAATTATGTTGTGTGTTCAGCAATGTGCATGGTTGTAGGCATTTTGAGGATCTGTCTGGGGGCTGTCCAAATGTGGTCATCACCAATGTCTGTAGGCCATATCATTGATCAGCTGTAAGTGAGATGTAGGAGATCTATCGATTGTGTTGCTCATGCTTTCCAATACATGCCATGTTGTGTGTGTTTTGTATGCTGTGATTTTCTTCCATATTACTTCTGTTAGGATTAGATGATGTGTTTGCCATACAGTTGACGATTTTTTGTGTCAAATATCACTTCCATTTTTGTGTGCCATTTGAAATGCTGGACAGGGAATGGTACATTGCTGGCTCATACTAATGGCAATATCTGTGGGATGGACACTGAGGGCCTTATTTAGGAGGCCCCTTGCTGCACTTTTGCTCGCCGGAATGTCACTTTTTAAACTTTCTGGTGGCATAATGTGCTGCAACACATTTACAAGTCCACGTAAAGCTACTTAACGTGGCTTTTCATGGCCTTGTAAATATGTGCCCCTTTCATGCAGAACACTGTGTGAAAGGGGCGTTCCATGGGTGTTGCTGTGGGTGTTGCCAAGCAACATCCATGGATTCTGAAGCAATCCCAGATTTTCAAAAACTCGTAAACCTGGTAATTCGTCAGAATCTAACACCACCCCAGGTGTTGCATTAGAGAGGCGCAAAAAGGAGAAAAGTATTACCTACGCCTCCATTTTTTCTTTTTCTATGTGTGCTGCATTGCACATTGAGGAAGTCACCTGGATTGATTGATTTTGTGTAGGAAGGTGTGAACTGAGGAATTATGGCATCAAGGACAGATGGAAGGAAGGCCGAAAACAATGCATGCTGTGGTCTGGAATGAGCCTGAGGCCAACATATGTAAAACTGCCAGGAACTTGGCTTGTGGTGGGATGTTGCAGACCCTGGCAGTTGGTGGCTGTAGTCGTGGTGCAATCTGATGCAGTGATCTTACAATGGACTCCCTCCGGAGGCAGTAATATCTTATGACCTCTTCCTCACTGAGCCCAATGAGGGTGGTCCTCTTCCAGTAAATGCACTCTCTTCTCCTCTACTGCTTTTGTGGTAGTGAAGGTGGGGGTGGGGGTGGTTGTGGTATTTGGGCTGGTGGTGGTTGTGGTCTTCTCCGTCCAAACCCCAGCTAGAAGATTAGGAGGTCCATGTTGTGAGTTTTGATGGCAGACTGTTCTAACAGGCCTTTCTTTTATTGCAACAGCACGTGTGTAATTTCATGCGCATGGGTCTGTGAGAAGAAGGGATTCTAACACAATTTTATATCTGCATGCCGCTGCCTGAGGATGCATCTGTACGCGGAATACTTGCAAATATCCATGCATTAGTTACTGTGGTAAAAGTTACGTTGTAACTCCTACCTTGTATATATTAATACGTACAAGGCACAGCAGGTTTTGACATAGATCCGTTCTGAAGCAGGTCTCTCACATGTGATGCATCTCCCTCGATGCGTCACTTTTTAAATATGGTGTAAAAAATACTGGTGCGGCGCAAGAGGAATGTAAATATCCCCCTATATTTTTATGAACAAATGAACACCAAAACAACAAAAATCCAATGTAAGGAACCACAGATATGAATTCCTAAAGATTAAATGTAAAACTAGTTCTTAAAAGCAAATATCACTTAATGGGTTGAAAATAGGTCACTCTGCACTGGGACAAAGTAAAGAGTTCGTATGTAACAATGGGGTAACCCAGTTTTATGCAGAACCTGCGGATTATACTTTAAGGGAACATTGGTTCTGCCACCAGTTTGCTTAAACGAAGCAAGGGATATTTCAATCAATTCTATCTCTCTTTTAAGATGAGACCAACAATCAAAGTCCATAGTTCAGCAAACCCACGATGCAACACTTTTACACTTACTTCCAGAAGTGTTTCTTGATGCTGGAAAGTGGTCTCCAGCACAAACTAAGGATTCAGATGCTCTGGTTTTCTACATGAGGTCTGGGACTACACCACAAAATGCACATGGTCAACTTATGGAGCCTTTTCAAAATGTTGCTCCAAAATTCTGGAACTTATTCCTGAAGTTCCTCTTGAGGGTTTAAAGTGTCCACAACAAAAATCCAGGTGTCTGAAATCTCTGATATGGTCACAGGGCTGTTAGGACTACAATTCCCAGAATGAACTTGGTCAAATCCTTAAAGGTTCACTGGATACATTCCAGGCTGGAGACTTCTTGGTGGAGATGTTACAAGTGAGCTCTTTTAACCAATTTCTTTCAGGGAGTCCACTCCTTCTAATTTCTAAAGCAAGGCACAGTCCTTAAGGTTGTAGTTCCAAGAGTGCAGCAGGTGCAGTCCTTATGAGTGCAATCCTTTGGGTGCAGACCAGGGTTCCAGCAGGGCAGTCTTCTCCTTTTAGTTTCAGGCAAGCATCTCTTGTAGCTCTTGTACCTGTTGCGCTGTATTACCAGATTGTATAACAGATGCAGTCCAGATCTGAGGAGCTATGCAGCTCAAAGTTTCTGGGCATCAAACTGGGGTCACCCCGACCAATGGGATGCAGGGTGCAAACCAGGTGTATGACCAGTTGTCCCAGAAAGTATCATTTTCCCTCAAAATCCAACATGGATGTAATTTGTGATGTAATCGTGATGTTACTGACCATGAGCTGTTTCCCACTCATAACTTTCTCCGAATGGTCATAGTAATAGTGAGTTTTTCAATATTTAATCTTTTGAATTTAAATGACTGTTGGATGTGAATAATCACTTTAGGAACCAAAATAAGTGTGTTTAGAGTCATTTTCATACTCGAAATTGAGCAAAATACAAGCTTCTGAGTAGGGGAAAAGTATATAAAGTGGCATTTTGATCACTGAGAGGCCTTATAAAGTGGTTATTCAAAATGAAGCACAGTCAAATTGACATTTTGAATTATTATTTGTACAGTCCCAAAAAATCATTCTCTGATGAAAAACAATGACCCCGGGGACTTTCGCAAAATGGTCTGGAATGGTGACTTTTTTTACCGTTTAATCTTTTGACTGAAAATGACCATCAGATGTGAATTATCAAATTTGGAACTAAAATAAGTGTGTTTAAAGTTGTTTTCATGCTTGAAATTGGAAAAAATACACATTTCTGAGAAGAGTAAATGTCTATAAAAATTGAATTTTTGATCACTGTGAGGCCTTCAAAAGTGGTTATTCAAAATGAGGTGTGATACAATTGACATTTTGATTAATTTTTTCTACACTCCAAAAAATGAATTTTCTGATGGAAAATTATGACGCCAGACATGAGGAACTTTCTGCGAATGGTCGGTAATGGTTGTTTCTTGAATGTTTAATCTTTTGATTGTAAATGACTTTTGGATGTGAATCATTACTTCTGGAACAAAAATAAGTGTATTTAGACTCATTTTCATGTTTACTATCGGTCCATAAAAATTGCATTTTTGCTCACTCCGAGCAAAACTAAAGTGGTTATTTAACATGAGGCGTGATACAATTGACATTTTGAAAAAAAAATTGTACATTCTAGAAAATGCAATATCTGATGAAAAACGATTACCCCAGGCCTGAGGAACTTTCTCCGAATGGTCAGTAATGTTGATTTTTTTCATGATTAATCTTTGACTGTAAATGACTGTTGGGTGTGAATCATTACTTTTGGAACACAAATTAGTGTGTTAGACTCATTTTCATTCTCGAAATTGTGAAAAATACAAGCTTCTGAGAAGAAGGAAAGGTCAACAAAAACAGCAATTTTGGTCAGTGTGAGGCCTTAAGAAGTGGCTATTCAACATGAGGCCTTATAAAGTTGGTATGTTTTTCCTTTTTTGTGCATTCCATTAAATTCATTTTCTGATGAAAAAGGATGACCTCGGACATGAAGAACTTTCTCCAAATGCACCGTAATGGTGATTTTTTGAATGTTTAATCTTTTTACTGTAAATGACTGTCGGATGTGAATCGTCACTTTTGGAACAAAAAAAATTGGGGGTTATTCTCAAGAACGTGTGATAATTATCGCACAAGTAGCTTAACGCAACTTTTCACATCGCAGTCTATCGCAGGAAAATAACACAGTTTTAACGTTGTATTCTCAACACGGCAGTACCATGCGATAGTCTCACGATATCGCGTCAAATGACAGCATTAAAATTAACGTGACACCCACAAAATGCGAAACAACAACGCGAAAAAAGCATCGATGTCCCAAACCACAATACAAAAATCAGGGATAACTAGCGACTGGCCTACAATTCCCACACGTCATGCGGGAAAATCCACCATAAAAGCAGAGAAAAAAAATGTGAGATGACAATGTTTGAGTACAGCCTCACATCCCTGATGTAGTACAAATGTCCACAGTCCCGCATCAAATAGGCATCTCCTCACAAACAGTCACAATGTACATTGTCATGCAGTCTGTATGTAAACTTCGCCAATGCATAAACATACATGGAACACACTGTGAAACTGCATCTCCCCTTTACATTGCAGAGGGACCATCAACACCTCCAGCAGAGCAGACCCTACATCACGTCAGTGATGATGGAGACGACCCCCAGGACAACAACTACGACGAACTCCAATGGTTCATGGACAACCTCCGCACCCCACTCCCAGTAGCAGGGCAGCCCAGCACCATCGAGGTGAGCCCACCACCTCCATTGACCACACAGCAGGAAGCCCCCACCACCACGTCTGGCTGCCAGCACCTCACCCAAGAACAGATGGCTTTCCAACGCCGTGTGTAGACCGCTAGAAGGAGCTGGCTGAACAGGTGCGGGTGGGGTTCGACCTCATGGCAGCCTAACTAGATGCCATATGTGGGTGTCTAAGTCCCATCAGGGACCACTTACACTCCCTAACGGACACCCACAGTCCGCCCCATGCCCTCCAACAATCCATGGCTGGCATTGCTGGGGACATGACGCGAAGACAACAACAACTGTCTAGTCAGAGTGGCTACAGCGATGTCATCAGTGATTTGGGAAACATAAGGAGAGTCATGGAGAACACAGAGTAGATGCAGGCGTAAAGAATGGCTACCACGGCTGCACACGAGAAAGCTGTAGATGGTATATTCCATGCCCTGCATATCCTCATCACAGGAGTAATGCCACAAGACAGTGCACAGATGAATGCTGCTGCTTCTTTTACATCCACATCTCCGGCCCCTGATGTGTCAGTGTCACACAGTGCTGCAGACCAAACACCACCACCCACATGTGAGGCACATGAAACGTCAGAGGACGAAGATGAGGATGAATCTGCCTTAGTGGTAAGAAGGAAGCAGTAGCACTCATCTCCGCCACGTGGCTTGTTTCTGCTTGGGTCTGCCCTCTGCATAATTCCCTAGAATAACACCTTCCACCGTCCCCCGATACACTCTGCGACACTAACCTTGGAACTCGACATGGACTGCCATATTTTGTTTGCTTGACAATGACACAGCAATCAGCCTGCTGACTGGATTCTTCCCCTTCCGAGTAACTTGTCAATCCCTAAATGACTGTGGCTGGCCCTCCACGGGGCAAAATTGGAAAGTGTTGTCTGCATGGACCAGTACGAAGACAGCTTCAACACTCCTCTGAACGTGAACAATACATACTTATACACACAGACGTGTCATGTCTATGTTTAATCAAGTATGAAAGCATGGACGAATGTAGGGGCAGTGATTCCCCCTTACGTCCATGTTGCTCATGTTGTGGGACTTTAGTCACAGGGTGCATCCCTGCATCATGGTGGTACATATTGGAGCCCAAAAGAAAGCCTGTTTTCAATTGTAGGTCACAGATGACAGCCTATATGTAATGATTTGGGACACATGTGAAACACTGGTGAGTGGGATTCCGTACTATCTTTGAGACATAGAAATGGCATTTTGAATACATGACACCCTAAACAGCCTCTCTGTACAGAGGTGACACACCCACCATCCATTTTCAAATTATGAGACTGTCAGCACTTCATGTTGCACTTACACTTGTCAGAGTGATGTGCTTGTACAGAGGAGTACAATCAAAGAAGTGGAACTCTACCTGTACATATCTGTTTGTGCAAATAGTCACTGATATCTGAAACGCTAACAGTTTAGGCTGAAATAGTGATCACAGACACACTAAAATTAACATTTTCAAAAAGTTGTATGTGCATTATGAATCGGTATGTCTAATGCGGATGAGTGAAGGTGCTGTGGGATGTGCTCTGTGAACATTTTATTCAAATTTGTGTCTTAGTATATTTCATTGGATACAACAATTATCAACAATAATAAACTTTTTTGAAAATGTCCATTTAAGTGCGTCTTTGATCATTATTGCGGCCTAAACTGTTAGCATTTTAGATATCAGTGACTATTTGGACAAACAGATATGTACAGGTAGAGTTCCCCTTCTTTGATTCCCCCTGCCGTTCTCTACCTATATTTGATTTAGGGGGCCCCCTCTGATTGAGTGGACTTGTACAGAGGAGTGACATGCACTCAGGGAATGTGTGTTGTAATGCATTTATTTGCACATGCAGTGCCTGTGGTCATATTGTACTGTCCCATGATTGCTAAGGACTGTGACAATGTGACGTGCTCATGTGAAGAAATCATCATCGTCCGGTGCATCTGGCATTTGTATCCACAGGGCATTGGTGCGTACACATATGTTGTGCAACACACAACATGCAACGATCATCTTGCACACAATGTCTGGGCTGTACAGAAGCCTTCCGCCTGTGATGTCCAGACACCTGAAACGTGTCTTCAACACGCCAAATAGGCGTTCCACAATGCCCTTGGTGCGTTTGTGGGCCGCATTGTACTGCTTATGGGCCTGTGTGTTCGGGGCTTGGAGGGGTGTCATCATCCAAGGGCAGAGTGCATATCCTTGGTCACCTGTGACAGTGTAGAGAGACATGAGTCAATAGTTGGTTCTGCATGATGTGTTGGCAGGCTCACTGGTTCATTAGTGTGTGATATGTGTTACTTAGTGATTCCTGTTCGATATGTACTGCTTGTAGCAAATGAGCAGCATCAATGTGTATTACGTAGCCTCACTGCTGCTGCTCCTCCCTCCCCCGAGCCTATTTACTAGTGTGCGCAGCGTGGTAGCATCACTTGCACTCCTACGGCACACCATTGTCATGCCTATCTGCGCATGTCCACAAGCCTGACAATGACACTGTGATGCTGTGCATTGAAGGTGGATGGCCACGTGTGTGTAGGCCTATGGTAAGGATAGGGCGGACACAGATGCAGAGTTCATGGCTGGCTGAACTTGCGATGCGGTTTACGGAGACCTTTGGCTTATGCTGCGGTAATAGCGACACAGACAACAGTTGGCATGTATGATCCCGGACCCTGAGCCAGCCCTCAGGGAGTGGGTGGTGCTGGCAACAACTATAACAGTGATCATACAAGCAGAAGTTCAAAGTTCAAACTGCAAGGGTCCATGACTTGAGCTACACAGAGCTAGTGGACCCGGATGCACTGTGGCCGGCAGAGGCACACCGCCACGGTACAGTGACTTGCGGTGCACTGAGATAGGGCCACGAGAGCTGAGCGGGTCATCGTTGAAGTCCAAGGTGAATGTCACAGAGTGTTTCGGGACAGTAAAAGGTGTTCTTCCAGGGCCTGATGCAAAGGGCAGAAACAGGCAATAGGGAGCAGATGAATGCTACAGACTCATTCTTAACACAAAGTCAGTATCAGCTACATGATGATGAAGACAACCCCCAGGCCATATACTCAGACGCCACCAAAGTTCAACCAGTGCGAGTCCCTGAATTTCGGGTCACAGAGTTAGTGACACCAGAGCTGAAAGTTGATGCAGTCTGGGATGAGACCTGTATAATTATATAAACTCTGCCATAAATGAATCAAGACTCAGCTCCAAATGTGTGACCTACTTGACCGTAGTGTAGGCCGGAGGCAGCAGTCAGCAGGGGCCCACTGCCACGTGTCGTTGGCTAGCGATGCACAGAGTTAGGTGCACCAGAGCTGAAAGGGGATGCAGTCTGCGATGAGGTCTGTACAATAATATAAACTCTGCCATAAATAAACCAAGACTCAGTTCCAAATGTGTGACCTACTTGACCGCAGTGTAGGCCGAACGCAGTAGTTAGCAAGAGACCACAGACATGTGTTGTTGGAATGCTATGCACAGAGTTGGTGGCACCACATTGAGGGAGTATAGTGATATCAAACGTCCCATTAACATATGAACTCTGCCTTCATGATATCAAGGCTCAGTTCCAAATGTGTGACCTACTAGACTGCAGTGTAGGCCAGAGGTAGTGGTGGATTACGTCAATGAGAAAGGAGTGCTGGGGTCCTGTGTCACATAGGCCAGCGATGGGCTGAGAGGCCACCAAGGTCGCGGGCCTCAGGCTTGGAGCATGCACCGGCACTTGGTGGGCCCTCTTTGACACACACAGGTATTGGCAAGTGAGCAGTGAGGCCTAGGTGCGCAGGGGCGACCAAAACGGGTCTGGGGACCAGTGGCCTGGGGTGCAACAGGCGCACAGGATCGCCGGCAGCACCACTTTTCATTCTTTAGAAAGGTGGAGTAAAATGAAAAGAATGAAAAGAGAAGATCAACAAAGGGAGAATCGACATTTTAATCAAGGAGTCCCTCCCAAGGATTGTCAAAGGAAGAGGATTCCAACATGAAAATAGATTTTGGATTTTTAAGAACAACAGGGAAATTAAGATCATATAAATCCTCAATCATGAAGAGTACCTAATCGCAAGATATCACCCACATAATATTATTTCAGTTTTCTTCTTGTTGATTTTTTAGCCTCCCAATTTCTCCTGCTGTGCAAAAATGTAAAAATTTTCTCTGGCGCACTCTCACTACTAGCAAGAAGGAACATAATATCATCAGCATATAGTTGTATCTTCCTTATCTGTGGAAGCGGAGGGCGAATATAGACATTCTACCTGATCGCTATTGCCATGGCTGAATATAAAATGCAAATAAAATAGGGGACAAGGGGCAACCCTGCCGAGTTCCACGCAAGACTTGTATTTTGCCCATCCTTGTAGTATTAACAATAATATTGGGTTTTACATTACGATACATACTATGTATCAATCCTGAATCTAGATAGAATACAAAACAAAGTTTATCGGACCACGAGGTCAAATGCTTTCTCTGCATCTAACAGAAGTACTATAGCTGGTGTATTGTTGACGGAGAAATAGTCTAATGCTTCGCCAAATACTGTGAGTTTGTCCCGAATTGGCATCCAGCAATAAAACCGTTCTGATTTGAATGAATCAGCTTTGATACAATTTGGTTGAATCTATTAGCTAGTAGTTTTATGATTATTTTATAATTAATGTTTAACAATGTAATTGGGCAATAAGAGTTTAGGTCTTCTCCATCTTTTCCCTTTTTTTCAAAGCTCACATTATTCCCCTTATGAAATTATGCCAGTATAGGGCCACCTTCTAACACTGTATTGGTGACAAGTAAAAAGTGATCAAATAAAACATCTAGGAAAGATTTCTAAAATTCTGTCGCTAAACCATCTGGCCCACAGGCTTTGCATTTTAGGAGGTTCTTGATTACCTTAACCAATTCTTCTTTAGAGAAGGTTTAAGTGACATTATCCCCCTCTTCCTCAGATAGCATGGAAATATTGCAGTCACTAAAAACTTTCCAAGGGAATCTTTATCTACCAGTTGGTTTGGGGTATGGATCTGTTTATAATGATCCACCATAGTTTACCCCACTTACTCGTTCCTTGCATCTAGAACTGGAGATTGGGCATTTCAGAGCATCTATCCAATTATTGGCAGCTTGTTCATGTTACTACCAGGCTAAAAACTAAGGCTGGCCAGATAACTCTGCTCCACCAGTGAAATTTGCATAGTTTTAAAACTCCCCCCTCCATTTGAAGTGCGAAGTTTTCCAAAACTCTGCAATCGCAATGGAGCTGAATAAGTCTTACCTTCTTCCTCCCAAAGTGTCCTGCCTGCTACTGCAGTGCTGTGGTTCCACTCGCCTTCTGCTGTGCTGCTCCGGTTGAATTAATTAACAGGAAGAACTGCAGTGCACATGGTGTACTGTGTGAAGGCATGCCTGACCCACCCAGGATCAGGCATGCCTTCACGCAGTACGCCATGTCCACTGCAGTTCTTCCTGTTAATTAATTCAACCGGAGCAGCATAGTGGAATGCGAGTGGAGCCGCAGGAGCAGGGAGGAGCAGGACACCTTGGGCGGAAGAAGGTAAGTCTCTTGGCCAGCACTGCAGGCCTTACTATGCGGGAGAGGGGGCAAGGACAGAAGTTCTGATTCCATGCAGCTAGTAGTTTTGTTTCACCTTTTATACTTCTCTGTCTGTAAATGACTGTGCAGTACCACCCATGGTGTGCTTCGCCTGTTAGTAGGGAGATTCCCTTGAGTTCCTGAGATCCTCAAACGCTCTGCCAAACAGTGACCTTAAAAGGTGCACCTGTCCTGATAGCCCCCCTTAACCCACATCAATAATATGGCAGCGGAAGGGCAGCCACCCCTTGTAAATGAGGGTGTGCTTCTTTTGTGCCTGTGTGTTGGGGACGGGGGGAATAAGTGACTCCGCCAGCCACGGAACTCTGCGGAGTTTCACTGAGTTTTCTAGTAACTCCATGAATTCTGCGGAGTACTACTATGCCAGCTCTGCCCAGGGTTACTGAAAACCTCCCAGTGAAATTACTCCCCTCGTAAACTTTTTGAATGTATATTCAATTTAAAACTTTACATTTCGTATAATCAACCTCACATTATGCCTGTTTAGCCGTATCTAGTTCTCTTTTATTGGACTTGGACGAATTTCTGCTCAACATTTCTTTCTAAAGTTTGCGTTTGTGAATTCACCTTTTTAAATGTTCTCTGTGTCCTTGCCTATCACCAACTCTCTTACATATGCTTTTAAGGAGTCCCATACTATACTAGGGGAGAAGACTCATGATTCCTTACCAATAATTCCTTCATCTCTAGCTTACAGATCTGAACCCACCCTTCATCCTGTAAATATAGTTTAGTAAAACCCCAACATCTGGGTGTTAGAAATGGGGGTCTCTAGTTGGCAGGGGTGGGTACCTTTATCCAAGTAGGGACCCTTCTTCCTAGTCATGGCAAAGGACTTACACTACTAAAATAACCCCTGCTCACCCCCTTGGTAACTTGGCACGAGCAGTCAGACTTATCTTAGAAGCAGTGTGGAAAGCATTAGCACATAACCAACAGAAATATAGTGAAAACACCACAAAAGGACACCACACCAGTTTTAGAAAAATAACCAATATTTTATCTATGCAAAGAAGACCAAAAATGATAAAAATCTACCATACAGTTTTCAGAATTCTCAATAATCAAAAATGGACTTAAAATACAGGGGCATATGTTCAAGCCCCTATCGCCACCACAACGTCACTTCTACAGATGTTGTAGTGGGGATAGGGGCTGTGCCTTCTGTACAAGGCAGCGTTAACCCACTTAATGTGGCTTAACGCTGCCTTGTACATAAGGCACCCTTTCACGCTATGGTTAGCGTGAAAGGGGCATGCAGTGAGTGTTGTGGTGGGTGTTCCACTGCAACACCTATTGTATTTCACCCTGCCCCCTATGTGCAAGGGTGGCGTAAATAATACCAGCAAAATCCTGGTCTTAAGTTGGTGAAACGAGAAGAAATGCATTATTTCTCCTCGTTTTTGCTTTTTCCATGTGTGCTGCAATGTGCAGCACACATAAAACATGCAAAATACCATGTTTTCTTATGTACAGGAAGGTGTCCCTTCCTGTACATAAACCCACAGTTTAAAAAAATGCCAATTTATAACTTTCATGTGTGCTGCATGAAGCTGCACATATGAAAGTGGCAGAATTTCATTTTAGGTTTGTTTCTGTGCAGGAAGGGACACCTTCCTGAACATAACCAATCCTCCCCTGCACACCGACACCCTTGCACTCTGTTGCAAGGGTGCCTGCATTGGCACTAAGTTGTTAAACTTAACGCCATTGCAAGGGGAACGCATGGATGCACCACATTCTTGTAAATATGGCGCAGCCTTGTAGTTCAGAAGTGGCGTAGCGTATCGTTAAGACAAGGAGGCTAACGACATGCTCCGCCACTTCTTAGTACATCTCCCCCACAGTTCCTTGAAGTTGATAGCTCCTTCTGGGGCTATCATAGCGTTTTGAACAACAAATCCAAACGTTTCTAGCTGACCGTGGCATTGCAGGCCAGCTACAGTGTCGAAAAGACCCTCAAAACAGTACCTTTTACAAATGTAGGGTGTTGTCGAGCTCTCATTGAACCCCGACGAGCCGGCAACCTCAAGTGTCGGAACCAGAGGTTGGTGCATGAGTCGTCGGGCATTTGAAGTCACACGGGTTGCAGATCGAACTCTTGAAGTCGGGATTGCTGACATCAGCAGGCATCGGGGCTGCGGTGCAAAGTGCAGTGGTGCGACGTTCGGTAGGTTGCAATGCAAGTAGGGGCTCGGTGACGGTCGTCTGGTGGCGTCGGTGAGACCACGGCTGCAGTGCGTAGTGATGCAGTGCTTGTCGTCGTGCTGGCAGGTCACGCTGCAAAGCACCATTGTCTTTGTGGAAGCACTGTCATTAGCTGATGAACTGGAATCTAGAATTCTAAAATTGGTGCATGTAACAATCAAACGCAGATTCCGATCTCTTTTTAGCAACCCTTTTACTCCAACCACCACCATACCTCCCCCAACCCCCTAACCACCACCAGTCACCTAATCATCCCACCCCCAACATATTCCCTGCCGCTTCCCCATCCTGAGCCGTGGCAGGTGAGTTGCCTTCTCACTCACACCTGACAAGCTCCTTCCACCCAAACCTATTTGGCACCATGGCATTGTGCCTAGAGCCAACTGCCCGTCTCCTCCAACCTCTACCTCCTCCCCCCCCCCCCCCCCCCATCCCCCCCCCATGCCAGGAGAGCCAAGGAAAATGCACTGAAAAAAGCAACAACAAAAAAAGACAAAAACCCACAACGCAGACAGGCGTCCTGTCGTGAATGGGAGGAGGAGCTCTGGTGGTCAGCCGTCGATTGTCATCCTCATCTTTATCATTGTTGATACCCACTAAATGTAGAGTCACTCGGTCTGAGCCTCTGTGGCCTCTCGGTAACAATAATTTTCCATTTTGGACAACCAGCATCTCTATCTCTAAATACAGGAAGGGAAATATCCTCCTGTAAACACACTTTCTGAACTCTGAGACAAAGTTCACTTCTTTTCTATTTCATGAGGTACGCTCATTGTCTGTGGACCACAGACTGTGGTTTATTATTGATTTAGCTCTGTTTCTGTATTATTTTATTAGAAGTTTGCAAACAACAAGATCGTGAACAGTAAATGTCATCAACTTGTAACAAAGTAGCTCCATTTTAGCCCGAGGAGTGTTCGCTTCATTTTTCAGTGTATTGATCGTGGCCTGCTAGTGACTGTGGCCATCTATTATTTGAAAACATTGTGCATGCCGACTCGAGGTTCTGTTACTGTATTTTTGTAAGATTGTGTTTTTGCTTTCTTGAGTTGTGATAATGTGTGGCAACATTTATTGATCAAGATTTGGGTTGCGCTAAGGTTTATTACTTAGATTCGCAGAACACTGTTGACCTGCCCCTGGATCACATAGTTTTCTGCTTTTCCTGTACCTATGCAGTTATATAGTTTTATATGGTGAGTGTTAGTAGGGACCAGTAACCAGAAAACATTTAGGACATCAATGCATTCCTTCTTGGAGGCACTCTGAAACCACGCGACGTCTGTACACTTGCGAGCAGTTTGTTTACAGGTAGTTATCATGTTCTCGTGGGTTCACAGCACTTTGTCATGTTTGTAGTTTTCAAACACTTTTTGTATGCACGTTCGAACCTTGCTTATCTTTTCTTCTGAAGTGACTGATCACAATAGTATAAAAAATGCACATATAATTGTAAATAGTATATAGTGTACATTCCCAGGAGCCGTGATTTTACTAGAATGTAATATACCAGTTTTATTGATTATTGTGTGTTTCGTATACCTTCTACAGTTTGAATACCCACATTTACTATAAATATATTTATATGTTGTTGATTTACTATTAAACCGTTTAGTACATACAGCTCTGGTGGACATTCACATCTTTATTCCGGCTGTGATAGTTGTGCTGTACTGTTCCTAGCTTCACCATTCACCACATCCCTAGTGCTAAGTCTTGGCTGCTCGTCCACAGCCACCAGGAGAGTCAGCGAAGCTTACTGAGGCCAACTTTCCATCACACTTCTGGTACCCAGTTTCCTCATTGGAATTGGCTCCTAGTAGTCTAGTCTAACTTTTAGAGCGCTTGGTGATTCCTGCCAATGCAAGCCTCGGAGAAAAGGCCTGGGGAGCATGGTCAGCGACTAGCTGCCGCCTCCCCCCCAATCCAGCACCCAATACCCAGGAACGTGGACACGAGACGTCTTTACTTTTTGGAAGGCGGGCGCTAGTCGCCCGGCCGTATTTATTAAAGTATGAAATTAAAAGAGGTTTTAATTGCATAATCAACAATGTATACAAAAATTCAGCAGGACATTTAGGTACATAATTCTTAGCAACAAGTTTGAGAGCCTGACTTTAACAAAACTCTAATACATGTTGTTTCCTAACTTAGACTAAACATCCTCATCTAGAATTTTTGTACATTTCTGGCCATATGGCAGGGTCACTACCGGTGTCAGGTCCTACAAGCTGCGCCTCCCCTCTGGATGTGCGCATGCGCAGTGTTACCCCGGGAATTGCCCGGTCTACGCCCTGAACTCCATTTACCAACTAAAGGAGGGCCCTTACTCTGCGCCGGTGGCGTCATGAGTCCACGCGCGCGGGGTGGCTACCAGCCTAAGGAAAGCGTGAACTACTCCTACCCGCGCTCCTTTGCTTTGCAGCATCTATTACCTTGCCCCTGGAGTTCTGGGAGTGGCCCGCAGGCCCCTCCCCCTGGGCGGGAACCTCCATAGGATGATGCCCGCCCCCTCAGACCTCAAATATGTGCTCACCGATAATGACCTTACCGCATGCCCCATACCTAATAAATACGACGACCTATGGGAAAAAATTCTAAAGGACAGCTACACTGGCTAATAAATAACAGTATCAACGTATAGCAACAAAGGGAAAAAAGGCCTAAAGACACTTAGCATCACATACAATTCACTTCACACATGACTTGCTAAAAGGGGAAAAATTCCTAGACAAAAGCATCAACAACATATACCAACAATTCCATCTCTATTACCCTGTGAGACCCGTGGACCGTACCTTCAAAACTTACTATTCAACCAGACATAAGAACTGCTACAAAACTTTTTGTTCCAAGGGATGGTGGGTGGGAAAACAAAGAAGCCCCGAGCGCGGGGCACACCGTTTCGGCGAGGGAGCGTCCAGGGACAAGAGGGTCTCCTGGGCGCTCCCTATCTCTTTATTCCCGAGGGGCCAGGTGGCCCCTCCTATAGCCCGCCCCCCCTGACCCGGACCCACTTCCCAGGATCCGGGTCAAGGAGGCCGCCAGCCAATCGGCGGTGGGCCGCGCCCCCCAGGGCACGCCCCCACCGCCGAATGGCGACCAAGGAGACAGTGGGGGCGACGGTCGCCGCGCCGCCATGCGTGCGGGGGGGCAGAGGGCCCCCCCTTTTCAGATTGGCTCTTTTCATGTGATAGTCTGATTGACACATTTGTACTAGACTTTGCGAAAGGGTGGAGAGTTCACTCCCAGACTCGTCAGTTTCAATAATAATGAAAGAACAGGTCCTTCGCGAAAAGTTCATTCTTTATTTCATATTCCAAGTTGGAATATGAAATAAAGAATTAACTTTTCACGACGGACCGGTTCTTTCATTATTATTGAAACTGACGAATCTGGGCGGGCACCTCTCCAACCTTTCTCAAAGTCTAGTACATCTGCCCAGCAGCTTGTATCTCCCAGGGGCAGGTGCAGGAGCTGATTGTGCACACCAACTTCCATTACACTGTGACAAAATAATAAGAGAACATAGCTAAGAAGTGTGGCTACTGAAATCCGCCATTGGTTCGTTTCTACTGCTGATTGACACATTTAGTTTAAAACACATTTCTCCTCTTTATTTCTCCTTATTTCATCAGTTGGGCTTTAGTATTGTTTAATTGCTTTTATTGTATCCTTCTCTCTTGACTCTCTCCAGGCTGAAAAGAGGATAAAGGATATTCAACAGGGCTGTCGTTGCTATGATATACGCATTTAATAGTGATTGAGTGGATATAATTGGTCCTTGAACCATCGATCATTACGTAGACATGTGTAACTTAAAGTATACTAGTCTGCACCTGTTAAACCAATATGAGCTCTCAGACCTGTCTATGTATTCTGTAACTGCTTGTCCCTCTGTGACATTGATATTAAGACTAGCTTACCAATCAACATTTGTAGCACCGCCAGCTCGGTAAGCCGATTCATTCAACCGGCAGCACCGTATCACTTGTAAAATTATTTCATCTACTTTTATCCAAGGTGGCATTTGATGAATTGCTGTACTTTTACTCCTTTGCTCTGTGTCTTTTATTTATTTTGTGTTCTAAAAAAGAATACAATTATTGAAATTAAAAAAAACACATTTCACTGAACTATTTAATCCATATACAAATAAAAGTGGTGTTGCTTTATAAAAAGAAACAGATCTAACAGGTGATTGAAGCAGCTGTTTCTTATGTATCTCACTATCGACGCCTGCATCGCCCGCCATGAAAACTCCATGGTTGCTCAACCCCACAACTCACCATGATCCAAAGCCCAAAAAGCGGGTTCATAATATTTTACTGAGTTGCATAATGCTTTCCAGTCTGTGGGGTCCACAGATAAGATAGTGCTTGGAAGAAGGATTGCCCAGTACCACTGGGTCTATCCTGGAGACCTCCGCAAATAGTGAATGTGAGAGGGCCATAGTCTGGGGATACACGTTGCCCCCCTAATGTTCTGACTGCCATGTCATAAACTTCCAGCCACTAACCCAAGTAGGGGGGAATCTCAACATGAAAGCAAGAAGAGGCTGATGGAGGGGGATAAATTAAATTCCTCTGGTGAGCAACATGTTCTTTTTTGGATGTGTATCTCTAAAACAACTCTAGGCATGTCGCAACTCTTCAAACCTCCATGTCCTAATTTTATTTTACTGAATGAGGGTTATTTTACTGAAGGGTTTCATGATAACCAAAAAACACTCCTGCAGTGGCGGCTGGTGACATTTGAAAGTGGTGAAACGTAAAAGAGTGCCTGGTGGCGAGTGAGCCTAACGAGTGAGCCCTACCGCCATAAGGTGGGTTCAGGGGGGTCCTCCTTGCCATTTTTGTAATCAGCACGGTAGATTATGTGAGATAAGCAAATAACCACACCTGGGGGTACAAAGGCAACAATGGGAAAAACTGCATGTTTGCCTGGTATGATACAGCAATCTCAAAGCTGCAGGCTCAGAATAGTTAGTGAGAAAAATGCTACAACACCAACTTTACATATGTGCTCTAAAGCTGAGAACGAAGGATCGTGGATCAAATAAAGAAAATACCATTTTGTAACAAGACACAAAGTTCCAAATTAATATTAAAGCATTGTTTAGTTTTCCAAGCAACCACAGGTCCTAGTTTAAACCTGGACATTTCGTATCACATGCAGGAATGAACCTATTCAAATGGAACCTTGTTACACTAAGGATCGCCTCGTGTTACTGCAGATTTTTTCAGTTAACATGTTGAGCAGCACATTTAAATAGCCTGTCTGCAGCCTTAACACTCATCTAAGTGCACCTGACAGCAGTGCTCACCTGATGATTGGAGCGTGATGGATACAGGGAGCTGAGAGCTACTCTGTGCTCATGGAATGACGGACCTCAGTCACCATCAGCCAGAGAACTACAAAACACTGCCCACAGGCCATGAGATGCCACTCCCTAGACTGGCATACTGCCAGATGCCAGCGATGTTCCGCAGGCATTCTGACCCAACAAAACACAATGCATATATTCGATCATCAACTCTCATCATAAACCGAATCCGCAATCGTGCGATGAGCACACGTCTAACTGCAGAACAGCCTGTATATTTACCCTCAAACAGCCACGGACACTTGGCTTTGATGTGTAGTCCTGACTGCTCCTCGTTTTTAAAGATGGACCCTGCTCTTTGCCATCTGTATAGCACACGCTTACTTGTGGATAAGCAGTGCACTGCCGGCTGCTTGGTACACTGCTGTGCTTGCGTTCTCTGCATGTGGCCTGGTGCTGCCTAGTCCCCTTTTTACTTTAGGACCCAAGTCTGCCCCTTGGATGGATGGGGACTCCCTCCCTCCTCCATGGCAAGCATTTCAAACCACACTCTTTGTCTTTTTTGGATCAGGGGGCGTAACCCCCCGGCCATATTTATTACATAATTAAAACATTGATTATTATTTACATTATGTACAATTATGCAGAAAGTCCAGATACATTGATAGATACATGATGTCACTTGACTAACCTTAACATGCTCTAATACATAGCCACTCCTAGCGTAATCTAAAAATGTATATACATTACATTCTGCGTGTCCCGTCTAGAGCCTACGGCAAGATCAATGACTGGTAGCCCAAAATGATTCTGGTAAACTACAAATACTCCACCGGAGTAAACTTGCGTAGGGGGCACAGCTTATCGGATGGATACTTTCCCCCGGGGCCCCCTACGCCCTGAGCCTGAGACTCCATAACGGGTGCTGCAATTCTGCATACTTGCAACCTGATTCACATTTGCGTGCGAGGGTGGCCACCGGCCTACTGGAAAGAGTGACTCTCCCGGCCCCCGCACCCCAACAGCCTACCACCAACTGGCTGTCACTGTCCCTGGAGTTACATGGTGCCGGCCGCTAAGGACCGAAGACTATGCTTACCAATCATGACCTTACCGCTGACCAGGGACACACCACTAAAATACGACAATATTACCTGTAACACAATACCATATACTGACATTTTTATTTCACATTACCAAAACATCACAACACCATATTGCATGACAATTACCTGTAACTGAAAACAACATATATTGACACTTTTATTACACGTTATCAAAATTAAAAAACTCAACTTTCCAAGAGAATTACCTGGAACTGAAAACAACATCAATTCACCCTTTTATTGCACCATTACCAAAATCATCACAAATTTACATCAAACATATCTCCTGAGATACCAGTAAACAAAATTTAAGAAAACAAAGCAAAACCTCCTTTGAAGTGCCTGTCCTAGGGGATGGTGGGTGAGGAAAACAAGTTACGGGCCGCTGGTGGCCCGGGTGCCGTTCTGGGGGAGCAAAGAGAACAAGAGACTGTTCCTGCTCCCCTCACCCCCTTTTAAAGGGAGGGGGCACAGGGCAGACCGGTCTAAACCGGCCTACCCCAACGTTTGGCAATCGCTCTGAACCGGAAGCACTAAAGTGCTTCCGGTTCGTGATCCTGCCGTGACACCTTATTGGATAAGCAGGGGAGGTGGGGGTACTGCTTCAGAAATGACGTGGCAACCCCTCCACTCCCATACCCCCGTGGACTGGCGCAATCCCCATAATGACAACGAGCGCTATTTGCGCTCGTCCTTGCCCTGATGCAGGCTCCACCGAGGTGCGGCCATCGGGGCTCCGCGCACACCCTCAAGGTCAGTGACTAGAAGGCAACCCATCTTTGTCTCAATGGAAGGTAATGAATGTAGGATCACTGGTGTGATAAGATAACATAGATAAAGTTAAGAATTCCAGAGCCCAGGATTTAGCCTACCTTCACTTCTGCTGTTAAAATCTGTGTGGCCATGACCTGCTGCTTCTTCCTGGCCTTAGATTCCAGAAATTCCGCAGTGCTAATGGGGGACTGAACATCCTCTTTTCATCACCCTAGGTAAGGGTGGCTCCAGCTCAAAACTGAGAGGTTCTGCGGAAACCCTGTAGACAGGGGCTCTTTGTGAACCCTGCCAGCAGCTTCCAAGGGGAAGAAACCAGCGTGGTAAAGAGATTAAACGCAGAGCCTCGAAACCATTATTTAGGAAAATTTAGGGGAATAAATATATTAATGATAACAGCAGGAGGACTTACTAGGGCCAGTAAAGCCTTCAGCTGAGGAACTCTGGGATGTACCTTCAGCTCCCAGACCCTCACCCGCCTCAGTCCTCTTCTTGCCCCTGTATGCTGATGTAAGACATAAAGACAAAAAAGGATTAGTGGTAAATAAATATCTCCCCAAAATATTTTTTGACAGGCTAAGGCAATTGCAAAAAGCTTGAACTTTTCTAAATCAGATCATCTAGTAGTAGTATATTGTGGACCTTCCTATCTTATTCCAAATTTCCATAACCAAATGATGTTTGCTGCTTTTCAAACCTCATTCGCAATCTCTCAACCCCTTGGACAGGCAAATTCACTAATCAGAATAAACTTTATTCGATTTTAGTCATTTAAAATCATAAAAGCATCAAGATAAAAACATTTGATACGAATAATAATCAAATAGACTATAAAATTTCAGATAGACGCATACTCCATTCATATACAATTCCATCTGTTACGTAAATTGTAAGACAAGATTGTTCGCTGGAAGGTGATATGATAAAAAGCAATTATCATAATAGATTTGAACCCATTATACTTTTCCTTACGCGCAATATGTTTTTCAAAAAGCCAGACATAGCACCCACACAATAGACATTCTCCAATAATTGCAAATATAAAATGGCCGAACGGCATTGCCTCTATACCCCCAACTTCAACAGTGGCATTATCCATCTTGCCCTTTCCCTTGTATAACATTTACACAATAAGGGCACATGAATTGTAGATTGTGGTGATACATTACCACAGGGAGAATAACAAAGATCTCTAGACCAATCATTTACTGCCGGGTAGCTAACCAGACGATGGAGGCTACCAAACCTGAATCTTGTTAGAACGTATCTGTCATATAATTCTTTTAACTCCTTCCTTGGAATAGATCTTATAGATTCCGGGGAGGTATAAAAATCTGATCATCCAAGATCCATCAAAAATCTTTTCAGGTAGTTCAACCAAGTGATCTTACTTACATGGTCCAGCTTCATAGAATCCCTAATAATTTCTCCATTCGGCTCTGGGCTGCTGGAGGTCCAAACTCGATGCCATATCAAAACTGGTTGCACTTTAATAATGTCAGTAATGTAATAAACCCCTTGCTCACCATGACAATTAAAAACTAGGGAACTCAATGGCACTGCTAAAATGAACCTTAAAAAAGTGTTTTCCACTTGTTGGATTGATGATACATCATAAGAACCACATATTCCCGCCCCATACATTGCTATAATTATGCACTTGGCTTGGTAAATTTTGAGAAGAATTCCTGGGGGCCTTTTGCCCATTTTATTTACAAAATTAACAAGAGCTGCTGTTGACCTCATAAAAAGGAGATACCTGCTCTTTACCACAGGGGCCCAGGAACCCGTGTGCTCAAATAGGACGCCCAGGTATGGGAACATATTGGTGGAATCTATTCTACTATCCCCTATTGGCATACTACTACATTTGCGTTCCCCCTGCCTCATGACAGTACAAAAGTTATTTTCACATTTAGTCTTAGGCCTCGAACATCCATAAAACCAATATATGAGGCAAGGGCTCTCTGTAGACCCAGCTGGGTTCGGGCCATGAGCACTGTGTTGTCCGCTTAGAGAAGTGAAACAATTGGCTTTATATTAAAGTATGGTGGATCTCTCACCCTTTCCTCCAGTTCCTTTTCCAGTGCATTAATATATAGAGTGAAAAGGAACAGGGCCAAGACACAACCTTATCTCACTCCCCTCGCCACACAGTGCATTCACCTTTTAGTCCATGCCTCACGCTTGCTGATACACCAGAATATAGTTGCCTTAAAAATTTCACCAGTATCGGGTCAATATTTAGATCCGATAAAATGTTCCACAGTTTGCTGTGCATAACACAATCAAAAGCGGCGGATAAGTCAACAAATGCTACATTCATTCATTCAAATATCTTTATTCAGCATTATACAAAACACCACAAAAGTACATTAAAATTGCTAAAATTACCTGTATTTTTTGTAAACTGTACAGCAGGAAAAAAATAGATACAGATGTATTCATTACAGACCATTAATCCCCCATCTGATCCCCCCTCCTTCCCTCCAATCCTCTAGTTTCTCGGAGTTTGAATGCTAGTCTTAAAAAACTCATTATGGAGAGCAGGGTCAGGGAGTCTTGGGCCATTTGTAAGTGTAAAAGAGCGACCTTGGCATGTCTAAATTTCAGTTTCTTCAGCAGACTAACTAGATAAAGGCGCCTGGGCAAGGAATAAAAAGGGCACAATAATACAAAATGAAAGGTATCTTGCGGAGATCGATGATCGCAACCGCAAGAACCTTTTGGCTCAACAAAGTTGATAAAACCTGCTGGATCAGCTAATAAATATTGCGAAAGGTTGAGCCTAAAACGTGTCATTAAAAATCTGTCATGGGCAATATGTATGAGGGCTAAGTACGGTTCCATTCCTACATTGGACTTTACTAGGGCGTAGGCTCTAACTGACTGATTGCCCAGTTCCCTCTCTTCTCTTAAGGCTGTTTTGTAAGTGATAAACCTCTTCTTCACACTTTACTTGTCTCGGCCTTCCATTCCGGTTGGATTTGGGAAGAGATCTTTGGAACCAATTTTTACTAAAACGGCCTTAAGATACTTCAATCAAGGAATATCCATTCCCCTATCCCTCCCAAGGCAGTCCAAAATTATTTGCCTGGTCAGCATTGCCTCCGGGTTATCCCAGATCTTTAACCAAGCTAGCAGGTGTCTAACCTGGAGCCTATCTTCTGTAAAGAACCCACCCAATTCTTCATGGGCAATGTAAGAAGGTACACCCTGTTAGACCTTGAGGAGCCTTCTCATGTATTTATTCTCCTCCACTTGCAATTTATCACAATTGGCGATCCCCCATAGTTCCGCACCATATGCCACTTTAGAGTAGCAAATGGAGTTGTATAAGTTCATCATTTGCCAGCGACCCAGTCTACGGCCAAAATTCCTAATTGCCCCTATACTGGACACTAACCTATTGCAACGCTCTTCCAGTAATGCTTTAACATTTAAATGCCCATCTATTAAAATGCCCAAATAAGAGAAGGACTGCACCTTCTCTAATTTGTGTGCGCCTATTCTGTAATTAGAAAATTGCCATGGCTTCTTCCCTGTTTCCATTACATACAACTTGGTCAAGTTGGCAGACAAATCTAAATTTTTTATGAAATCCACGAAGCCGTCTATACATATCTGTAGACCCCGTGGAGTGCGTGCCAACAATACCGCGTCGTCAGCATAGAGCAAGACAGGTATTGCTCTATTGCCTACTCCAGGTGAGTCCACATTTAGGCTTAGTAGGCTAGTTCTAGGCCATTTATGTACAGAGAGAACAGGAATGGCGCCAAAATACACCCTTGTCGCACACCACTAGTGCAGGTAAAAGATTCAGTGCAGCCGCCCTCCAAATTGTACCTTACATTAGCCGTGGCATTCCAATGTAGTGCTTTTAAGATTTTTATAAGATCTTGATCTACCCCCAGATTACTCATTTGAACCCACAGCTTTTCCCTATTGACACAGTTGAATGCTGCGGTGAGGTCCATAAAGGCTAAATAGACCGTTTCATTACTAGCAATGGTATATTTTGCCACCAGGAGATATAGGTTTATACATTGATCTGTTGTGGATCTTTTGGCCCTAAATCCATACTGGACATCAGTGATAATCTGTTCATCCTCAGCCCAATTTATCAGACGGTTTAGAACAACATGGCCTAGAACTTTGGGGGTGGCATCTATAAGGGAGATGGGACGATAACACTGGGGGTTATCTCTACTCCCCTTTTTAAAAATGGGCACTATTGTAGCAGTTGACCAAGAGCGCGGTAGCCCCGTAGCTATAGCGGCATTTAATATTCTTGTTAGGATTGGGGCCCACAGGTCCACCTTACTTTAAAAGAGGTTCGGCAGAATCCCATCCGGTCCCGGTGCCTTGTTTTTAGTGAGGCCCATAATACCTGCAATGATCTCATCTAGGGTGAATTCGAGTGTTACGTTCCACCTCACTGTCCCCTCACCATTGTACAGTGGCTCACTATTACTTTGATTGTAAAGCCCTCTAAAATGCTTCACCCACTGTTCCGGGAGAACATTAGAGCCTATCTGTGGGCTATTTACATCTTGGAAACAAGGATTATTAATTATCTACCAGAAGGTGATTGTGTCTTTCCTTTCTGCCGCTCCTCTCAGGTCCTCCCAAGTTTGAATTTAGAGGGCCCGCTTCCGTTGCTTTAGCGCCTGCTTATAATTAAGCCTACATTACGTCACCCTTTGTTTATCCCTTGGGTTCGTTCCTAGTGCAGCTCTTAACTTTCTCTGTGCAGACATATAGATTTGGCCTGTCCTGTCATTTTTAAAAGGCCATCTATTAGACGACCCATAGCTTCGAATGATTCCACTAGAAGTGACCCTTCCATAGATAAATCTAGACATTTCTCTAAGAGCTGTCCACCCTGTTTTGCAAGGGACCAGTAAAAACTTTCCCCATTGATTCTTGACCATTTCAAACGCCTACCCTGGTTAGTAATCTTTTCTACATTTGACCCCACCCCCCTCATTGAGGCCCCACTTGCGTTTGACGTTTGTAGTGACAAAACTAGGGGGTTGTGGTCACTAAAGCCACTCAGTTCGATTGAGAATCCCCGTACCCATTTCTTTAACAGTTGGGACACAAGGATAAAATAAATAAAGGAGCTACATCCCCTTCCTTTAAAAGTTAGGGTAACCAACTTATTGGGATCGACGACCAATAGGTCCATTGTGTGTTCGAGTATATAGTTACTCATCACCCTACTCAGCTCCCTACCTTCCAGTGTGTGCGCGAAATGAGGTCCCTCCTCTAAACTGCACGAGGTCCAGTCTTCTCTAATGGGTGTCAAATTTGGGCACAAATGGCAATTGAAGTACCCCACGATTAAAAGCATGAGAGCCATTGTGCCCTGCTTGTGCTCAATGAAATAATTTAATCTTTCGTCTAGCTCTGTCACTCTTGAGCCTCCCGAATTATAAAAATTTACCTGGGTTATATTTAGACACCTATTTTTAAACGCAAGACCTATCATGTATTCAGAGTTCCATTTTAGATCAGCCCAGGCTCCTTCCAGGCTCACATCAACAAATATTAGGAGGCCTCCCCTCGCTCTTTCGGCCATGGACTTACATGCCGGGATCCCAAATGACTTGTACACAACTAGGTGAAAATTAGAGTGGTCTACCTCCCAGGTCTCCTGGAGACAAATAATTTTAAATGTAATAATATATTCCAACCACTCCTGATTCTGAAATGTAGCTGACAGACCGGCTACATTCCAGGATACTAATTCAATGGTGCTCCCTAATGTATCTACCCCGGTGCCCAGGACTGTCCGTACTGTAACGGTGCCTTTGGGAGCCTCAATACTGGGAGTCCTTATGTTACAACAAACAAGCTGGTATCTATTTGGTGTGGCTTCTCCTGCCGGCTCCCCCGCCTGTGATTTTGTGTTCCGCGGGGCCACACTCAGGGCGTTTTCTTGGCCTAGTTTCTCTCCCTGCAGTCAGTCTACTTCAGTAAGAAGTCTTCCCCAGTGGAGTGGTGCATATCTATTATGTAAAGGGAGTGCCGGCCCTCCCCCTCCCTCATTAACACTACCTGCTGATCATATGTATTTGATCCCCCTGGGGCTCCTGGCCAAGGTTTGATCCATGCCCCTTGCACTCCCCCTCTTTGCCAACCTGACTGACCCAGCCTGGCTCTATACACGACAAATTGCTCAGGGTTGTGTGTGTGGTCTGGTGGAATATAAAAATAACTTACATTCCTGGCCTGGATGAGCGATCCTAGGTGTATTCCTGGGCCCGACAAACATAATCCACCATCCTAGGGTCATCAAAATTAATAATAACACAGTCTCCTGATACATTTTTTGGCCTGTCTCCTACCCAACTGACTCTCCTAACCAGGAGGAGTTTACACTTTATATCCTGTGGTAATGGCCTATTTTTGTTTAGCCAATGGGTTGTCTTATTTTTTAGTTGGTCATGAGTTTCAATTTTGCCATCTTCCAATTCAGGGACACCTGTCAGGACTACAACATACAGTGTGCGAGCAGGGGTCTAAGTGGGTGCGAGAGTGTAATACCTCATTCTTATCTCTAACCCTTTCATCATTATGACTTACTCCATGTGAGTCTGAGGTGACTACATTGCCTCTACTCGCTATCCCTCCCCTTAAGATGTCTAAGCCTAATGGGTGGGAGACCGGGCCTGTGGGCGATGCTACCCTAATACCTGGGTGTGCAATTGTATCCCTTCCCTCTTCCCTCGCCTGGTCATTTACGTGGTCATGATTTGATACTTCATTCTCAATGCCTCTCCGGGTAGTCATTATCAGTCCCTCCATTTTCTGCAGTCTATTTTCAATTGCTGAGAGTCTTTCCATTAGTGTCTCCAGGGCTAATGCGACTAGAGCACCTATTCTCTTCCAGTGCGATTCCGCCGGCACCCCAAGGCCAGTCCCAGTAAGATCCGAATTGGGTACAGTTGCTTCAGGCACAATTTCTTGTAAGACTTCAGTGATTGATGTATCTGTATATGGCAACTCCCTCTGTTTGTTTGATTTAGAGGTCTTGGATTTCTTCCCCTTTTGCTGTATGCCTCCACGAGTGCCTCCTCTTTTTCTCTTACCTCCTCCCCCCTCCGTAAGATCCAGAGATTGAACAACCTCATTATGGACTTCTGCCACGCACGTAACCGTGTTCTTTGTTGTCTCAGACAGTATCATTCCGGGCAGTGAGGTGGGGGTTAAAGGAATCTCCTTTATTGCTAATTAGGATCGGAGTTTGATGTAAGCTCACAATTTCCGACTGGGGACCCCTTACAGTGCCCGACTGGCGGAGTCTTTCTGGGGAATGCACATTAATTATACCCCCCAAAGATTATCGTTTTAGAAACACCCGGTCTATAGAAAGACGTTGTTCCGTAATCGCAATCTCATGTTCAAACACCGAGCTGGCTCTGGTTATGAACTGGTCAAGTGTTCCCGCAACATGCCCGAATCCCATTCCTTTCCTCCCTCTTCCCTCCCATGCTGTCATGCTGGATCAGATTAGTTGCCACTATTAAGAACAAAAGTTATAACTGTAGGCACAAATGCTAATCCCAGAAGTCACTTACTAGACTAGCACATCTGCTATTGGGATCCGGCTCCTTAGAGGGGGGTCCCAGCTCAGCCTCTCCCTGTCTCGAACGGGCTCAAAAGTTCCCGCCCTTGGCCCGGCTTTGCCCGGGCACGCCCGCGCGCGTCCCGCGCTGCGGGAGCCCGAATGTCCTTTTGGGCGCCTCCTGGCGCTCACAGCTGCCGTCAGCGGTGTGCATGCGGCAGGGGATGCTGGGAGGTGTAGTTTTCCTACCCTCCGGCATCCGACCTCTTTGAAATGGCCCCCTGATGACTCTCGGCGGTGGCAGCTCCTGGATTCACGATGCCTCCAAAAGGTAAGATCAGCAAAATTACTCTTGGCAGTGGCGGCAATTTGAAAATGCTACATAAAATTTCCCTGCCTTTGCCCGAGTTTATTTCTCGATTAAAATATTGAGATTTAAAACCTGTTCACTTGTCCCCAATCCCTGTCTAAAACCATATTGGACCTCACTCAAAATATTGTTATATTCTGCCCACATTTGCAATCTATTCAAGACAACCCTTTCTACTACCTTCACTAGAGAGTCTAGGAGGGATATTGGGCGGTAGCATGCCGGATTTTCCTGTTCCCCTTTTTAAAAAAATCGATATTATCACTGACTCTGACAATGACTTAATGAAGCCCTTTGCACAGCATGCTTCTACAACCCGAGTCAGTAGTGGGGACCGTAATAAAGGGATTAACTTAAATAGGTCAATAGGCAGACCATCGGGTCCTAGTGCTTTTCCACCTTTGCTGGCATTAAGAGCCTCTGTTACTTCATCAGAGGTGATTTGCAGGTCGATAGGCACAAAACCAGTGGAATCACCCCATTGGTTACTTTCGGGGGGAGTGCTGTTTTCTACATTCCTGTTCGCACTATATATTTTATTTATTTGATTTACTCATTTATAGAGTGCAAACGAATCATCCCCAGGGGGATCTCTCGGCGCTTCGAGAAATGGGTACTCCTAGCCCATACTCATCTAAAACAGCCAGGTCTTAAGTAGTTTCTTAAAACTGGTTAGCTCCACACAAGCTCTAATGTTCTGTGGCAGGCTATTCCAGTGCCTGGCAGCCAGATGGGAAAAGGCTCTTCCACCCATCTCAACCCTGTGTATTCTTTGCATACACAGGAGATTGCAGTTACTTGATCTTAGCTGACGAAGCGGTTGGTACAAAATGTGTTTATTTTTAAGGTAGGCGGGTCCCTTTCCCTGTAGTGCTCTAAAGACCATACAGAGAATCTTAAAGATAGCTCGCTTCCTAACCGGGAGCCAGTGGAAAAAGGTGGGGCAGAAGGAGTCCGGGACGGTTTGTTGAGGGCAAGGTGGGCCACCGTGTTCTGCACCACCTGTAGTCTGGATAGTAGATCTTCCCTTATTCCCACGAGCAATGAGTTGTCGTAATCAAGTTGACTCACCAGGAGTGACTGGAGCAGAGTTTACCTGGTTGACAGAGGAATCCAGGGGAAGATCTTCCTGAGCATCTTTATTGTGCCTAAGCAGGTGCCTGACAGTGTCTTCACCTGGTCCTCTATTGATAGCTTGTTATCTATCCTGATACCGAGGTTCTTAGCCCAGTTTTTAGGAGAGGGGGCTTCTCCCAGCTCAGCAGGCCACCATTCGGGGGACCAGATAGTCTTGGCCTTCCCGAACAGCAGTATCTCCGTTTTAGAGGAGTTGAGCTGTAAAAAGTTCTTCCTCATCTAGCTCGCAATGCTAGACAGGCAGTTTTTAAATTTTAGTTGAGTTGACATAATGTCCTCCTCAATGGGGACAAATAGCTGCATGTCTTCAGTATATGAGATGGTTTCAAACCCATGGCCTCTGATGATATCAGCCAGGGGAGTCACGTGCACATTGAATAGGATGGGACTAAGGACCGATCCCTGAGGGACTCCCCTGTCCACCACTATCGTCTGTGACATTTGAAAAAAAGTCTATCCACGTTTTCTTGTCAGTAATATTTTTATCTCCCGTTCTTATAAAGATTTCACGTACCAGTGGAGGAATACCTAGAGAGAGAACAATTCAGTCCCCTCGAAAGATCTTCCTGCTTGTACCCACCCATGAAACGCACCTAACCATCTTGAAAGCTGTAAACATTTCATTTGACAGTCCTGTTCTTTTCCCCAGGTAATGAATAGCTATGTTTCTCAGGGTAATCCAGGTTTCATTACCCCAGTCAGGAGAAGGGGGGAACGTTAGCCAAAACCACTATGTAGGGAGTGACTGCAGGCGGTAGATTTAAAATCTGCAGTAAAGGCTGATGTTCATGCAGTTTTACGGTAGTAAACCCTGCTTTTAAATGTAAATCGCGCACCGCTAGTTCTCTCTGCCGTTCTACTAGTCTATCTTTCCCTGATTCTCTACGCTCGACTGCCTTTATTAATGAGCTATTACTTTGTATAATTACATATGGTTTAGTGGGTCCCATAGCTCTAGTAATCCTATCCCTCTCACCTCGCTGACTGTCAGTACTCTCAGCGCTAACGGTTAATTTCTGGCATTGAGATGTAGCTGCGCTATCCATGCTACTACCTATATTTTGTTTACTAAACCCATCCTTAAAAGTAATGATATCTTGATTCGCTATAACTCTTTCCAAACCTGATTCTATTTTTTCCAGTCTCACCTCCAAGGTGCCTATAGATTGTTTAACATACTTAGATTAATCAGTAATCAGGCTTAATAGTTTATTAATTTCGCCTAGATAGAAAGCAGTGCCCTTGTTATTAATACGAGGCACCAGATCTTTGACCTTTTGAATTGGAAGAATACCTTTACCCTGCTGTATTTTAGATTTAGGCTTGGCAATACCAATCAGAGTTGGGGTGTGGTGTATGACTGAAAGCAAATTAGTGATGTGGTCATTAGTTAGCGGATTACACAATCTTTTGGGTGGGGTTGGCAAGTCGGTCTCCAGGTCAATATGAGAGATCCCGTCGGTAATAGCCTGGACACAGCCGTTTAGTTGCTCCTTGATAGCGATTTGTGGAGTACAGGCTTCCCCCACCTCATTATTTTGTAAAGCATTAACTTTACTATTCAATAGCGCCCCTTGTGAGTCCATATTTAGTGACTCTTCTACAGTTGAAATTTGTTTTTCAATAGCACCAACTGCCCAGTCAAATAATTCAACAAAGTCATAATTAGGGGCTTTCGATTTGCTGGCTATCTGTTCAGTATTAGTCCTGCGCAATTTCCTTTTACCCATCTTAACTAGGCAAATGGGCAAATCACTTCTTGATCTACGAAGTAACAATTCAAGGAAAATAAGCCCTTAATAGCCGCAAATAGACCCCTACTGAAAAATAAAATGATATAAATACATACACAAGAAATAAATAGTTCTAAACCGTTAAATACCAAATGACATGTCCAAGTTTTTCCTACGTGACACTCAAGAGGGGTGACCCAGCCCAGCCTCCTCCGGGCTCCGACAGGATCAGACAGGCCAGCCCTTGGCCCGTCCCGCGCCGCGGGAGCCAGCGAGATGATTTATGCCCCTCCTGGGGCGATGCTGCTGATGGTGGCATTGAGGCTGCTCGGACTTGGAGTGCTCGCTCCTCTCCTTTCTCCCTGTGGTGATCGCGCTGTGGATCCCCCAGTACTGCGGGCAAGTGGGTGTTTGGCTGGCCCAAACACAAAAGTATTTCTTGGCGTCCTGCACCGCGGGAGCCGGCGAGGTGATTTATGCGCCTCCTGGCGCGATGCTGCTGACGGTGGTGTTGAGGCTGCTGGGAGTTGGAGTCCTCGCTCCTCTCCCTTCTCACTGTGGTGCTCGCACTGTGGATCCCCCGGTACTGCAGGCAAGTGAGCGTTTGGCTGGCCCAACCACAAAAGTATTTCTTGGTTTCACTAATCACTAAGGGCCTTATTAATTATTCCAATGATGTAGGGCGGATGCCGTGGCGGTTCTTTAACCAGCTGACTATAGGTTGGCAGTCACGACTGCACTATTACAAATCGATACGATTGCCCATAGGCCATAGGGTGGTCGCAAACCTCCATTTGTCAATGAAAGCTTGTGCAGCAGGCGGAAAAGGCCCGCAGGACAAGCTTCCATTGGTAAATGGATCTTGTTGTTCACCATCACCCCTGCACCGTCTGTGTGGTATGCACCATGTGGTTACGAAATTACAAATAACTAATTACAGAGCTTGTTACATAATCATCAGTAGTGACATCAGCTCAAGCGAGCACCAACAAGTATAATAGCTAGGTTAGGTAGCGTCAAGTAAGCTAAGCACCTGTCTAGAATAACAGACTGTCACATAATATTTGAAAACGTAACTAACCTGCATGTAAGCAGCATGCTTGCTAACATTTGGCAAAAAAATATTAGCTATAGAATAGAACACACGTAATAATAAAAATTAACAATTCTAATAATTACTTAACTACTCACTTAGCCCCACGACCTCAACGCTAGAAGGTTCAGCAGGCCCTGCTCTCTGCCCAGAATGCCGGACCAGCGATGCACCAACTGCTGATGGGTGTGCTGGACCCCAGAGCAGCAGTAAACTGCCCAGCGCACATTCACACATTGCTGCTAATACTCCCGGACCCTGCCACCTCCACCTTGGAAAACATGCAACGGTGCTGCATCCCTTCCTGGTGCAGCCTTCCACAAGGAAGGCGGCTGCTACTTATGCGCCCTTATCTGCCATGCTGCTGGGGGGAAAGAGAGAAAAAAAAGAAACAGGGAAAAAGAAGGAAGGAGGGCAATAGAGAAGCAGTAAATAAAGCCTTTTTTAAATAAAAATAAGTAGAAAAACACAAAATACACACTTAGAAAGACAAAGGGTAAGATAATAAACAAAAAAAATTGGAAAAAAGGATCAATAAAGTAGGCCCCAGCACCCGCACAAATAAACAGAGTAAGAAACAAGATGGCCGCGCCCATGTGTGACCGCGTGGTGCAATTTTCGCAATATTTGCACCAGAACACGCAATCCACGAAGACGTATGACAGAAAAGTCATGCAAACGGGTGGGACAAGCAACTCTGCCCACTTGCGGAACTCTGCGTAGCGCAGCAGAGTTTTTTTGCCGATTCGCAGAGTTCCGCATAGCAGGGTATGTAAACTCTGCCCAGGGTTAATTTTAACCAGCCGGTAATCCCCTACCATAGTTACAGTAAGTCCAGAGATAGGGTAGAATTACCAGTTGCATTAAATGAACTGTCAGAAAGAGGGCCCTAGTGCACAAAAGTGTGGTACAATGTTAGACAGTATTTCTGGTTGGTATGGAGTTACTGCTGCAATGGGGACCTGGAGTCATGAGTTTCTACTCCTCCCCCTCACACAAAAAAGAGGATCAATAAGTAGAGAGGCAAAGAAAGCTGCTCTTCATTCAAAGTTATTAATCATCTATCTATCTTACCTGTTTAAAGAGCTATTGGATTTAACGAAGCACCTCAAGGCATATTTGCTAAATGTTATTAAGCAATGTGTAAGTCTTTAGATAATGACATCACATTGCTGAATATGATGGGAGAAAAAAGTCTTTTCAGCACAGATTGCTGAACCTCTGAGTTTTTAATGCTTTCCATGGAGAGCCTCAGAACCGCTCAAAGTGAAATCTGCCTGGTGCTTAATACTGAATTCCCAGGAGTTCGGCCAGATAATATAGATTATAGTCGGATCTCCACAGCTGTGTAGACTGCTAATTCCAGGCCAGCTCCACAGCAGTAGGTAACGTGCATCTGAGCAGCCACACAGGTCCCAGTGCACAAAAACTCCTCTTAAAGCTTCCACCCCACCTATGAACTATGTTCATTTGAATTGCTGCCGGCAGAAGGCAAGCACTCATTCAATTAGTACTAGGCTTCTTTGATGATTCTAGAACTTTTTCCCTTGTTGATTTCTACAGACAAGGCTCTGTAGCTTAGTTGTTTATCCTATCAATCCCACTCCTCACTAACCTCAAGGGTGAAATTTCAGATTGCTACATCAGGTACATTTCCTAATCTGGAGAGAATAAGTGAAGTTTGCTTAATGAATACTGCTTAATACACTGGCCTATCGCTGGATGAATTCCCTGTATTTAAAAATTGTGTGCCAGTTAATGTGCCAATATGACATTGAGGGGTGGTTTCAGTAACATCATGGTAAAATCTTGAAAAGGACGCTTTTGTGGTTACTTGGTATAACTAGCGGTTGAATACCTACCATAATTTGGCCAACAGCTGTTAGTATTTACCTGCACCATGGCTTTAACAGAAGCCATCACTAATCACAAGCATTTTGAATGCATGCCTCTCCATCACTGTTTTCCCGTCCACTGTCTACAGTGCTCCTCTCCCTTCCAGGATCAGTTTAATAGTGGCTGCAGCACAGGTGGGCATTGGATGTCCACAGCGCTTGCACTGCTGGCGTACCAAAAGCAAGCCTTCCTTCATCTGGACAACGTCCAACTTCAGGAACCCTGGTCTACTCACTCCCACTGCTACCCTGCCGTGCTCTTCTGCACTCCCAACACCAACTGCTGCTCCCCATACTGCTGTCACACTGCACCAAATAACACAGAAGGGGCATTCACATGCACCTCCTGTAAGTTCTGAAGCACTCCCCAACACCACACAGCACCCCATTTGCTCTCACTCACATAACCCAGCCTCCCACTTAAGCTCAGACAGGCATACCGCACCCACAAAACACACCACACTTACATGCATGCTCCTCATCACCTGCTTGCTCACCAAAAACATCACAGAGATATGGGACCTACTACTGCACGACCACGCTATGGACTTGCTCCTCCCCATGGAAACTTGGCCAAACCTTTCCACCTGACATTGCTACAGCCATCCCCGCCAGAAGCAGGATTCCCAGGCAAGAACATCAGCACAAGCCTGGATTGGTGGAGTCATCATCATATTCAAATATACCATCAGCTGCCCCCACTACATGGACACCCCCACCAGCTGCATCTAACATCTCAAGTTCAAGATACACATCACAGCCTCCCTGGGTGGAACTCTCGTTTACAGACTACCAGGACCCCACACCAGTTATGAAAGCAAAATCATAACTTCATCGCACCCCTTATCATCAACATAAAGCACCTCCATACTGCTCAGAAACTTTAACTTTACCTAGAAGACTGCACCAACCCAAACTCTACTACCCTTCTTGAAAACCTCAGAAATCTCAGCCTCATCCAGCATGTTACCGAATGTGGACCACATTCCTGGACACCTGAAAACATGCCATTATCATTCCCCTGCTCAGGAAACCATATGCTGACCCAGACACACTTACTAAATACAGACCATCTCCCTCCTATCGTACCAGGAAAAGGTCTGAAAGAAATGAATCAATGAATGCCTCATAGACCACCTCAACAACCACCAACTCCTCAATGCCATGCAGTCTGGATTTAGGCCCAACCACATTACAGAAACAACACTACTCGAGGCCAGAGACCACATCTGCATGATCCTTGACAGAGGGGACACGGCAGCCCTCATTCTCCTGGACCTCTCTGCAGCATTTGACTCAGTCTCACATCCTATCCTCACCAGGCGCCTGCACAAGATCGACATCCTACTACTTCTTAGTGGATGGGATGCAGCTGTCAGTCTGTCAGCTTACTCCTTGGAAGCACGAAAACTAATATGCGCAGTGCCTAAAGGTTTATTGCTCAGCCCCACCATTTTCAACACATACGTGATCCCTATGGCCAACATCATCAACATCCTCTTCTATGTCAATGAAATGCAACTCATTCTCTCCCTCTCAGACAAGACCCTTAACAGAAGAAACAAGATCACTGCCTGCATGACAGAAGTCGCTAACTGGATGAATGTGAGACAGTCTCAAAGTCATCACTGATGAGACAGAAGTAGTGATCTTCAGAAAGAACAGCCCACCACTGAACTCCAACTTGTGGCCGGACGATCTCCGACCCACACCCATTCTCAGCATCCACACCAGGAACCTTGAATCATCAGTGACAATAAACTGGACATGACCGCAAAAGTTAGCGTCGTCACTGTATCTTGCTTCTGCACCCTGATGATGCAGAGGAAGATAGTCAAATGGCTCCCAATCAATACTAGACTGACGTGTTTCGTGTTCTCCGGGCTCGTACAAATTCTGCAGTTGATAGAGCGCGCAGGTCACCCGACTATTATTTTACCATATACGTATCGGGCCCATAAAATTCAATTTACCATATTCATTAATCAGGTGACCTTACACTCTACTACCAGTATCCCAGTTCCTTCCTATTTTATTTCCAGTGTACCCGACTTACCAATCCACCGTTACGGGTACCTATTGATCACAATGGATCAGGGAGCTAGCTGTAAAGAAAGGCAGATACCGAAAATACCTTGTCTATAATTTGCACTCGTAAAATAATCACAGACTCAGGAAGTTTTAAAACCTTTATCTAAACTTCATCGGATTCTGATAGCATAAGATTTACAATAAGTAAGCAATCAATAACCAAGATTATAAAGAGCACGTATCCATAAAGGAAATAAATGAGACCAACCATTTATAAGTCTAAAGGAAAGTAAGAACAGGGAACATACTAATATAAATTTCAGAGTTTAGACTCAGTATTTTGTCTAAAGGACGGGAAAAATAAGGAACATACTAGAACTTCACAGTGAAATATTTCCCCATAAAGAGGAACTATAGGTAAAGTACAAATGGACCATACTAATAAACCGGTGCAATTACTTGAATCGACTAAAGGATGGGTAAAGAAAAGGAACATCTATATATCATGAACTGAAAACAGGAATGTACTTAAAGGATGGGTAAGAAATGGAACATGCTAGAATAACAACAAACAATGTATGACTTGTTCATTTAGTGGTGCGAAAAGCATGGAAAGTCAAAATATGCAAGAGTATGACTTTATTGAAGCAAAGAAAGGAAAAACTATAGAAGATGCGGAGTAGATTTTCAGCACTATATTTACCTAGTATGGTGTGAAGACCAACCCTGGCCATGGGTCAGTTAAGGACAGGAAGAACCCCAAGGAAAGACAGTCGCCAGTAGGCCAGCAGGTGCAGAATGGACACCCCAGGACAGGACAGGAAAACCAAGTTAGGATTAGGACGGGACCACCAAGGTAAGACCAGCACCCGCAGTTCGGAAGCAATGCCTGCGCTCCACCCTCTCTGCAGCTATTAGTCAAAACCCCGATTGGGTTATCGAATTCCCCAGCAAAGTGCTCCGCCAGCACTTAAGGTTTCCAAAACCCCGCTTGAATCTATGGAAATTACGGACAGAGTGCTCCGCAGCAGTCTGTGTCAGTCACCTATTGAGTGCGTTGGGTCAGTGACAGGTCAGCTATTCTGACAAGTCGGACAATTTCGCTAGCTAAACCTAGGCTAGTTATACTGTTTTCGGGCAGTGTACCACCCCCAAAACGTTGCAAGTGTAAGAATCCCCAATTTCGATTGGTCCTCAAGTAGGATAGGTTAACACACCAACCACATTTCATTTCTACAAGACCTAATTTACATACTCTGGGACCGCCTATTGAATTTGGGGTTCCCATGACATGTTCTACAAAATACAATAGATTATATACAATTGTTTCATTTGCAGGACAGTTCAGCTTTGTTCTGCTAGGCGAAGGTGCATCTTCCCAGGCACATCTTGGCTGGGACTTCGGGTTGGCAAGTTTTCAATGCCACCGGCAGAAGACTGTCATGCGCAGAAGGGCTGTTCAATATGGAATCGCGAGTGTTCCTCAGGCCCCAAAGAATACGATACATGAAAAGTAAGCGAAAACAATTTAGAAATACAGGAAAAAATGAATACACTGTATACCATGAATAGCTACTCTATACCCCTTACTTTATAATAACTATAGCATTAGGATAAATGCAGAACAAACAACTTTGCAAAAGCAGCTTTGCAAGCACGGATCATATGAGAAGACAAAGCGGCCATATTAGCAGTATTGCGCATGAGCAAACATTTCCCACCAGAACTGCGAGTGCGTCACGTCACGTGAGTGTGACCAACGCATGCGCAGAAGAAAACCCCGCTAGGCAGCGGCCATTTTAATGACAAGCGTTGTTAAGGTTAATACACACATATGCAAGCGTCTCTGGGACACCCAAAATGTCAGAATAACGGGGAAATTAGTAAGACAAACATGTTGAGTTAATTCATTCTAGTTATTCGAGGTTCATGAGTACAAGCAAGTCGCATAACGTGCGAATCCTTGCTTCATCAATCCCCTCTTTGATGATATTTACTATCATCACTAACAATAGAACCAGATGCCAACTTTTTTACATTTTTCCCAGTTCAATCTCTTCCAACATTCGATTCAATTTCTCTTTAGTTTCTTTGTTAGGGTGAGAATTCTTCACCCTTTTATAAATTTGATTATTCAGTTCCTCTAATTCAAGTTCATCCACATTCCGTTTCACGCCTCTCTTGTTCACAGTATATTTCCTTTGGGGTTTGTGACATTTGCAACAGACAAATATGAGGAATATGACAAACCCTATTCCTGCAATTGGCATCAGTACCTTAAACAACAAACCTTTACCTAAATTGGAAAACCAATGACCTACAGCGGACAGACCATCAGTAAGTCTTTTCCAGGCACTATCAACCTCCAGTGGTTTGAGTTCCTTTTCCAAATTTGTAATGTTCCTTACATACCTTTTGAGTTCAACACTTTTGTCAGGTATGTAAGTGCAACAATGTTGCGCTTTCAACATTCTACAGACTCCGCCCTCTTTTGCCAATAGGGTGTTAAGAGCAAGTCTGTTCTGCAAAACCATAGATCTGATCGCAACCATTTTGGTATTGATCATCAGAAATCCACCAGCAGTGTCAGTAGATAACCGATCCACTACTGTTGACAATTTGCAAATTCTGTGTGTGTTCAGAACCACTCCCACTGCGGGTATCAATGCACTAAATATACTACCCACTATTTCCCCTATACTTTCTCTTCTACTACGTACTAAACCGTTAGTGCTTTCACTGCTTCCAGCAATTTAATTCACGTGGTATATTTTCGGGAAGACAATTCCAAAATAGCAGCTTCCATACCAGTGATCTGGCAATTTGAAATAGGCCTTGTTTCCACATATGTAATAAATTCCGGGAAACACAGGTTCTGACCCATTTTTGAAACCCCAACCTCCAATTACTTTGTAATTGTGTTTGCATTGACTGGAACCAATGAAAATGTTATTATAATAACTAGTCTTTTCTCGGTGAAGACAAAGTTTCCCTTTTCTTTCGAAATCCAGCAACAAAGCAGGATTAGCCCCACCATTTGAGGTGCTTCCCATGTTTTCAGCCCACTTAGGAGTTTTCTGCCTTTTATCATTCGCCTTTCTTTGGCAACTTTCTCTTCTTTTCTCTGCCATGTTTAGAAACATTTTCTCTTGTTCATGTAATGAACAGGTCAAGTTATCTCTATGTGCTTCACCTAAATCTATGGTACCTATAGTCAGGAAATATTCTCCCATATAACGTGTTACATCACTTTTGGTATGTACAGGGTTCAGATTTCCACGTATAGGAAGTTCAGAAAATATCACGTCTGAGTTAGAGTAATAGTACTGTAACGGTCCTCTTTTATAGAATAAGCTAGCTAAAATACTACAAGAAATTCCATATGTTAATGGCAAGTGATGGTATGTCACTCCCTCAGCTACAGAAGTAGGTAGCTTCATGCAAACGTAACAGTCTTCTATTTCCATAGCTTCTACATAATGCACTAAAAGGTTTGCAAATACGTTTAAATGAGTCCTGTTCTTGATTCCATGATAATGCAGTCCTTCCTCATCTGGTGCTTCTAAGTCCATTTTAGTTTGTCTAACGCTAAGTGCTCTCTCATGTCCATCTACACTTTGTGGTGTCAGTTTGTCAGTGTCTTTTGCCATAGTTTTTGTAGAGTCAATTTTAGTATCTTTACTCATCATATAAGGAATAGTAATTGTTAGTCCTATCCATAATATTAATACTAAAGCTATACTACATACACATACTTTGCAGCATGTTTTACAACAATTACGACTAGGTCTTCCATTCACACTAGAATCAGACATTTTCGCTCAAAAGAAGCTTTCCAACCCCTCTTTGTAACTTTGCACAGGTTGCTTACACAGGGCAACTTCAGGTTGGTTCTTCTTCTTCAGTAGACTGGTTAGCAGTCAATTCTTCCTCACTTTCGTCACTTATATCAAGATCCTCGAATTCTTCTAACACCAGAAAAGTCCATTCAGGATCCTGATACTTTTCGTTCAGTCATTTTATTCGGGCACTTCTTCTCTTAGAGTTTTCTCCAGTTTGTTCTGTTTTACTGGAGCCTTGTTTCCTTTGCTCAAGTTTCTCCGCTACTGTTTTCAGTCTTAGTCTCAGTCTTTTGATGTACCTTGGTTCTCTATTCTTTTTCTTGAATCTTTTAACTGGCACTGTTGTTTGGCTTTCGTCTAATGCTCTTTTATTTTCGTTCGGTTGTGGCACTTCTGTTTCAACGTCTTCTTCTTCCCTTTCTGTCTGACTAGTTCCAGGTCTTATTTCAGTTTCTTCTGCCTGGTTACTAAGCTGGCCTTGTTCAGGTGTATGCTGGTTTTGACTTTTGGGTGTTTCAATTTCTGTGTCCTGAACACATTCGTCTATTTCTATCTGATCCTGTTCAAGCACTTCGAACCTTTGATTTCCTTCCGCTTGAACTTTCGCCCTAATTTCTGTCTGTCCCTTTTCGATCTCAGGAGTTCTTGGAGGTGTATCAATAACCTGTTCTGTCCCTATCTGACCTTCCTCCTCATCAGATTTGACATGGATTTCGATGATCTGATTTTCTCCTTCTATTCCTGTCTCCTCCTCACTATCCCACTCTCTATCTGGGTATGTCTGGCTTCTGGTTCTTATTGGATCAACGGTCAGGTCGATTACTGGGATCCATTCATCTTGACTGGTGCTCGGTTGTTCATCATCAGCTACTTCAGGACCAACATCTGGAGACCCCTCATCTAGACAACCTTCAGCGTCAGTTTCTTCGTCTTCGTTTACCTTCTTCGTATGACTGGCATGGATCCACTTTGGTACTCCTGCACACTTCACCGCTGTCGTGGTCACCAGAACTACTTGTCTTGGCTTTCCCCACTTCGGTGCAAGGCAACTCGATCGGGTGTGCTGGATTCAGTTTATGGACTGGAGTTGCTGGCCTGGCGACGGCATCTTCCCCAATCTGGTGAGAGATAGAACGCACTTGGTCACCCAGTTGCTTGCAGTACTCTAGTACCAAATCATCAGAAATGCTTATCAGTTTGTGTCCTGGTACCCATGCTTGTCTCATTACTCTTCCCATCAGGATCTCACGGGGACTCAGGCCTGTGTTTCGGTCTGGAATACTTCTGATTCCCATCAGTACAAGAGGTAAAGCCTCTATCCAGTTCATGCCAGTAGATTCACACATCTTTCCTAGTCTCGACTTGATAGTGCCATTTAGTTGTTCCACCACTCCAGAAGCCTCTGGACGATATGCACAGTGCAGTTTTTGAGTAATTTTGAATGCTCCACAGATCTGATCAATTATTTCATTCTGAAAATGCCCACCTCTTTCTGATTCAATTGTGACTGGAACCCCGTACCTGGGTATTAGTTCTCGTAATAACAATTTAGCTACAGTGATGGCATCATTCTTCTTGGCCGGGTAAGCCTCTACCCATTTTGAAAACAGGCAAACAATGACAAGGGCGTACCTCATTCCTCTACAAGGGGGTAACTGAATGAAATCAATTTGTAATCTTATAAAAGGACCTGCTTTCCCAATTTTACCCAGTGAAACTACTGTTTTCTTCCCGGCATTATACTGCTGACATGTCAAGCACCTCTGGCAGAGTCTCTCCGCTACTTTCCTGAATTTCGAACTGAACCATGTCTGTTTGAAGACACGAACCATGGCATCCCTACCAATGTGCGTATTTCCATGTATTAGCCGGGCCATAGGAGCAAGCAAGCTGTCAGGCAACACAGGCATACCATCAGGGCAAACAATGACACCATCCTCGTTCCTCTGCTGACAACCAAACTTTCTCCATCTTCTCTTTTCCTTTGGTCCTGCTGCATTCTGTAAATCTCTCAGTTCCTCCCATGTTGGCACATTCTCAAACACCATAAGTTGGCAGCTGTTTCCATTTCCCCCCAATTTGATATTTACTGACATCTGATGTCTTGCACAATGTTGGGCCAGTTGGTCAGCATATCGATTACCTGCTGTCACATTGTCATCGCCAGATTGGTGAGCAGCACACTTGACCACTGCCAATTCTTTTGGTAACTGGATTGCTTCCAGTAATTCCTGAACCACTTTTCCATTTCTAATAGGAGTACCTGAAGAAGTCAGGAACTCTCTTTGCAGCCATAACTGGCCGAAGTCATGCACAACCCCGTAACCACATTGGCTGTCAGTATATATGGTTACTCTTTTATTTTTTCCAACTTTACAGGCTCTTGCCAATGCAATCAATTCGGCTACTAGTGCAGACTTTACTCCAAATAGATAGGATGCTTCTACGGCACGTGATACTGTGACTACAGCATAGGCAGCACTTAAGCCTCCATTCTCATGTCTCAGGCATGAGCCATCTACAAACAGCTCGTAATCTTCTACCGGTAGGGGCATTTCCTTGATATCTGGGCGTGGTTTGGTACTAAACTCCGTCAGGTCAATGCAGTCATGCTCGACCTCTCCCTTTGCTTCTGCAATCAGTGAATCTGGTAATAAGGTTGCTGGATTCAGTATGTTACAACGAGTAATTGTTACATTTGCAGCACCCACAAGAATCCTCTCATATTTAGTCAGCGGACTAGGTGTGAGATACTGGGTTTTAGTTCTGGTCAGTAAGATTACAACTGCATGTGGAACATACACAGTTACAGGATGTCCCATAATGATGGATTCGCTCTGTTCAAGGCTCATGCAAGTTGCAGCTACTGCTTTCAGACATCCAGGTAATCCAGCAGCCACTGGATCCCAATTAGCAGAGAAGTATGCTACTGGACGTCTAGTCAAACCATGCTCTTGAGTTAGGACTGACAGTGCACAATTGTCTCGTGTATCACAAAATAGTGCAAATTCTTTTGAATAATCAGGCATTCCTAATGCAGGGGCTGTACATAGGCATTCTCGTAATTTAGTAAATGCTGTCATGCTTTCTTCATCCCATTCTACTGGGTCCTTTGCTCCTTTCCTTGTCATTTTTATCAATGGTTTTGCTAGGACTGCAAATCCCACAATCCATTGTCTGCAGTATCCTACAACTCCAAGGAACATTCTGATCTCTTTCTGAGTGTTTGGTAACTGCATATTTCAAATTATCCTAATTCTTTCTGAAGTAACTTTCCTGATACCCTTCTCTATCTGGTGCCCCAGATATTTAACTGAAGAGGTACAGACCTGTAGTTTGTCAGGTGATACCTTGTGTCCGCCTACACCTAAGTGGTTCAGTAAGGCAATGGTGTCAACAACACAATCTTTCTGACTTTTAGACGCCACCAAGAGGTCGTCTATATATTGCACCAAAACTGATTCTCCAGGTAAGACTAAGGATTCAAGGCACTTTTTCAGAATCTGATTAAAGATTGAGGGGCTTTCTGTGTACCCCTGAGGGACGCGATTCCAAACGAACACGTGACTGTCGAATTCAAATGAGAAAAGAAATTTGCTGTCTGGATGCAATGGGATTGAAAAGAATGCGTGACATAAATCAATGACGGTGAACCATTCAGCATTCCATGGAATTTGGTACAAGATCACAGCTGGGTTCGGTACAATAGGACAGCAAGGACAACGATATTATTTACCTTTCGCAGGTCCTGTACTACCCTGTATTTACCACTAGGTTTCTTGATGACAATTATCGGCGAGTTACATGGACTACTCAACACTTCTTGTATGATGTTTGCTTCTAGCAATCTTTTTTATTTCAGTGGCAACTCCTGCTTTCACCTCTGCACTCATTTTGTATGGTTTAGTATTTGGGTAAACTGCATCTTCCTTTATGGCTATTTTAATTGGGTCAACATTTGCCATTAGTCCTACATTATTTCCAGTAAAATCCCATACATCTGGTTTCACTGTCTGTTGTAGTTCTTCAGGTAAGTCTTGTATTATCAGTCTTTTAATTTCTGAGTCAGGTCTTATTAGCATTAATTTGTATATTCCATCTTCGTCTGGGGTTTGAATTTCGACGCCCTTTGGTGTGCAAAAGATGGTACAGTTCATTTTACACAACAAATCACGTCCCAATAGGTTTACAGGACTGGAATCACAGACAACAAATCTATGCATTTCCTTGAAATTCTCTATTGTAATCTCCATGGGCTCGGTAACTGGGGTACTAATCAATTGATTAGATACGCCCACTACTTGGATCGCTTCTCCCGAGAGGGGTAGGTTTGGAACGTCTGCTGTTCTTACAGTAGAACGGGTGGCCCCAGTGTCCAACAGAAAGGTGACATTATTTCCTTAAACCTTTCCTTCAATGTATGGCCCTGACTGGTCCACCGGCAAGGAGGCGCCAAGCACGCACTCCTTGTCCTCCCCCCTCAGGCACCGTCAGTAAGGTTCATCACAGAGGAAGGTATCATTCAACAAAAACTGTGAAGTTGCTGCATTTCTATCCTCTTTTCCTCCCCACACCTCGATGTCTTCACCCTGCTGTGCTTTGCCCTTTAAATTTGGTCTAGGTGCACGGGGCAACTGATTCGGTTTTACCTGTTGCTGGGTCTTTCTTGGTTTTTCATTCTGCGTCTGTGGATTTAAATCATTAATTTGGGGGTTACCATTTTGTGCGTATGGACACTCGTCTCTCCAGTGCCCTATCTGTCCGTACCTGTGACAGGGGAACTTCTTTTTGGCTTCCTCTCGGCTAATTTTTACTTTGGGCTTCCCTCCACCCCCAGAACCTTGGTTTTGGGTATTACTATTCATTTTACCTAACTGCTTCTCTTGTTGTTCAGCTAATTTTACTTGTGCCCACATGACCTTTTCCTTTAAGGCCTTTCGTTTGTCAGCCATCTCATCTTCACAGTATTTTGCATACCTTAAAACCTCATACATTTTCTTAGACTGCCAACAGATTTTGTTGTCTTTAATCCATTGGCAAATTTCAGGTCTTAAACCGTTTACAAACCTGTAAATGAAATGGGTCATGTCCTTCATCTCAATGTTATCTATGCCGCTGTATGTCTTGAACACCTGTAACAGTCGTTCGTAATAAGAATGTAGTTTCATCTCTATCCTGGGTTGTTCTATCTATTCGGGTCCAATCAGTTTCCTTTGCAGGCACTTTCCCCTTCAGATGTAACATTACTTGCTGGTATTTTTTCATTACCTCATCAGAAGGAGCTCCTGTAATAGGGTCCCTCGGGAATTCCTCACTAGGCCAACCAATGGCAATTTTACATTCTGTCCACAAATCTACGGGAACCACGATATTGAAAAACCTATCCAGATCTTTCCACAGGCATTTTTGTACTTTCACAAACCTTTCTACCTGCCTGTACCAATCTACAGGTTTCTCTCGTAATTTTGGGAAATCATTGGTAAAGGACACAATATCCTGTCGGGACCATGGAACATGTACATACTTTCCACCTGGCACTTCTCGCATAGGATATCATTTTTCTGCTTTATCTGCCTCCTTTAAGACATACTCAGAAGTCATCTGTTTGGATCTAATCTCCTCCTTTTTCTTTGCCCATCTGGCTTTCCATTTTTCTAACTCTCCCCATTTTTGCAACAGATTCACTAATTCTTTGATCTGTACCTTCTTCCCTGACACATTCATATTTTCCAGATCTGTGTCTGAGAACTCTGCTCTGTAGGGTTTTTGCAATGATTTAGATTTCCCAATATCAATTCCCATACTTGCCGCGGTGTCCACTAATTTCTCATGGAACACTCGGGTATTACGGGTGATGCTCTTACAGATAAACAGCAGTTCTTCTTCCGAAAAGGTATTTAGTCTGTCCAACCCCTCATTTCCAGCCATCAGTTCTTCCAATTCTATTCTTAATTTGTAAATATCTAATGGTTTCAACGGGGAATTTGGTTTCTCTAATTCTCGACTCCATCTCTCGATTTCTTCAGGAGTCACTACAGTGGCACTTTTAGTACCAGAAGCTGACTCAATCTGCACTTCTCCTGAACTGAAAGGAGTGTTCCTTCTCTGTGAACCCTTTTCCAGCTCTCTTACTGGCAAATCCATCAAGGAAATTACAGATTCGCATTCGCTTGCCTGATCATCTACAATTAAAGGTTCTTTTCTCGGCTGTACTACAACGGGGGAAATAATTGGAGTCTTTGGACACCCCTGTTTATCCCCATACAAAGGAACGACTGGTCCAATAGTTACTGGAATTGTCAAATCTTCAGGACTGGTGTTTAATTGGGAGATTTTCTGAATTAATTCTGTTCTCTGTTTAATTAATGCCTTTCGCTCTCTCTCCTGCAGTATTCTTTCCAGGCGTATTTCAGGTACTATTTGCGGAGTCAGGGTTGGAGCAGTTGGATGCGTCATACTTGGTCCCTCTCCATAATTAGGTTTCATGAATGGATTTCCTGTGCTTAAAGGTCTCGGCCCCTCCGGATAAGGAGGTATTTGACAGCCGTCTCTTACATTTACAGGTCTAGGCCCCTCCTGGTAAGGAGGTCTCAGGCAAGCATCCCCTACACTAGAGGATCGGGATCCTTCATTATAAGGAGGTGGATTTTTCATGAACAAGTCATCCAACAAATCGTCATCTGAATCCCCACTGGTCACCCAATGTTTGTTTTTTTCTGTCTTTTTCCCTCCCACCGGGTCTCCTAGTGCCATCATAGGGTACAATCCTTCTACTATCATATTCTGCCTCCACTGTTTCATTCTTTTCTCTCGGGTTTCGGGTTTCACTTTAGGATACCATTTGGTTAACCCTTTATCCATTCGGGGTTTGTCCCTCTCAAAAGCCTCTATCTCCCATTCCTCTAGGGCTTCATACTGCGTTAATCTGGGTCTGGGATGTAAATCGTTCATTCGGGTTCTCAAGTTGAACAGAATCCTGCCATTAAATGTACCCTCTAACGGAAATGCCAAAACTCCGTAATTTTTAGTGTATTCCACCCAATTCTCCAACCACACACAAGAGTGGTACCCTTTATCAAACATCATGAAAGATGCGGGAGTGTTAGGTGGTGGAATGACAACTCCTTCTCTAGTTTTGATAGGCTTGTCTCTTTTGAAATAATTCTTTACTTTGCTTACTACGGTCATTTTCCTTTTTTTCTCCGTACATGACGCTTTTACGACCTTTGCACTGATCTTTTCCAAGCCCTAGATATCTTGGATCTGGTCTAGTTTCTGGAGTATACGAATGCCACATATACTTTTCCGCAAGGGACTCTGTTTACAAAATCACTTCCAATCCAAATGCGTCTTTTATTTTTCAACAACCAATCAAATGCGCGATTTCAAATAGTCTCGACCAATGGGTGCGCAGCCTTTTCGTGAGACAAGTTCTCACGCTTCGGCACTCACCCCTCCTTTACAATACTAGCTCCGCTACACACCCGCTGTCTCTACCAATCCCAGTGCAGCACAGAGTGACGTCAGCGCGGCACAGAGTGACGTCAGCGCAGCTCCGCAACTGGCTCCCTCCTTCACAAGGTAACGGAAACTTTATTTCTTTCTTTAAAGTGCAAGTGCTTTATTTAATTTACAACGTAAAAACATTCGCCGATGTACTCGAGTGTCTATAAAGGAAAGATTTGTTTTGCTGCAAGTAAACTTCTTCTGTCTACTTTTCATGAACTACGGACAGATCTCTTCTGCCTATCCTTCACTCAAGCATTAGAGAACCTGCTACTTCTTCGACTTATCCACTTCTTTCCGGGATATATACCAAGTCTAAAGTTTCACTAGCGAACTCTTTTGCTATCACTCAAGCTCCGATGAACCTACTACTCCTTTCTCGTGTGACCCTTACTAGGTTATATCACAACTGAAGTTTCATTAGCGAGCTCGTTGCTATCATTTATTCAACTATTCATACAGAAACCCTAATTAGCGCTTCCAGTTCTGCCTAACCATGCACTAATTTTCCTCGAGCCACTGACCTCAGAGCGAAGTGGATTCTCCTCACCACTCGCTATTCAATTCCCCGGGGATTCCAGACATACATATAACAATCACTAACGAGTTTTATTAAAACATGTATCAATATAGCAGCAAGAAAAACAATTTAAAACATTTCATAATTTTCAAAACAATAAAGCATTTGTAATTCGTTCGAACGTTTTGACAGTGATATTTTCACAGTTAGCAGCAAATAACCTACCTACCTATCTTAACTAGTCCCTAACCATTTCCTCTGCTACCAGAAAAATACTGATAGAGTGCGCAGGTCACCCGACTATTATTTTACCATATACGTATCGGGCCCATAAAATTCAATTTACTATATTCATTAATCAGGTGACCTTACACTCTACTACCAGTATCCCAGTTCCTTCCTATTTTATTTCCAGTGTACCCGACTTACCAATCCACCGTTACGGGTACCTATTGATCACAATGGATCAGGGAGCTAGCTGTAAAGAAAGGCAGATACCGAAAATACCTTTTTTATAATTTGCACTCGTAAAATAATCACAGACTCAGGAAGTTTTAAAACCTTTATCTAAACTTCATCGGATTCTGATAGCATAAGATTTACAATAAGTAAGCAATCAATAACCAAGATTATAAAGAGCACGTATCCATAAAGGAAATAAATGAGACCAACCATTTATAAGTCTAAAGGAAAGTAAGAACAGGGAACATACTAATATAAATTTCAGAGTTTAGACTCAGTATTTTGATTAAAGGACGGGAAAAATAAGGAACATACTAGAACTTCACAGTGAAATATTTCCCCATAAAGAGGAACTATAGGTAAAGTACAAATGGACCATACTAATAAACCGGTGCAATTACTTGAATCGACTAAAGGATGGGTAAAGAAAAGGAACATCTATATATCATGAACTGAAAACAGGAATGTACTTAAAGGATGGGTAAGAAATGGAACATGCTAGAATAACAACAAACAATGTATGACTTGTTCATTTAGTGGTGCGAAAAGCATGGAAAGTCAAAATATGCAAGAGTATGACTTTATTGAAGCAAAGAAAGGAAAAATATAGAAGATGCGGAGTAGATTTTCAGCACTATATTTACCTAGTATGGTGTGAAGACCAACCCTGGCCACGGGTCAGTTAAGGACGGGAAGAACCCCAAGGAAAGACAGTCGCCAGTAGGCCAGCAGGTGCAGAATGGACACCCCAAGACAGGACAGGAAAACCAAGTTAGGATTAGGACGGGACCACCAAGGTAAGACCAGCACCCGCAGTTCAGAAGCAACGCCTGCACTCCACCCTCTCTGCAGCTATTAGTCAAAACCCCGATTGGGTTATCGAATTCCCCAGCAAAGTGCTCCGCCAGCACTTAAGGTTTCCAAAATCCCGCTTGAGTCTATGGAAATTACGGACAGAGTGCTCCGCAGAAGTCTGTATCAGTCACCTATTGAGTGCGTTGGGTCAGTGACAGGTCAGCTATTCAGACAAGTCGGACAATTTCGCTAGCTAAACCTAGGCTAGTTATACTGTTTCCGGGTCAGTGTACCACCCCCAAAATGTTGCAAGTGTAAGAATCCCCAATTTCGATTGGTCCTCAAGTAGGATAGGTTAACACACCAACCACATTTCATTTCTACAAGACCTAATTTACATACTCTGGGACCGCCTATTGAATTTGGGGTTCCCATGACATGTTCTACAAAATAAATAGATTATATACAATTGTTTTATTTGCAGGACAGTTCAGCTTCGTTCTGCTAGGCGAAGGTGCATCTTCCCAGGCACATCTTGGCTGGGACTTCGGGTTGGCAAGTTTTCAATGCCACCGGCAGAAGACTGTCATGCGCAGAAGGGCTGTTCAATATGGATTCGCGAGTGTTCCTCAGGCCCCAAAGAATACGATACATGAAAAGTAAGCGAAAACAATTTAGAAATACAGGAAAAAATGAATACACTGTATACCATAAATAGCTACTCTATACCCCTTACTTTATAATAACTATAGCATTAGGATAAATGCAGAACAAACAACTTTGCAATAGCAGCTTTGCAAGCATGGAGCATATGAGAAGACAAAGCGGTCATATTAGCAGTATTGCGTATGAGCAAACATTTCCCACCAGAACTGCGAGTGCGTCACGTCACGTGAGTGTGACCAACACATGCGCAGAAGAAAACCCCGCTAGGCAGCGGCCATTTTAATGACAAGCGTTGTTAAGGTCAATACACACATATGCAAGCATCTCTGGGACACCCAAAATGTCAGAATAACGGGGAAATTAGTAAGACAAACATGTTGAGTTAATTCAATATAGTTATTCGAGGTTCATGAGAACAAGCAAGTCGCGTAACGTGCGAATCCTTGCTTCATCAATGTGACCAACTGTTGTTGCGTGCTGCTGCGTAATCCCATGACCCGTGAGGCTACGTGAGAAGGAGGAGGACACGAGGAGGACTCGAGACGTGAGAGGAGCAGAACCTGGGAATTCAGGAACCCAGCTCCTGGCACCCGAGGCAGGAGGAGACGTCGCTTTAGTAATTAAACGGGCACACCGCCGGAAATGGGGCATAATAATACTTAAGGAATATAATTTTCCAGTTAATCTCGCTACAGCAAAAAAGCGAGCTTAGCAGCAAGAGGAACTCCGTCCTCAAGAAGGGTCCCCCAGAGTGCAATTGGGGAAGGGCACGGGCGCAGGCATACGCATAAAGCACAACAGAGGTTAGTGTAAAAAAAGGTTTCAGTTTTTTCTCTTCTTTTCTTTTTAATAGTATTACTGGCCACCCCTGTTCTGAGGACTGAGTTTGGAAACAAGGGGTACTGCCAGGTAGGGCACAGAGAAGTTGCTATACATAACTTGTAGAGACTAAAAGATGGCTCCAAGGAAGAATAAAAGTGAACTGGGACAGACCCAGAAGCAAAAAGACCTCCCTATAGATCAAAAAGCTTCAGGAGAAAGCCTAGTGTGCCCAGGGACAAACCAAAACCGAAGCGAGTACAGAAGAAAAAAGAGAAAATATCTAAGAAGTCATCGCAAGTGGGACAAAAGGGGGGTATAGCATCAAACTCCCTGAAAGACTTTGTGGGGAAGCACTTTAAAAGGGTCTTCTCACCAGCTAAGTCCCCTGCTGCCAAAGCAGAAATACTAGGGAAGGAATCATGGACGGGGTTCCTCCCTCATCTTTGATGAACAAATGATGGACTCTGTAAATTTGATCAACCAATCCCTACAGTGCTTAACAGGTTATAAGGGACTAATAATGTCACCTCGACTATCCTCATCTCCAAGGTTGCCTTTACAGTGTGATTGCCAGGAAACAAATAGTGGGGACTTAAGGCAAGAGGAGGAAGATGTCCCAGCCTTGGATGGAAGTTCGAAGGGAATGGAAGGACATGAAGTGTATGGCGATCAGAATGCAGCGTCCATGGACATTAATGGCTGTAATCAATCCTTACAGCTTAACTTAGAATCTTCAGCAACACCAGCCTCTTCAATGTTGGAATTGATGCTAATGCTGCAAATATAACTCCAGGTGCTCCTGGGAGTTACAATGTTAAATCATGACATTTTAAAAACACTCAATAAACAAATGGAGGGAACTAAACAGGGCAATATTTAACGGGGTCCAGTGTATACGCCCATGAACAATAGCAACAAAAAGATATACACTGTTCCCCAAAAGGGGGGGGGGGGTAGCTAAACTAAGTAACCAAGTGAAGAGAGCAGCGTACAGGAGAAAAAAGGGGGGAATTTCCCCTTTCGGTACTGAAACCCTCACACACACAGCAAGCTAGGTGTCATGCTTCATCATATGGGTTTTACTCCTCGTTAGACTGGCGCTGCAATGTCTAACGGGCACCGATAAAGGGGCTCTTTATCGGAGATCTTCTGTTCCTGCCAGTTGGTGCATGTGGGTATGAGGGCTTCAGTGAATGTGTAGACGTGTGTAAAAAAAGGTGAGGATTAAAAACGTTGGTAAATCCACTGCAAGATTTATTGGTGTGGTTTACCACCTTACTAAAAACAGTGAGGCGAAAATACACTCTGGTGCAATGATCCAGCAGTGTTTGATCTACCTAAAGATCAACATGTTTCATGCTGTAAAAGCAATTCGTCAGGACCAACAGTGAAAAAGTACTACACAGTAAGGAAGGGGCAAATACTACCTTCCACTAGAAGTAGGGTTGAGGCCAGGGGGTCCTGCTCAATCTGGGTGGGACCTAAGAGAGGGTGACATGAAGGGTTAAGGGTTCACCTTCAAAAGTGCTCTAAAGATAGAAGTGGTCACCACCGCTTGGTTACAGTGTCATGTACAGTGAGCAAGGGGCAGTAATCTACCCGCTCTGATCAATACAATAGATATAGCAAGGGAAATTATTTAAAAATCAATTAAAATCAAAGAGGCAATAAGTACGATTGACTGTGGGTTTACTTCTTAATGGCAACACTAGTGGTGGTGATAGACTTGAAGCTAAAATGATCTCACCCTACTACGACCCAGTTGGGCTTCACCGGTCTTCTTAAGTGTGCTGGCACCAAGATGGGAGGTAACTTAATGGGGAGGGAAGATAAGTGCCTACCAGTAAGAGAATAAGTTTCATCTTAGCCGTGTACACACCAAACCAATGGGGAGGTCCATTGTTACCTCCGGATGCTAGGGAGCCTCTCCAACAATGTTTCTGTGGGGGTGTGTGACTCAAGAAGCCCGTCTACCCAGCTGCTCGTGACGGTCGCGAAGGGCACGGGAAGACAAGCGCCAACCCCAATGGTACCAACTGAGACTGAAGGGTGGTCAGGTGGGAGCAACCGCGCGTTGTAATCACAATGCTATCGCTCACACCCGTGGCAGCGCGGGGGCGTAGCTGCTAAGTGTTCAAAAACCATGGTTTGGATGGCTAGCTGCATCCACAAGGAACCTAGGATGCCGCCCTCACTAGCGTAGGAATGTCTAACAGGCAGCACAAGACACAGGGTGCGGAGGCCAATACAATACGGGGGCTCACTTACCTGTCCGTTGGCCGGATCGCACCATAAACCTACCCGCACGTCAGGAAGAAGCCGGGGCGGTTTGTTGTTCGTGTTCCGATACTTTTAACTAAACGCGCCTGAACTCCCGTATGCCCTAGTCACGTGGGCAGGGAGTACGTGGTTACCGCGCGGACTCGTAGGCGTGGCTAGTAATGCGAGGCAGCGCTGTAGTGTTAATGTGTACCTAGGGCGAAAATGGCAGCCATATTAGAGTGTACATTCTGCCGGCAGGACTGCCTTACTTCCATTATCAAACATCGAGAACGCAGATACCGTGGGTAGTATTGTCGATGTGAGATGAAAAATAAAGAATGCAAGCCCAAAGAGGGTGAAGAGAATGGTTCATGTGAACAAGGTTAGGATTCGTTGTTTAACAAAGGTCACTGACAGGGAGGGTGTAATGCTTACTCTCAGCCTACCTACAGAAGCGGGCGGCTATAATCAAGTCAGACGACCAGTCAATGAGCATATTAAACAATCTATGTAAAGGAGTGACAATCATCAAGGCTACATGCAGCCCACCCATCAGGGAACCATCAATGCTGGGTAGCTGACATGATAGAAGGTGGGAGGGAGAAATGAACAATTGGCCAGGGGTTGTATCGTAATTCAAGGGATTTAAGTGTCCAGAAGCCTTCACCCTAATCAATTCAGGTACCAGTCAAACTGCTCCAGGGGATGGAGTCATTGAGGCCAGTGCTGTCAGTTGCCAGACGGTACACCAATGTCTGCTCTATTCTAAAGAGTGCCTTGTGGGTAATCTGTTGGTGCGCTTCAAGTACCGTCCATTGAATGCTTTCTGCTGTGTGACTCTTCTCCTTACAGTGGGTGTAAAGTTTAGTGAGTGTTTTTAGACATCTTATATTACTCCTATGTTCAGTGATACGCAGCTTAACCTGTCTCATGGTCATGCCTACATATCTTTTATCGCATGGGCAAGTCAGGAGGTACACACATCTGGGGGTGTTACAGTTGGTTTATCGTTTTTGACGCCACATGAAGGTCTCAGACAGAATCAACTCTTTGCTGGCACTAGTTTGATTACATACAGAACAACCACCACAAGGAATGTGACCCATGACAGGGGGGAGGTCCCAAGGGTTCTCTGTGTGATCACTTCCCTTACCTTAGGTCTGGTGTGTATTAGTTGGTCTTTGAGGTTAGCCGTGCATTTGAAAGCAAATCTTGGGCGGGCGAGTGAAAGACCACCCGAGTTGATAATGTCCCAGTGTTTGTTAATGGTCTTTTTTATGTGTGCGGAGTGTTTGGTAAAGGACGTCACAGAGTTAATGATTTCAGACTGGTCTTTAGTTCTGGTTTCCAGGAGTACATCTCGGGGATTGTTCATAGCCCTTTTGTAGGAGTCATGGATTTGTCTTTGTGGGTAACCCCTGTCTTGAAGTTTGTGTTCAAGTTGTTTTGCCTCCTTTTTATAATCAGCCATAGTAGAACAGTTACTGCGGATTTAGGATGATGACTGTTGTAGAAGAGAAGACTATTCCTATTGATCTCTTTTCTGTGTAAGTTAGTGCTTAACCCACTCTCTGAGAGACAGATTTTGAGGTCCAGAAACGGGATAGTTGTATCTGAGATGGTACTTGTGAACCTAAGGAAGGGGTTCTGTGTGTTTATCCATTAACAGAATGCGTTGCAGAAATCAAGGTCACCCTTCCACAGTATCAGGATATCATCGATATACCTGCGCCAAAAGGAGAGGTTAGCCTTGTAAGGATTGTGGACACCCTGAATGGTAGTTTCCTCAAAATTTGCCATATAAATACAGGCTAGGCTAGGAGCAAAAGTACTGCCCATTGAAGTGCCCTGTATTTGGTGGTAGATCTTGGTCCCGTATTCGAAAAAAATTTCAATCAGTGCAATTGTTGCGCAATTCATGACAAAGGGAATAGGTGTCCGAGAAGTCCAGTCTTCTTTATGTAGGGTGAGTTCCACAGCCTCGAGGGTGGCCTGTTGAGGAATGTTGGTGTATAGTGCTTCTACATCAAGTGTTACAAGCAAATCCACCCCTTCCCTACCCTCAATATTGTCAATTAGGCGAAGGACATCCCTAGTGTCTTGCAAAAATGATGGAATTTTCTTCACAACAGGTTGAAGGAATTTATCCACGAATTTAGACAGTGGTTCAAGTAATGAACCAATGCCCGAGACAATGGGTCACCCAGGTACAGGTGACGTGCCTTTGTGGATCTTTGGGAGGGTGTAAAAGTACGTTTTTTGAACACTTGCCAGCTACGCCCCCGCGCTGCCACGGGTGTGAGCGATAGCATTGTGATTACAACGCGCGGTTGCTCCCACCTGACCACCCTTCAGTCTCAGTTGGTACCATTGGGGTTGGCGCTTGTCTTCCCGTGCCCTTCGCGACCGTCACAAGCAGCTGGGTAGACGGGCTCCTTGAGTCACACACCCCCACAGAAACATTGTTGGAGAGGCTCCCTAGCATCTGGAGGTAACAATGGACCTCCCCATTGGTTTAGTGTGTACACGGCTAAGATGAAACTTATTCTCTTACTGGTAGGCACTTATCTTCCCTCCCCATTAAGTTACCTCCCATCTTGGTGCCAGCACACTTAAGAAGACCGGTGAAGCCCAACTGGGTCGTAGTAGGGTGAGATCATTTTAGCTTCAAGTCTATCACCACTACTAGTGTTGCCATTAAGAAGTAAACCCACAGTCAATCGTACTTATTGCCTCTTTGATTTTAATTGATTTTTAAATAATTTCCCTTGCTATATCTATTGTATTGATCAGAGCGGGTAGATTACTGCCCCTTGCTCACTGTACATGACACTGTAACCAAGCGGTGGTGACCACTTCTATCTTTAGAGCACTTTTGAAGGTTAACCCTTAACCCTTCATGTCGCCCTCTCTTAGGTCCCACCCAGATTGAGCAGGACCCCCTGGCCTGCAACCCTACTTCTAGTGGAAGGCAGTATTTGCCCCTTCCTTACTGTGTAGTACTTTTTCACTGTTGGTCCTGACGAATTGCTTTTACAGCATGAAACATGTTGACCTTTAGGTAGATCAAACACTGCTGGATCATTGCACCACAGTGTATTTTCGCCTCACTGTTTTTAGTAAGGTGGTAAACCACACCAATAAATCTTGCCGCAAATTTATCAACCTTTTTTAATTCTCACCTTTTTTCACACACGTCTACACATCCCCTGAAGTCCTCGTACCCACATGCACCAACTGGCAGGAGCAGAAGATCTCCGATAAAGAGCCTCTTTATGGGTGCCCGTTAGACATTACAGCGCCAGTCTAACGAGGAGCAAAACCCATATGATGAAGCATGACACCTAGCTTGCTGGGTGTGTGAGGGTTTCAGTTCTGAAAGGGGAAATTCCCCCCCTTTTTTCCCCCTGTACGCTGCTCTCTTCACTTAGTTACTTAGTTTAGCTACCCCCCCTTTTTGGGAAACAGTGTATTTCTTTTTGTTGCTATTTTAAAAACACTGAAATCGCACCTTTCTAAGATTGAGGGGGAGCTTCAAGAAATCAGGAGCCAAATGCCATTAATGTTAAGACCTGTCCCTGACCCCGAGCCTCTTGCTCCAGTTGTGGTGGGGGAGGAGGCTGGGAACACAGAACCCCCAATCGCCAACCACGAAGTTTATATTTCGAGATGTCCGATGTTGGTAAAAAGAAGGGGCGGTTATACTAGACATGGCTTACGAAAATGGGTGAGATCCGTAGGAAGTGGCGCTCAAAGAAAGGGTATTGCTAGAGCGGTGGAAAAAAGGAGAGAGATGGAGGAATTATCAGAATTAGCTGAACAAGAGCTAAAATTAAAACCGTGAGAGAAAGAGCGAGTAGAATACGAACAGAAAGTTTTAATAAACCAGCAAAGACACTAGCGAAAAAGGGGATTTGTAGCAGTAACAAAACTACCAGGTGAAGTCGACAAGGTATATAAAACATATACCATCTAATATAATTAGAATATCTGGTATTACTACCTCCCATAAATAGAGGCCTTATTTGGGCAGCATATTAGAAGAAAGGGCCAGAATTAATACACAACAGCCACAAGTGAAAATGGGAAGGGGCGGGAAAAAAATGAAGAAGAGGTCGCATCTAAATAGGTACCTTCTCCTTAACTCATTTGCTCACTGCCCCAATTTGAAAGGAATAGGTTCAAAAGTCCTCCGACAGGTGGGTTTTCAATCAGCCATTGATGGAAAAGAACTTACCAGGTTACAAGTTTATTCTGACCTGTTAAAAATTGCCATAGAGAAGGCAGAGAGTGAGATACTAAAAGCAGGGATTCGGGTAGTACCTAATAAAGAAGTAGGGACAGAACATAATGTTCAGCAAGAGAAATCCTTCTTAAAGCATAATACAGGACTAGGAAAGAGGCAAGTGAGACTACTGGAAAGAGAAGTAGGATTAGGCTTGGGAAATCTTAATATAGTAATAAACAACTCTGTTTTGGAGGATTCCTGAAAGAATTGGAGCCATAGTGCAAGCCCCCCAGGGCCTTCCCAGCAATACTTAGAGGAAACCAATGGATATGGGCTCCTTAGTGATGTAGAATAGGTATAGGGGTTGCCACTTGGCTTAAAACGGTCTCTTGGAATATAAATGGATTAGGAAATTAAATAAAGCATGAACGGATAAAAGAAATGGCAAAAAACAACGAGATCAATTGTATCAAAGAGACCTGGCTATGTGGCGAGACCCCTGTAGTTGATGGGTTTCGCCAAATCTATTGCCCGGCAATAAAATCTAGGTCTGGTCGCCCTGCAGGTGGCTTATTGGCATTATTATCCACAAAACTAGTGAAAAATGTACTTCAGCTCACTGTAACATGCAAATGGCTGCTTGGTTGTAGAATAACCCTAATCACTGCTGATACAAAGAATGAAAATGTGTTGATTTTAAATGTATATATGCAATGGGGATCTCAGGAGGAATATGGTGTTGAAATGGGACGTTATAGATTCACTGTGTGAAAAGTATGATTTGGATATGATTTAGTTGGTGGGAGATGTTAATCATAAACTAAACCCAAATCGATAATCGAGCGTTTTTTCTCCGCCCACATCACGTACGATGCGAGAGCTGCGAGGAGCAAGGAGGCGAGCGAGGAGCGAGCGAGGAGGCGAGCGGCGTGCAGCGAGCAGGAAGCGGCAAGTGGCAGCGGCAGGTGGCGAGAGGCAATCGGAGCCGCGGAGCCGCATTAGAACTGCTCGGGCACGGGCGCCGTCAGTGCGGGTGCGGGCGCCCCCAGCAGCGGAGAAAAAATTGGCCCCCAGACTGCGCCGCCGGACCTCCAAGAGCCGCCAAAACTAGTCAAATAACGGCCGCGAAATCACAGCAGGTACTCCGGTGGCCCCAGATGGTGCAAGCTGATGCGGGCCGAAAGCGGGCAAAGGCTTGAGCGGAAGACGACAGGCGGAAAGCACATAATGACATCAGGCCACAGGTGAGCCCAGACAGAAGGCAGAAGGCGGTAGAACAGTGCTGCCACAGTCTGTAAATCCTCTGCTCTGCTCCTGATTCCCCCTTTGCCCCAGCCGCTTTTCCCCACTGCCGCCGCCCCCTGACCATAGCCACACCCCCACTGGGCTCACTGGCCCCTTGAAGAAACCCCACTGAAACCCCACCGTAACGCTCAACAAGCAATTGAAAATCTGCTTAATAAGCCGGCACAAGAGCGGTCACAGTTGACCGGACTCTTCCTAGTTTCTCAGGGGGGGTTTCAGGAGGCTCAGGGTTCACAGTGGCAACTAGAAGCAAACCGGAAGTAACCAGAAGTAACCAGAAGCAACTAGAAGCCCAGAATACAGTACCACAACCCGGCTGATAGCAGTGGAATAGCTCATTGATTAGGACACGGGGGAGGGGTGTGCGGGCTGAGATCACTTGAACAACAATCAGCATCGACTCGACCCCAAGTTGACACATTGATACACGATAGAAGGCCCATACTACCCCTCTTTCCACTAACTTTAGCAACAGCAAGGAGGTGAGGACAGGCGGCAACGACAGACGTGAGCGCGACTGCTGATAGAGGCGGTCGCTAAGTAAGAGCCGGGGGGTAAGACCTGGGCAGACGTGACTAGGTCCACCTCCGCCGGCAGGATTCCCCCGTGTGCTCCGCTCACAGCCCCACAGCCTCACAGCCTCACCTGTATCCATATCTACATTTCACCCAGCGACCCACACAGCTTTGATTTGAGCAGTGCAGCGCATGAATAAGAGCGGCACCCATCACTGCCACAGCACTAAACATCAGACGGCGTAATAGAGCTAAGGCGGCACCCAAGTACCAACTGGCGTAGACCCATTATGCGGACAAGGAACGCCGGCCTGACACAACCCCTCTCTAACTACCGCCCCCACAAAGCAGCGAGACGCCAAAAGGCTAAGATGTTGTACCCCGTAGACAGCATAAGACATGACTCGAATGCACATGACAGGTCCACAGTAGAAAGAGCTAACTCCCCATCAGTTACTGGACACACAAGGATAAATGGGGTCACTGGTACCTTAGGAACACCACGATACAACGACGACATGGACACCAGAGCTGGCAACAAGAAAAAGCCAAATGCAAACGATGACAGCTTCATCTCTTGCAATAGTAAAAGTACCAATGGAGACAATGATATCAGGAAATACTTGCAACAACAACGGAACCAAAGCGACCTTCCAGCCCATGGAGAATCAATCTACACATCCCCTGCAGTCTCCAAGCCGGCCATTCACTGTTCTAACGTCAACAACGTCAACGTCAACAAAACTGCAGACAGTGCCAAAAAGACCTCACCTAACCACAACTCGGTACCAGCAGTCCCTCTTTCCCCAAACATCCTGATTATTAAAGGCAAAATGAAACAAATTGAAGAATCCGCAAAGGAGCACAACCCAATTGGAGCTAATGATATAGGAGCTCACACTCTGGTTCTTGAAAGCTCACCTGACGTACCACCAGAAAATCAATTAAACACTACTGCCCCTGGGGGTAGAGATCTAAATAAACAACTCAACACCAAAATAGAAACCCCTGTCCACTCCAAAACTACAGGGGCTTCTCCGGGTAATCCGATAACCCCAATAACCCCGCAGACGCCCATCAACCTGGGGGTAGAAGACGTAGAGGCGAGACCCCAAGGAAACAAACACTCGGTTCCCGGGTCGGAGGAAAGTATAACAACCTCGAATGCCCACTTGCCAGGCTGGGAATCCACTCTGGCCTCACAAAGGATAGAAAACTACCTCGCGGTAACTAACGAGGCCTTGATATCAATGGGAAATGCAGCACTAATGCATGCAGACAAATTAGACATCCAAATAAATATCTTGCAGTCAATAGCAAGCTCTATCTCTGGAGTGGACTTAAAATTGGAACACTTAAATTCCTTAATACGCAGAGCGCAGGCGGACACAGAAATAACGATGAAAACTATGGACTGTGGATGCTCCCCGATACCGCAATCCCTGGAAAAACTCCCAGAAATAATGAACACCCTAGTCATGGATCTTAAGCAAGAGGTGAATAGAACGAAAAAATCAAACTCACAGACCAATTTGCCTCCAAACCAATGCTCAAAGCCTGCCTGGAATAGCCCAGAGAGACCCAAAGTAACCCCCAGCAATACGAAATATGAAACAAACAGCCAACGGAGCCCCCACCTTCTGAACTCAAACTTACACCCTCAATCCAATCAAACAACTAACACCAGCTCCAGCCCCTTGGGCGATTTAACTCCACCACTTCCATCCCAACAACCCTTATCAAGGAAAAACAAGAAAAAATTGAAAAAACTCAACAAAGCAAAAAAAGATAAAAGTTATGCAAAAGAGAAAACTGATCATTGGTTCACACCTGCAAATAAGGTGCATAAAGCATCGAATATAGGGGAGGAGAAGGGCCGGGGCTTAAGTCCATTAGACTAAAATAAAGACATTCATAAACAAACAAATGAAACATCCACCATAGGAAGGACTAACAGAAGCATAAGAGACTCCCCCAGGGAAAACCTACCCGAAACTTTAATCGATAGAGCTCCTGTGCCACGTAGCCAACTGAATCAAGCATCAACCATGCCGGCTCACCATGCTGAGGATTATAACAGTCTAAAACCAGTCCAGATTGACGCCGATAATGGCCGCCAGCAGGAATCAACATCCAAAGCTCAAGGGGAACAAACCGCCACCCAAGCAAGAAATAAAGGCGATCGATCTCAGGGGGAACACACAACCGCCTCTGGGCCCATCCAGTATAATCTTGCCACAAGAACAAAAGGGCCTGACGAGGAAAGGGTTCCAGGGGCCAACTACACTCATAACCCAAGAGAACCCACTGTAGCTTCCACGGCGCCATTAAAAACAATTAATCGCCCCCAATCACTAGCCTCTGAGTCAGAAAATCAATAAGTATGGTAATACCCAGAATATAACTCACAAGGGAGCTGGGACATCCTCAACAGAGGGAATCTCTTGAAACTCTGCAAAAATATTTCAGGTCTGGAGAGCATAAAATCAACGGACATTGAGAGGGTAACATTCGTTGGCCCAGGGCCTAGCGAACAAAATGAAACTACCGAGATAACCTTCGCCAATTCCAACATGGCGAAGGCCCTGAAGGGCCACAAAATACAGCTGGACAACTGGGGAATAAAAATCAAACCCCACCATCGAAGAAATATCCGGAAATCCTGAAAGGAAAAAAAAGACAACAGGGAGACGAAGACACGAAGGAGAGGAAAACCACTCACATCATTCGTTTAACCCCATCCGCCTGCGGATCTATCTTACATGGTTCACTAGGAGGCACACAACCAACTGAGTTGGTTAGTAATTCAATACAAATCTTTAAACACACAGCAGGTGGTCATCGATCCTGCTCAATATTGGGGCAGGGCCCTAAAGACTGGTCTTGGCTGGCCCAGGCTTTAAACTCCACTTCCTAACGGCATTAGAGGGCCTTTGTTAAATAACCCTCCGCCCACAACAATGAACATGCAGGACACTAGCTGGCGCATCGTACCTGCTTCGTATACCACCAGCTCCGACCAAGAGACCAGATATCACACAGCTCAACCAAATTCCAAAACATGTGGAAATTCGAAAATCAGTTCAACAAACAATCCAACCATCAACATAATCTCCTGGAATGTGAAAGGGTTACACAAAGCCCTGCAAAGCTCCGACGCTATAGCTCTTATGGTTGGAGCAGACATAGTTTGTGTTCAGGAAACATGGGCCATCTCAGCAACACCATTACGTAATTACGCTGAATATTTTAAACCCGCAAAAAAGATTAATATCTTTGGGAGACCATCAGGGGGTATTTCAACTTATATCAGACATGCATTAAAGGTGGACTTTGAAGTAATACAGAATGACTCAGACATGTTTCTGGCAGGGATTTTGAAAGGCTTAATAACGCCCAAGGGCCAGACTTCAATTCTTCTTATAAATATTTATTACAACTACCACGGGTCAAATTCAAACGATAAATTCTCCGACCTGCTACAACAGATCGAAAATCTATTGATACGTTACGCGGCCATGGATCCAATTATTTTGGGCGACTTTAACTTGCATGACATAGGGCACCCTACTGATGAAAAACACCATAGCGGAAACACAAGAAAACTCAATGCCCTAATGCGAGCCTATAAATTAGGAACAACACATCAAATTTCCATGAAGTACAAACCAACAGTATCGATCCCCCCGACCTTTAATAATCATACAACAATTGACTATATTTTATTAAGCGAATACTTACAAAAGCACGTGATACGTTACACCGTCCAACCTCGGACTGACAGTGATCACGCTGCACTCTTGTTAGAGCTGTCCATGAGCGCAAACTTTAGACAGCCTATTCAACACATAGGATCCTCAAATGGAGATGAACTATACAAACTGCCCAAAAGAATCAAATGGGGACTGCTCCCGATCCACAAATTTGCCGAATGGAAATCATCTTGGAAAGGGTGGCAGACTGACCTTAAGGGCCTGGGAAGAATTGGAGAATGGGGTGGCTTGGCATATGATCTTGCCCAACAGCTCCGAGAGAATACTAATCAAAGAGCTTGTGACAACACCGTATACAAACTGGGATTCCATCCTGCAATAAAGGATTCCAAAAAAGTGCTCAATTCCAAACGCAGGGCTTACAGGGCAACCGGAACGCTAATCGAAAAAAAGGATCTACAGGAGGTGGCCAAGGCTCATAAAAAGATCGTCTGGCAAGTGAAACGTGAGGCAACTGAGCTAAAATGGCTGACAATCTTCAAACTGCTCGCTCCTTCCAAGTCACAAGAATTTTGGCAATATATAAACAAAATTAGCCAGGGGTCCTGTGACAGAGAGAATTCGATTGATGCGAGCACGTGGGTAGCCCACGTAAAATCCCTCTATACTAACGACTGGGATACAAACCCAAGTAAAAAATCTTCTCTTGATGACCTGCTAATTGACGATATAACAGAACCAACGCCCCTCAATGCCAATGCAACACCAGCTGGAAAAAAGACTCTGAGAGCAATCTTGAAAAAAATACGCCCCAATGGGGCTCCTGGACCAAACGGCCTGCCTGGCTCTCTCTTTAGAGAGGACATCAACTTTTGGACCGAGAGCCTGAGTCTGCTGTATGCGGAGTGCAGACTCATGATGGACGTCCCGGACTCCTGGAGGGGATCCCTGCTACACCCAATCCACAAAAAAGGGGCATGCGTCGACCCAAAGAACTATCGAATGATTGCCCTACTGGATGTGGAAGGTAAAGCATACGCAAGCTCTCTCCTTACAGAACTAACAAATTGGGCAACCAAGGAAAACCTGCTCCCCTTCCACCAAACGGGTTTCCGCCCGGGAGGCTCAACCATAGATAACATCATAGTGCTCTCATACCTTGCTCATCAATCAACGGCCCAGGGTGCCCAACCACTTTTTGCCTGTTTTATTGATTACACAGCAGCATTCGACGGTGTCGACCGGAACATTCTATGGAGCAAACTGGCAGGTTGGAACATCTGTCCGAAACTACTACAAGCCATCAGATCCCTGTACACCCAGACGTGGGTAAGAGTCAAACTTTCGAGTCAATCAGCCACGGAAAAAATTGGCACAGATCAAGGCCTAAAGCAGGGGTGTGTTCTTGCCCCGCTCCTTTTTAATTTATACACAGCTGATTTGGGCAAAGCCCTTAAGGGAGCAAACCTGGTGACTCCGAAGATCGGGGAAACTAGACTTCAATTGATGCAGTATGCCGACGATCTGGTCATATTAGATCATACCAAAGTCGGCCTTCAAAAAGGGCTAACTGCCCAGGCAAGCTACAACGCCAAAAATAAACTGGTGGCAAACCAATCAAAATCCAAAATATTGATCTTTGGCAGATACCCAAACAAGAAATATTAACAAAATGGAGACTGGGATCGCTCACGTTATCTACGACTCAAGCATATAATTACCTTGGAGTATGGCTTAGTGAAACCGGCAGGCCTCACGTTCATCGACTCAAGCTTATACAGAAAGCCAAAATGGTAACCTATGCAATTTGCAAATTAAACGCAACCTTGGAAAGCCCGACCACCGTGGCAATCCAACGGGTCTTGAAAGCAAAACCACTACCCTCCATCAATTACGGTATACAGGCGTTTCCAGGAAAACTGTCGCAAGACCTCGAAAAGCTTAATTGCGCAGCATATAAAAAGCTATTTTGTCTACCAGCATGTACAAGAAATACTCTAATTCGCCTTGAATTTAACCTTACCCGACAATTCTTGGAAGAACTGGCAGGCATGGCAAAATATTTCTATTTAACAACAGCAGCTCCAGAGAATTCGATGAAGCAAGTAATAAATAAAATACTCATAAAATCTGGTAACCCCTGGTCGGACTGCCTGACTTTAGCTAAAGAACATCTGGAACTAGCAATAGAAAACTGGGATCCCAACATAATAAAATACACAAACATAAAAGCAGTCATGAGAAAACAAGTAAGAACTCATTCACGAAAACTGGACATTGAAGCCTTGACAATCAGAGGCTTCCACGAAACTCAAAGCTCCCCGCATATTTTAAATGGTCTAAAACCACACTTGGTACAGTCGGTGGGCAGGCAAGCCCTTCAAAGGATCCTGGCTGCAAGACTGCATGCGCTCCCCTTAAAACAGCTATATCCACCCGTTAAAGCTGCTCCAGAGATCAAGGAATGTCGACTCTGTCAATATAAGCGGGAATCTTTATCCCATATTTTATTATGCTGCCCCGTCCTCCTGACAGTTCAAAGAATCCATCTAAGACCTATCCTCCTCCAAATAGGAGTACGGACGGCAGAAGAGGCTGTTTTCCAACTATACCTGCTGAACACAGTGAAGGATATGGCCAACTTTGCATCTATCATGCTCGAACAGCTTTAATGGCCAAATCAAACAAGCCTGTAACTGACTTTTAACGGGTGGACTCCTCCAAGTAGTACCCGTTACCCTACAACCCTTTATTTTTACTTTCTTTTCTTTTTTTTTTTTTTTCTTCGTTGTTTGCATTGTGTATGTATTTTAAATAGGAAATTCCAAGACTAAGAATATAGTGTTTTAGTTTTAAATGAAATATGAATTTGTTCTAAAGATGTGTTTTTGTACAGATTGCTAAAATTTTAATTAATTAAGCAATAAAGACTACCATACCATACCTAAACTAAACCCAAAGCAGTTAGATCCTTTGTATTTGGAAATCTTGAAGTTCTAGGATATAAATCAAGCAAAGTTTCCTGAAAGCCTTTGTTCAATGCATGATGCAAAGTTGGGAAATTACCTAGCAATAAAAAGTCTTTTTTGTTTGAACGGTAGGTCATCCCAAGATTGCCCGGCAAAGAAAACTTTTAAACAAGGGACACAGAATTGCCCCACAGATTATATTTTTATGCCAGCATGGAATTTTGCTTTAGTAAAGGGCTTCAGGATTAGTCACATAGAAGGGAGTGACCACAATATACTAGAACTAGAACTGGTAAACATTCATCAGATAGTCTGTGAGAAAGTAATTATACAACAAATGGATTACCCAAGGCGCATAACAACACGGTTACCAGAAGAATACACAGAAAGGTTAACCAGGCTCCAACAAAACATTGATCTAAGATGTGTGAGTGGCTTAAACCTGGCTTGGTATGTTGGAAAAATAAATCAAGTGGTACAAAGTATCAAGGTAAAGCTCAGAACAGATGCAAGGGCTACTAAGAGTAAACAAAATACCCTGGTTAGACAAGGAAACTGGTTCAACATAGACTGCCTAAACAAGAAAAGAGAACTAAGGAGGGAAGAGCATAGCCTGCGTAAAAAATTTGATAGGACCAGGGCTGAAAATCTAGTCAAACTAAAGAAAGAGTATACCATGCTCCTTTATATTACTAAAAGAGCCTACAAGGAAACATGCTGGGGAAAACTACTGGAGGCTATTGAATCTAAGAACATACAACATTTCTGGAAGCTGGTACAATCAGCGACAGAACCTTCAGTTGTCTCAATGAATTGTGTGGTAGAAGAGGGTGCCTGGGAGGATTATCTGCAGGCACTATATACTCCGGGGAGAGAAACTGAAGAGGAAGTACTAGGGGACTGGAATGGCCTGGTAGGAGATCTAAAAACAGATTTTTCAGTAGAAAATGTGCTCAATACGATAAAGACCCTGAATTTAACAAGAGCTGCAGGCCCAGATAACCTGCCAGCTCTGATAATAAAATCAAAGTCGTCGTGGTGGGCAGAATTCTTCTCCCTAATGTTCTTAGTAATCTCAGAATCAGGGACGATCTCAATTAACTGGAAAGGTGTGATAATCAGGCCAATTCATATGAAAGGGGATGTTTATGCACCAAAGAATTATAGATTAATTAACTTACTTGACATTGGTGAAAAGATTTTTGCTAAAATAATGCTAGGTAAGTTAAAAGATTGGGCAGAACGGGGATCAATCATCCCAGCTGAACAAGGGGGATTTAAAGAAGGCCATTCAACAATAGATCATTGCTTTGCCCTATGGGCACTTGCCCAGAAATCGATAGAGTAAAATGGGAAGTTGCATTGCTGCTTTGTCGATTTTCGGGCAGCCTTTGACTCTGTGGACCATAACTGCCTCTGGGAATACATGATAAAATATGGAATACCGGACGGCATATTGATGATTTTAAAAAAGTTACATAGAGGGAACTGGGCCCAGGTTATCAGAGACACACAGGGGTCACTTACTCATAAGATATCTGTAGGGAAAGGCCTCAGACAGGGGTGCTTTTTGGCACCCTTGTTATTTACAATTTGTTTAGCAGATCTCCCTGCAGTATTAGAAGTAGAAAGAAGCACAAGCCCAAGAATGAGTGGTAACAAAGTGTCCTGCCTCCTATACGCAGATGATCTTGTGATCCTTGATCAAACAGAAATAGGACTCCAAAGGAAATTAAATGCTTTTAAAAATTACTGTGATAGAAAGTTTTTAACTGTAAATATGGAAAAAACAAAGGTTTTATGCTTTGGGAAGAGTCATAAGAATTTTAACTGGTTTTTAGGTCAAGACAAATTAGAGGTAGTTAAAGAATATAGATACTTAGGCCTCTGGATTGATAGCGCGCTAAAATGGCGCACCCAACTGGATGCACAAAAAGTAAAAGCTTTCTCGTCAGTGTGTGGGCTTAAAAAATGTAATAAAGAATATGGTGATATGTCACACAGACCCATGCTAAAGGCATTCGAAGCAATGATCCCCCCGCAAGTACTGTATGGGGCAGAGGTTGTTTACCTGAGTGGTAAATGCGTGTGGGATCAGGAAGAAGGGAACTTTTTAAAATACTAATGTCACTACCAAGCTGCACAATGATCCAAGCAATCAGAATGGAGCTAGGGTTAATATCATGGAGTGTACAGACCCAAATGTCTTTGTTACGATTCTGGACCCAGGGGATATACAGAAGGTCTCACAATGGTGCAGAGAGGAGATTCAAACAAGTAGCCTTAGCTGGGCAAAGGACATGAGAAGAAACCTTCAGAAAATAGCAGTGCACCTTAATGTGAGAGTCTCTCAGCAATCCCTGGTAGTCGATTTTACAAAGAGAACGCTTGAGGAACAAGGGCAGTCTTACTCAAGATCGCAGGACCTAGACTATATGACAGGGAAAAAAATCGGTCCAGTGGGTAAAAAGCTCATGGGCAAATGAAGCTTGGTTTCCGTACTTGGATAATTTGCCCAACCAAGGTTTAAGACATGAAATTTTAAGGGCCCGAGTTGGGATTAATCCCTGGAAGACGGAAGAAAAAATAAAAGCTGCATTGATTTGTTCAGATGGTATTTGTAAATGTGGGCTAGGAATAAGAAACGACCTTATGCACATATTGCTTGATTGTACATTGGTCTTAGCCATACGGAAATTGTTTTTACGCCCAATATTTTTAACATACAAGCTAAATTCGCGTGCCCAAGCCATTTGTTTACTCACAGATAAGCCAACGCTAGATATTGCAATTGGACTGGGAACATTTCTGAAAGTAACAAAAGAATTTGTAAGGGAGAAATTAAAGGAGGGGCACTGATTTTAAATATTTTTAGGGTTCTCCCATCAATGAGAATTTTAGGGATTTAGATATTTTTGTAAATTGTGCATAATGAACTGTGATAGTTTGAGGGTGTTACCTTTTTCTTACATGTATGGTGTTTTAATTATTTATTTGTTATAGAATACATATTGTCCCTACTATTTGGATCCCAATTGTGTTTTGTGTATTGTTTAAAAGACTATGGTCTAAATAAACAAAGTTTTTATCTCTCTCAATCAATACTATAAAAAATTTACTCGCACCTTAATCACCAGCATGTTGGATTATGGGTACACCTGAAATGCCAGGATCACTAAGCAACTCATCAGAAGACTACAAACCATCCAGAACTCAGGAGCCAGACTCATTCTCACACACAGAACTGATATCACACCACACCTTAGAAAGCTCCTCCTGCTACCTAAACACAAATTCACAAATTTCAAACTCCTACAAGCACATTAAAGGCATTACACAACTTGGGCCTTACCTACCTGAACAGTTGCATTTCTATCCACCACCCACCAAGAATCCTCCACACTGTAGAACTCCTATTAGCACACATTCCACATATACCTGAACCAGATCAGGAGGACGAGCATTCTAATACATCACATGTAAAGCACAGAATGACCTCCCACTGATTAGAAATAACTTCCCTTGAATGGTCATTTACGTGTTGTGTTTCAAACTTCACATTTCTTTTGGGGTTCTCATTAGGACCTAATGCGTAGATGACCATTCATGGAAGTTATTTCTAATCATTGTGACATCTTCATGTAGGCCATCTTAAAAACGAAATTGGTCACCTACACTAACAAAGTGAGCTGTGGAGGGCTCCGGGAGGAAAGTATAATTGAGTTACCGTTTCATCGAGGGTCAATCAATTTGGGCGAGGGAAAACAGGGGACTGGGTACTAACCCTGAGGCAGGAAAATCCTTGAAAGGTAACTTTTGGGCTAGAGGTCTATCGGGATCCTCAGCGGGAGGGGGACCATCATCGGCGTGAGTCCGAGATAATGCAACAGAGGGGAAAGCAACAGGGAAGTAGTAGAGCATCAGAAACGGAGTGCATCACGGCAGTAGGTGCGTTCGCAGAGGGGGGGGCGGGCCAGTAGCAGGAGAAAAAGTTTAAAACGCCAGAGCGAAAAAAGGGGAAAGGGAAGAACAGGCTCCAGGGAGGAACCGGATAGTGAATGGAGATTGGTTGAAAGAGCATATAGTCCAGAACGTTTTTGGAAAAGGAAATTACAATTGTAGTTGAAAGGTAATTCAGGCAGATGGTCATTATGATATGTTACAACTTAACATTCATGTAAATTATATTTACTGTTGGATATGAAAAAGCATATGACGTGAAAATGTTTCACTGTTCTAAAAATAAATGACCCTGATAGTAAAATAAAGTTGAATTGACAGCAAGCACACATAAAAGGAACGATTTTTGGGGGAACAAAATAGCAAAGTGGACATAGATGAGGAGAGGGTAAGGCAGTTGGTCCTTATGCTGTGTTACCCATTATGCATTGCGAATAATGTTAACTGATCGGTTTGAGCGAGTCCACTTAGTGTGAAAAACTTATTAGTGCATTTGGTATATGAAGGGCTCAAACAGTTGTTGAAAAAAGGTTGTGCATCATGTTATCGCTGAACAAAGTTCAAAGTTAAATTTAGATGCATATGTCAAGCAAATCACACAATTGTGAAGTAGAGGTTGTGCAAATTATTGACGAGCTGTAAGGCAATCTGAATTCTACAGTGTGGAAGGGAAGGGATGTAAGGGGAGTGATTCAAGGGGACCTAACATGATGCACCTGAGGTATCAGAGAGTGAAAAGGGGGTCAATAAAGGTATACAGTGTTCTGCCACTCATCTTGGGTGTTCAACCCTTGATTTACAGAGTTATATATAGTGTGATCCATCTACATTCACTACATTCACAATTGTTAAGGAGTTGTTGCAGGTTGCCCCCTCATATGAGTAGTGAGGGCTGGTCAGTAACCTGCCAGGTCATGTAATTCTCCATGTAATGTTTCTCTAAGTAGTGTGCAACAAGGGGGGCATTGTCAACTTTTAGCGGATGCAGCTCTTGTGTTGAATGATGTGTTGTTTCACCATTCTGTGGTTTGCCCAATGTATACAAGATTACAGAGGCATCGTATTGCCTGGATGACGTTGGTAGAGCGGCAGTTTGTGAATTTCTTCAATTCGTATGAGCAACCATTTGGTTTGAATTCTTTGGTGAGGATCGTCAAGGGGCATGTTACACAGTTCTGACATTTATAGTGTCCTACAATTGGTGGGAACCCCCATGAGGAGGTAATGGATTCTGTGATATTGGGTTTTTTGGACCATGTTACTAGATGGTTAGCCAAATTGCTTCCTCTTTTGTAGGAGCAGAGTGGAGGTTGTTGAAATGCCTTGTGGGTGCGTAGAATGTGCCAAATTTTCTTGATGATTTTGCTCATCTTATTGCTTGAGGGGCAAAAATTGGAGAGAAAGGGGATACATTTGTTTTCACGTTTTTGTTTAGGTGTGAGTAGAATATCTTTGTGGCAGTACCATGCATGTGTGCGGGCCCTGGTGTCAGAACTCTCAAGACCAGAAAAAACGCTTCTGTTTGTGACATACCAAGCGGAGTTGGCTGGCCACGCAACGAAAATAAAATCCGGAACCGCTGTTGGAGTATAGCGGTACACTGGAGGAATCTTAAGATGGCAGCCGACTCGGAAGACGAGTCGGCGGTCTAGTGGTTTCTTTCCTTCCAGGTGCGGAGGCTGAGGTGAAATGCGCGTGCCAATGTTAATGCACACTTCACCAGAGTACTGGAGAGAGACGGTTGACAGTTTTAGCAATCCTGTCAGCCTATGAAAATTTGAGTCCTGCTTAGCTAATTTCCTTAAGACTAGAGTCAAATTTAGTCTGTGACATTTCTTAGATAATATATTTATCGTGGTAATCATAAGAACCCAAGAGTCATAGAAAGAATTGCGGAGAGTATCTTACCGACTTCGGACCTTGGCGGCAGCTGGAGATTTCGGACGACAAACCGGCAATTTAACCTACGAGAAAGACAGAGAGAGATACAGATAAGTGAAAGCTGAGCACACCTACCAGAGAGAGAGAGTTTAAGATAAGTAAAAGCAGAGCATGATTAATGAAGACAGCGCGCATGAGAAGTTTAGAGGAATAAAAGAGTGATTAAATAGATTAGATAAGAAAATTTGGAGAGAGAAAGATTTGAGATAGACACTTACCTTGACACACATAAATAGAAGTTCTGGACAAACCTGAAAGACAAGAAGAAGGATAATGAACCTAAATTTACAGCGACAAGCAAGAAACTGAGGAGATAATCAAAAGACATAATTAGAACAGGAATATCCCATTAGGAGGTAAGAATAGATAAAGTAGAGATAATAATTAGAAATAAATAACACAGAAATAAACAAGAATAAAATATTGAATATGTTTACTGGTAAAACTCCAGGAGCACAAGAGTAGGAAAAGAACAGGACAAGAAAAGAAAAGAAGGAAGAGTAGCACTAGTCTCTGGATTGTTTGGTAAGGGTTAATATGAACCAGAATTAGGTAAAGGGAGAGTTAGGGAGGGAGCTAATCAATCTCTTATTGTGTGCATTAGGACTTCTAAGATTCGTCAGAGCTACAGACGAGTTTGAAGAAGCATAAAAGAACAGATCCAGAATAGTCTCTTCTTTGTTTGGTATTTTATCCATTCCCCCGTCAAGTTTTAGTGTAACTGACTCTGGGTTTCCTGGAGGAGGAGTTGGGAAAAGAGCAACCATCTGTTCCTGTGCAAGTCATGGAAAAGAACACTCTTCGACCTTTGACAGAGTGAAATGCCCACGTTATTTAATTGCACCCGAACAGAATGGCTGAGGGAATAAATCTGCAAACCTTAGGAACGGTGCTCGAATCTATTCAAAAGGAACTGATAGCTGTTAGGGAAGAGAATCAGAACCTTAAGCTAGAAGTGGTGAAATCTAGGAAGGAGACAGCTGAACTGGCGCAAAGAATGGGGGAACCATTTGGTACTGGTAGGGAAAATCTAGGATCGTCAGCGGAGGGTTCAAACAGGTTAACCGCTCAAGTAATCCACTCTATTTCCCCGGTTATTCTATTGGCCACTCCAGAGTGATTCAGTGGGGACCCGCAGAAAGCACAAATATTTCTCACCCAATGTTCCCTCCACTTCATGTGCCGTCCTTCCATTTTCCCAGATGTGCAGTCACGAGTGGCATTTGAACTGTCTTACTTAAGTGGTGACGCAGCAGCGTGGTCGATGCCCCTGGTATCCAGAGATGCCCCAATCTTACAGCATTACGATGAGTTTAAGAAAGAATTCCTCCGAATTTTCGACAGAAGGAGAATTTCACAAGCAGTAGACAATGAGTTGTTGGAATTACGACAAGGCAATCGAGATTTAGTGGCTTTCCTTGCTCAATTTAATGAGCTGGTGGTGGAGACAAACTGGCCGGAGAGCAAGAGGGCTGCAGTTTGCTATCGTGGGTTACGAGATGAGTTGAAGGACGTGCTAGCGCAAATTCCTAACCGACCCACAGAAATATCCGAATTGGTAGATCTGGTATTAGAGATCGACTTTCGTCAGGGAGAACGAAAAGGTGAGAAAAGAAAAGACTTTAAATCAATGGTGCCCAGGTTTGATCGAGCCCGGTCGGTTTATAATAGGACAATAGAAGGAGCATCAAGCTCAGAGCCAATGCAAATAGGAACTTTTAATGGTTCATTAACGAAAGAAGAAAAAGAAAAGAGAAGAGCAGGGAATTTATGTATGTATTGTGGGTCAAATGGACATTTTGTGAGGAGTTGTTAAATAAAAACCAAGACTTCAATTAAGCCGAAGGAAAACTTGCAGCACCACCTGTAGGAGGACTTGGACAGGTGGATGCTAATCAGGAATTAACTCCAAAAGACCACCAGCTGGCGAACACACTTCAGTCCTCTTCACCTCACTTGGTCCTGTCTATGGAAATCAAGTTTCGACAGAAGGTTCTCGCAGATGTATCAGTGATGTTGGACTCTTGGGCCACGGGAAACTTTTGTGATCTGAGATTTGCGTCAAAAGTAGGTTTAGAAGCCATCCCAAAGTCCAAGAGTGAACCGGTGAGGGCTGTAGATGGCAAAAACCTTTCGTCCGGGCCAATTGTAAGTCATACCGAGCCAGTGAAAATGACATCAAGAGACTGACATGAGGAAATTATTCAATTTAATTTGATCGATGCACCCCAATTTGAACTCATCCTAGGGTTACCTTGGTTAACAGAACACAATCCTACCATTGATTGGAGTGCAAGAACGATCGCAATGAACTCAGATTATTGTAAAGAAAATTGTTTTGGAAGAAAAGAATTTGACCATGAAGGAAATCCTTCTCATTCATTGTGCATGATGGGTGTCTCAGTGTGCTTTATCAATTCACAAGAGAAACCTCTGGAATATCAAGACTTCGAGGATGTTTTCAGTGAAAAAGAAGCTGAACAACTACCACCTCATCGAGTTTATGACTGTACTATAGAATTGGAGCCAGGAGCAAATTTACCTTGCAGTCGTGTCTATGCATTAACGGAAAAGGAACACCAGTATTTGAAAGAATACTTGGATAAGTATTTAGCAAATGGCTTCATAAGGCCGTCCAAATCCCCGGTATCTTCGCATCTGTTTTTTGTGCCGAATTAAGAAGGTGACCTTAGGACATGTATAGATTATCGCGCCATAAACAAAATAACCAAGAAAAATTGCTATCCACTCCCTCTCATCTCAGTTCTGTTGGATCAGGTCAAGAGTGCACAAATTTACACAAAGTTAGACCTGAGAGGGGCCTAATATTTAATCAGAATGAAGGAGGGCGATGAATGGAAAACCGCCTTCAGAACATGGTTTGGGCTATACGAATACCAGGTTATGCCTTATGGTTTGTGTAATGCCCCAGCGGCATTTCAGCATTTCATTAACAACATTTTAAGAGAATTTATCGATCAATGTGCCATCTTTTACATAGACGATATCCTGATTTATTCAGAGGACTCACGGAAACATCATGAAGAAGTTAGAGGAGTTTTGCAGAAACTTAGAGAAAATCAATTGTTTGTCAAACTGGAAAAATGCGCTTTCAATGTATCCAAGGTGGAATTTTTGGGGTTTGTCCTTTCTCCAAAATGTATGAATATGGATGAACGCAAAATCCAAGCGGTGGTAGATTGGAAATCTCCTACCATCATGAAGGAAGTGCAGAGTTTCATAGGCTTTGCAAACTTCTATAGGAGGTTTGTAGAAGAATTCTCCAAGAAAATTCTGCCCCTTACCAAGTTGCTACGCAAAGGTGTCCAATTTGAGGGGTCTGAGGAAGCAGAGAAGGCCTTTGGGTTGTTAAAAAAAGCTTTACTTCGGCCCCATTGTTACTACATGCTGATCCATCAGAAGCTTTCTATGTGGAGATGGATGCCTCTGGTCAGGCCATTGGAGGTGTGTTATCCCAAAGGCACAAAGAAACTGGTCAATTGCATCCAGTGGCCTAGAGATCACGAAACGTAACATCGGCAGAACAGAACTACACCATTACTGAAAAAGAATTATTGTCAATTAAGGATGCTTTCAAGGAATGGCGCCATTATCTTATTGGAGCCAGACATTAAGTAACCGACTTTACTGACCATAGAAATTTGATGTTTTTTAAATCAGCCAAGACTCTAACACCAAGGCAGCTCAGATGGTCGCTGTATTTTGCTGAATACAATTTCGTGATCACATACAGACCTGGGACCCAAAATGGAAAAGCTGATGCCTTGTCTAGGATTGATACCGAAGATAAGAAACCTTTGGAACCAATTCCAACCATTAAACCACACTCGAAGATAATCTGTGCCACTACTCCTGTTACCTTTGGGGAACAGATTGTTCAAGTTATGACACCTGAAGACATGCAAGAATGGGTCAAGGAAGATGAAGGGAGAGAAATTCAACATCACGTGCCTTATCACAGAGGAGCTTTGTATATACCCACTAAGGAGTTACAGAATCAAGTACTACACGAATGTCATGATAATCTTTTGGCTGGGCATAAAGGAGAGGATAATACTAAAGAATTAGTGAAAAGACACTATTGGTGGCCGCATATGACCATGGACGTAGAGAATTATGTGAAGACTTGCGAAATCTGCGCTCAGGGAAAATCTGAACGGCAGGCACCAAAAGGGTTGTTGCAGCCTATTCCCACCCCTCGTGGTCCATGGCATACCATCACTATGGATTTAATTGTGGATTTGCCTTCCAGTCAAGGTTATAATACAATTTGGGTGGTCGTGGATGCATATACCAAAATGGCACACTTCCTTGCCCTAAAAGGTGTACCAACATCAAAACAGCTAGCGAAACATTTTAGCACACACATAGTCAAGATCCATGGGATTCCCAAAGTTACCATTTCAGACCAAGGTTCACAGTTTCTGTCTCATTTCTGGAAGGCCTTTTTGAAAAGTTTGGGAATTGATGCTAGATATTCTACCAGTTTTCATCCAGAGACTGACGGGCAGACCGAGAGGGTTAACCAAGAACTTGAGCAGTACTTGAGGTTGTTCCTATTGAAGCAAGGTGGAGAATGGTCTGATTATTTTTGGACAGCCGAATTTGCATATAATAATGCTAAGAACGTCTCCACTGGGTATTCCCCGTTTTATTTAAATTATGGCCAACCTCCAAAGTCTACTATAAAAAAATACAGAACTCTCTGTTCCAGCAGTTAAGGATTTAGTTTCTCATTTAAAAGAAATTCAACAAAATGCCTTCCAGAATCTAGAACAGGCGAAAATGAAATATAAGACCTATGCCGATAAAAGAAGGAGAGAAGGCCCCAGTTTAAAAGAAGGGGATGAGGTTTGATTAAGTACTAGAAACTTGAGGTTGAAAGGAAACAGAAAATTTCTCCCTAGATCTATAGGACCTTACCCAATTGAGAAACAGATAAATCCAGTAACCTATTGTCTAAACTTGCCAGTTAAAATAAAAATCCATCCAGTTTTGCATGTATCTCTGCTAAACAGGGCATCACCAGAGTTGCGAAAACCAAAACCCATTCAGTTAGAGTCAGGAGTGGAATTTGAAGTTAAAGAGATCCTGGACTCAAAAAGATTGAAGGGAAAACTGTATTATTTGGTGGACTGGAAGGGCTATGGTCCTGAGGAACAGTCGTGGGAGGTTGCTTCGGATGTTCATGCTCCCCGATTGGTCAAGTCTTTCCACAAAAAGTTTCCAACTAACCCAAGAGAGGAAGAATCTCCTCTGTTTGGGGGTACTGTCAGAACTCTCAAGACCAGACAAAACTCTTCCATTTGTGCCCTACGAAGCGGAGTTGGCTGGCCACGCAATAAAAATTAAATCCGGAACCGCTGTTGGAGTATAGCGGTACACTGGCGGAATCTTAAAATGGCCGTCGACTCAGAAGACGAGTCGGCGGTCTAGTGGTTTCTTCCCTTCCAGGTGCGGAGGCAGAGGTGAAGCGCGTGGGCCAATGTTAATGCGCACTTCACCGGAGTACTCGAGAGAGACGGTTGACAGTTTTAGCAATCCTGTCAGCCTTTGAAAATTTAAGTCCTGCTTAGCTAATTTCCTTAAGACTAGAGTCAAATTTAGTCGGTGACATTTCATAGATAATATATTTATCGCGGTAATCATAAGAACCTAAGAGTCATAGAAAGAATTGCGGAGAGTAACTTACCGACTTCGGAGTTCGGCGGCAGCTGGAGATTTCGGACGACGAACCGGCAATTCAACCTACGAGAGAGACAGAGAGATAAGTGAAAGCTGAGCATACCTACCAGAGAGAGAGAGTTTAAGATAAATAAAAGCAGAGCATGATTAATGAAGACAACGCGCATGAGAAGTTTAGAGGAATAAAAGAGTGATTAAATAAGAAAATTTGGAGAGAGAAAGATTTGAGATAAAGACACTTACCTTGACACACATAAATAGAAGTTCTGGACAAACCTGAAAGACAAGAAGAAGGATAATTAACCTAAATTTACAGAGACAAGCAAGAAACTGAGGAGATAATCAAAAGACATCATTAGAACAGAAAGATCCCATTAGGAGGTAAGAATAGATGAAGGAGAGATAATAATTAGAAATAAATAACACAGAAATAAACAAGAATAAAATATTGAATATGTTTACAGGTAAAACTCCAGGAGCACAAGAGTAGGAAAACAACAGGACAAGAAAAGAAGGAAGAGTAGCACTAGTCTCTGGATTGTTTGGTAAGGGTTAATATGAACCAGAATTAGGTAAAGGGAGAGTTAGGGAGAGAGCTAATCAATCTCTTATTGTGTGCATTAGGACTTCTAAGATTTGTCAGAGCTACAGACGAGTTTGAAGAAGCAGAAAAGAACAGATCCAGAGCACTCTCTTCTTTGTTTGTTATTTTATGCATTCCCCGGTCAAGTTTTAGTGTAACTGACTCTGGGTATCCTGCAGGAGGAGTTGGGAAAAGAGCAACCATCTGTTCCTGTGCAAGTCGTAAAAAAGAACACTCTTCGCCCTTTGACACCTGGAGACCAAGCGGCATGGGTAGCCCCGTTGAATAAGTTTGGTAGTGAGAATAGTAGCTTCTCGGAAATAGTATTTTTCCATTTGCAATTCCTCTGGATGCAAAGGAACTGTCTGTATGGAAGGCCATCTCGAAAGCCGCCGGGATGGTAGCTGGAATAGAGTAACAGAGTATTTTGTTCAGGGTGTTCTCTGAACAATGTTGTATCTATTTTGCTATCTTCCACATGAAGGGTGAAGTCAAGGAAGTGGAGATTTTTAGATTCTGATGTAAACTTCATGTGTGACTGGAAAGGGTTATTGGGTGTCAGAATATGGGTTTTTTCAAGGTTATGTACGTATAGGATTGCAAAGTTTGGGGCAAAGAAGGCACCCATAGATACACTCTTGATTTGGAGGTAAAAGGTGTCTCTGTGTAGGAAATAATTATTGCTGAGAGTAATTCTGAGTAGGTCCATAATGAAATCCGGGGGTATCTGTGTAGGTTTAGGTCTTGTGTTCAAAAGATTTTGGATGATGAGTAGGCCATCGTCATGTGGGATATTGGTGTATAAGGAGTCAATCTCAAGTCCAACCATCAGTTCGGTGTTGGTGTCGAAAGGTCTATCCTCTATGAGATTGATGGGATCCATGCTGTCTCGGGCATAGGTATCCGTGTGTGGGACAAACTTGTTGATCACAGCATCTATATACTTGCCTAATGGTTCAATAATAGACCCACAACCAGAGACAATGGGGCATCCTGGTGGGTTGGAGGCATCCTTATGTATTTTAGGGAGTACATAGATGACAGACGCGCAAGGGTGTTGGTTATTCAGGAATGAAAACTATTCATCGCTGCGTTTGGGAGTGCTATGGGCTGACCAAGCGCCTACAACATCCAGGAGGCTCTGGGGAAAGCGATGGACTGACAGCCCCTCCCTGAAGCGCCGAGGGCTTTAAAATACTGCTCGAGCCTCCTGCTCCACGGGAGACTCATCGATGCGTGTGGGAGCGCTGTGGGCTGACCAAGCGCCTACAACATCCAGGAGGCTCTGGGGAAAGCGACGGACTGACAGCCCCTCACTGAAGTGCCGAGGGCTTTAAAATACTGCTCGAGCCTCCCGCTCCGCGGAGACTCATCGCTGCGTGTGGGAGTGCTGTGGGCTGACCAAGCGCCTACAACATCCAGGAGGCTCTGGGGAAAGCGACGGACTGACAGCCCCTCCTCTTCCTATCTGGGAGGCTTTAACCTTACTACCTAGCTCCGCCACGCGGGACGCGCGGGCGGGTGCCGGGCTAAGCCCGGGCAAAGGGCGGGCCATCTGCGGCCATCAGGGGCCAGAAGAGGCCGGGCCGGGCAACCCCCCTGACATCTACAATGGGTAAGAGAAAACAGCTATGCCTTGGGGATCATGAGGGGAAACAAGCTAAGTATCCCAGGAAATCGGAATCCATAATTTCGTACCTAACATCAGCGGTGGGGGTTTTATCCAAAGAAATTGCGAACGCTGAGAAAGAACTTGGTCTGGGAGCCGTTCACATTGACCCGGCACTAGTATTAGATCATAGCCGGGTTATACCCCTGGAGCCGACTATCGTGATTACAAAAACCCCCCCTGCATTACACCTGGTTACCAGAAGGACAAAACCCATTATGTTCCCCAACAGAAGTTGCACCGCAAGCGTAAACTACATAAACAATACTCTAGGAAGAAAAAAACCCTGGTTGAGGCTAACCCAATGGACCAAGGTCTTAGGGACCATGTTGGAAAAATTGTTGAGGACCTGTTTACATCGCGACTGGAACCTGCACTTGTGGCTATTGCTAAAGACATTGTGGACACACTCAATACCTGTGTAGCAGGGTTACTGTCTAAATGTGAAAAAATTTACCTATTCATCAAACAGCACACTGGGGAAAAGGGGGGTTGTGTTCAGCCTCAAGTATTATCTGTTAATAGGCCTATGGTTGACGCTGTGAACATGGACCATGAAGCCACTAGGGTTAGATGTCCTGTTAAGGCTGTAGACAATGTCGGGTATGCGCCTAAGAGAGATGGGCTGGGTAGTTTTACTTCTGGAGCTAGTATTATGAGAAGTTCCACACCAGAGGGTCATATGCAGGCCCCTACAACAGGGCGGGTAGGGCCACAACAGGGTAGATACCTGGAGTTGCCCCCGGAGGCTGCTCCTCTGGTGGCTGTCTTCACAGGGGTTCCCCCAGCTAGGGCTGGCACTAACGAAACAACCCACGACCGTATGAAATTAGCTAGGCAGTGGTGCTCACAGTTTAGCAGTGGAGGAGATGACATAACAAGCTCTGTTATTATGGCAAGGAGGGTCAGTTGGGTCGGGCGCTGTCCCAAAAACATCCCTGGGGATTGTGTGGTAGTAAATTTTAACAATCGGGCTAGTGCTGAAAGAGTATTCTGGGATGCCTCAGACATGGATTATAAGGGTATTAGACCTCTCCCTTTGGGTTTTTTCTACCCCCCGCTAGGCCAAACAGAAACCATCTGTCATCCAACTGGGAACGTATCCCTTGCCCGCAGTTGAGACCTGTACAGGGACTGTCATGGAGGGCGGAAAGGGCCCCTACAACTATAATATCAGTTTCTCCGCCCCGCTGTCAACCCAGGGCGGAGATAGGTATTTCCAATCGTTTCTCTCCTCTGTCCCTGATGGAGTCGAATGATTGACTGCCCGCCAGACCTGTAAGGCAAGGGGATGCGGCAGGAGTTAATAGTCAGACACGCTCATGCAAAATTCTGAGTTGGAATGTGGCAGGTATTAGACCCAAAGGTACAGACCTTATATGGTTGAAGTTTGTAAGGTAGTTCGACATCCTTGCTTTTCAGGAAACTTGGGACACCATGTCTGGTTTTATATTGGACGGTTACCTTAGTTTTGCCATTCCTGCAGTTCCAGGAATTGCGGGGAGACCAAAGGGGGGTTTACTTTTTCTTTTCTCGTTAAATCTTGCTGGCGTTTTTAAAAAAACTCGATGTGGATTCTGGTAATTTTTTATTAATTGAATGGACCGTCTCTGATCACCAGAAATATTTATTAATAAACTTATATAACTCCAAGGAAGGCTCACAGCAGAAGGAGCATCTTAGTGCCTTGAACCAATATTTGTCAGTTTACAAGCTCAAGCAGATTTTTGAACCAGAAGTGCTACTTCTGGGAGATTTTAACATACATCCTTGCACATGAGACTGTTACGGAGGTGAACACGGTGGGATTTTGAGTGGTGGGGTTCCTCATTTTGAGCATAGTAAACAGGGTGAAGCTCTTGAGGACCTCGTCTCTAATATGAACCTATTTGAACCTGATATGGAAGAGGGGGAGGAGAGGGCCCCCACTTTTATAGGACGGGGATCAAACTCAGTCATTGACTACATTTTTGTATCTCCTGTAGTTTTGGCCAAAAGTTTAGCATACAGAGTGGTGACGTCAACCTTCAGTGATCACAATCCAGTCTTCCTGGAAGTTGACCTGGGGGTTTTGCCTGACCTCAATGAATCAAGGGGGGGGGGCTCTTAGGAACTTATCTACCAAAGACCAAGGTAGACGGATTAAATGGGATAAAGTTTTCCCGGAAGCTTTCTTTGAGGACCTTGCCATCAAAGCCGAGCGCAACCTTGCTATCTGCCTCGATGGTTCTGCCTTAGGTGCTGAAACCATAGAATTAGAATTGGGGGATCTCACCTGCGCTCCTAAGTATCTGAAAATCAAATTCACCTAGTATAGGTTAGTCAAAGAAATGATATTAGTAGATAACACACTTATGCTGTATAGCACAATTATAATGTCAATGTTTTAACCAAATGTTACTGGTCACATAAGGCAGTATTCATTCCTCAAATCCTGGTATAAGAGTTACGATAACTCAAAAAGAAGAGTCCAAAATAATGTCCACAAAGATGTATCTGGTCGTAGAATACTTCTTTTATTCTTGGATTTCTTTCCACTCGATGTCAGTACATTCAATTCACAGCCAATACGTGTTTCGGCTGGCCTGTCAAATCAGCCAATGACTTCATCAGGGCTGTGTTAAAACATCAAATAAGTATATATCAGTAAATTATTGTCGCTACAGGATCTTGTTCAGCAACTAGAATAAGTATAGAAAAGAAAGTGTAATCCAGTGATTATGAGGAATGGAAGAAGAAAGTCTACTACGCCACCAGGGTCATAGAGTCACCATTGTGCATACCACATTGTCCAAGAATCAGTTCTGACATGGCCATAATCACCTTTCAATGTAACCTGAATCCTGTCATAGAAGATTCATCTCATCCTCTCGACTTTTAACGGTTTTCTTGTCCTCTAAATAACACAAATTAATATGGGCAATTAATTATTTCTAGTATAGCCATGATGCCCAATCCTAATGTCCTCACCAAATTATCTCCAAACCTAAAAACAACACTATCCCAAATTGGGAGATAGCATTAGAAATCGTTTCTCTCTAGACTCACCGATTGTAAATATCACCATCATTTCCCATAAGTCATCAGGAATTGGCATATGAAATGGCTCCCAACTGTATGTGGAGAAGTAAGTATCTATGATAAGAGATTAATAGGGTTGACCATCAGATTACAATACTAATTCGTAAGGTATTGCAATTATTATACTTTTTGTCGTACAACCGTACCAATTTATTATCCTAAAGTATGTTGGACGTCACATAAAAAAGTAATTAGAATTCCTAAGATATCTGTAAACAGTAAAATAAATTAAAAGGAGGGGCAGGTAATATGACGCAAGTGATTACCCAAATACTAGCACCAGAGTCAACTGACTGTAAATAATCAACTTACCTCAGGCTCCAAAATTCATCATAAGAGCCCTGAGGATTAATAAATATAGGGAGAGCTATCAATTACACCATAAAAATTTTTGGAATACATTGCTTCCATAAATAAATAATAATTTGGAAACACGACTCACCCACTATTTCCGTATATGTAGTCACTCTGTCAAATTATCGTCAAGTAAACAAAATAAGGAGTGGGGAAGACAAAAAGCATAGCGTACTTTAGTACGTATATAAAGTTGTTAAAAGATCGCAAGTACAATAATATCGATGGTCCTCACTCACCAATATAACGTGAAGTCTCGTCTATATCAATTCCAGCGTGTTGCATCGTCGCCATGTTGAAATGTCTTTATATACTGGTATATGTATGGACGCCATATTGTAGTGTGCAAATAACTCCGGGAATATAAAATTCTTACCTAAACTGATTTCTGATTTGATTATGACATTAGAGATCTGCTATATTAGCACACCGATCTGTACAGGAGCGATATTAAGCAAAAAGAACCCTCCTCTATTCTACTCGTAATCAACCCATTCTCTTATACTCAACCTAAAAATTATAACTTGAGTAGGGGGACTTAACCAAATATCAATATTATCGATTATTCTTTAAAGATCGGTATTACAACTTACTTATATTATAAAGAATATTTATCTACATTAGAAGTATAACGGATGAATCTAGCCTCGAACCATGTTTCAAAAACGTTAGTTTAACAGGCTCTTAAACTATGTGCTACCGATAGTTACATCAGATGATACAGGGTATTAACCATATTCATTTCTCCTATCGAATTAACATTACTAGTGCAATAATGTGATGAGGAATGGGGTCAGACAATTTAGGTTAGCGTCAAGAAAATATGTAATATGTTAATATTCCTAAGAGTAAGAGAAAAATGTTGCGTCTAATATCCTGTGTCCACCCTCAGAACCAGACAGAAAAGAAAGCATTGCCAAAGAGAGAGGAAAAGTATTCACAGATAGACATGGTTTGTCCCTGATTATACACACTAAGTACAATATCTATATTGAAGTGATACAATTGTACATCAATACAATCGTGTTCTTATTCTCAAAATTCACTGTATGCATGTCCACAGTAATCAATATCAACTGGACCACAGATTACTTACAATACGGGCTTAAGTACATCCAAAGTTAGTTGTTTCATTCGTATACAATAAATGTCTCTCTTAAGATATCCTTTACATATGTATATCACTATCTTCATCTATTAGACCACAGAAAACATACAATACAGATCCAATATACATATAACTGCAATAACCATTGTGTATATATATCCATATCATGGTATAATGCATCGCATAGCATATTCAATGACCCAAGTAGTATTGTAACTCAGAATCTAAATTAAGGCCATCTTCGACGGCTCTAAATTTCATGATCCACAGACATTCCCTTCGTCGTAACCGTAGGGTGCTGTCCCCACCTCTCTTGTCTGCATTCACTACATCAATGCCATGGTAAAGGAACTGATGTTTGATCTTGTCATTCTGGGTCCTAATGGACCATCGATATTATTGTACTTGCGATCTTTTAACAACTTTATATATGTACTAAAGTACGCTATGCTTTTTGTCTTCCCCACTACTTATTTTGTTTACTTGACGATAATTTGACAGAGTAACTACATATACGGAAATAGTGGGTGAGTCGTGTTTCCAAATTATTATTTATTTATGGAAGCAATGTATTCCAAAAAATGTTATGGTGAAATTGATAGCTCTCCCTATATTTATTAATCCTCAGGGCTCTTATGATGAATTTTGGAGCCTGAGGTAAGTTGATTATTTACAGTCAGTTGACTCTGGTGCTAGTATTTGGGTAATCACTTGCGTCATATTACTTGCCCCTCCTTTCAATTTATTTTACTGTTTACAGATATCTTAGGAATTCTAATTACTTTGTTACGTGACGTCCAACATACGTTAGGATAATAAATTGGTAAGGTTGTACGACAAAAAGTATAATAATTGCAATACCTTACGAATTAGTATTGTAATCTGATGGTCAACCCTATTAATCTCTTATCATAGATACTTACTTCTCCACATACAGTTGGGAGCCATTTCATATGCTAATTCCTGATGACTTATGGGAAATTATGGTGATATTTACAATCGGTGAGTCTAGAGAGAAACGATTTCTAATGCTATCTACCAATTTGGGATAGTGTTGTTTTTAGGTTTGGACATAATTTGGTGAGGACATTAGGATTGGGCATCATGGCTATACTAGAAATAATTAATTGCCCATATTAATTTGTGTTATTTAGAGGACAATAAAACCGTTAAAAGTCGAGAGGATGAGATGAATCTTCTATGACAGGATTCAGGTTACATTGAAAGGTGATTATGGCCATGTCAGAACTGATTCTTGTACAATGTGGTATGCACAATGGTGACTCTATGACCCTGGTGGCGTAGTAGACTTTCTTCTTCCATTCCTCGTAATCACTGGATTACACTTTCTTTTCTATACTTATTCTAGTTGCTGAACAAGATCCTGTAGCGACAATAATTTACTGATATATACTTATTTGATGTTTTAACACAGCCCTGATGAAGTCATTGGCTGATTTGACAGGCCAGACGAAACACGTGTTGGCTGTGAATTGAATGTACTGACATCGAGTGGAAAGAAATCCAAGAATAAAAGAAGTATTCTACGACCAGATACATCTTTGTGGACATTATTTTGGACTCTTCTTTTTGAGTTATTGTAACTCCTATACCAGGATTTGAGGAATGAATACTGCCTTATGTGACCAGTAACATTTGGTTACAACATTGACATTATAATTGTGCTATACAGCATAAGTGTGTTATCTACTAATATCATTACTTTGACTAACCTATACTAGGTGAATTTTGATTTTCAGATACTTAGGAGCGCAGGTGAGATCCCCCATTTCTAGTCCTATTTACCACACATATGTGTGGTCTTGAGAGTAGTCTGGTAACCACCCTTTTCTCACCTAGCTGCACCATTGACTTATAAATATAGTGTAAATTCCTGGAGATAATTTGAGCGCCCTTACCTGCTTGGTTACCAGTGACATTCTTCTGAAACCATAGAAGCTTTTGTAGCAGTGTGTAAGCAGATAGATTGCTATGAATCTAGAGGTAGACACTAGAGCGCACACAAGGAAGGCCTATAAATGGTTTGACAGTAATTGTTCGAGGGCCCACGGGGCTCTTCTTAAGGCACTTAAGAAAAGGCCGAGGGAAAGGGACTCTGGGGCATATTACCACCAACTAGCGATAATGATCGCTATGTTGGCTTAGAGGCAATAATTTTATCGCCGTGTTGCGGCGATTTGTATCGCTTAGGAGCCTTGCTATTATCAAGGTTTATCTCCTAAGCGATAAAAATCGGCCGAAATGCATGAATATCGCTGTAAAGTCAGCGATATTCATGCATTACCGAGCTAATGCTCTTAGCCATGTTATCCACCTCCCATTGGATAACATGGCTAAGAACTGCTCAGGGCAGGTGTTAGCTTTTGGAGATATTCGCGCTTAGCGTGAATATCCCCAAAAGTTGGTAATAGGAGATAGCGATGTTAGCGACTGTTTCCAGTCGCTAACATCTTGGCACGCCCACTTTGCATGTCATTAGTGATAAATATCTCTGACATGCAAAGCGGGGCCCAAGATGGTCGCTATCTCCTACTAGCTGTTGCTAACTGGTGTTAGCGACAGCTAGGTAATAGGGAGATCATTTTATCTCCGCTTTCTTGGCTTTTAAAGCCAAAAAAGCGGAGATAAATCCCTTGATAATATGCCCCTTAGTCGTTTCCCTCCATAAGGAGTATAAATCTGCCATCAGCGTGCATAAACGCAAAATTAAAGAGGAGGCGTGGGACAATCTTCAATCCATTGATGTGCTAAGGGACAGTAGGAAGTTCTGGTCTACCATAAACCAGCCATTCTTCTCGGAAAAGGAGAACTTAGATACGGATTGTGTTATCCCTGATGACAACTGGCTCCAACATTTTAAGAACATTTATGATAAGGAGCATAGGGAGTCACCGACAGTTAGCATTGCTACTGCTCGGTTTCCTCATCCTGTCAATTTCGAGTTAGCCGAGGTAGAAAGGGCTATTAGAGACACGTCCAAACATAAGGCTCCAGGCCCCGACGGGGTACCTGCTGACCTATATATTCTCTATCCAAATTTCTTGGCAAAGATCCTGACCAATGTGTTTAATAGCTCTTCCTTATCAGGTTTCCCACCTTCATGGGCCACCTCGGTCATAGTCCCCATTTTTAAAAAGGGGAATAGAGGGGACCCCGCCTGCTATAGGCCTATCTCCCTGTTAGACTCTGCTGTAAAAATCCTGGGCAGAGTCATTCTACAGAAACTGGGGGATTGGCTGTCGGGCAGGGGGGTGCTCTCTAACCTCCAGTATGGTTTTAGAGAACACAGGAGTACCATGGACCAATGTTTAAATTTGCATCTCCTCAAAAGCAAATATCCAATTGCAAAGGAAGGTCATTTATGCTTGGGTTTTATGGACTTATCATCGGCGTTCGATTTGGTTAATCGTTCAAAATTATGGCGAATCCTGCGGGAAATAGGTATAGATGCATCCCTGGTTAATTTTCTTAGTGACCTTCACCAGAACCTCTCTGCCTCTGTGAGGGTTACGCAGGACGGCCAGTGTACAGGTCAATTTAGTTCTAGCAGGGGGGTCAGACAAGGGTGCATACTGGCCCCTCTCCTTTTTACGATTTATATTAACGCCCTCGAAAAATCCCTGGGCGTGGGTACCCCAGATACTCCGCGTATAGGGGGATCGGGGGTCCCGGTCCTCCTGTACGCGGATGACGCTGTATTACTTGCCCGCACAGGACTGGGCCTACAGAGGCTGTTGGACCACTTCGGCAGCTTCAAGGAGTCCCTTTAACTAAAAGTCAATATTAAAAAATCACACGTAATGGTAGCCGGGGCCCGGAGGAAGAATAGTAAGGTTAAAACCTTTAACTTGCATGGGTGCGGAATTAACGAGGGTTCCGGTCTTTACCAACTTGGGAGTCCTCTTTGATGAGAAGGGCAACTGGGGACCCCAGCAGTAGCTGAATAGCAATGTTGTTGCAAGATCCACAACAGCCCTTTTTAGCTTCTCTAAGAGGTTAGGAGCAAGGCCCGTGGAGGCTATGCTCAAGATATACAAATCCAAGTGCTTAGCTATTGCCTCCTATGGGGCTGCCATATGGGGTTACGCACCTTTGAGTAAAATACAAGTGGTAGAAAATAGGTTTCTTAGAACTCTCTAGTCAGTACCCCAGTCGACCCCGACATTTTCCCTACATACTGAACTAGGCTTGGGATATATCTCAGACCACCTAAAAATGTCCCCACTGATTTGCTGGGCAAAAACGTGGCTAAATGAGGAGATTACCCTTAATCACCTGATCCTAAAAGATTGTGTAGCCCTCGAGAAGGCAGATAGAATCCCATGGCTGACGTACGTTAGAGTGGAGTGCGCCAGCCTAGGACGACCGGAAATATATACATCTCCGGAGGGCATAAAGAAAGAGGATTTAGGTTGCAATAAATATAACTTTCGGAACTTGTTGGAGGCGGAAAGGGAGGAGCAGGAGCTTAGAAAACCAAGTGTGAGAAGCAATTATGGTTTACTAACTTCCCCATTTATTTAACCGTATCTAAAGATTGTTACTAAGCCGTTCCACCGCTTTTTGTTGGTTAGATTTCGGTTCAATTTAATTCATCTTACTTTGGGTATATTCCCCAATTGGGGGAAACCGGAAGATGCCGCACCATATTCCTGTGATAGGTTCTCTACACAAGACACACTTCATCTTGTAATGTTCTGTGTGCATTTCTCAGAGGCGCGCAAAAAATTCTTAAACCCCATATTACGAGAAGCAGGATTTGTACAAGGCAGGCCCGCGCTTTTACATCTGCAAATGCTGAGTAGTGTGCATGTTATTTTCAGCGTAGCCAGCTTTCTAGTGGCTGTGGCCCGGGTAAATAATAAAAGACTTATTTGTACATAACTGCATAGCAAGACCTACAGGGGGCTCATGGTTTTAATTTTGTGATCCAATGATGCACTTTAAATTGTAAATATCGTACCTTTAAATCTTTCTCGGTATTGGATAAAGGGAATTTTGAGCAATTGCCCTACGATACATTCAATGTTTGATTTTTTTGTATTGTAAATAGTGTATGTATGAACAGTTACAAACGAATGCTTATTTATTTTTTTAACCCTTTTAACCATTTTAATAATTGGTGGATGTATGTACTGTTTCTTCTTTGATGATTTTAATTAATCGAAATAAAGATCTTTGACTGACTGACTGAAAACTATTTTTCAGTTATTAAAGAATACCACCAGCACGCTATCAAAGACCCTCAGCTTTCCATCAGACACCACAAGTTGTCTCTCAGGGAACCTCAGCCAGTCTTAACCCCAAATGGTCCTTCAACACTTCTCCAGCTGACCCTTGCAACCCTTCTGTTGGTCTTCAGACACCCAAAGCACCTTCCAATCAGGTACTAATCTTTTGGTTTACACAGAATCTCTTTTCTTATGTTGAGTAGTTTTTTCCCATTGAGCACTACCATTCTATAATTACTCTATTTATTCTTGTCATGCTGATGGCCCATTTGTCATTACACATACCTCCATTTGGGTGCCTAGATCCTCCCTTTGGTTTCCTTCCTTCCACTGCCACCCAAGTAATCTCACTCGACTAGCATGGGAAGTGTCCGCAATAAATGTAGGTGGTCTCAACAGTGTGTTCTCTCACACCTGTGTCAACCTTTCCCTTTCTTCAGACTGGTTGGGCAAACTTCTAGGACCTCTACCTCGCATCACTTGCACTGCTCGCTAACATGGGTGCATTAATACACTTATTGTCTATCTATAGTGTCCAGTTACTGGAACCTTATATGAGGAAAGTAGAACTGACATTGAAGTGTGAGGCTTGCCAGCAAAATCTTTTGGCTTGGATTTCCTTCTTCGACATTAAGGCAGAGGGTAGATCCCTTCTCTCCCCTCCTTAGCACCTGTACAGCACATCGAGTTATAAAGAACAGCTCCTTAAGGTTGTTGTATGAACCTAATTCCCAAAGAAATTTGAAAATCAATGCTTGGAGGGTATTTCTATGTATAGGTGCAGACTTTTGAATTTGTGGAACACTCAATAGTTATCAGAGGGGATCGTGGAAAACAGTTGAGAATTCACATAGACAAGAATGCAAAGCCATGTTGGAATGTGTAATTGTGTACCGTCTACAACAATGAGAAAATATGCAGTGAGAATGCCTTTTTATGTTTTTAATTTATGTTTTTTGCTCGAGGAATATGATTTTCCTTAAGAAGAAACCCTTTCTCCTCCACACCCATCAACTTTAGGTGAGTTCCTTCCTATTATCCTCTTTACAAATATTTGATCCCGACCTTGACAGGAGTATTGCTCTGGCACTTGCCAGGGTAGGAATGGGCTAGAGAAAAAGACTGTGAATAGCCACAAACTCGCAAGATGCTCTGTGTGCTCCAGCTTTCTAAAAAGTGTAGTAGTCTGATGTTATGGTTTTTCTCCTATGTTATCTCCTATGTCATCCTGTCCCTAGCTGCTCAGCTTGTGTGAGTGTTCTGAGTGGAATGTTGGTGTGGGCTATGTGTGGAATGCCTGTGTGACTGGAGGAGTGATGACAGTTGGTGAGAGGGGCTGAGCAGCTAGCAGGCTGTTCCTGGTGGGGTTGGTAATGATGACTTTCAGGCTGCCCTACAGGACATATATACCTGTTGATGAGGAATTACTAAGGATTTATACTACCTGTCAACTTACCTGAATTAACCTACTTGGTTTACAACGTACTAGCGTGTCGTGATTACTACAAAAAGCCTTTGCCCTGGCACCTCAATTTTCTGTCTCAGAAGCAAACGTTTTTCTAGGAAATATACTATCCTGGGTAATGCTACATTAAAAAGATTAATGAATGTAAATACACAAATACAAAATGTGTAGGGGAAAACCATCCCATTAGCTCCTTTAAGTTGAACTTAGAAATGCAAATGGTAGTCTTCAGCAGGCCCCCATCTGGGATGTCAAAAAGGGAGGGAAAATGATACACACACTGTAAGCTTGAATGTTTGGGTCTAAAATCACAGTAAAAACCTGCGGTTAGGTGAACTTTGAAGGAAAAACTTTGAAATTAAATGATGTCTATTCCATCTCTCTGCCTTCCGCTATATCTAGAAATTAAAGCTTATTTTCTTCGTAACAGTTATAATAATTCTTAAACTTTGTATTGCATGGGAACCATATTTTTGTTTTGTGTGAGTTCTATATCTTGCAGGTTAATCTGATTGTCTATACGTCACTGGTCCTTTTCCAACTCATCCATCTGTCCAATTCTCGGATTGATCTCCAAAGAATCACTCACTCTCTCTTCTCTGTGGGTATATTAGACCCAGATTCAAGGCTGAGAGGGAGTTACAGTTGGTAAAGATAATAACGAAACTGAGGTGTTGGCATCATGAATAAGCAAAGTGGAAACATTTGCAGCCATATTAGACATACTCAAGGCAGCAGTTGACATTAAGTATATTCAGCAGGTATAACATTCTGGGCATTATGATTTTTTTGATCTAGTGTTTGTCCCTCCCTTTCATTGGCCTCATCTAGAAACTTTATTTTTTAGCAGATCTAACAAGGCCCTCTTTATTCCCCATTGAGGACTCCATCAACTGGAAAGAGTTAAGCCAGGTAGATTATCTTATTCCTACTCATTATACTCCTGAGAGATCCAAACCCATGAGACTTCTGTTCTGCTTTCAAACCCTACAAAGTAGTGAGGAAGTCTTTAATAAATGTTGCCCTATTTCACTGAATCACTGCACGTTCTTTGTTAGATATGATGTCTTCCATGACACTGTTAAGGGTCAGCGGTACGGGGGCTAACCCAAAGACAGATTTAAGACTGAAGATGCCACTGCCAAAGTATTTTTTCTGGGAAACTTCAAGTATTGCTTAGTAATAAAATGTTCACATTTCTCCCTGCAAATGAGGCAACTGTTAGGGAGCCGGAGGGGATCCTGTTGAGGTTTTCAAAGTGGAGTGGCTTCCCATAGGTGGCGAGGGTGGACGAGAAGGGCGGGGGATAGTATGATCGGAGGGTGGAATAGGGTTGTTTGAAATTTAAATATTGTGATATGCCAGAAGCAATTTTTTTTAGGTATAACTGAATAAAACAAAAACATGTTTGACAATGATCTGAATTCCCTGAGTGACAACACGTGGAATATATTGCTGGGTTTAGTTGGGGGGCATGTGGAGGTAATGTAGAATGAAGGGAGGAATGTGGAGTTCTCATGACTTCACTGTTGGGGGAATGTGGAATGTGATGCTTTGAAACTGAGGCAGTTGCTTTTCCTCTGGCTGCCCTGACAGCTGTATCTCTTACACCTGTAAGTAAACTTACCGTAGGAAGCATCTTTGATGTCTGTGTCATCCTTAATGAGGCATTTTTCATTGGAGATGAGGGGATAATGGAACATTAATGTCCATAGCCCACAGGAGGGAGTTGGAGCCCTGTGAAGATAGTCAATGATGCATTTTCGTAGCGGTCACCAGCAGCGGAGAGCAACTATGGAAGCAATATATGTTTGGTGTCTAGAGTAGGCAGCAATGCCTGGAGTTTACTGAACTCTGGTCATTGTGGGAGAGTTGACCAGTTTAGTGGCAAATAGACAAGCATATGTCATGCCCACTCTATACGTCACGCTCAACCGCATGAGTTGTGCATTTCAGTTCAATCTTAATCGTCACTGCAAGAATGCCTCCTGTGACATCTGGTGTGCAGCCTGTGTGTCGCCATCTTGAGTGTAGCGGTAAACATCCAAGAAGCAGCTTGTCACAGCATTCACACAGATGGCAGAGCGGCATAAAGGCAAGACTGAATGTATTTGTGGTACGTCCCGGGGAATATAACAGGTTTCTTTTTTTTTTGTTTAAGAGATTTTTATTAATCATTTTTAAAATAGAAAACAATATACATCATAAATATTGGATGAAAGTACATATTAATAAGGATTACAAAACGTATGTAATAAGAAAGAAGTAAATATTGGGAGGAGGAAAGAGAGAGGGAATAGGGAGATATAGGGGGAAAAGAAAAGAAATAGGAAGGAAGAAAAGGAAGAAAGGAAGAGAAAGAAAGAGAGGACAAGGATTAACATGTGGGAATAGAAAAAGGTAATTAAGTAGGAGATTTGGAAGACAGATAAGTGGAAAAGGGGAGCCAGAGTAGATCGGATTTGATTTTAAGGGGAACAGAAGAGGATGAAGCAATAGCGATCCTGTGTTCATCACAAATAAAATTCCACCAAGTATAAACAGAAAGCTTAGAATTATCTTTCCAACAAGATAAAATAACTTTGAATGCAAGAGCAATGAACAGATCCAACAGTCTAGTAGAGGAAGATGAATTATCAATATCAGGTGACAAGGATCCTAAGAAAATATTCTTCAAGGATAACGAGGCAGAGGAACAAAACATTGGCATGCAGATATTCCAAACTTCATTCCAAAATGCCAAAACAGGGGAACAGTCGTATAGGAGATGTTTGAGCGTTCCAATTTCTTGTGAGCATGACCAACATAATGAGGAAGAAGTTTGGGCAAACTTATGGATACTATCAGGGGTAATAACAACTCTATGATATATGAACAATAGGGATTGAGTAATACGAGCAGCAGTAGATACTTTAAACAGTTTGGACCATAAACGACCCCACAATGAGACGGAGAGGGAAACATTAAGATCGGTTTCCCAAGCGGTCTCTATAGGTGATTTAGGGCGATCTTTAACAGTTGATAGCAAAATTGCATAAACAAGAGCAGCCTTAGGTTGTTGAACAGAAAAGAGAGGGAAAAGTAGAGTGGTAGGGGAGAAAGAGTGAAAGACATCAGGTAATGAGAGGGAGGATAAGTGCGAGTGGATGGCAGACGTTATAATGGTGTAATCATTCAAAAATGATGAAGGCAAGTGAAATAAGTTCTGCATTACTGGAAACAAAATGATAGAACCACCATCAAAAAATTGATGAACAAACAAAATATCCTTTTCTTTCCAGTGTTTAACCACACTACAGAAGATAGGAAACATTGAAGAGGAGAAAGATCAGAGGCGAAAACATTGTGTAACAGTGTTTGGGAGTATTTTAAAATAGGATATTTGGTTAAAAAAGAACAATTTGACATAACAACAGTATGCTGAAATGAAAAATCTTTCAAAAGAGAGCGTTCCAGGAGAACCCATTTAGGAATGGGGTTATCAGTAAAATCATATGCCAAGGAAAAGGATTGTTTAATCAAGAAGGCGGAGTGGTAAGTTTTAAAATTAGGGAAACGAACACCACCTTCATTTTTAGGACGAATTAGCTTATGCAAGGCTATTCGAGGATGTTTGTCATTCCATAAAAATTTAGTACAAATAGAGTTTATGCGGGAAAAATATGAATTGGGAATTTTGAAATGGAGCATGGAAACAGTATAAAGCACATGTGGGGTAATCATCATTTTAATCGTATCTAATCTACCCCACCAAGAGAGAAATAATGGGGACCAAATTTGAAGGAGGGATTGAATTTTCTTTAAGAGGGAGTCGAATGTAAATTTAAGGGTTTCAACTAGGGATGTTGAGAACCATATACCTAGGTATTTAATTTTGGAAGGGCACCATGCAAAGTCAGTATTATTAAACATGTATTGGTAACAAATTGAGTTTAGGGGCAGAACTTCTGTTTTGGATAGATTGAGTTTATAACCCGATATAGAAGAGTGCAATTGAACTTCATGCAAAAAATGAGGGAGGGAAGAAACAGGGTTTGACATGTATACCAGTACATCATCTGCATAAGCAGACAATTTGGTTTCAGTAGATGAGAGTTTAAAGCCAGTAATCCCAGGATTGGAACGAATACGTTCTAAAAAGGGCTCGAGACACAAAATAAATAATAAGGGGGAGAGGGGGCAACCTTGTCGTTTGCCTCTAGATAAAGAAAAAAAACTTGGAGAACTGATTGTTAACAAAAATAGTGGCACGGGGAGACGAATATAGGAGTCTAACTAAGGAGGTGAAAGAGGGACCAAAGCCAAACCATTGTAGGGCATGAAAAATATACTGCCAGTTAATACGGTCAAAAGCTTTTTCAGCATCTAAGGACAAAGCTGCCATCGGAATCTTAAAAGTTTTACTGTGTGCAATGACATTAGAGAATAATCGAGCATTGTCAGCAGCAAGTCTACCCTTCACAAATCCCACTTGGTCTGTTTTAATTAGACGGGGAATAACGAAATCGAGACGAGTAGCGAGGATTTTGGCAAAGATTTTGCAATCATAATTTATTAAAGATATGGGGCGATAATTTTTACATTGTGAATGATCTTTGTCAGGTTTGGAAATGATAACTATTAGTGCATCCAAAAATGATCCAGAGGCCTTAGCATCTGAGAGAAAGGAATTAAATAATTGGAGAAGTTTTGGTGCAAAAAAGGCATGAAAAGAAGAATACAACTCAACAGGTAGACCATCTGGACCAGGTGCCTTTGATTTTTTGACAGAGTGAATGGCCCGAGTTACTTCCTGGAGAGTAATTTCCCTTTCCAACTGGGCAAAGTCATCCGGAAGGGACGGGGGGGAGGGAAGGCCTTCAAAAAATGACGTTAAATTAGCATCAGATGGATGGGTGTCATCAGCATATAAGGATTGGTAATAATTATGAAACACTTCAGCAATATCTTCATCTGCGTAAACTAATTTATTGATGGAATCGTTAAAGATAGGACCCACATTTTTACGTTCTGATTTAATTTTTAAATAATTTGCCAACAATTTCCCCGCTTTGTTCTGACCACATGAAACTTGGATTTGATTTTAGGGAGGGTGTTACAAGCTTCATTGGTGATAATTTTGTTAAGATCCGTTTTGGCTAGATTAATTCTTGGAGGGCAGAAGTGGACTTAGAGGGAAAATAGGAGTGTTCAAGGCATTAAATTTTCTGAAGTTGGTCATCATATTTCTTTCTGTTAAGTTTCTTTTTCTTAGAAACGTAGGAAATAGTAAATGCTCGGAAAGCAGCCTTAAAAGTATCCCAAGTATTGGGAATGGAGGTGTCAGAAGGGTTATTAAAGGAAAAAAATTCGTTAAAAAAGTCCACACTCTCCTTAATAAAAACAGTGTCAGACAAAAGAAAGGAGTTAAATTTCCAACGACTGAATTTAGAGGAGATGACGGAGAGGTCAAGGGTAGAATAAACAGGAGCATGGTCGGAAATAAATATGGAACCAATTACAGATTTTTGAATGGTGGGGAGCAAAGACTTGCTAACCATAATATAATCAATCCTCGAGCGGGTGTGATGCACATTTGAGAAAAAAGTATATTCTAGTAAATCAGGATTACACACCTTCCATGAGTCATATAAAGGACGAGAGGCAATGGCAGATTGAAAGGTCTTATGGGACTTATCAGGCTGAAATTTACTGGAGGAAAGTCTATCTGAAAAAGGGTCTAACCATTGGTTAAAGTCACCAGCAATGACAAAGTCAGGACAGTCAATGGACGAAATCAGGACCTTAAGATCTTTCCAAAATTTGGGATCAGGGCGAACTAACCCATATATGTTTAGCAAAACCATCGTCCTATTCTGGATGACTACCTTAGCCAATGCCCATCGTCCTTCATCATCATGCTGAGAAGAAACAATCTGAACATTTAAAGCTTTATGAAACAAAATAGCAACCCCTCCTTTTTTATTAACAGCAGGAGAAAAAACAACCTGACCCACCCACTGCCGTTTCAGTTTAATCGATTCGACATTAGAACAATGCGTTTCTTGAAGAAAGACAACCTATGAATTAAGTTTAGATAAGTGAGACAATACTTTTTGACGCTTGACAGGGTGACCAAGACCTCGTACGTTCCACAAAACGAAGTTACACATGATGGAAGGAAGGAGGGATGGGCAACAACTGGAGGAGACATATAGCATGGAGATGACTACAAAAGGGGAAACAAAAAGCACAAAAGTTACATATGAAGGAAACTCCCAACAAATTCAGAATATTGAAGCAAAATACATCAAGAGTGAAGAAAAGTATCAACAAGAGGAACAGAAATAGAAATAGAGATCGCTTAGGAATAGGATAACATAGAAAAAGGCAGAGGAAGTACAGAAGCCAAGTAGAAGAAGGAGAAGAGATAGGGAAGAAAGAAGGGAGAGAAATAAAGAAAAGGAGTAAGCAAGGAGACCGACCAAGGCACAGGAGCCTGATCAGAAAAGAAGAGAACAACCAACACATCTGGGGCTAGGATACACCAGAGAGGGGACACAACCCAACAAGCTACCAAAGAAAGGACAGAAACAGAAAAAGAAAAAGGAAAAAGATATGAGAAAAGGAACAAAGACTAGACGAAAAGATCAAAAGAAGTCAAAGTGAAGATAATAAGAGCTGCAGTGAAGACCCAGAGGAGGAGAAACATCAGTGTGCAGTGTCCATATTGGAAGGAGAGACACTCTGTAAGTAAGTCTGGAGCGTTTGTGGATCATCAAAAGATCGGGTACGGCCATTATGCGTGATTTTGCAGAAACAAGGATGAAGGATTCCATATTGAATGTTCAATTGTCTCATAAGAGGACGGAGGTTCAAGAATTCTTTGCGTCGGGCGTTCGTAGCTGTCGAAAGATCTTGCGAAATAAAGATGTTGTGACCAGACCATTGGAGTCGTCGTTTAAGCCTGGCGGCCTTCAGGACAGTCAATAATTCCGTGAATTCGAGAAAGAGCATAATAATGCCACGTGGTTTGGTAGAATTGGAGTTTAGACGGCCTAGACGGTGAGCTCTCTGTATATTAAGAAGATGCGACGTCGGTGATAGATCCAAAAGTTCCTGCAAGAATTTTCGTATGAAAGACACCATGTCGGGGCCCTCCAAATTTTCTGGAATACCATAAACGCGTAGATTATTTCTACGATTACGATTCTCCAAGTCCTCGGTGTGAAGTTTGAGTTTGTGGATCTCTTGCTCCAACAGGATTTTGACTGAGGCATCTTGAATATCGCTCACACGTTGCTCTAAATTCAAAACCTTGCCCTCCATAATGACCCAGCGCTCCTCAATCTGCTTAAGCTTTGCATTGGTAGCAGTCATGAATGGTTGGAGGCCACGAACCTCCTCAAGAATAGAATCCAAGACAGGATTTGAGGATGACTGAATGGGAGAAGGCGGGTCATTTTTAAGTCTCTTAGGTTTGGTACCAGAGTGAGACGGTTTTGAAGTAGGAGAGATATTGGCCATGCTGATGATCTGGAAGTGTGTCAAAAAGGGCTGCACAGGGGAGCAGAGAGAGGTACACACTACCTAAAACAGCAAGATTTTATAGTCCTGATGAGACCGTACTGGCTCAGAAGTAGACAAATAGCAGTAGGTGAACACAGGACAAGTAAAAGTTGATGCAAGTAGCCGCAACGTACTTGAGAAGTCCACGCACTGTGTGGAGAGACCCTTAGTAGGCGTCGCAATAGTGCATTAAGAGGAAGCAGAAAACTTCACCAGAAGCAACAGCATGAGCCAGCACGAGTGTGATGCTAGGCAGTATGGCACACTTCATTTAAAGTTCCAATAAACAGCAGCAACATGGTAATAGCAAAGCAACAGTTCAATACAAAGAGTTGTAAAATGGCGGCCGTTTTATCTCACGAACATCAGGGGTGGAGCACGAAAAGCTTTAAGGCAGGAAGCAATCAGCAAATAACATCGAGGGCTGTGCTAGAGTGTCAGTAAAATTCGTAATATCGACAAAAAATTCCTCCAAGTAGGGTGAAAGGGATTGTAGGTGAAGCGGTGCATGAAAACAGGAGCCGAGTCATAAACGCGGGCTCTGCGGTCAAAATGGCGGCCGCCCGCGCTTCAGGGGAGAGAGAGAATTACCGGAGCACATTCCTGTCGCAGCGTTGCCTGAAGACACTGCAAAACGGCGACCCCGTGATCACCACACCTTCCGCCGGCACTGCAGTCGATATAGCCGTTCGAAAAACGGCGACAAAAGCTCTCACGACATCAGCGGTTCCTGTCCGCAACGGAGCTCACGGAGATGGCGTCCTCTCCCGCTGGCGTGCAAGCCACGCCCCCTATAAGAGGTTTCTAAACCTATTAATAAACAATTCAGAGAAAACAAGGCATTTGAAAGCACAACAGAGCCCATAGTAATGGACGCATATTTGGACAAGTCTAAATATTTCAAAGGGAAGACATGTACCCCTTGCCATGAGGAAGTAGTTTAAAAGGGAACTCAAGAAGTTATGTCAGCACGGCATAACTGAGTGGATAGAGAGCTTGGAATGGTTTTCACCAGTTGGACTGTCTAAGAAGCCAAATGGCACATTGAGGATGTGTATTGACTTGAAAGAGCTAAATGAAATATTGTGGGTCAAAAGCCATCCTCTACCCAATATTTCCGAAATGTTGGCCACACCTAAATTAGTCACTACCCTTGACATGCACTCTGCCTACCATCAGAATGCATTACATAAGGGCTCTCCCCTCCTAAAATCCTTAGTTACACATGGTGGAGCATTTATATTTAAGCAGATGCCTTTCGGTTTGGCTTCAACCTCACCAGTGTTCCAGATCGTGGTTGAAGCCATGTTCAAGGGCATTGATAAAGTGAGGTGTTTTCAGGACGACATACTAATTTTGAGCCGATGAGAAAGAGCATTATAAGTCTCTGGCATTAGTGTTGTCTATTTTAAAGGATAAAGAGGATGCTTTGAAGCTGAGTAAATGCCAGTTTCCGGTAACCAGTGTGGATTACTTGGTACACAAGTTGTTGGCCAAAGAGAGTTTGGCGAAGTCTACTAAAGAATTGTCAGCATTTCAAAATAAAGACCAATTGTGTTTTTTCTTTGGAATGCTAGAATTTTATGCACGTTTTGTGCCGAAGAGTGCAGGAAGGACAAAAATAATGTGGATGTTATTAAAGGAAAACTTAAAGTTTGAGTGCTCTGTGGAGGAGGACAAGGGATTTCGCTTAATCAAGGAAGAGATAGCAGACTCTATACCATTCAAGTCCTTTAACATCCATGATCCATGCATCATAGTAACTGATGCCAGTCAGTACAGTCTGGGAGCAGTGTTGATGCAAACAAGGGATGGTAGGGATGAAGTAGTGGCATTCGTGTAATGTGCTTCTTGTAGTGAAGAAGGCATATATTCTGGTATATAGAGCTAAAAATGTGTATGTTAGTGGGGAGTAAACTACTTTAGGAAGTACTTATGGGGGTTGTAGTTTACCTTGTGAATAGACCAAAAACCACTGGTCAATTTATTTATCATTGAGTGACTGCACCTACCTGCAAGGGGATGTGTGTGGGATCCATAGTATCCCATTTCCCCCCTCGAGAGGGCTGCTAAATTTTAGGTGGCACGCTGCCAGTGTGCCTTCCGATAGCTTTTTGCCTCTGCAACCGCATCTATAATAAGGTGTTGGCACTGAGATAAAAAGATTCCCTAATTGCATGAGGCTAAGCCCCCATACAAAGGAGGAAACCCCCTCTTGAGAAAGCGCTGGTACTGTATGTGCTCCAGCACTTTCAGTATTAAACAAGCATCTGTGGCCCCTTCTGTAATACCAAAGTGCCCCGGGGCGCACAAAGCGGGTGCAAATGCTCGTTGCTCCCCTGGGGCACTGTGTGTAATGCGGTCCCTGGCAGTGAAAAACTCCTTAATTAGTTTTTCACGACTGCAAGGCCTACCTCTGCCATAGGATAACATTGGGTTACCTTATTACTTTTAATAAGTGATAACTTGTGCTTGGAAACAGATAGAAATATCCTGTTTGGTCTCTAAAGCACTTTAATTTAAAATCATCTTTAATGATAAAGGTGAATTTTATGTAATTATTCTGAAAATTCCACTGTAAGAAAGTTAACATTCTCTTGTCTTAAACATTTGGTACCTGTATCCTGTGTCACATGACTAGGTGTTGTTGGCAGCTGGCCTGACTTGATTGTCTAATTTCTTAATGAAATCCAATCTACACAAAGTCAGCACTTCAAATGAGTCTCAGAAATTAAATATGCTTAAATTTAACATCATCAATATTCTATTTATCTTCTTCAACAGTCAAATTCAGAGGTGCAATCATAAAAGTTAATCCTAATTAATATTTACTTTGGTGTGATAACTGTTGGTATTTAACACCACATTCAGTGCGGGACCATTGTTTAGAAGTCACAGTAATGAGCAAATGGAATGGTGTCTGCATATTTTTTGTCACTAGGAATCCAAGGGATTAAACATCAAGTACAACATCCACCCCCATATAAAGTAAAACTTTCATTAGTTGCTTAATGAGCTATTCTATCCCTGTTGCAGCATCAACAATGATGTGATGCCATCAGCTTCTTTCTAGATGATTTACTGGGGAAAGATTTCAAAGCGAACTCTACTCACTCTAACCTCTCAAATAATTTCTCTCGCTCCCTTCCAGTCTCACTGTGATGCTGTGGGCTTTTTGCTTAATCCTGTCTTTTGAAGCACAGTGTGTAGCTATTTACAAATTTGCCTGCAACACTGATGCGGTCAATTACAGGAGTTTGCAGGCTGATTTGGGATTATTTGATCCACTGTAACTCCACCACCTGTGCGGTGGTGTTACTGAAATTGGTGGGTACCACTGCAGAATTTGAAGACTCAGCCCAGAATGGCCCATATCTTGTAGATATTTATTGGCTTTGGGAAGCATGGGGGGCACTTGAAGTGATAGAGGCCCTTGAAAGAATGGGCCCACTGAGCTGAAGGGGCCTGTGTTAAGCCCTTGAATCTTTCTAAGTGAAATACTGGTGGAAAGTGAGAAATTACCATGGGAAAAGAGACCAGAATTGCCGATCCCCCCAGGAATTCTTCATTTATTACATAACTTCAGGGTCTGTTTTGCAGTCCTTGTTACCGACGCTTTCTTGGGCCCATTGTATTGGTACCTTTGGGGTGGCGTTAACCGGGGAGAGAACCGTGCCACCTATGGTCATTAAAGCTAGAGTTAAATGAACAAATACCCTTGAATTTTAATTTGAAAGCTCATTCAATTTCCGCCTGGCAAATATGTTCACATTACTGCAGCACAAAAATGGCAAACACATTGTTTTGCTACTGAACCAGCAGGTTAATCCAATTCGGATGTTTTATTCACAAAGGTTAAACTTTTGTAGCATCTGCTTCATGCCGCTGTTTAATATCTGTGTTTTCTGGATATTTTTACTTAGTAAAGAATAGCAAGTAAAAAGCTATCACTGGGGAACATACCAAAGCGATAAAAGACACCAGCCCATGTTTTTAAACTACAGCAATCTTTCTTTACCCAGCAGAATGCTTTGATTTACAGTTTCCGACATGAGGTTGCTCTATGATAAAATACATAGAACATTTTCAATTTTCCTTGTTCTATTAGATTTCACTTCTGCATGGACCATCCTTTGATATTCATTGGTTTCAATGTCTTTAACTGTTGTGACCTTGCTTGCTTTCATTGTAAACGTCAGCACACGGTGCCAGGTGCCAAAATAATAAATCGTTTTTCAGATACAGCTTACAAAAACTTGTGCAAGGCTTATGTGAAGCACACCTAACATTCTTTATCTTGCTAGAAGCCGAAAAAAGTTGCATCTCTTCCACTCTGAAAGGACAATGTAAGAATATCAAGAAATGCGATTGGAAGAGTCATGTGATTTGAGGTCGGGGTGAGACTTCTTGGTGCCTTATTCAATTTGTATAAACAATACAAGAGCTACATCATTAGCACTGCTGACTCTCCGTGATGTCATCATACACTGTTAAATATACCTTCTTATTTTCCATTGATTGATTACGTGTCAATGATGTCACTATTTCATCACACAGTCCTACTACTGACTGATAAGTGGGTACATGTAAAATACCTGCTTTTTAATAGTGCTTTGTACTCCTATATGTTGGTTTGTGCTAAAAACATGTATTCTTTGGCTACAGCATGAATTGAATTCTCCTGCAGTTTCAAGGCCTAGGGTGTTCTTGTTATTTTGTTCTCTCACTGCAACCTTTGTGTGTCAGTGAAATATAAAGCAACAGACGGCTTTTCAATTTCTCCATACTGTATCACGACCCTGCCTTCCTGCCATCTCAATGGAATAGAAAACAAATCTGTAAAACAATAGAATGTGCTTTAAACCAAAATGTTTTTCTCAATAATTTGAAGCTTAAATTTAATATATTTAAGGGGTTTGTTTGAAGATGTGTTTGCCCATATTTGTTTAATATTTTTGTTTACTGGTGAGTGTTCGGCGAATCATGCTACAGAGACTCAAGAAGCACGAAATCACCCTAAGGAGGAGTTTTGAAGTTTGCCATTTCAGGCAAGTTATGTGAACATTTCGGTGTTTCGAACCATCATAAAAAGACAAAATGTCTATGGAACTTATGTTTCGTGGGCTGGCCTTGCGACCTTTTCACAAGTTGACTAGACCACGGAAAGATAATTATGTGAGCTATTGTTTCACTACTGAGTTCAAAGAAACAAAAGATGAAATCCTTCAGGCCTAGACCTTGTGTAGGTTTCAAAAGGTAATGGATGGAAATTAATGGATGATAAAATCATCAGCAGATAAAGAAGAGACTGGTGAGAGCAACGCCATGCTGGTTCAGTGCCTTCCCAGGTCAAACAGGATTACTTTAGGAGCCATCCCAGAGTCATTGGATGATCATCCAACTACTCTATAAGTCATTTTCACATCATCAGACATCATCAAGCTCTTAAAGTCATCAGCAGTGTTTAGAAACCTGAGCCTGATGATTTGAAGATGACTTAAAAATGAGTATCTGATGACTTCACAAGATGTGATTAACCCTGACGATTTGAGGATGACGTGCAAATGATTGATTATCTGATGACTCCAAAAGGTGTGACTGTTACTGGTGATTTGAGGATGACTTGAAACCGAGTACCTGATTACTTCACAAGATACATTGCTAATGGGGATTTTAGGATTGTTTGAAACTGACTGTCGGATTACTTGACTAGCACCACAGTTTTCTAATTAAAAAGACTTGTTCATGATAATTTGCGGATGATTTGTTGATTGCTTCAGGAACATATCTAACATTTTAGTTCATTTATTTTTAGAGACGTCCTACCCGTTGGAAGATTTCAGAATCTCCTTTTTACTGCATAATGAGCACCATTTACACATTACTGCATTTTCAACTCAGCAAATAATCCTACAGTGCACGCATTAGCGGAGACTTCGATGCTAGAAGGCCTGGATGCTATACAGATAATAAAACACAAATTCAGTTTATTTGCAAACAGTTGATTTTTATATATGCTAGCTCAAATTGTTAAAGCCACCTGAATACATAGCTATCATTATTACACGTAGACCTTCTCTCCTCCCTACCCGGCTTGGGTTTGGGTTTCCCCTTAAGCCATCAAACGCCGCAAAGCCCAGGAGGCAGGAGCTGGTGAGCAGTGAGGTGCTGTAGATACCCCAGAACAGAAGCTGGTGAGCAGCGAGGCGCAGTACATACCCCAGGGCAGGAGCTGGTAAGCAGTGAGGGGCTGTAGATACCCCGGGGCAGGAGCGGGTGAACAATGAAGGGCTCTCTGCCCCAATTATTTTGCCCCCTACTGTTGTCACCTCTGACCCCATTCGTCTCTGTCCATCCTGTGTTCCGATACTGCTTACGCCCTGTCTACCCACAGTCTTCTGTCCTCTCCCTCTCCACCCACGTTCACTTTATTTATTTATTTATTTATTTGTGCGTTTTTATATAGCGCGGACTTTACCCTAAGGTGTCAGAGCGCTTCACAATAGGAACAGAACTGATACATGAGAACATTACAAGTGAACAAAATACAAAAGCAAACGTTACATTAAATGAAGCAAAAAAGACAATCGTGAGCCAACAAAATACAAGAGGTAGCAAACGGTGCCTTACAAAAGTGACAATCGTGAACCAACAAAATAAAAGAGGTAGCAAACGGTGCATTACAGGAGGAAAAAGTGACGTGTGCAGGTTACAAAAGCGTACAAAGTAAACATCGAGGTATAATACTGCAATATATGGAGGGCACTCAAGCACAAGAACAAACATTACGTGAGCCATGGTGGCACTTGTGCAGGTATCGAAAATAAACAAATGTAAGAGGTAGAAAACAGTGTGTTACACGAGAAAGTGACGGGTGCATGTTACACACGAGTACCAAACACAGGAAGAAAGATAATACTGCAATAAATGGCAGACTCTCAAACCACAAGAACACACTGGGAAGACACTTCCATAGTCATGTAAAGTAGATTTTTCTATAGTGGAAGGGCTTCCTTCAGATAATAGAGAGGGCATGGATTATATGTGGAGGTGTCTTTGAAGGAGGAGAACTTTGAGGTTAGTTTTAAAAACCTGGGCGGAGGTGGTGGTCCGGAGCTGCGGCGGAAGGGAGTTCCAGATTCTCACTGCGTTGCCTGAAAAGGATTGTGCCATCGTTCTTTCCTTCTTGAAAGTGGGAGGTTCAAGCAGGAGATTTTCCGCATTACGTGATGGTCTACAGCCTCCAGAGAGTTTCAGTTTATTCGCCAGGTAGCGAGGAGAGGAGGAGTGCAAGGCCTTGTGGGTGATACAAGCAGTCTTGTAGATGGCTCTAGCCTCGATAGGAAGCCAGCGGAGGGTGGATAACATTGGTGTGATGTGGTCGTTTCTTTTGGCCCCGTAGATGAAACTAGCTGCTAAAAGGAAGACCGATTTAAGGGGGGACAGGTGGGATTTGGGGAGGCCAGTAAGAAGAGAATTGCAGTAGTCAAGCCTGGAGAGGACCAGCGATTGCACCAGGGTTATAAGGTCCTGCTCCGGGAAGAAGCGACGGATTCCCCAAAGAAGGCGCAGATGGTAACGAGCAGACTTTGCAATGGAATTGATGTGGGGGGTTGGATTGAGTTTTTTGTCGAGTATGACACCCAGGGATTTTGCGCTGTCTGCAATGATGGGTTTAGTGTTCAGTAGATTCAACTGATCCATCCATGATTGCACCGGGGGAGGAGAGATTGAAGAGGAGAAGAGGAGGAATTCGGTTTTGGAGGGGTTCAGAATCAGTTGATGAGCAAACATCCAGTTATGAATGGAGTCGAGAGTAGAGCTTAGGATCGAGAGATCGTGAGAAGAGGCAACCTTGAGGTAGATTTGAGTATCGTCAGCATAGAGATGGAAGTGGATCCCGGATTTACTTAGGAGATTTCCTAGTGGTTCTAAATAGAGGTTGAACAATGTGGGTGCAAGTATAGAGCCTTGAGGAACACCTTGACCTACCACCACAGGAGATGAAAGACTGTTCGCTATTTTGATCATTTGTGATCTATCAGAGAGGAAGGAGGCAAACCATTTAAGCACAGTGCCCTCCATGCCCATTCTCTGTTTAAGAATGTTGAGGAGGGTGTTGTGATTGACAGTGTCAAAGGCTGCAGAAAGGTCAAGGAGAATTAGAAGACAGGACCCCCCCCCCCCCCGAGTCGAGGATCCTCAGAGCGTCATCAACCACTTGCAGTAGGGCTGTTTCAGTGCTGCAGTTTTGAATGAAGCCAGACTGGAAATTGTCAAGAAGATCATTGTCCTTGATATGACCAGAGAGTTGTTTCGCTACACATCTTTCTGTAACCTTCGCAAGAAAGGGTAAGTTAGTGATGGGGCGGAAGTTGTTGAAGTCAGATGCATCAGCAGTTGTTTTTTTAAGAAGCGGGGTGACCTGCCCAGTTTTGAAGGAGACAGGAAGGGAGCCTTGATAGAGGGAGAGGTTGACCAGAGTGGTCCAGTAGGAAAGGGAAAGGGTATAAAAGTCAATGGCAATGGCACTGGGGATGGGGTCAAGATGATGGTTGGAGGGCTTTGTTTCGTGGATGCACTTGAGAAGGGCATCTTCAGATATGGGGTCAAAGTTTTGCCAAATGGCTAAGGACTTGCACTCCTCTGGAGGGGTAGGATGAGCGGCCTGATCCACAAGGGATTTCACTTTTTCGTCGAAGAATATAGCGAAATCTGCTGCTCTCTTTGCAGAATCCTCCAACTTGGAGGAAGGGGGAGAGCGGTCAGGACTCTTGATGAGATCGAATAGTTTTTTGGGTCTATTTTTGGCTGAGTCAAGGAGGGTTTTGAAGTGCGCCACCTTCCCAAGGAAGATGTGTTTGTGGTACTTGGATCTTGCGGAGCGAAGCGTGGACAAGTTATCGGTGGAGGGCACTTGCCTCCATTGTTTCTCCAGGAATCTTAGCTGCTTCCTTTCTTCATAGAGGGATTTGTTGAACCAAGGTGCTGAGGGGGTGGGCCTTAACCTTTTGCTTTTGAGTGGAGCGACGTTGTTGATTTCATCTGCAAGAACTGTGAGGCATTGGGAGGTGAGATCGTCAACATCTAGGTTCGGGTGTAGCCTTGGAAGTGATAACAAAGCTGATTCACAGAGGGGACCGACATCAATATTTTTAACATCACCGAACCAGGAGATAGCCCTCTTGGGTTGGCCAAGTGTAATAGCGTGTGATAGTTGAATAGAGAATGGGATGAGGAGGTGATCAGACCAGTCTACGTGAATAGGGGTAGAGATGGAAAGCATGCCTGCTTTAGAAATAACAAGGTCTAGGATTGAACCCTTAGAGTGTGTTGATTCTGTGCAGTGTTGGATGAGATCGTTAACAGAGAGGAAGGTGCCCAGGAAGTTTGCGGAAGAGTCTTGCGGTGAGCCCCAGTGGAGATTGAAGTCACCCACGAAGGTCTGATTGTCACTTTGCGAGTATTGGTCACTGATGAAGTCATATAACTATTTATATTTTTCAAGTGTTTATTCTGCCTGTTACTCTTGTTTTATACTGTTCATATAATCTCTCGTTTCACAAATGGAATGGATCACTTGTTTTTTAATTGTATGCTTATGAACTGTGCTTTTATGATTGTAATGCTAACAATCGAATAAAGTTATTTGAACTTGAACTTGAAAGTCAGTGAGTTCCTCCAAAAACACAGGGCCGCTACGCGGCGGGCGGTAAATGACATGGAAACTAAGGGGTGAACGGTGATGCACTTGTAACTAAAAAGAAAGGCATTCAAAGGTGAGGAAGGAGCTGATAGAAAAGGCCTTAAGTTGAAGGGAGTTTCTAAAGATGACTGCAACACCTCCCCCCGTGTTTTCAGTTCTGTCATTCCTAAGTATAGAATAGCCTGTAGGTAAAAGGAGATCAAACATAGAATGCGAGGTGTCTTTGAACCAGGTCTCTGTGAGGAAGAGCATGTCAATATTGTGGTGGGTGATGGTATCTGAGATTTCAAGTTTGTGTTTTACTGCAGATCTGCAGTTGTAGAGCAGACAACGCAGCTCTGTCTGGACTGTTTTGATGACGGGGGCACTTGGGCTCTGAAGGGTGATAGGGATGTTGTGCTTATGTGGGGGTGCTCGGGAGGGTTTCGGTGGTTGCTTGGTTCTGACAGAGGAGATGCTAAGGTATGCAGATTGAGGAAGGGCGGCGTTCAAAGGCTTGTGCGAATTAACAAAGTTTGCAGACGACTGTTTGAGCTTGGCTAAATTGAGGTGAGGGGGCGAGGTGCATCTCTTAGGAAGTTGGGACGGAGAGGGGGTGCACGGAAAGGTGGAAATCTTAGAGCTTAGCAGTGAAATTGCATCTGTAAGCTGGGAGATGTAGGTGATAAGGGAACCTAGCTTATTTTCCAGCGAGAGTAATGCAGAGCACGGAAGGTTGGGTGGATCGATGGATACAGGTGGGGGTGGAATTGGTGGTGGAAGGCAGGGAGAGGTGGGGGGATAGGAGGTGAGATGGGGTGTAAGGTTCAAAAGTGAGGAGAGGTGGAGGTTGAGAGCGGGAGTTAATGAATCGGAGGCTAAGGGAGAGTTGCCTTTGTTGGTGTTGCAAGAAAGAGAGGAATTAGGGATAACTTTAGGGGGAGAAGGGTGCGGAACACAGCGGTAGGGAAGAAGGAGAGGGGAGGACTGTGTGGAGTCATGGGAATGAAGGAGGTTTGGGAGGAAAAGAGGTGATGTGGCTGTGAAGGGCATGTCAGGTAGGAGGGGAGGTAGTGAGGGAAAGGGCATCTGGCAGAGTGGGGGGGGGTTTGAGAGAAAGGGAAGTTGGGGAAAGGAAGTGGTACTGTTGGACCCGAGGGAGTGAAATGGACAGGGTTACCAGGGGGGGGGAAGAGAGTAGCATAGCATTGCTGGAGGAGTGGGAGGGAGGAGAGAGATGCAGTGGGATTGAGGCGAAATCCGGGTGAATAACGAGGGGAGGGGGAGGTGGACAGGAAGTATGGAGGAAGGGATAAGGGGAGCGTAGGGATAGTTCACTGGGGGGAGAAGGTTGGAGGAGAGGAGGACTAAAAAGGGGGGTGACTGGAAGGAAAATGGGGGGGAGAAGAGATTGGAGTATCAGGATGATGCAGATTGGACGAGGAGCGCATTAGCTAGCGGTGAGGCTGGAGTGAAGTAGGAGGGCGCATATTGTGAGGCAGAGAGCACTTTTCTGTGTTTTCTGCCCTATCCTGACTTCTCACAGTACTCTCGTATTCTCTGCCCTATCCTGACTTCTGACTGTATTCTCATGCTGTCTGCCGTATCCTGACTTCTGACTGTACCCTCGTGCTCTCAGCCCTATCCTGACTTCTGACAGTACTCTTGTGCTCTCTGCCCTATCCTAACTTCGGACTGTACTCTCGTGCTCTCTGCCCTATCCTGACGTCTTGCAGTACTCTTGTGCTCTCTGCCCTATCCTCACTTCTGACAGTACTCTTGTGCTCACTGCCCTTGTGCTACCTGCCCTTTATCCTTTGTGCGCCCTCTCCTACTTGCCTACTGTCACATTCACCCTTACGCCATCTGTCTCCTTCAATCTCTGCCCTCTGCTCACTGCCCGCTCCTCCCTGTTCCTCCTTGTTTATTCTGTCCTCTGACTCTCTCGCATCTTCTCTCTCTGCTCACTGTGCCTGTCCTGTCTGCCCTCCCCCTGTCCTCCATGGCAGTTCTACCCTTGGGGTCTCTTCCACCTCTCCCCTATGCCTCCACCCTTCATACCCTCAGGGTTCACTGTGCACTGTCCCTTCACATGCTCTCTGCCTCTACTTACTGTCCCTGTCCTGTCTGCCCTCCCCCTGTCCTCCGTGCCAGTTCTACCCTGGGGGTCTGTTCCACCTCTCCTCTCTGCCCCACCCTTTATACCCTTGAGGTTCACTGTACACTGTCCCATCACATGCTCTCTGCCTCTGCTCACTGTCCCTGTCCTGTCTGCCCTCCCCTGTCATCCATGCCGGTTCTACCCTTGGGGTCTCTTCCACCTCTCCTCTATGCCCCAAGGCTCTCTGACTCTACCCTTTATACCCTCAGGGTTCATTGTGCACAGTCCCTCAAATGCTCTATGCCTCCTGCACTTTCTGTCACATTCACATTCATGCGGCCCTATGTTTCTGCTTCCTTTCCTCCCTGCTCTCTGCCCCGACCCCTCTCTGGCACCATTGGCACTTTGGGGCCCCAGCGCATATTTTCCTCATCCGCAGAGTTTGACCCCCAGCAAACGAGAGAACAAGCATTCATTTTCAAAAAAATAGGTCTCGCATTTATGCGAGTTTAAGCTATTGACATTGCAAATGACAATGCCTTTTTTATGTTTTAAAAACAAAAATAAAAGGCGTTGTCATTTGCAATGTCAATAGCTCAAACTCATATAAATGCGAGCCCTGTTGCATTCTCATCTCAAAGAGTTTTTATTAGCAATTTTTTAATCCTTGTTTAAAAAACAGGGCAGGTGCACGAAACAGACAATTTATAGCACTTCCTAACCTTCAAACGGGTGTTATAACTTATTTCAACACAGTGGGGAGCAATGGTGACGGGTCAGTAGAGGAAGCAGGGAATATACCAGAGGAGAAGGCTGTATGGGACGATTGCTCTTCTAAATAACTTCTTCGCATTAAGACGCACATTAGAGCAGCAGGTAACTTAATTAGTGCTGGCATCGGGTTTCTAGATGCAGGAATCGGAGGCGGGAGACTAGCCTTCAAATCGGTAGTCTCCCGCCTGAATCAGGAGGGTTGGCATGTCTGCATACTTGTCCTGAGTCTTTGCACACTGATTCTGATGTGTACGTAGGCTGGCTGTTGAATTTCGGAGTTCAGGCGGGAGTTCTAGCTGCATGAATGCCCTGGCCCCACCAGCCTCAGAGCAGCAGCACACAGCGCTACATTTGGGCTCGTTTTGGTAGGATACTGGCAACCATACCGCAGTTAAGGCTTGGTACATTTTATGTGGTAAGCTGAATTGAATTCCAGGACAGGTCTGCATTTTCTGGTTTACTCTTCTGTGCACAGAACAAATAGTGAACTGAAAGTATTCCATGGTAATCCACTAACTGCTAAGGAAATACCTGCCAATCCCTCTAATTACAATCTGTGACTGGTCCACCAATGACAGTGCTAGGGTGAATGATTTGCAGAAGGATGTAACCACAACCATCTCTTAATTTTTTTTAGAATTATTGCTTTCAGACAATCCCAATAGTTCCCTTTGGTTGTACTTTTCTGATTAGATGCTGGGTATCAGTCTAGAGTAACAATGGGCAGCATGTACCCCCATAAAACAGATTATGAGTGCGTTTCGTCTGTTCAGACAAAGAATTAACTTTCTTTTTGGTTACAACCTGTGAAGCAGTGATTATTGAGGAGTTTTGCAGCTGAGATTTGCTCTACAGATAAAATGGAACAAGCATTTGCAATGCTATGGGTCTTGCGTTTGCGAGAGTTTGAGCTAATGGCATTGTAAATGACTATGCCTTTTATTTGTGTTTTTTAAAACCTGCAAGAGGTGCGTAAACACATACTTTATACTTATAGTCATTGCCTACAAGAAGCAAGGCTGGCAATAGCTGCTTCTCTTTTACTACCAGCCTTACTTCTTGTAAGCAAGGTCTATAAGTACTAAGTGCGTTTTTACGCACCGCTTGCTGGTTTTCAAAATACATAAAAGGCATTGCCATTTACAATGCCAATAGCTCAAACTTTTGCAATTGCAAGATCTATTGCATTTCAAATGCTTATTATGAGTGTTATCTTACTATATTTAGCCCCTCACACTAATAAATCCCTGGCAGTAGAACATGCTCTAGGAACACAGACATTTTAAACAGCACAAATAATACTGCCTACGAAAAGTCTAACACAGCTAACAATTTATTGAAAAGCGATGGGACCATGATGATGGCTTTTACCCATGTGTTTTGGAGTGGTGTAGAGTGGAATTATGTGGGTTGGTTTTGAATTGTTAGTTGCTGAATTGTGTGTGGTGGAAATGTGTGGTGTGTATTTGTGTAGTGGAATTATGTGGCCTGATTTGTAGTGGATAAACTGTTACTCCACCGTTCTTTCTCATTCTTGTCCATGCCCAGCATGTAGTGGACACAGTCTGTACATCATTCTGGTCTTGGGGCAGCTCAGCCGGGAGGAGGGCCGCCATTGGCGTGGGGGCCACTACATCCTTCCCCGGTTCTGTGTGGGTATCCCAGTTACCTTTAATAGACATGAGGCAGAGTGCTTTTTGGATGTAACTAAAGCGTTGCGTGGCAGTGAATTTGCATTTACAGACAGCACATTTTCCATTAAAATAACTACTATGTTTGCACAGACGTTGTTTTATTAATAAAATATGTAGCACACAAATCTGGAAGTGGAAATCCGGTTTCTGTAAATATTTATCATTGATGCATCATCAAGTAAGTGTCTTGATTTGTTTTGATCCTATTAAAATCTGTTTCCATTACACTTCAGAATTTCAAACTAATGCTTAAGTTTTGCTTTCCTGATTACTGGATGCATATTGTTCATTTACAGGTATTTGCATTTTATCATGTATTTGGAAAAAAAAACCTACATTGCCACATATTGTACGTTAAAAACTCCCCTTACTTTGCTGCCGGAGAAAGAAAAGTAAACACCAGTCCCCATATTAAAATAATAAAGCAGCTTTACATTGACATCTGTCTTTGAATCATCAGCAAACGTGACAGTTAAACACAGAATTTAAAGGCATCTTTGTTATTCTGACTTGTGTGACTCACCAAAAATCAGCTCGCAACTCACAGTTTTGTGAACACTGTCTTCTCCATCATAAAGTGATCATAAAGTGATCATTGAATAATACAGTCCCATTATAAAGTTACTTTGCGAAAATCCTTGAGTAATACAGGCTCTTTCTCAAGTCATCACTTGTTCATTTTGTAATAATGCAGCCCCACCCTGAAATATTCATAAAATCATCCTGGAATAACCCAGCATAATCCTGAAATCATCACAAGATCATCATGCAGCAATACAAGATCATCACATGTTTTCCACTGCAGTAATCAGGAACCCATCTTGGAGTATTCAGCCCTAATCCTAAAATCATCATGAGATCCTCCTGCAGTAGTAAATGATCATCACATCTTTTCCACTGAAGTAATCGGGCACTAATCCTGGGGCAGTTTCTCTGATGACTCAATAGAGTCATCTCATTTAAATATTTATCCCTATAGGCATATTTCAGGATGGCTTCGGATGACTTCCCCAGATAATTGCAGGAATAGCCTGGCTGAAGTCATCGAGTGACTTCAGAATGGCTCCAGGATGTTCTTTTAGACCTGGGTTACTAGTCTACCTGAAGACTTTTTTTGGTAACGATACTTCTGGCCTTTCAGGAATCTAGTTCAGAGGGTCCCAGGGCAGACGAAATATTGACCCACTTGTAACAACTGGGGTCTTTTACCACTGGTATCCACGAACCCTGCATTGCAGAACCCCTAACTGGAAACTAAGTATCCGTTTTATTTGCTATGGTTTGCTAGCGGGGCTGTCACCAGACAATTATGTGAACATAACTATAGTGGGGTTTTGACTCCACCCACATAATGGGAGCCAGGAGTACATGTTTTGATTAGGCTGAAGTTGCGTGCTTACACAAAAAAATGCTTGCCCTCCAGGCAGCTATGATAATTTTGTTTATTTATCCAGCTGCCTGAGCTTGAATTTTATGGGGCACACACATTGTAATGTTGTAAAATTGTCTTAGATAACTAAATACATTATAGTGTTTATCTTTCTCTGGCAGCCGCACAAATGAGATGAGGGCAGCCATGAGTAATGGATAGCAGTCCAAGCACCCTTCCCTTCTTTTGTTTACTCAATACTTCCCATGGCAAATTTGTGTTTGAGTGCAGTATGGCATACGTAAGGCTACATTAATTCTACATGGATTTCCAAGGTCTATTATGAAACTTAATAACAAAGCCGGTTGACCTGACCTATCTATTGTGAAAAACATGTGTTACTGACAACAGGCTGTTAGACCTGTCAGCCCTTTGGGTGGTCCCTCCTAATTTTTATCCCCTTTTACGCCTTATATTTTTTTTTATGTCCACTACATTTTTTTTTTTTGGTGTTAACCCTAGGTCTCTGGGCGCTTCATTGCTACTAATTAGCAATGAAGTGCAGGTGCTCCTCTAAAATGGAGGAAGAGTAGTAGGATATCTACAAAATGGTGGCCTACCAACTGCCAAGTTTCACCTCACAGCCTAAAGCCATTGAGTGGCATGAGGGGTTCCAGAACTTTCTGGACCCCTCTGGACACTCTGGGCGTAGGCTATATAAGGTGGAATATGGGGCGGAAATTTTGTGCAGGTGTGGAGTGAGAGGAGAACCTGGTCAGGAGTTGAGGCAACTACGTGGGGAGGTTGATGCACTGAGTAGGGTTGATTGACCCTTGGGCCTGCTACCCTCCTCCGCTGACCAAACCCTGTGACCATTGTCCTCTTGTGGCTCCTTTGCCCCCCCCTATCCCCCTCTTCAAGCGCTCATCAGAGAGGAACCCTGAGGTAACGCAGATGAGTGGGGGTTATCTGGACTAGGAGTCGGGAAGAGCGTGAACCTATCTCTTGAAATAGGCGGGGGAGGCCGATACTATTGAGACTCTCCATTAAAATTCCTGTCTCCATATTGAGCTCTTTCCCAACCAGAGCTTAGGGGCATTGAGGCAACCACACTGAGCTACCCTGATGTGGAGTAAAGCGATCTAGCGGCAGCGGGCCCAGGGGATACCGGTGCTCCTAGCGCTGAACCTGACTTACCGTGTTTAACCTGGTGTGCTCCGCCGAGGAACGTAGGTGGTGGTCTCCGGCAATAAGAAAGCCCAACGCTAGCTTCCTGGCTGCGGGAATTGCAGAAGCCCGCGTGTGGTAAAGCGGAAGCTGTCTCCAAGGGTTGGCGGGGGGAGGAGAGTAGAGGAAGCTCCGCCCTGCGTGCTGTCTGTGAGGCGCCTGAAACAGAGGGAAGGAGTGAAGGAGGCTGGGCTCAGGCAAGGTTCCTCGTGAGTAAACACGCCAGCGAGGGACAGGAACCTGTTAGAGCCGAGCGGTGTTTGCTTGAGCCACTGAAAGGTCCCCAGGCAAATTCTAACTTGGGAGAGGGACCTGCCGGCTCTGAAGCGGAGATCGGCTGGAAGTCGGGGGCTCTGCCGAGAGAATCCGATTCAGGGTTGGAACGCCTGAAAGGACTGCAGATTGAAAAGTAAGCTGGGAACTTGGGCTGGAGGGTGGAAAGACCGTCGGGGACCAACTATTGGCGGTGTCCCTGGCCCAGACTGAGGGAGTGGATAGTGGGTCCTGGTAACTGGAATCAGCGGAACCGCCTCACGAACAGAAGGCTCAGAATAAAAGTCTTGCCTGATAAAAAAAAAACGGTTACAACATAAATTAAACCAACGCTTGGAACAGTAGTTCTCTCAGACAACAGTTGGGAGAGGGACTAACTGACAGAGATAGCAGTCATAATGTTGGGTTAAAAATAAGGCTGATTTTATTGAGGTACAAGTTATCGGAAGACTGCTCAAAGCTTGTAGGATTCCTGCAATTTTCTGCCAGCTGAATGTGGAAGAAATATGAACTTAATGCTCCTAAAATGTACTGAATTGGCCTACCTTTTTTTCTCCATCTAGACATACTGCTGCTAGAAATTATATGAAACTGTCATTACTGTGGATTTTTCTGCTGAATCTATGTCACCTTAGGTTATGATGAATTTGGGTCTTCAATGGTAATGTATCACTAAAGCCATTTCATTTATTAATGTGAGGACCAGGTAGAGTGGTTAATAAATCAGGGACTTGTCATGTCATATGTTTAAAGAGAAGTAGAAAATGTAACGGTGAAGAATTTACTGTAAGTGATGAAACTGTAGTGCAAGAGGAAACTAGAGTAAAGAAAAAAAAAAGATAAAGCTACACTACTTTTTCTAAAGAAGGTGTGGTGTCGTTTTTGAGTGGAGGTACGCTGTGCTACTGTATTGAGTGTGACGCAAGTGCGACAATTTGCCTTGGTGTTAGGCCTTACCACTTTGTGCCAGGCTACCCTAGGTGGTCCGGTAACCCCGGGTCCAACACAGGCTTTAAAGACTGGATCATTATTACACTGTGCTAAAACCTGTACTCGGGTATTTTGTTACATTGAATTAACAGATTACCATGCAGGGGGAGGGTTTTGGAGTTGGTGATTCACCTGGACGAACTGTGTGGTCAGATAATGTGCACTACAATAATACTGTTGAGTAACCCTGGGCAGTGAGCTCCGCTCCGCTCGTGGAGTTTGCGTAGGTTTTCCGCACTGTGAGTTACGTGAAGCTTGCAGAGTTCTGAAAAACTCCCCTCCGCAGAGCGGAGTTGTTTTTCTCGCTCGCGTTCGTCAACGTCAAGTTGCCAACCGCCAGTGAGAAAAATCAACCTCCAGGCGAGACTTTTCCTTATTCAGGATCGTCAACATCAAGTTGGCGAGTGCGAGCGTGGAAAATGAACATCCTGGTGAGATTTCTCAACGCGGGGGTGTCTGGTTTCTCATTGCGAGTGATCGTGTATGCACGCCACCACTTGCGTTGAGAAACTGCCCGTTCGCATTGAGAAAGCTGCTGCTCGAGTAAAAATGTACACGAGCGGCAAAAAAGGATAGAAGGAACCGCTTGCGCTGTGCAAGCGATCGTTCGCAATGATTGCACAGTGCGGACAAGCATCCGGCACTGTGCATTCACCGCAAACTGCATTTTTCTATGGAACTCCACCGCTTGCGGAGCTCCGCGTTGTGCGACTGTTTTTTTAATGCCAGTTTGCGGAGTTCCGCGTAGTGCAACTCCGCGAACTCCGCCCAGGGTTACTTTTTAGTCCCCCTTTGAAGACATAGTATTTTGCTTTGCCGAATGTAATTTTGTATACTGAATGCTGGATGGTTGCCCTGTAAAAATCTACACTTAGTATAGCAGGCTTGAGTTGGGTCTGGTGACATGTCAATGATAAAGGCAATATGCCTGTTTGTTATGCAATGTTACGATAAAGGCAGTAGGCCTCACATGTTGATCTGAAAAACATATGCTAAAGTCACTCGCCATTTAATGAACTTTGTTATCCCTCTGAATTAACATCTACAGATAGGTATTTTGTTACATGGAATCACACAGATTGCCTTAGAAGGCAAGGGTTTTGGTCTTGTTAACCCTGCTGAACAAAACATAGGGATAGACAATTTGCACTACAGTAATTCTTATTATGCTCTATTTATAGGGATTGTATATTGTTTTGACATCTGCATTGTCTACATATTTGTAATCTTATTATGGCATACCTGATAGTTGCCTTGTGAGAAGGCTTATTGCCAACATAGTAGGTCTGACTTGGCCATGGTGACAAGCCAACTATAACAGCTAGAGGCCTGACTGATTCACTAGGAAGAAATATTACTGATGCCGTAGATCTGATCTGTTGATTATGAGAAGTTATGATAAACCCAGTCGGCCTGATATACTGATCGTGAAACACATAAGTTAAAGTCAATAGGTATTTAAGGGTGCTTTGTTATTTCTTTGTATTACAGCCTACAGATAGGTATATGTTAAAGAAAATGTCACAAATTACCTTTGTAGAGAAGGAGTTTGGTATTGGTTACCACCTCTGAAAAATCCTTGGGGGAGAACATTTACATTTTAAATAATTCTTGGTAGAATCTCTTCTCAGATAACTATCAGGATATAGTAATGAATAATACAATTAAATATCACAAACACATACTTCAGTGAAGAAAAATAGAGGTTAGAGTAATGGTATAGGTAAGTGACAATGTAACGTTTTAAACCCAAAAACCCACGGAAATTAACCTGTAACTATAACTCGTGCCCTAAGGTAACTATAATTCACACCCCTACTATGCACAGTGTGTCATCACTAATGTCATTGCAAATGTTACAGTGATGTTATTAATGATGTCATTAGCCCATGCAGACTTTTCTCACCTCCTCTTCCCCTCTCAGGAAGAGACATAATCTCCCTCAAATGGGGCTTTTAAGTGGGGATGGTTTTGACGCACCTTGCTGGCCAGTATCTTATTTCAAAGTTCAAATCTTATTTGAGGCCGACTCAAGAAAACACTTTAACACCAAAATGCATGAAGGTTTTTAAATATGGTCAAATTAATATTATATTTGTATTCAGGACCTTTGTTTACTTATGGAAAGAGAGGTTAAATCCTTCTCTACTTTGAACCAATGCAAAAGTGGTTCTTCCACCTACATTGTAAATATGGTAAAGCACAATACACTTACAGTTCAAGTTTAATTTATTTGATTTAGTGTTCTGTTTTATTTTTTTATTTTTTTCAGAACATTTGTTATTAAACATTAATAAAATGATTATTTCAATACAATTTTTTAAAAGTTGTTAACAATTTGAACAAATTGTAACACACAAATTCATCCGGTGGTGATTTAAGGAGTAAAATCAAACTCTATACTGATGTGCCATTATGTCTTATTTGAATTGATTTTAAGTATCGGTTTCTAGCCTAAACTAGTGTCAAATTGGGGCATACATACAAAACACGCTTCAAATCTTGCATTCCTCCATTGCAGAATTAACCCCTTCGCTGCTGCAGCTATTCCGCCGCAGCGCTAAGGGGGAGGAGGGGCCGCGCGCCGCTTCCGTATTCGTGACGGAACCGCTCCGTCACGGCCCTCGGGTGAGCTGTGCTTGTGACGGAACGGTTCCGTCACGGCCCTGCCCGCTCTTCAGAACGTCAGCGCAGGTGCGGAATTCGTGCCGCGCAGGCGCGGCAAGCGGGCCGTGACGGAACTGTTCCGTCACCAGCACAGCCCACCCGAGGCTCGTGACGGAATGGTTCCGTCACGAGCATGGGAGAGGTTTAACATGTACTGTTGGCATATTCTTAAGGTTCCATTTAGAAGTAAATGATTTTAAGGGGAGAATCCCAAGCCGTATTAATAAAATGCACCGCCAGACTTCATGCCTTAAAGTGAAACAAATGTACTGTTGCAAATGTTTATGTTCAACAGTGTCTGCATAGAGTTCGTAATGATGCAATTTGAAACAATGTTTAATATCCAGATCATAGCTTATCCTTGGCAATAGATGTTTTAAAAAGAGCCTCAATTGAGCAGGAGTCCTGGATTTGAATAATGCAATCATACAATTCGATAGTTTAAAAGCCGTAATTAAATTTTGGTTTAAAGTATGCTTAAATGAGTCAAGCTCAAAAGTCTCAATTTTTAGTAGAAATCTTAGGGTACCGTGTTCTGCATGCATGAGGTTACACGTCCATCTGATTACGTTTGCAATGGCTCTGGCGTATGAGCTGACTAAAGAAAGCTTAAGGTGCAGGGCTTGCGCAGGAACTGCTTGTTGAACTTTAATAATTTTTCGTAGTATTTTCCCTTCTTTAATTTGTATTTGTTGCCACTGACTTGTTGGTATGTATTCCAAAGCGTATGCTAAAATGGGTGGGATTTATGAACTAAAAACCTGTAAAAGAGAATAAAAGTGCCCATGCCCACTGGAGGAATATAAACGTTGGAGAGCCCCAATGTGTACATCTGCTTTACGACTCAAATGCTGCAGATGAAGGGAGTTTTGTAAATATTGTGTGAATATTCGCCTTAAATAGGTATATTCTTCTCACAGGGAAGCATTACAGACTCAGACAATAGTCAGAGAGAAATGGGAATACTCTATTTTAGATTCCAATTGAATTATAAGGTTTGCATAGGCCATCATCAATTTATTAAAGGTTCCTTCTGTGACAAGCTACCTATGTGCGGGAGGAGTTAGGTGGAGTCTCATTTGCTTGGCCTAAAGATGTGTGTACTTGTGTGTGCATACATGATTAAGTGTACCTGGCGCACAGCCTCTTACCACAGCTACTTAGCAATGGATCTTATTTTAAAAGATGGGTATTGGTGGTTAGTACACACCTCCATTTTACCAGATCTTACAATGAGTTAGACTCACCTACAGGAAAGATTCAAAACCCAGGTGGTCAAAAGCAAAAAAAACTAGCATGGCTAAATCAGGTCAGAACCCAGTTCATAACAAGTGCTGTTTGGTATGAGGTTAGTTCATATCCCAAGCCAAAATAATGCTTTTCCATCAGGAGGCTGCTGTCCGACTATACAGCCATCATCCTGAAACTTGACAGAGGATTAAGTCCACATAAGGGTTTCCAAGGATCAATAAGATGAGTACCGTGCCTATCACTCTCATATTATCTTTGACTTAGGGAACATTTCCAGAGCAGTTATCTTGGGCTGCTCAGTGGCAGTAGATTCTGCCTTTCCAAGACTATTTCTGCATTGCTTCTGCTTCAAACTCTAAGACTGCCTGTCATTGGAATCAGCCTAATCTGAATCACCAAGCCATAAATTCTCTTCTTGACAAGTCTAGTGAATTTCAACTACAAAGGAGAGGAGAGTTGATCAACATATAGCACAAGGACTCCAGCACAGGTAGGCAGGCGCAGATCTCACCCCCTCATTAGATAATGTCTGCATACATAGCCGTATCCTCCACATCCTCCTCTTTCCCATTTTTCCTATCCACAGGTCTATGGGCTACAGTAGGGGAGAGGTAGCACCTGAAAAGGGGGGCCCTCGGCCCCCCCCGCCCGCATGGCGGCGCGGCGACCCCCCTCTCCCCTTGTCTCCCGGTGGTGGGGGCGTGACCTCCCGGCGTCCAGTGATGACGCGGGGGGTGCGCGCCGCACCACCGGCTGGCCGGCGCCCGACCCCTGACCCGGAAGGCGTTGTGCAGACTTCCGGGTCGAGGGGGCCGCCCCCTCCCCGCGATCCTAGGATAAAGGAGGGGGGAGCGCTCAGGTGGCCCCTTGTCGCCTGGACGCTCCCCCACACTGGTCGTGCCCCGCGCTCGGGGCCTCCTAATTTTCACGGCCTGCCTCGTCCAGCCTCTAGGAGGCCGTAATTAATTTTTGTTTTGTTTCCCCTTGCAGGTCTGCTGGATTCCTGCTCGGGACAGGGCGGGTCACGATGGCCACGCGTGGGGAGGGTGGCATTATTTATCACTGTATTCTTTATTTGCTGCAGGTCTTGGGAGCCGAAAAAGGAAGGGAGGAGAGTGATCCCATCGGCGGCGCCCACCCTGGATGTCATGGCCCGAGTCAAAGAAGGGGAACAAAGTCCTGTTTCGCGAGGACACCACGTACTGGATCCGGAGGGTCGGGCGACTGTCTACAGCCAGCCGGGGCATCACATTTTTTGAGCAGCAGTCGAAAGTTGTGAAGGAAGCTGAGGTTCTCGTGCTCAGCATAGTAATGGTGAGTTTCACTGCTTCAAGGGACATTATGGGGCAAGACTGTGAATGGCTGGGCGGTGATGGTGCAGCGGGAGTAGCGCGCATGGGGGACTGCTGAGTATCTGCTGTGTACCTGGGCAGCGCTGACTTTATTGTGGGTGGGGGGCAGGGTCTTTTGTTGTTTAAAAGGGTCCGGCATTAGCCCAGTGACTAAGGCCCCGTGCAGTGGTCTCTGTTCTGGCGCAGGTTCAAATCCCGGCGGTAATTATGTATATACCCGTAAAGACCCGGTGTGCCGGTAAAACCATGTTCCCCTGCTAACGATATTGGGAGTAGCGCGCATGGGGGACTGCTGAGTATCTGCTGTGTATCTGGGCAACACTGACTTTATTGTGGGCGGGGAGGCGGCACGATGGAAGGACGGTCTTTTGTTGTTTAAAAGGGTCCGGCATTAGCTCAGTGACTAAGGCCCCGTGCAGTGGTCTCTGTTTTGGGATATCAATAAAAACGAAGCAAACCTCCCTCGTGTCCTTCCTGCAAATAATGCTAGTGCTGGTTGGAATAGGGGGTGACGCCAAGTGAGTTTTGCTGGCCAGTGCCCTTTCTGTTCACGTGGTTTTGAAAACCAGGCCGTACCTTATGCACTAATTGGTGACATCATTCAAAGTTAAGATAAGTCAATCGGGTAATGTAGCTCAGCGATTTTAATGCTCGTCCTTTAAAAAGAACGCGGAATGGAAGGTCATGAGTTTGAATCCTAGCCAGGCCTTCTTCTTCAATATCGTATATTAAGCAGCATAAACTAAGAAATACTACCGTGTTATTTCATCTTGTTAAATAAAGCAGCTATCAGTCAGGGAGAGCAAGGAACCTTAAGGGTTGTTGTATTGAAAGTGCTTTGAATTTAAAGAAGGTTTTAATCGACAGGGGAGTTACAGTAGACTGTTTTCAATTTGCTGTGCAATCAATGATGCTGCACTATACTATGGCCCTACTCCTGAGCTTCAATATGTGTGTGTGCGTAATTTTTGTGTTTAAATGTATGCTGCCAAAATCAAGTTCGGGCTTATACAGATTGCTCAGTGGAAAGGTAGGAAAGCAGATAATGTCACAGAGCACACCATGTCCAAGAATAGTGTCAAATGCCTGAAGAGTGGCCAATTTGCAAGACGGCATAGCAGTGTAGAAGGGGTGGCTTGTTGGTAACTACATTAGTTTAGACCACGGCAGTTTGATGTAAAGGGTGATGACCATGAAACGGCACTCGGTCAGGCCCCCTCACTGCAGGCACATGTGCGGGTGCTCACACTGCTCACTTTCACTGGTTGGAAGTTCCGGCACGAAGGCAAGCCAAGTGAGCGCTGCGGGGGGAGGGAAATAATTTATAAAGAATAGATTTTCTCTCCGGATTCCACTTTCTTTTTTAAAGACTTAAGACCAGCAATATTGTCGTGGGATACCCTGGGCGTCAGTTGATAACCTTTTCAGTATCATATACAAGTCATTGTTGCGGCTTATATATATTACGCAAGGAACAGCCATTGACAAAGCCAATAGGCATGCATTATGGGTATGAGGGGACAAGAAGTGACGCTTAACATGCACTTCGTTTTTAAACTGTTATTCGAGAAGGAATAGGACAGGGTTGCATGGGGGGGTTCAAACTGCCTGGTGTAATTTGTGGGATGCTGGGCAAATCACGTATTTTCCCTGTCCCTGAAGGGATAATGTAAATATGGTCCACACTGACAACTAGGTTTCAGATCTCCAAAATTTGACCAGTTTAGTCGACATCTTTTGTTTTTTAGATTTAATGAAGAGTTTAAATTTGCACAGCCTGTGTTTCGTGACATAGAAGTTTCTCACAGTCTGTAAAACAGTTGCCCATATGCGCGTAGCCAATGAACGCCGTGGACCTTGGGGGGCTTCGAAACGGTACTCTGTGAGGCCCCCGGACGGCAGACACATCAGGGGCGGGTGATCACACACCGCTCACTTATTGTTGTGGTGTCCCCAGGGCTTGTAATGTTAGCTTCTTTCAATAATATCTCGAAGCCATAGTTGCTTCCTAGTGGTCTTAATGCAACAGACAGCCACTGACAGAGCCAATAGTCCTGAATTATAGATATGATACTTGTAACAGCCACTTCATCGTAAGGTTCGTGGGCATCAAGTGGCATCGTTTTACTGTTATCTACAAGCCATGGCCACTGCTTATTTATCTTAGGCAGGGGACAAGTACCGACAAAGCCAATAGTCCTGGCTTCTAGGTATGATACTGGTAACTTATATCTGGGGGTATTTACAGGAGTGCCGCGCATGGGTCGTGTGGCCCACCATGACTGTCACGCACGCACCAACATTCGATAACAAAGAAAGTAATCGTACATGTATAGTAAAGGCCGGCACCATTATTAATTGAAAAGGCATTGTCTGGGGGTGGCTTGGGTTTCTGGCTGCTTCATTTCGACACTTGAGTCAAGGTTTCACGATCATTGGGCATCCTTCCTATTGCCTCGTTAATCTGTGAATCGTATTTGGTCCCAAAAAATCTCTAATACATTGGTCCCTGGGCGGAATGGGTTATGACACAAGTATAAGCTTAAGAAGAGCCATTCAATTTTATGGTTAGAGTACTCTCTGGAATTCTCTGTTAAATACTCTTTGGGGGGCCTCCATGCGAGTAACATGTACCTAAGATTAGGGTGGGGCAATGGTATGAAGTGGAATTTGCAGTTCCAGCAGGTTTCCCTGTACCCAAATTGTCGTCACCTGGGTATTCAACCGATGGGAATAACGCTCACAACAGTAAAGGTTTGTTAGTTTTATCATGGGCTTGGAAACCAGTAGCGGGTTAAAGGATCCCGTGGGGAGGGGCAGAACTATACCTCTCTGAGGGCCCTAATGGGAAGAGCGGGTTGTGGGTGCTCTATAAGGGGGCTGTCTCAACCAGAAAAGATTTTGGGTGAGGGTTCCCTGCTTCTTGATTGATAATGAGGCGGCACTGTCTTTCTGAAGGAATTAAATTGGGTGCCCCCCCTTTGGGTTTGGGCAGAGCCATACCTTCTGAGGGCTCTAATGGTTGTGACACACAGGTCAGGGGTTGCTTTTGATCATGTCAGGTTGGTTGGTATGGTAATTTACCAAAAGCCGACGCTGTAATGTGGTGCCGGGACTGGCGAAGGGCTTGTTGGGCCATTGTACAGCTCGGCACGGATGGCAGGGTGCTAGTCCCATCCTGAACGACTTTCCTGCTGAACTGGCAAAGGCGCCCCCCCCCCCCTTTTCAATTATATATCCTACGCCTAAAGATTTTGATAGTAAAACGGACATGGTAAGTGAGGGCAGGGGTAGGCAAGCGAGGCTATGCCATTATGAAACCCTTGTCTATATCCCACGCACTTTGCAGGTGCAATGATAGGATTAGTTCCCTTAGTAGGGTGCCTGCTTTTAATCTCTGGGACGATGTTGGGAAGAGGAATAGGGACTTCGGTTCACCAGTAGATTCCTGCACGTGGCTGCGGTGTAATTATTTGTAACCATGAATGCGCTGTGTCACTGCACTTCACACTGTGTACCAATTTTAATGAAGGTCAAATTGCTGGGCACCCTCTCCCTAACACTAATTTCACATCCCACATGGGACACAGACTGATGCTAGGTGAAACGCTGGCAGTTGGAAGTGTTAATGGGAATGCACCTGGCACTAATCTTAGCTAGGACCTAGCATGTGAGGGCAATGTAATACAGGCATGTGTACTGTAGTTATTGCAGGAGGCCAGATAACACTAATGGTTGGTGTGTGTCTTTTTTCCATTTATGTATGGCCGGGTCCTTGGCAGGGACTGTGGGAGTGTCCACGCTGCAACAACCGCAACAGGTGGACAGCCAAAGGAACGCAGAGGTCAGCTTCTCAAACCTGTCACGCGGGGGAGGAATTCGCCAAGGAACTACAACAGCTCAACACAAGCGGAAAGAGGATCAGCAGACATTGGTGACTGGGATTGTGGGCCGCTCTTATGTGAAGCGCGCTAAACATAATTTTCTTGCAGGTGAATGTAGGTAAAGGGCGGAGCAAAAGGGTTTTTCTGTTTCCTTCTTTTGTAAGGGGGGGGGGGTAATGCCCCAGCCAGTTCAGCAATTAGTTTCAGGAACCTTATCTCAGCAACACCCCCCCCCCCCTTCAGTGGTGATACTTCACCTGGGGGAGAATGATTTAGCCAACTAGGCAGGCGCATCCTTATAGAGGACATCATCTCCATGGCAGGGTGGGTGGCCATGCCGAGTGGCACGGTAGGTTGGTCACAACTTATACCTCGGTGGCAGTGGCGAGGGGGGGGGACTCGGTCAGGGCGTGGAATCATTCGGTGAAGAGGATCAACACGCAATTGGACAAATTACTTCGAGCCCCCCGGTTGCAGACGATCCCTCATGGGTGCATTTGGGGGTGAACATTCTTAGCTACGAGACTGGGTATACTTAACCGAGGCAGGGAACGTCCTGTGATCTAATAACATAGTGCCATGGCTAGAGGGATTTGCGAGGCGATCATGACCTTTCTAGGAGTTGGAAGGGGGAGGCCAGATCGTCGGTCAACAATTCTGGCCTGTGGCGGTAAGGTCATGACCGGTGAGCAGCTATTTTAAGGTCTGAGGGGAGGGCATCATCCTTTGGAGGTGTACGCCCAGGGGGAGGGGTCACTGGCCCCTCCCAGAACTTCAGGGGCAGGTATAACTGGTGCTGCAAAGGGGCGCGGGTAGGAGAGTCACGCTGTCCTTATGGCTGGTAGCCACCCCGCGCGTACTCATGACGTCAGCGAATGGCGCGAGTAAGGGCCCTCCTTCAGTGGGTAAATGGAGTTCACGGCGTGGACCGAGTAATTAACGGGCTCGGCTGCGCATGCGCACCTGCGGTAAGGGCGCAGCTAGTAGGACCTAACACCGGTTAGGACCTCGCCATATGGCCAGTAATGTTAGTATGCAAAAATTTCAGAGGAGGATGTTAGATTCGGTTAGGAAACAAGCTGTATTAGAATCTTGTTAAGGTTAGCATATCATACTTGTTGATATGGTTGTATCTAATGTCCCTGAATAATTTTGCATAAAACGGTATCTTTTGTTTAATACTTTTATTATTTTGTATCTTAATAAATATGGCCGGGGGGTCTTGCGATCCCCCGCCTTCCAAAGACAATCATGTTTCGTGTCAGTGTGTCCTGGGTTGATAGGGGTCCACAGGGAGGGGGGCGGTAGCCGTCGCTGACCATGTGAAAAGGGGGGGCCCTCGGCCCCCCGCCCGCATGGCGGCGCGGCGACCCCCCTCTCCCCTTGTCTCCCGGTGGTGGGGGCGTGACCTCTCGGCGTCCAGTGATAACGCGGGGGGTGCGCGCCGCACCACCGGCTGGCTGGCGCCCGACCCCTGACCCGGAAGGCGTTGTGCAGACTTCTGGGTCGGGGGGGTGGGCGGAGGGGGCGTGCCGCCCCCTCCCTGCGATCCTAGGATAAAGGAGGGGGGAGCGCTCAGGTGGCCCCTTGTCGCCTGGACGCTCCCCCACACTGGTCGTGCCCCACGCTCGGAGCCTCCTAATTTTCCCCACCCACCATCCCTGGAACATTGCAGTGTTTTTGTGCATATGGTATACCTGTCTTATCGTGTGTATTGACGTGTATTAATTACTTATTTCCCGTTTAGGAAGTGGTATTGAAACATAAATGTTGGTTGCAATGGTGTCTCATGTATATTGTATACCTGTTTTTATGGCGTGTATTGACGTGTATTAACTATTTATTTTCCATTTAGGAAGTAGTGTTGACACATAAATGTTGGTTGCAATTTTTGTTTAGGCCTTTTTTCCCTAGTAGCCTGACGATGGTATGTCATGTCGTGTTGATTTAGTTAGTGTAGTTATCCTTTAGATCTTTTTCCACAGGTCGTCGTATTTATTAGGGTATGGACATGCGGTAAGGTCATGACCGGTGAGCAGCTATTTTAAGGTCTGAGGGGGCGGCATCATCCTTTGGAGGTGTCCGCCCAGGGGGAGGGGTCACTGGCCCCTCCCAGAACTTCAGGGGCAGGTATAACTGGTGCTGCAAAGGGGCGCGGGTAGGAGAGTCACGCTGTCCTTATGGCTGGTAGCCACCCCGCGCGTACTCATGACGTCAGCGAATGGCGACAGTAAGGGCCCTCCTTCAGTGGGTAAATGGAGTTCACGGCGTGGACCGAGTAATTAACGGGCTCGGCTGCGCATGCGCACCTGCGGTAAGGGCGCAGCTAGTAGGACCTGACACCGGTTAGAACCTCGCCATATGGCCAGTAATGTTAGTATGCAAAAATTTCAGAGGAGGATGTTAGATTCGGTTAGGAAACAAGCTGTATTAGAATCTTGTTAAGGTTAGCATATCATACTTGTTGATATGGTTGTATCTAATGTCCCTGAATAATTTTGCATAAAACGGTATCTTTTGTTTAATAATTTTATTATTTTGTATCTTAATAAATACGGCCGGGGGGTCTTGCGATCCCCCGCCTTCCAAAGACCATCATGTTTCGTGTCAGTGTGTCCTGGGTTGATGGGGGTCCACAGGGAGGGGGGCGGTAGCCGTCGCTGACCATGTTTATTCTTGCCTCAAAGCAGAGTCTCATTTTACCAGAAGTGTAGTTGAAAACTCATGCTGAGCACCAGCCTTTTCTGGCAGACTTTGTGTTATTGAGCAATTTGAGGGAATAATTTAGGGTTTTTAAAGAAATACCTTTGACACTGAAATTAGAATAAACATAATTACTGACACATCATTCTCAATATAGAGAATGACTGGTACAGTGATTTCATACGATATTTTTACTATTAACATCGTTTTGGCTACCATATTCCCAGGTGCAGTTTTATTGATGGGTATGTTGACATACACAGTAATTGTGTTGCATATATTCATTGTTACTATGGCTCCTATGTCATAGTCACTGTTAATATATTTGTGATCAGAATATCTGTTACACAAAAGGCCATATTCACTCAGTGTGAAATACTCTCATGCATGACAGGCTTAGCAACATCAGAATTGTTTGTGCAAGATACAGCAACAGGCCCTGTAGAAAGAGAATTAAAGCCGCCATTTAACCTCTTTCCCCTTAATTACTGGATGTGATTTACCTCAGGGATTTTGTCAGCGCCATGATGCTCCTTCCGGAGCGACCGTCGCGCTCTATAAATACCACCACAAATACAAAATACAAAAAGAAGCCCATAGTAAGTGGTGCCAAAGCTCATATTAACTATCACAAGTGATGGGGGGAGTGGCCAGGAGCGGCATCATGGCGTACATGTAATCGTTGAGCTCCGTCCTGGCCCGGCAATAATCCTGAAAATATCTTTGACACGGAGTGGGATTGCTTGCCACGGGGAGTGGAATTCAGTCCCCGAAGCGTTGCACCTGGTCGTGAGTGGAAAGAATTTGGAAATTGGAGCCGGAGGGAGCAAAAATGGAGAATGAAGGCCCAGCTGAGACCGATGGAAACAGCAGGCCGCGGAGAGAGTGAAAGTGAAAGCAGCAGTCTGAGAAGGGAATGAGTGATCAGAGCGTTGTACAACAGGACTGGGACACTCCGTGAGCCTCTCCGGCCGAAGGATGGCTGTGGGTGGAAGACGTGGGCCGGACGAGCCAGAGACCCTGAGAAGCGCCGCCACCACAGGAAAAGTAATCTGAGTCAGGCCGCAGTACAAGTACGGATCTAAGATGGCAGAGACGAGGCTCCGAGACCAGAGCTGAGGAATACATATCCCCGAACAGGCAGTGAGGCCTTGAGAAGCAGAGGCAATGGAAGAAGAGACACACACCTACGGAACTGTGGAGCACATCGGGAAACCACAAGGCAGGAGACAGCGACGTTCCCGGGCAGGAGCGGGGGCCCATGGAACCTGGAGGAGGGCTGCCATCGGAACTTGACTGGGGCAGCTGGAACGTCCTTGCTACAAAAGTGATGGGAGGACAGGGGTCTGCAACTTGTCCGATGCACTCCTTCGGAGAGAAGCAGGGGATCCCCTGAGTCCTAAGGCCTCAAATTCTGAAGATGTAGGGCCGGTGGGGAAGGCCTGGGACAAAGCAAAGGTGCTTTGCCCCCCTGGACGAGTCCCAAGGGCATGGAACAACCCCCTCGGTGATACTACGGACACAGGGCAAGTGGGCAAGAGAGCTCTGGAGGACTAGAAGAGGCACAAACTCAGGGCGCTGTGGCCACAGAGGGCCGCTCCACTGAGACAATGGGGAAGAAAACCTCATAACAAATTGTCTAGACCCCTGAGGGGGGTGTGCAAACATTGCGACTCAGTGAGCCCCTACACTACATAAAAGAAAAGAAGTCACAACACAAGAAGGCCAGGGCTGAGTAACACAAGAGGCCGGGGCTGCAGGCAAGACAAGACTGAGGGCCCGCAAGTCATAATTGCTGGGACCAACAGATAATGACCAGCAAAGAGAGACATTGGGCTAGCCTGAGTAAGCTGACAGGAAGCTCATTCCTAAGACTGGCCCAAATACCAGAGAGGAGACACCGCAAATGGAGTAGGGCTAAGGGCCCAGAACCAGATCTGCGGGGGAGGCCGAACACAACTGGAGCTACAAACAAACCACAGTGAAGACGCAGCTACCGGCTACCCAGGAGAGGTAGCTCTTTCGTGAATCAAGAAAATTCTGAAAACTAACTTGGTGAATCTCAAGAGGCCATGCGGAAACAGAAGGGCAAGATGGGAACAAACCAACCACCCACGAGGGATCCCTCCCAGGTCCCACCGGGAGCTAAGGCGGGGATCCAACAACCACGGACCTAGCGCTGCATCAACACCTAGACAAAGTCCTGGCTGCCATAGCAGATACTAGGGTGGCCCTCCAACAGGACATAGGGGCAGTATCAGTGGGGCTGAGTCTATTGTGCGCAGAACACCAGAATCTAGCCGACCGAGTCAAGGGAGTGGAGAATAAAATGGAAGAACTAGAACCTGAGCATAAACAAGGAGAAATCGGCCTGAACAAACTTACAGCAAGAGTGACCAAACTGGAACATAGAGCCAAATATGCAGAAGGTAGAAATAGGAGGAGTAACATATGGTGTTCCTGGAAGCATGGCAGCAAGAGATACTACCACCAGACTACCCCTCCAAGTTCTTTGGCCATCGAGTACCAGATCGACCACCTTCCCCGGGACTCCCTCCGAGACCGGTGGTGGCCAAACTGCTACACTTTAAAGACAGAGACTCTATACTCCAACAATCTAGAACTAATGGGCCCTACACCCAAAACAACTGTAAGGTGTCAATGTTCCCAGACTTCACGGCCCAAGTACAGGCGAAGCGAGCATCCTTCATTGAAGTAAAGAAGGCACTACAAGAAGAGGGCCTAAAATACTCATTGATCTTCACAGCCAAGCTTCACATCAAACTTGACGGTTCTACACACTTCTGCCTAAGCCCGGAGGAAACCTAGACCTGGCTGGAGGCCACGGAAAGGGGGCTCCCTTGCCTAAACCACAGTGAGGCCCTCGAAGGCCAAAATGCGCAGAGGGCCTAAAACGTAAAAGACTCAAGAAACCGAGTGTGCTGAAGAAACCAATGATATCGCAGACACAACAGGACAGGAAAGCTGCTTTACAAGCTGTTGCATCATTGATGTAATCGCAAGCCTCTGGAAAGCACTCAGGCTCGTCGTTGGAGCAGCTTGAAAGGTCGACGGAATCAGAAATTAATGGAGGGACAGACACGGGCATTACTCCAAGATCGGCAGACGACATCATATGAAAGAAAACTACGCTGGGGAACATCTTTCATGTGACCAAGGGCAGGGACTCCAACCCATTCCGGCTACAATGAACTCCTGAGGCGGGCAATGACCAACCTCCTGTATGAATGGCAGAATCAGGACGGGAGTGACACACTCTTTCACTCTTTTTTCTAGATTCTTTTCTTTTCTTGTTATCCACAACATCTGGTGATCACTATATCCCTCTGAACTCCCCCCGCCAGAGTGTCCCGCCTCAGAAGTTGAAGGCGGTGTTCTACAAGTGGTAATGTTTGGTTCCAGGTTTGGGCAGCTGGCAGTTGCCGATCCGCTCTTGGGTGTGGGGTTTGTAAAATTTGGGTTTGCTGTTTGCATGAATGGGGTCCTACTCTCATCCGCTGAGACGGTGGTGGGGGGGTGAGGGAGTAGGGATGGGGTGCATGATAGGGTACTACAAATGGCAGTAGCACAAGAGGTTAAGTTAATATCCTGGAATATTAGGGGCATGGGCTCTGCTGCCAAAAGATATAACATTTTAAGCTACCATAGGCGAAGAGGGGCTCCGATAGTAATGCTGCATGAAACTCACCTGACAACAGAAGAAGCCAATAGGCTCAAACGCAGATGGCAGGTCCGCTATTTGTGAGAACTTACTCAGCATACGTCCGAGGAGCACAGATCTGGGTTGAGTCTGGAACTCCCTTCCAGGCCACACATACAATCATAGACAAAGAGGGGTGTTATGTTCTATTGAAAAAGAGCCTGAGAGGGAGAGATATCCCGATAGGAAGCATATACACCCAAATCAGGATCAGACGCAGTTCTCACAGTGCTTGTCTGGCCCTCTTTCAGAGCTGGCTGCAGGTGAGGTAATCCTATGGACAGATCTAGGCCTCTCTTGAAAGGTATGATGGTGGCTGCGACAGCCACAGGCCTGCATAGCTGGATGTCCAAATGGGAGCTGATGGACGTGTGGCAGCTATACCACAATCAAAATAGGTAATACTCATACTACTCGCCACTATACGACATCCACATCAAACTAGACATGTTCCTTTGCTCTTGACAACTAGAGGCTACTATGCAGGACTCCGAATGTCTGGGGAGATCGCTATCCGACCACAGCCCCCTCCTGTTGCGATTTGCTCCCACTCCAGAGAGAGAGGCCATCCCCCTGTGGAGACTAGACCCGGGGCTCTTAGAGGACAATAGTTTTAGACAAGGGCTTTTTACTGCAATCTCATAATAATTTGAGACAAATCAGAACACAGCTAGCACCCCAATGATAGAATGGGATGCCTTTGAGGTGGTTATTAGGGGGAATTGCATGGGGATAGACATTGGGTGCCCAAAGAGAAATAAATACCGAACTCCAGACTATAGAAACACAGATACAGACGTCTGACAGAACTATAGAACAAGACGCAGAGACCAAGAAAACCGTATCAGACCTGAAAAGCACTTACAATGAAACATGGGAGAGGTTGAGAGCGCTAGACCCGAGCACCTACCAGGGAAAACAACATGTAGAGGGGGGAAGCAGGGAGGTTATTGGCTTGGCTGATCTGACAAGAGACAGGGGGGTCCTACTATCAGCAGTAGGACAACTATTCTTCTCACCCACACAAATCCACGATTCTTTCAAAGATTACTATGCAGCATTATACACAAAGCCTAGTGATATACAGGAGACTGACTTAACAATGCATCTAGGATGGTTGGAGCTCTGGAAGATAGACCGAGTGGCGCAAAAGGACCTAGCAGCAGAGATTAAGGTACATGAGATTAGCGAAGCAATTAAAGAGATGGCCGGAGGAAAGACCCCTGGACCAGACGATCTCCCGGCAGAATTCTATTGTATCTATGCAACTACCCTAGCACCACAATTGGAAAAATTATATGCAGCGCCCTTACAGAGAGGTCAATTTCCAAGGTCTACTAGAGTAACGCTAGTGGTCTCACTACCTAAAACCAAGTCAGATACACCAAGATTAGCAGACTTTAAGCCATTCGCAATGTTGAACCTAGATTTTAAAATATATATATTACCTACTGGCGGTCGCCAGTAGGTATATATAGTTAGGATTTTTTCTCTATGGGATTTTTGAAAATTCTATGTCTAATAACTTTGGCGTTTGTGGACGGAATTGGCTGAAATTTTCAGGAAAATGGAACATTTTGTTTCTGAGCAGCCCCTGAAAATTTGGGGGGGGGTTCGTCAAGGGGGGGGCTGAGAAAAAAGGGGGGTCCCAAAACGCGTTTTTCCCATGTTAATTTCCATAGGGCGGTTGGACTCACTTTTAGCTCGAACGGCTGAATGGATTTGCACGAAACATGGCAAAATTGTAGGGACTGGTAGCCCGATGTGCCTTTGCTAGGTCTCAATATATGTGCTCCAGTGGATTTTGAGAAATTAACGTTCAAAAAAAGATATATATCTGTGACAGCGCTCCGGGCAGCGCTCCGCTTCGCGTACTTTTCGCGTTACGGAGCTTTGCGAAGCGAAGCTGATTGGTTCTCCGGCGTCTGTAAACATTCCAAACAGTCCGTAGCGGCCGCCATCTTGTCTCTCGGTAGGATCGAGAGACAAGAGGAGGCCAAAGCGAAGGGGCAAATGACCATAAGGGGGCATAGTAGATCCTCCCTGACCCCCTAGGTTTGAGGTGGAGGTTTTAAAAGGGCCCCGCGGGGCAAAAAAAAAAAAAACGAACGGGTGAATGGATTTGCATGAAACTTGCCAAAATTGTAGGGACCGGTAGCCCGATGTGCCTTTGCTGGGTCTCAATATATGTGCTGCAGTGGATTTTGAGAAATTAACGTTCAAAAAAAGATATATATATGTGACAGCGTCCCGGGTAGCGCTCCGTTTCGCGTACTTTTCGCGTTACGGAGCTTTGCGAAGCGAAGCTGATTGGCTCTCCGGTGTCTGTAAACATTCCAAACAGTACGGAGCGGCCGCCATCTTGTCTCTCGGTAGGATCGAGAGACAAGAGGAGGCCAAAGCGAAGGGGCAAATGACCATAAGGGGGCATAGTAGATCCTCCCTGACCCCATAGGTTTGATGTGGAGGCTTTAAAAGGGCTCCGCGGGGCAAAAAAAAAAAAAAACGTTTTTTTTTGGTGGGGTGCGCCCGGTTAGCGTAACGGGAAGCGGACTGGGGAGCGTACTACAAGGAAACAAGAATGATTGACTTTTAACTTATTGTATGTTTATAGACTTTTTTTTAACTTTTTTTTCTGCTGAGTGACGTCTCGGCCTATCTCCACGGGATGCAGTCCCTACCATCTCGGCGTTTAAGCCCAGGGGGACCGGTAGTGTGGGAGAGATAACGTCTGTTAACGTTCGATTCGAAGGAAATCAGGAAGTGTTGAAAAACATTGTCTGCGCCATCTTGCCTTTTTTCAAATGCCACACTTTTGTCGTGCACAGCAGCCATTTTAGATGCCTTGACCAGACCCACTCTCTGCACGCTGTCGATCCTTAGCATGGATCCCCACCCTCGCAAGCATCTCCCCCAGGCACTGGTCACCCCCGCTCTCTGTCTTATGCATGGGCAATAAACCTCCCCCCATCTGCGCTGCTCTTCCCTGAGAATCACACTCTGTGCCCGCCCGACACCTCCCTTTCGCCCTATTCACTACCGCACCCTCTGACACTCCTCTTCCTCTGTGTCCGATTGTCCAGGCCGGTCCCAGGCTATCAGGTAGCCCTGCAGATATACTTTATGGCCCCAGCTGTAAAGAATCACCCCTCTTCAAAGGAGTTACAGTAGATCAAGGCCCCCACCCGATGAGATCCGTCACACCACATGCGTTCCTACTATCTGAAAACCATCCTGTATTGTGATTGGGGAGGGGACCGAGCCTGAAGCGGAAGATTCCAGGAATGCCTCTTTGTACATCAAAGTTTTTACAATAATGTGTCACATTAAAAATATATAGCACTCCAACAAAGTAGTAGGATTATAAAACTTTAATAACTTATAAATATAAACAACGCAACAAAAACAGTAAAAACATTTAAACAATTTTAGGAAAAAAGAAGGAACAATGGTCAGTAGCGGTCGGTTGTGCGAATAGTCCCAAGGCAGCACAACGTCCTGAGTTCTGGACGGCACCCAGGTGATGTTGCCTGGGTGCCGCACTGGTTTTGGGTATCCTACAATGCTGCTCCGAATAACGGCGTGGGGCGTCCCGGGGGGTGGCTCGTCAGTAGCGGTCTGTTGTGCGAATAGTCCCAAGGCAGCAGAACGCGCTGAGATGTGGATGGCACACAGGTGATGTCAAGTAAGTTGCCGCACTGGTTTTGGTATCCCACAATGCTGCTCCGAATAATGGCGTGGGGCGCCCCGGGGGGGGGGTGAGGCGGCGTGAACGGGCCTCCCCGGGTGGAGGCTCGTCTGCTGTAGTGGGGCGCCCCTTTACCGTTTCAGTTGCCATTCCGCCCGCTTTTGGTACACTGTGTCAAAATCCGCCATTCAGCTGAGTTGCGCCCACTCTTGCGGTGCAGCGATAGGCGGCTGCCACAGGACTCTCAAAATGGCGGCAGGCTCTTTCCTTTTTGGGCCTGGTCCACTAAAATGGCCCTGGGACACCTTGGAAATCGGACGCTTGTCTGCTAGGTCTTGGACCCCATTCTCGAAAGCGTCCCCTCAGCCTTGAGGATTCTACAAAAGTCTTGGGGACCCCCGACTCCTGCAGGCTTCCGGTGGGGAGCGGCTGCCATGATTGCTCGCGGAATGACCACGACGGAGCCACGAGATGGTGGTGCTCTCATGCTGACGCCAGCTTCAGTCTGAAACATTCAGAAACAAGGTGGGGCTTTCATCGTTTGGGAAAAAAAAAAAGTTTTCATCCAATGAAAAGTGTTATTTTTAGGTCATATGATCAAGCCTTCCATCATTAGGAAACCAAAAGTAAAATGAACCAATGAAAAGTTTTATAAACAAGTCACATGACCTGTTATGCGGCATAGGGTATAAAAAGCGTAGAAAATCCGTTGGCACGTGAGGCGGCGTCAGTAGCGGACCGATGTGCGAATAGGCCGAAGGCAGCACAACGTGCCAAGATCCGGATGGCACCGAGGTGGTGTCTAGCAAGTTGCCGCACTGGTGTGGCCATCCTACAATGCTGAAAGTCGGCGTGGGGCGCCCCGTTGGCCTGTGAGTTCGCGTCAGTAGCGGACCGATGTGCGAATAGGCCGAAGGCAGCACAACGCGCCAAGATCCGGTTGGCACCGAGGTGGTGTCTAGCAAGTTGCCGCACTGGTGTGGCCATCCTACAATGCTGAAAGTCGGCGTGGGGCGCCCCGTTGGCCTGTGAGTTCGCGTCAGTAGCGGACCGATGTGCGAATAGGCCGAAGGCAGCACAACGCGCCAAGATCCGGATGGCACCGAGGTGGTGTCTAGCAAGTTGCCGCACTGGTGTGGCCATCCTACAATGCTGAAAGTCGGCGTGGGGCGCCCCGTTGGCCTGTGAGATGGCGTCAGTAGCGGACCGATGTGCGAATAGGGCCAAAGGCAGCGCAACGCGCCAAGATCCGGATGGCAACGAGGTGGTGTCTGGCAAGTTGTCGCACTGGTGTGGTCATCCTACAATGCTGCGCCGAAAGTTGGCGTGGGGCGCTCCGTTGGCCTGTGAGTTCGCGTCAGTCAGTGGGGGTTGTTTGAGGATCTGACTGCATTGGAAAGCAATGTGATGCTGTGCGTCGCCCCCAAGATGAAGGTTCCTCGGCTGCAGTGGGGCGCCCCTTGGTGTTTCACTCGCTATGCAGCTGAGTTGCGTGCGCACTTGCGGCGAATAGGCCGAAGGCAGCACAACAATATTTTCTGAATAGAAGACACCACAAGGCGCTGAGATTCGGTTGGCACCGAGGTGGTGTCTAGCAAGTTGCCGCACTGGTGTGGCCATCCTACAATCCTGCTCCGAATAACGGCGTGGGGTGCTCGAAGGGGGGGGGGGAGGCGGCGTGAACGGGCCTTCCCAGGTGGAGGCTCGTCTGCTGTAGTGGGGCGCCCCTTTACAGTTTCAGTTGCCATTCAGCTGAGTTTCGGCCGCTCTTGATGCTACAGCGACAGGCGGCTGCAACAGGACTCTCAAAATGGCGGCCTGTTCTTTGGATTTGGGTCTGGTCCACTAAAATGGCCCTGGGACACCTTAGAACTCGGACGCTCTAATTTTTTTTCCTTTCCTCTACATGCAAAAAAGGTAAATGCCCGGTACGTTACCTGCCTCATCTGCCACAATGTACTCTCCAGAGGAACCGAAAAAATATATAGTTATGGTAACTATACCATGCATCGTCATATGGAGAGGTGGCACCGATTAATTATAGTGCTGCACAAAAGAGAGATTTGGAGGAGAACCCCCGACCTGCCAGTACATTCACCAAAGAAGTGGCACTGACAGCATCAGAGGCAAGGGAAACGGTCCCAAATATTTAGAAGAACTTTGGAAAGATTAAAATGACATGTTTAGATTGTGGCAAATTAATTTCATGTGGACAGATGAGTGTTACTCTAATAAATACAGCATATGAACATCATCATAGTCGATGGTTGGTAGAGACATTTTGACTATATCCTGGACCTGCCCGTCCTCGCCCAAAATGGCGCCGGAATAAATGGGACTCGTAACTCCTTGTTGTGTACTGGTTGCTGAACCTTGAAATCACGAGATACGTATGCAGTTTTGAAGCACATGGCGGGCGGGGACGAGAATTGATTGAATATTTCGACATCCCTATTGATATTAAGTTCTGATGTGTTATTGATTACTGTACTATTGAAAGTTCGAATTAACGTCATCCATGGTACTTGCCCGCAAATGTATATCTAGATAATTTTATTGTAACTGGCTCTGTCGTATTTTAATTATAAAATGTACGTCCACCGATTCCGCAACTGTTAGACACCTTAGTTCTTGCAACCTAATGGCCCGCCCGTTACGTTCCTCTACAGTGTAAATGTCTACTCATCATATATGATTACAGTTTGCTCCGTGGCCGGCCCACGTGGTTATAGGCCCGTATTTGTATACTGACATTTTCACAATAAAGGTTTTTAAAAGAAAACATGGTAGTAGTATTTACATTGGTAAAGTTTTTAATAATAGTCACTGTTTTAGAATCAGTAAAAGGCAAGTGAAATAAAGCAGTCCAATTACATGAAGGGTAAAAGGTATAATACGCAGGAACGCAGTAAAGATAAATGGTCAAGGGCTGTTGTGTTTCTACTTCTGCAACATAAAGTGATCGATAAGAATCTGATATTCAGGCGTATCGGCGACTAAGACAGCAGGCCGAGCCTCTTTTGCTCAACGGCTCCGTCATGGGACGAAGAAACGCCCTTTTTCTCGAAAAAGGAATATATTTTACTTGCAGGACAGTTGTAAATTTTCCGGGAAAGTACATTAGCCTGGAACATTATAACATATGTTTAAGAAAAAATAATGTTCGAAAGTAATAAAAAGCGTAATTTTTAGGTCATATGACCAAGCCTTTCATCATTAGAATAAGAAAAGTAAAATGAACCAATGAAAAGTTTTATTAACAAGTAACATGACCTGTCATGCTTACGTTACGCGCTGCGCGCCGCGCCCCGGATCGCTTCCGGGAAGCTGCGCTTCGCGCACCGGAGCACTTCCGGATGCGCTAACGCGGCGCGTCATATGACGCATTACGCGACAACGCAGGTTCAGAATATAGTCAAAATGTCTCCACCAACCAGCGGTCGGAACACAACCCCTTTCAGCAGGCTAAATAGTTCTGTTAAATGACAACAGAAGGGACGGGCAACAAGAACCATCAGTCAAAGAGGGGAGGGCAAGTTCTTCTCTACCGGGTCACGTTGGGGCGCTACCGGAACTGATCGAATTGGTAGTCTACAGTGTTTCTGGATGTTTCAGACTGAAGCTGGCGTTAGCATGAGAGCACCACCATTTCGTAGCTCCGTCGTGGCCATTCCACGAGCAATCATGCTAGCCGCTCCCCACCAGAAGCCTGCGGGAGTCGGGGGCCCCCAAGACTTTTGTAGAATCTTCAAGGCTGAGGGGACGCTTTCGAGAATGGAGCCCAAGCTCTAGCAGACAAGCGTCTGAGTTCCAAGGTGTCGCAGGCCCATTTTAGTGGACCACGCCCAAATCTGAAGAGCCGGCCGCCATTTTGAGAGTCCTGTGGCAGCCGCCTATCGCTGCACCGCAAGAGCGGGAGCAACTCAAGTACATGGTGAGCGAGACGCTGTAGTCGAAAGAGCGGGCGGTAAACAGCTGAATAGCGGAAGAGGCACAGTGTAGCAAAAGCGGGCGGAATGGCAACTGAAACGGTAAAGGGGCGCCCCACTACAGCGTGTCTTTAGGTGAAACGGATTGTGGGACAAGGTCAAGAATGGAAGAGTCACCAAAAGGCAAAAAGTTCCGCTTGACCCCGGGAGCCGGCCACCTATGTCGGGGGCGATCTCAGGCCACACCAGGGCAACACGACTTGCGGAGGGGGCCGGAGCCAAGCGCCCCCTCCGAGTCCGCGCCATGACACCGTCCCTCGGGGGCCTCCGTCAAGCGGTTCAGGGTGGCACCGCATCACATTGTTTTCAAATGCAGTCACGTCCTCAAACAGCCCCCACTTACATTGAGAATTGTGAAGCTGTAGCAAGTGCAAATAGGCTTCAGACAGTGTTACAAGCACTCCTCAAAACTTTGAATTATCAGAGTGCATGAGTTTCATGCTCGATCGATTGAGCTAGCCGGATCGGGCAACAAAAAGTATAAAATAGTTATGTAAATAGTTATTTAATAAAATGTTTTACCCTGTTACTTTGCTGGTGTGTTGTATATATTTGTAATATTTGCATAGAGTTTATCGTTATTTTGGGCGGGGTGGGTGGCGGACCCAAAATGTCTTGCAGCCATCATGGTGTGGAGCTCAGTTCATCTCATTAGTTTCGTATTTCTCATGAGGGGTTGTTCCTAATGTTTCTATTTTAGCGAGGTCAAAAAGAGATCCCATTAGTGGCCTACTGATTTTGCTCGATTCCTTTTGTTTTTTTACACGATTTTTCACTATCTGCAAACACTAAACAGAGTATTGCGACTCTGTGCTTGTTTGTAAATGGAGAATGAACCAAAGAGAACCAATTCTAAAACAGTAAATGCTTGGATAACAATCAATCAAATGGAGAGAGAAGCAGGCACGACGGATTACAACGGGGGCAAAGGCCTGCGTTAACTACCCTTCACTATCTGCAAAGAGAGAGTACTCCTAATAGACATGAGGGGGAGGGGGGGCAGCATTCAAAGCAGATCAGTGTGCATAAACACGAAAATGTTTTTACTTACCACGTACTTGACATTCGACAGCTTATGATATTTGCTATTAAAAAACCATTGAAATTCACTGAAAAAACCATAGGTTAGAGACCATATATAGTTAGGAATTAGCATTTAAAAAACCTTGAAAATTCACTGAAAAAACCATAGGTTATAGACCATATATAGTTAGGGATTAGCATTTAAAAAACCTTATTTTACTCACACAAAACCATTGAAATTCCATATATAGTTAGTTGCACTAACTATATATCGCGCACCCGCAATCCACTGCTGATGATGTCACATATTACATCATTCATGACATGGTCAGTGACATCACTGATGATATCACTGATGACATCTCAAATGACATCACTGATGACATCTCAAATGACATCACTGATGACATCACTGATGACATCTCAAATGACATCACTGATGACATCTCAAATGACATCACTGATGACATCACTGATGACATCTCATTTGACATCAATGACCACATCACTGATGATATCATTCATGTGACAATACAATGCATCTCCTCACACTTTAATATAACCTCTGTTACACCCAGTGTTAAATACAGAGTATAATTTTTGAAACCATTGACACACCATTACTAGTTACTACATACGCACTCAGTGATTCCTATGTTTACACACACATTCACTCATTTACCCATACAATCATTCATACATACAATCACTCATCTTTACAACACTATCATATGCACTCATACACCTATACGGTAAACATCGTTTACAACGATGTTTTCACAACGCGGTACCTTTACACCGCGGCTGTGACAACGCAAGTCGTTACCACGACTTGCGCTGGAGGGCGCTCAAGGTCTAAAAATAGTTAATTTACTATCCTAACACCTTCCCTAGGGTCCACGGGGACTAGTGTTAGAATAGTAAATTAAACTATTCGAAATCCGCGCCCCCCCAACGCAAGTCGTGGTAACGACTTGCGTTGTCACGGCCGCGTTGTAAAGGTATGCGTTGTGACGGTACGCGTTGTACCGTCATATATCCACCTATACAGACTCTCACACTCTGTCATTCATCCATGGAGTTACTCACACACCTAGTCAGTCCTGTAAAGAATCAATCACACTTCCATTTTCTAATCTATACAGTTAAACATAGAGCACCTTACATTTTCAAACATATACTAACACATACTTACTCTCTTATACAATCATTGATACAAGTACACATTGATCTGCACAGAGTCACACACCTCCCAGCCAGCCACACACACACTCAGTCTCCTATACAAATACTTGGGCAATCAATCAATAAACCATATAGTTACTCATATAGCTACTGATCAACACATGCAGCAGTTTACAGAACAACAGACATAATGATGCACAAATTAAGACAGTTTAGTCACTAACCCATGCACTCAGTGAGACACATTTAATCACTCACTCATACAGTCAGTCACGCACCTACTAAATCCTTCATCCAGACACTTCTACATCTACTCATTCTTCAATATGTAAAACATATTTAAACTTTACAGAAACACACAGTCACTGGATGATGTCATCAGTGATGTCATTTGAGATGTCATCAGTGATGTCATCAGTGATGTCACTGACCATGTCATGAATGATGTAATATGTGACATCATCAGCAGTGGATTGCGGGTGCGCGATATATAGTTAGTGCAACTAACTATATATGGAATTTCAATGGTTTTGTGTGAGTAAAATAAGGTTTTTTAAATGCTAATCCCTAACTATATATGGTCTATAACCTATGGTTTTTTCAGTGAATTTATATATATATATATATATATTTTTTTTTTGTTTGTTTTCCTCATATACCAGTCTGGAGATTTCTGAAGGGAAACTAGGCTACTCCTTCCGATTTTGGTCGGTCTGATCGAGTCCTGATTTTGAAGACCAATATTGTAGCGGAACATGCCCGGTCCCTCAGATTGCCGCTGCTTTCCCAATCCACTCCCGTTCACACCTTAGCTGGCACCCTGTGTTACTTAGGAGATACGGGAGACCAACAGGGCCCAGGATAAATCATAAGAAGACCTTTCGGCTTTTAACTGTCTTGCCCAACCACGAGGGGCACCCAGATTTTAACCAGACTTGTGGGGTCGCATGCCATGTAAGATTTACTGGTAAGAATGATGTGTTTTAAACAATTCGAAAAAGAAGGGGGGATTGGGTCTTTCCATGCTCTGCATATTTCGCGCCTTGCAAGAAGCATGACATAAAAAATAAATCTTGTGTGTGGGTCATTAACATTATAGCCATGACTCAGACCAAAGAGAATAGTTCTAGTGGTAATTACCATCTGTGACTGAAGAACATCTTTCAGAAAATCCTGGATCTTGGCCCAATAATCTCTTATCTCAGGGCAGACAGCAAACAAGTGGACATCATCTGCAGCCAGGAGTCTACATCTTGGGCAGTAGTATTCTAAGTTGGAAGACTTGACTAGTTTTTTTGGAGTTATGTATGCTCTATACATCGTATAGAGATGGTTTCGCTTCAGTGCGGCGGGCTTAACCGCCGCCTGCAGGATGGTGAAAGAGTCAGTCCACAGGTCTTCCGAAATTTCGCAGTCAGGAATTGATACACTGTTCCAAAGTTTATGTAGCTCTGACGCTGTGATGTTATCGTCATCTAGCATGGCAGTATACCAGTATGAAATCTGATTTTTCCACCTGCCACTTTTGAAGATTAATTCGAATTTTGGATTAGGATTATTAAAGTTCCATGATCTCATTGACCACCATCCAGACAACTGGTAATATTTAAATCTGGTAAGTGTTCCTCTAGTTAAACTGGATAAGACTTCCCAGCTTAGAAGCTGCGAATCTTCCTGTAGGTCTCCCCAGCATTCTAACCCGGCCATCCTCAGGGGCCAAGATAACTGGTCGTCAAGACAAATCGGGGTTCCTGTGGATTCCCAAATGGGGGCCTGCGCTGCATGGTAAGAAATATCCAGTCTCTGTCTGATAAATACCCAGTTTCTTAAGGCGGCCCCTAAGGTCTTGAGTCTGACTTTTTTGAAGAACTTTGGGTCCCCGTACTTAAAAAGAAAATAAGCTTCACCCTGTGGTATGTCTTTCAATAGTGCATTAAATAATAACCCTAAGGACGATGCATCAGTTTTACCAGCAAGTGGTCTAACATTATTAAAATGAAAGGTGTGGCAATAGACAAGTAGGTCTGGAAGGGCCAGCCCTCCTGTTTTTAAGGTCCTCCTGAGCTTTTTCCAAGCTATTCTTGGTGATTTGGAGTTTTAAATGAAAGTTCCAAGTTTACCCTGTAGTTTGTTAATGGATGGTGAGTGGAATGATAAAGGGATAGAATTAAATAGGAACGTTATTTTTGGAAGGATGATCATCTTAATTAAGCTTACTCTCCCAAAGATGTTTAGAGGGAGAGATGACCATCTTTGAAGAAGGGCGCAAACATCCTTTGAAACTCTTTCTAGATTGATTTTTGAGATATCTTCGATTTTGTGGGCCAAATATACCCCTAGATATCTCATTCTGGACTTTGCTACCACTGTCCCTATTTCTTGGTTCCATTCTATGACCTCGGTTTTATCTTTATTGATGGTATATCCCGAGACCTCACCGAACTCCTCAGCTAGATCTACTAATCTTGGAAGGGCATCTCCTGGGTTTGGAGTGAACATAAGGAGGTCATCAGCGCATAACGCAAACTTTAACTCCAATTCAGCTATCTTAAAGGGTGTAAATATGAGATCAGATCTAAGCAAACAGACAAAGGGTTCAAGGTATAGATTAAACAACAAGGGCGATAAAGGGCAGCCCTGTCTGGTCCCGCGAGCAATAGTAACCCAGTTGGTGAGTGAGCCATTAATTAAAATGTTTGCACGCGGTGAGGAATATAGAGATCTTATTGCTGTTATATAGTTATTTGGGAAACCAAAGCCAGCCAGAGCCTTCCACAGATATTGCCAATCGACTTGGTCGAATGCCTTAGCGGCATCAAACGCTACCAATGTCAGAGGGAGATTCTTGCTAACTGCAACATCAATCGCCGCGATGGCTTGAAAGGTTAACTCATTGAGTTGCCTATCAGGGATGAAGCCCCTTTGATCTTGATGGATGATGGTTTTAATTATTTTGGCTAATCTGGCTGCTAAAACCCCTGCAAATATTTGTAGTCGGTGTTTAGTAGAGATATCGGTCTGTAGGTCTCGATTTTAGCTTTGTCCTTTTGTGGCTTCAGGATTAAAGTGACAGTGGCTTCAGCCCATGAGTCTGTGGCCCTCTCACTGCCTTGGAGGATTTTATTAAAAAGAGTTGTTAGAGTGGGTAGAATTTGATCTAAAACTATTCTATAAACTTCAACTGGCAGTCCATCGGGACCAGCTGCCTTCCCGTTGGCCATTTTCATAAGCTGCATTCTTATTTCGCCTTCTTTGATGTGGGAGGAGAGGTGGATTTTGTCACTCTCAGATAGATGCGGTAGTTGTACTTTACTTAACCAAGTGTCCGCCCTCTGCGGACAGTAGTTGACATTGGTGTGTACAGTATTTGGAAGAAAGATTGGGCTTCCTCCCTGATTAAATCGTCATCATTGGTGACTGCACCTGTACTTAGCAAGGAAAGACTGTTAATCTGATTCCTGGTCCTATCCACACAGGATTTCCATGCAAGAAGACGGCCACATTTCTCCCCATACGAGAAGTTCTGCAACTTGCTGGTATCCCATTTATCTTTAAGAACCTTATCTAGACCTGCTTGGTAGTCATTCCGTAAGCTGTCCAACTCCTTTTGCAGGCGGGGTTTGGTGTTTGAATGATTTACTGAGGCTACCTGGAGCTCCTGTTCTTTTAATTTAATCATGCGCAGATCTTCTTCATTCTTTTTTTTCCTCAACTTGTTCCGTCTAATCATGCGGGTCGTCAGGGAGCCTCTCAGGAAGGCTTTAAGTGTCTCCCATATTACCTGCTGGGATGCTGAGCCGTTATTGAATCTAATGAATTCCTCTGTCTGGGTCTGTAGATCTTGTCTCACCCCCTCTTCTAATAGCAGAGCTCTATCTAGCGTCCACCTCCTCTGCAGTTCCTTCTGTTTGAAATGGATTGCTAGCTCGACAATCGAATGATCTGATAATATAGCTGGGATATAGGAGATGGTGCCTACTGAGGGGAGGAGTGACTGATCTAGCAGGAAATAGTCGATTCTGGAGTGGTGTCCATATCTACGGCTGTAAAATGAAAAATCCAATTTAGAGCTATTTTTGGTTCTCCAAATATCTATAAGATTAAAATCTTGAATTATTTTTTTAGGCTCAACCCGGGATTTTTGGGGGGGTGTGAATTTGACCCTGGACGTACGGTCCAGTTTTTCATCTAGAATCAGATTAAAATCCCCACCCAAGATGACAGGCCCATCATACTCCATCAGACTAGCTTTTAACTTCTTGAGGGCCGCCGGGGCATCTTGATTAGGGCCATAGTAGACTGCACATATAAATGGAGTATTATGACATGATAATGATGCCACCAACCACCTCCCAGAACGATCTGTGTCGTACTTCTCTACTCTGATCCCAGCGTTTGTTCTGATCGCTATTGCCACTCCTCTCGTGCTACCACTTTGGTCTGAACACAGAATATCTTGGACCCAACCACGTTTACCCAACCCTGACTCGCATTCTAGCCTCTCTAGATGGGTTTCCTCCAGTAGGCACACATGGGCCCCAGAATTATACAGATATTCATTAACCCTGGATATTTTCCTTCTATCCCTCAGACCGTTGACGTTCCAACTAATAATTTTAATTCTGTTGTTGGTCATGTAGGCCATACCAACATTTCCTCGAATGGATCCTGGCCCGTCTCCCTTCTATTGCCACTGTATCTTTTAGTATGCATATGAGGAATATTTTTTCCCTTTTTACCCTCTGCCACCCAACTATCTGCCCACCTCCCTCGAGGAACTCCCCCATACCTTTAAAGGCGATCTTGCCGCCGATTGGGGGCTCTTCTAGTCCGGTCAAGGTTATCCCCGCTTGGAAAGTAGACACCTAATATAGATCTAGTGAGCATTTTTTTTAAATTTATTTATTTATTTGTATTTATTTTTTTTAAGTTTTTTATTTCGGGGTCCTTAATTAATTGTTTCAATCCCTGGATCCCGAAATCTACTACATCCCTTTCCTCACTTTCCTCACTCATTTTATATCACCACTAGCCCGCCTTTTCTCGTTGGATAGCCCCTAAATTTCTTAAATACGTGTTTACAAGAGAGATCAGACTGCAGAGAAAATATGTCTCTCTCCTCCAGTTACTTGCAACAATCAGATTCCACTAATAGGTTCTACTGGGGATTTTCTTTCATTAACAGGAGAAATGAATCAACTTCATGAGGTGATAGGAAGTTGTGGGTTTTATTCCTCCAAACCACTTTCAGGAATGCAGGGAACTTCATTTGCACCTGTGCGCCCATACTTCTCAACTCGGGCATTCGGTTACCCGGCTCCCATTGTCTTTGAGCAGTGGCCTTCCCTACGTCTGACCGAATTAAGTATTTAGCAGAGTCTATCTGAAGTGTGTTATCTGATAGTGCTCTACCCAAGATCAGGTTTTTTATTGTATAAGTGAGGAAGTTCACCAGGATCTTTCTTGGCGCTTTCCTCTCTTTGTGTAATCTAAAGGGGTCTCTGTGGGCTCGTTGAATTTCGGCCTCAAGATTTATATCGGGTCTATCCTTTAGAACCCCCTCTCTAGGGAGTTTACATATTAGCGCTTTAACATCTCCATTCTCCATCCCCTCTGGAATTTTTAGGAATTTTAAATTATTCCTTCTGGAATGGATCTCGAGTCTCTCGACATCCATCTGGAGAGTTTTATTTTGAGTTCTGAGATCTTCAAGGGCCCTCTCATGACGCTGGGAAGCACCCGAAAATAAAGAGACTTCTTCTTCTAAGGCGCTGGTTCGTTTGCACACATCATCTAATTTTGATTCCATATTCGAGCACTGATCCTGGATGCTTTTTTGGTTGGCCTCTGATATGTCGAATTTGGATGCTAACTTGGATAGCAGGTCTCCCCTCAGAGTATGTAGAAGAGACTCCAGTTGTGAAAACCCAACTCCCGAGGGGTCAGAATTTGAGGTTGAAGCTGACTCCTGAATGTGGCCGCCCCCCTATTTTGCATGGACCGTAGCCTCTAGCACAATCGAGTCAGCCGCTTGGGCTATAGGAGCTTGAGGGGTTAGAGAGTTGGATGCACCCTCAATTACTGGGAGCGACCCCGATATGTCTGGATCACATGTCAGAACAGCATATCTATTTTTTTAAATTACCGTCAGAGACGTTATATCAGGAGCCAAGGTCTGTGCTTCGGTGGTAGACATAGGAGTGGATGCGAGAGTGGGAGGATTGCCCCCCTTGGGGCCAGTTACCTGTTCCATTATTTTGAAAAAGGATCTCAGAGAGGGAGTAGGTTTTCCTTGGGGGGGACAGTTTCTTTGTACTCTCCGCTTAGGTTCCCCCACTTTTGAGTTCTTTGCCTTCTTCTCTTTTACTTTCCTAGGTGAGTAGGCAGCAATCCCAGGGCACACCGTGACACTGGGTGTCAGGAGTCCAGTTTTTTGTAGGTCTGAGTTAGATCCGAGCTGGTATCTATTTTTAACAGCTGCCACTGCAGGGACTATGGGATGGGGGGGGTATAGGTGTCGTCCCCCTGCCATTTCTTGGTGCTAAGGGAAGTGCGGTCTCTATCACCTTGGGAGGGCTGCTTTTAATGAATTTGATAATTGCAAAATGTCAGATCCCATTACCCTCCGTAGCCCCAGTTGTAGAGGTATGGGAGCATTGACAGTCACAGGGCTTAATATCTTACAAAAGGAACCGCTTAGACAGAGACAGAGACCAAAATTGTACTCACAATTGTAATCACCCAAGAAAGGACCGGCTTCATGGACACCTCGTGGCGTGGGCCCCCTCCCACCTTTCACTGACCGTGAGGCGTTTCCTCCAGTGGGTGCTCGATGGCTGATTCTGGCAAGCGCCGTCCTCGCCCTCCGCCCGAGTCTTCCCCGGCACTCGAGCTGATTCTCACACTCTTGCTTTTGCTCTTGTCGTCCTTGGGCAACTATGCTGGTGTTTTTCCCACTCGCAGCCGCCGATACGACTGATACTGAGGCAGCCGCCACAACCATTGAGAGGGGAGGAGGGAGGGAGAGGCGGTGGTTTCCCCCCGCGGTCCTACCGCCGGATTCCTGAACTCAAACGTCGGATCCTCGAAGTCACTCACAGGGCAGGCACGCACAGGTCGCAGAGCAGAAAGGAATGAAGGAGAAGATTTTTATTAGTGAAATGGATGTAGGGAGGAAAGCTTTACAAGCATCGTCTCACCGTAGGTATCAAGGTAGCATTACGGAGCGGGACTTGCTCGACCAGACCGGAGCTCCCGCGAACGGCGTCAGCCTACCGCCATGTTCCTCAGCCACGCCCCCGTGTCTAGATTTTAAAATATTGAGTAAGGTCCTGGCATCCACATGTGGGGAATAGTGCATGTGGATCAGAATGGGTTCATATGGACTAGGTCGACCTCGAACAACTTGAGAAGATAAAACCAAGTGTTATTTCACCTGCACAAGGAATGATTCCAAAATGCGGGCGCAGTAGCTGTGGCTCTAGAAAAAAAAATGCCTTTGACTCCCTCCGATGGGATTTCCTATAGTCTCAGGGACTGCGAGATGAGTGGCTGGGTTGGGTGAGTCTGCTCTACTCTAGCCCGACGGCAAGGGTACGTTCAGGCAGACTGGTGTTGGAATCGTCTTGGCTTTGGGGACTCTAGCGGAGACTCTAGCCGAACACTTCAGGCAAATAGGAGAGAGGTATGGGATCTCCCTAGACGGTTCACCGCATATGATCTGACTATACGCTGATGACACCCTACTTCTAAGAGATAGAAGGGCAGATCTACATTCAGCATTCCAAATTATAGAAGAATTCTCCAAACCTTTGGGACTCAATATTAATAAAAGCAAGACACAGATATTCCAAGTGAGCCCCACACTGATTAGACCCCCAGATCTGCCAGAGGGACTAGCATGGAAGCCAACCTTCATAAAATATCTCGGGATACAGATATTCCATAGCCAAGTAGACCTACTAGATGGTAACTTAGGGAGGGCAGTCAGAGCTTTGATGATGAATGTAACATTCTGGCGAGCGCTTAGGTTGCCAGTAATGGCGAGATTGGTGCTTTCCAAAATGGTAATGTTGCCAAAATTACTGTATTATTTCGTAAACCTCACAGTGGTGATTCCAAAGAAATGGTTCGGGGATTACGGCAGTCTGTTAAGACACCTGATATAGGATGGGGGCAGGCACAAAGTGTCATTAAGGGTGTTGCAAAAACAAGGTGACCATGGGGGACTAGGAACCACGGATTTTGTATTATCTGGCAGCGCAGCTCCAGTGGTTCATCCAATGGTTGGAGGGGATGGGGCAAGAGTCACTACCACTGGGGGCTAAATACCCTCAGGAAATTCTACTACCCAGATTGCTGACACCCAAATTCAAGATCGCACATGAAAGAGTACTGCTGGATGTGGCTCTGCAATGTTGGGAATGATGCATGAAATGAGACACGCAGCTACCACTGTATGTGCCGGACCTTCCCATAACTGGCTTTCCTGGAGGAGGCGAGTGGGGGTCCTCTACACAAGGCCAGTTGAGAGCATGGAAAAATGCTGGAGTATACACCGTCCGTGATTGTTATCAGGATGGAGAAATTCTACCCCTGCAAGAGTTCCTAGAATATCATGACCTAGGCCCGGGGCAATTTTTAAATTACCATGCAGTTAGAGGAGCCATGGCTGGAATTTGCCCTCGCATATGTGGCACCGCGCGATGTTTCACCAATGAACCGAATCATTCACGCGCCATTAGCATAGGTACACCGTCCTCCATATGAGTAATTTATTTTCGCAAGACACGCGGCACGTAATGCTCAAAGTCTTTGAAACAATCACAGTGGCACGCCATACCACCGAATGCCAACATATATCCGGCTCGTGATTATATGCACGACGTACACGTGGTTGTCTTTTTCCAATTCTCGTCAAATTTCCGCAATTGTCATGCATGCCCCCAGCTCACCACTCGTAATAATAGACACTGCACCCCTTTGTAGCGTCTTAAGACCACAATTTATAATTCACTCAGCATGACATTAGATTCACAATAGCCATTTTTAACTAAACACCCATCACATCTAATATGCCACTTTGACAGTCATACTTCTTTATAAATTGACTCCTTGCACTGAGACTTGATCCCTTACTCCATTAGGCGATCGCCAAGGCGGCTCTGCCCCCAAAGATCTCCCCACCGGCTGGTGTTGGAGATACACACAAAGAAACAAGGTATGCTTGGTCCTGTACACAACAGTTAGATCCATCACCCCAATGTAGTTGAGGCCTGAGTTTTTCCTTATTATTGCTTTTAGAAAGACAGAGTAAATCACGCAGCTTGAGGTTGTCGGCTGACAATCTCCTCCTCAAGTTGGAAAATTGACGAACGACACACCTACGTTGATCGAGGTGAGCGAACCAAGGGCATTCATAGCTCCTTTTATTCTAACACTGACACACACAAGGCCCTGATCATGTCTCACTTACATTCATAGGCTGTCCTAGTATATTCCAGTCCTGATGAAGACCCGCCTTTGATGCACACAATCAGCGCATCCCACATAGGGTCGAAACTTCAACGTTCTATCTATATATCCACCTGCACAGAGTCCCAATGAACTAAAGAAATAATTTGTTATCCTGAGACTATTGTGGTTTACAGTGGATATTCTTGATGTATTGTTTTGTCTACATTTATGATTCACTGTATATTTGTTTAACCATTTGGAACACTCAGTCACCAGTCACGACTCACTCACTTCATGTATCTTTAGTTCATGGTTTGTTTGTTTTTGGACAGCTTGTCTAAATCATTTTTTAATTGAATCTATCCTAAGGTTGAATACTAAAAATGTACCTTTTCTTCCATTGTGGTCAGTGTCCGTTTCTGATATATCCTCCATTGGATATATTATTTTTTTGTATGTTTTCAGTACGTTTTCAATGTAATTGTGTCCCCAACAGAACCATTGTTTTTGTTTAACTATCCACCCAGGTTCTGAGGGTTACTGGGTTACCCCATTACTTTAATGGCATGGCTGGAATTTGAGGCAGGGGGACACATGAACCAGACACGCATCCAGTATTGCAGGCTATGGTAACTCTGGGAAAGGCCAAATACCTAGGGAAATGGTTGTACAAGTCAATAATGGAACTAACAATGGCAAACGTGACGCATACAAATGAAAAGCGGGAGAGACTAGTTGGTAGGCCCCTCTCTGAGAGAGAGTGGAAAAATCTCTAGAACATATCGACAAGGTGTCCCTAAACTCTTATTTTAAACTCATACAGTTCAACATACTACACATGACCTATCTCACGCCTCACAGAATTAACGTCATATATGGGATTACTGATTTGGCGTGCCCCCAGTGTGACGAAGTAGATGCTAATCAGATACACATGATGTGGGACTGCAGGGGAGTCAGGGAGTACTGGCTAAAGATAGTGGAAACACTGAACGAGGTCTTGGCCTGCAAATTAGACTGTAATCCAGAGATGTGCCTGATGGGGCTATACTCCAGATGCAAGGATCGGAAGCTATGACATAGGTTTTTAGATCTGGCTTTAACACTAGCAAAGAGACAAATACCCCGCAAATGGAAATCAAAGAGAAATCCTAAGGTAGACATCTGGGAACAAGAACTCTTGAGGTGGGCTAGGGTGGAGGAAATGGCTCTGATAAGACAAGATAAGATAACAAAAAGGCAAAAACCCTGGGTGGGAATATTGAGAAACTGGGAAGCGAGAGACTCCAATGAGGTAGGGAACTATGGCGAAGGACCCAAAATCATAGATGAGAATGAGCACTCCCCTATCCATCCCCCCGGGTGCAATAAGAGAAAGTCAACCAAGAATCTAAGGAGATAAAAGGGAAACATATTTGATACTAGAGGAGACATGACCCAGTACTTAGTAATAGTGGAGAAAAAGTGGGTGCACAATGGGTGTCTCCCCCGCTCCCGATTGATTAGCTTAATGATAAAAGATATAGAAGCTAAAATAAACCGATTGTGGTAACAAGGGAGACCCAAAGAGGGAAAGAACAGCAGAGAAGAGTTAACATTGTTTGTTATAGAGTTGTTAGGCGTAGAGTGAAACCCTAAGTAATGAAATCAAAGTTTAATACAAGCTACACTCCAAGGACTCTGAGCAGACCTGGAAAACAAAGATTACATGGAAAAACATACCTGGGTGTAGTTCATGGAGTCAGTTCCTCTTTCCATTTATGCTCAGCAGTCATGTTTTGGTATGATGCAGAGTCCCACATGGGTATATGGAGAGCCCATCCATTTTCAACCAGATCCTTAAGAAGAATCTAGAGTTCTTGGTTATGCTCTGTAAATCTGTCCTGGTACAGTATATTTATGACCTGCTGGTTGCATCAAATAAACGGGAAGCTTTAAAAAATGACACTCCTGCTTTGCTGAACCACTTGGCTGAGAATAGACATAAAGTGTTCTCCAATAAACTGCAGTACTGTTTGAAAGAAGTCTTGCATCTTGGTCATCATATTGAGAAAGGAGTCAGGAAGATGTTGCAGGAGAGAATCTCTGTGATTTTCCAAATTACACCTCCAACAACCCACAAGGATGTGCCAGATCCAGTACCCTTGGACAATGATTCTTTGATTGCCTTCCTAGAGTTAAGAGAAAGTCTCTGCTGCGCCTCGGCACTAGGAATGCCTGATTACAATAAGGTGTTTTCGCTTTTTTCAGTGAGAGGGAGGACTGTGCTCTCCCAGTGCTTACACAAACACATGCAAGTGCCCGTAGACCAGTGGCTTACATTTCAGCCTCCTTAGATCCAGTAGCAGCGGCGTTACATGGATGATTGAAATCTGTGGCGGCGGCGGGTGTCAGCATTGAGAGGTGTGAAGGTATTGTCATGGGTCATCCTTTAATGCTGTATGTACCTCACTTTGTGGAAATACTGTTGACTCATACTTGCACACCGCATTTGATAAACAATCAGCTGATCAGTTATGAGCAAATCATAATGGCAGCTTTAAATGTAACTTTGAAAAGATGTTCTGTTTTGAACCCTGCCATCCTATTGCCTCTTGCAGAAATTGACAATGATGAAACTGAAGTGGAGTATGACTGTCTTGATGTCACTGAATTGTACACCAAGCCAAGACCAGATATACAAGATGAGCCACTGCCTGAATCTGTTTTTGCAATGCCTGTGATTGGCTCATGTTAGCAAGACCACAAAGGATATTTATGAGGTGCTTATGTAGTTTGTGCAGTTTCAAGAGTAGTAGAAGCTTTGTGACTCCAGGGAGTGTTTTCAGCACAAGTGGTTGAATTGATTGTTCTTACTAGAGCATGATGTGCCTCAACCAGCAGGAAGTGACCGTTTTCACTGACAGTCAGTATGGCTATGGCGTCATTCATGATTTTGGACAGTTATGGCCCCAGAGGGGTTTATGACATCCTCTTGCTCGCCTATTTGGAATGGGGAGCAGGTCCGAAAACTCCTTGAAGCTTTACAGATGCCAGCACAAATTGTTGTGTTAAGTGTGTGGCACATTGTAAGGGGGTGATTATGTTACCGTTGGCAACAGATATGCAGATTAAGTTGGTAGATACTGTGTTTACAATGCTTGTAGCTTTTATGGAGAGTGCACAAATGAGGAAACAGACAAGACCAACTACAACCTTTTTTTAACTACAGCTGATACTTGGGGGAAAGTCTAGTTCATGACTTTTTCATTTCCCTTTGCCTGCCTATCTACGATTTCTCTGTTGTGCTGTGCTGTGCGTACGTAACCTCCGTGACCCATGACCCTCACGTGATCGTCACGTGATCGGAAAGACGCGAGAGACGCGAGATGCGAGCATCGGACTGCAAAACGGCCCCGCGGTCCCCTGGCTCCCCCGGCCCCCCCCCCTGGCCTGCGCAAACTGGTGTGTGCAGAGAGTCGGCGAGAGGCGAGAGACGCGGTATTCGAGCCGCCCTCGGTCCCGCGAATTACGCCCACCCCCGGCTTGCGACTTCCAGCGCCGGCACCAAGCAGAGAGGTGGAGGGAGACGCCTGGAGCCGGACTGAACCAGGGGAAGACGTAAGACATAAGGCTCAAGGGGAAAGGTACGTGACCCAGCATTGGTTGGCCTCGGGTCCCAGGCTCTTGGAGTATCACTTAAGTGCAAGCAGAAAAGGGCACGGCGCAGGTAGATGCACAAAGTTCAACAGAGGTAAGTGGGGAAAGGGGAGCTCTCTTGCTCCCTCCCTTTTCTTTTTATTTCTTTTATTTTTTACCTTAACTGACCACTCCTGTCCTGAGGACTGTGTTTGGAAATAAGGGGTTGGGTCAACTAGGGTTTAGAGAATGTGTAATTCCTGAGTCAAAAAGCTCAAATGATGGCACCAAGGAAGAATAAAAGCGCACGGGGACAGACAAAGATATTAAAAGACCCCCCCCAATGGATCAAAATGCGTCGGGAGGAAGCCCAGTGGACTCTGGGTTAAAACCAAAATCCAAAGGTATACAGAAGAAAAAAGAGAAAATACTAAAGGAGCCATCGCAAGTGGGACGAAAGGGGGGTATAGCTTCAAACTCCCTGAAAGACTTTGTGGGAAAGCATTTTAAAAGGGTTTTCTCACCAGTTAAGCCCCTTGCATCTGATCTTGAAATAGCTGGGGAAGAATCATGGGAGGGAGGCTCCTTTGTTATATTTGATGAACAAATGATGGACTCTGCAAATTTAATAAACCAATCCCTACAGTCTTTAACTGTTCATAATGGACCAATAATGTCACCCCGACTATCCTCGTCTCCAAGGTTGTCCTTACTCCATGACCCTAAGGAAATAAATAGTGAATATCAAGGGCAAGAGGAGGAAGATGGGTTTGCCTTGGACGGAAATTCGAAGGGACACGAAGTGTACGAGGAGCATAATACAGGGTCCAAGGGTACTAGCGACTGTGACCAATCTTTACAGCTCAATCCAGAATCTTCTACAAATCCGGCCTCCTCAATGCTGGCAGTGATGTTAATGTTGCAAAAAACACTCCAGGGAATCCTGGAAGTGACAATGTTAAATCATGATATTTTAAAAACACAGAACTCGCACCTTTCAAAAATTCAGGGGGAACTACAAGGAATTAGGGGCCAAATGCCTTCAATGTTAAGACCAGTTCCCGACACCGAGCATATAACCCCAACTGTGGGGGGGGAGGGAATATAGAACCCCTCAGATGCCAACCACGAAGTATACATCTCAAGATGGCCGATGTTGGTAAAAAGAAGGGGTGATTATAATAGACATACCTTATTAAGACAGGGGAGACCCATTAGGAAAGGCGTGCAAAGAAAGGATATAGGCAGGGTAGTGGGAAAAGGGAGAGAGATGTAGGAACCCTTAGGATCAGTGGAACAAGGGTTAAAATTAAAGACCCCGAAAAACATGAGAGAGAGAGTGAGTAGAATAAGAATAGGAAGCACGGAGAAACCAGCAAAGAATCAAGCAAAAAAGGGTATTGGTAGTAGGAAATAAAATTACAAGGAGAAGTTGACTAGATGCATAAAATATGCACCATGCAATATAAATAGAAAACCTACTACAAATGCTACCCTTGAAGAGTGGCATCATCTGAGCAATATATCAGAGGATGGGGTTAGATCTAATATACAACACCCACATAGGGGGCCAAAATCAAAAGGAATGGAGGTTAAAGGAAACCAGTGGCTGTATTTTGAACAAGTAAAAATGGGAAAGGGCAGGAAATAAACGAAGAAGAGATCGTATTTAAATAGATCACTTCTGCTTAATTTATTCGCCCATTGCCCTAACTTGAAAGGAATCGGCACAAAAGACCTCCGACAGGTAGGCTTTCAACCAACCCTCGATGGAAAAGAGTTTACTAAAGTACAAGTCTACTCTGACCTGGTAAAAATTGCCATAGAGAGAGCAGAGAGTGAGTTACTAAAAGCAGGTATTCGGCTAGTACCCGTTGAAGAAGTAGGGGCAGAAGATAAGGTTCAACAAGAAAAAGCTTTTCTAAAGCACCATGCAGGGCTTGGAAAAAGGCAGGTAAGACTACTAGAAAGAGGTGCAGGTTTAGGCTTGGGAAATCTTAACATAATAATAAATAATTCTGATCCGGAGGATTCTTGGAAGAATTGGAGCCTTAGTACTAACCCCCCAGGGCCTTCTCAGCGATACTTAGAGGAATCCAATGGTTACGGGCCCCTTAGTGACGTAGAATAGGTAATGGGGCAGCCACATGGCCTAAAAGTGGTCTCCTGGAATATAAATGGGTTAGGAAACCAAATAAAGCTTGAACGGATAGAAGAACTGGCGAAAAACAACAAGATCATTTGTATCCAGGAGACCTGGCTATGTGGCGAGACCCCCATAGTGGATGGGTTCCGTCAAATTTATCGCCCAGCAGTAAAAACTAGGTCCGGCCACCCTGCAGGTGGCTTACTGATATTATTATCTACAAAAACTAGTGAAAAATATCTTACAGCTCACTGTAACATGCAAATGGCTTCTCTGTTGTAGAATAACCCTAATTGCTGCTGGTAATAAGAAAGAAAATGTATTGATTTTAAATGTGCATATGCAATGGGGTGATCAGGAGGAATATGGTGTTGAAATGGGACATTTTAAGAATGATTTAGATTTATTGTGTGAAAAGTACGATTCAGATTTGATTTTGCTGGTAGGAGATTTTAACCATAAACGTAACCCTAAGCGGCATGACCTTATGTATTTGGAAATTTTGGAGTCCTACGATATAATTCAAGCAAAGTTTCCTCTAAGTCCTTGTTCAATGCATGATGCAAGTCTGGGAAACTACCTAGCGACCAAAAGTCTCTACTGCTTGAACGGTAGATTCCCACAAGACTGCCCGGCAAAGAAAACTTTCAAACATGGGACACAAAATTGCCCCATAGATTATGTATTTATGCCAGCATGTAACTTCAACTTAATAAAGGGCTTCAGGGTTAACCATATAGAAGACAGTGACCACAATATTCTAGAATTGGAGTTGGTATATTCCCATCAGATTGCTGCTGAGAAAGCAATCATACAACAGATGGATTATCCCAGGCGCATTTCAACACAGTTAACCGAAGAATATATAGAAAGGTTAACCAGGCTCCAACAAAATATCACCTTAGGAAGTATAGCTGGATTAAATCTGGCCTGGTACATTAAAAAAATAAATCAAGTGGTACAAAGTATCAAGGTCGAACTTAAAATAGACGTAAAGGCCTCCAAGAGTAAACAAAATATACATGTTAGGCAAGGTAACTGGTTTAATATAGACTGTTTAAATAAGAAAAGAGCACTAAGGAGAGAACAGCGTAGTTTGAGTAAAACATTTGATAAGTCTAGGGCAGAAAATCTTGTCAAACTAAAGAAAGAATACATCATGCTTCTTTATAGTACAAAAAGAGCCCATAAGGAAACCTGCTGGGGGAAATTGTTGGAGGCAATAGAACCCAAGAACATACGATTGTTCTGGAAGCTGGTTCGTTCAGTATCAGAGTCCTCAGTTGTTTCAATGAATTGTGTGGTAGAAGAGGGCGCCTGGGAGGACTATCTGAAGGAATTGTATTCCCCGGGGAGAGAAATTGAAGAGGAAGTACTAGGGGACTGGAGTGGTCTGGTAGATGATTTAAAACCAGACTTCTCAGTAGAAAATGTTCTTATTACGATAAAGACCCTAAACTTAACAAGAGCTGCTGGCCCAGATAACTTGCCAGCTTTGATAATAAAGTCAAGGACATCATGGTGGGCTGAATTTTTCTCCCAAACGTTTTCAGTAATCCTAGAAACAGGGACAATTCCGATTAATTGGAAGGGTGCGATAATTAGATCGATCCATAAAAAAGGGGATGCCTCCGCACCTAGGAACTATAGATTAATTAACCTACTTGATATTGGTGAAAAGATATTTGCTAAAATAATATTAGGTAGGTTAAAGACTTGGGCAGAAGAGGGATCAATTATTCCAGCTGAACAAGGTGGTTTCAAAGAAGGCCATTCCACAATAGATCACTGTTTTGCCCTATGGGCCCTGGCCCGGAAATCGATAGAACAAAATGGGAAGTTGCATTGCTGCTTTGTCGATTTTCGGGCAGCGTTTGACTCTGAGGACCGTAATAAACTCTGGGAAGATATGTTAAAATATAGAATCCCAGATGGTCTGTTGATGATTTTAAAAGAGTTACATAGAGGGAACTGGGCCCAGGTCATTAGAGATACGCAGGGGTCATTAGCTCCTAAGATAACTGTAGGGAATGGCCTTAGACAGGGGTACGTTTTGGCACCCCTGTTATTTTCAATTTTCTTGGCAGATCTCCCAGCAGCATTAGAAGTTGAAAGAAGTGCAAGCCCAAGAATGAGTAGTCACAAAGTGCCTTGTCTTCTATACGCCGATGATCTAGTGATTCTTGATCAAACTGAAATAGGACTCCAAAGGAAACTAAATGCTTTAAAACATTATTGTGATAGAAAAATATTGACTGTAAATATGGAAAAAAAACAAGGTTTTATGTTTTGGGAAGAGCCAGAAGAATTTCATTGGTTTTTGGGCCATGACAAATTGGAGGCAGTTAAAGAATATAGATATCTGGGCCTCTGGTTTGACAGTGCATTAAAATGGCGCACCCATTTGGAGGCTTAAAAAGCTAAAGCTATTTTGTCCAGATGCGGGCTAAAAAAGTTTAATAAAGAATATGGCGATATGACACACAAACCAGTGTTAAAGGCATTTGAAGCAATGATCCCCCCCCCAAGTATTGTACGGGGCAGAGGTTCTATACCTGAGTGGTAAGCATGAGTGGGATCAGGAAGAAGGAAAAAAATAAAAAATATTATTGTTTTACTTAGCTGTACAATGGTTCAAGCAATCAGAATGGAACTAGTGTTAACCTCTTGGAGTGTGCAATCCCAAATGGCCCTGGTAAGATTTTGGAAGCGTCAAGACCCAGGAGCGGTACAGAAGGTCTCACAATGGTTTAGAGAGGAGATTCAAATAAGTAGCCTTGGTTGGACAAAGGACGTGAGAAGAACCCTCCAGAAAGTATCAGGGCGCCTTAATGTGAGACTCTCCCAGGACTCCTTGGTGGCAGATTTTACAAAGAGAACGCTTAGGGAACAAGGTCAGTCCTTTTCAAGGGCACAGGACCTTGATTATATGCTAGTGAAAAAATCGGTCCAGTGGTTAAAGATCTCCTGGGTAAATGAAGTTTGGTTTCCGTACTTGGATATATTGCCCAACCAAGGGTTAAGATATGAAATTCTAAGGACCTGAGTTGGGGTTAACCCTTGGAAGATAGACGGAAAAATAAAGTCTGCACTGATTGGCCCAGATTGGTAATTGTAACTGTGGACTAGGATCAAGGAATGACATGTTGCACATATTGCTTGATTGCACATTTGTACTTGCCATACGGAAATTGTTTTTACATCCTATATTTTTATCACATAAGATACATTTGTGTGCCCAAGCGGTTTGTTTACTTACAGATATGCCCTCATTAGAAATTGCAACAGGATTGGGAAAATTCCTGAAGGCCATAAAAGAATTTGGAAGGGAGATACTAAAGGAGGGGCATTGATTTTAGGGGTTTCTAGGTCTTTTATAAATGTGAACTTTTCTCTTACTTTAGGAATCTAGAGATTTCTGTAAAATTTGGGTTCAATGACTTGTATGTTTTCGAGGGTGTTACCTTCTTTTAACATGTATTGTATTTTAATTATTTATTATGCAGTAGAATTTAGATTGTCTATATTATTTGGATCCTGATCGTGTTTTTTACTGTTTAAAAGACTATGGTCTAAATAAACAAAGTTTCTCTCTCTCTCAAGTGATTGCAGGATGAAGTGTCAGAGGCAGAACAGCAGAGTTGGGTCAAAGCAGGTTGTGTCAAGATAGACAAGGATGAGTTTTTGGTTTCAGGAGATGGGAGACCAGTGTTGCCTTCACCAAAAAGGGGGGGCTGAACTGTTCCTACAAGGAGTGGGAAGTTAAAGGGAGGACTAAGAAAGGACTAAGCAAAGACTGGCGTGACCAGAGGTGTAAATATAACACCTGTGGGCATCCCTTTTGTTGGATGTATTTGCCTCACACACCCCGAAGGATGTCATGCTTCATCATCGGCGGTTGCTCCTCGTCGGGGGGGCGGTGCAATCCCCGACGGGCACACCTCAAAGAGGGGCACTTTGGCGGAGATCTTTTGTATCCAACTGCCCTATGGTGAAGTGTGGGTGTGTGGGCGGGAAGGCAAATGAGCCTGAGGTGATAGTTAAAATGCAGCAAGGGGTGCCGGAAACTATTTTATTCTGGTGGTCCCCCTACTACAGTTAAAATCGTGAAAACAAGCTCGCTCAGTGTCACCTCGTTAGGTAGAGTGACTCATGTCGAGCTAAGAAAAAACAACAAGTGGTCAACATGTTTCTCGCAAATGGAACAATATCCTGCCATTCATCAGGACCTTAAAAAGTGAAAACTATAAAGTAAAGAAACTCAAAAACACGCCAGTGTCATGTATGTGGTGTGGGTATATTTTACCTCGATGGAAAGTCCTATGCCTGGATCATGAGAAAGAAAGGAGATACATATTAGTAGTACATTTCTCATTATAGCAGCATGGATTGTCAGCGCCAGAATGTGAACATAGTCAGGCATGCTTGGGGCAGTGTGGGGAATAGTCACTACCTCTCCATGCCAAGTGGTTTCAGCGTGCAGTGTGAGGTGCACACACACTCTAAGACTATATCAGTGGGAAGATACAGGTTTAAAAACAAATGTTAAAACAGCAAGCAACTACAAAAACACCATAATGGCTCAGAGTGGCATAACGAACATTGATTGTGTGAGTGACAGCATCTAGAACTCAGAGTGGTCTGTCAAATCTAGGTGTCACACAGGATAATGAAATAATAATAATAAGCGCCGGACTCACCTAAGGGTTAAGGGCTAAGTACCATATGAGTGGTCGGCGGGTCAGTACATCGGGGTTGAGCCTTCAGATTTAGCTAAAAGGTAGATGTATTGCAAAGGGGTTAAGGAAAATGCTCCGGAGTACTCAGGTATGGATACAACGCGGAAGCGCTGTAAAAAAGGGTTTTGGAAGCCGGTATTAAAGCCTCCAGACGATCAGGTCTCAGAGCGAGCCCCCACATCCATCCTCTTACCTCAATCAGCCCGTGTCCGCGTGGGATCACCTACCCATCTCCGCCGAGCTCGGATAGATGGGTAGTGATCGCGGCATTTGTTTATATTGAAGACTGACTCATGGGTTTCAATCGTTACCGCGCCTCTCGCCAATGTCATGTGACACGGGCGGTGACTAGGTCGGCCATGATGTAATGGTCAAATAGACCGCGTAGTTCATGGAAAAGTAGAGTGCGAATGGAAATAAATGTATATTATATCGGTTTTTATGAAACCAGGTTGTATTATATCTAGTTCCATGCAAAGTACTCCCGAAAAAATGTCATTACGACATAGGTTTGTAGGAGTTCATGTAATTACGTGGTCCGGTCTATGACCGTGTCAGTCATGGTCGGGGAGTCCGGGAACAAGTAAAATACAAGTGGATTGCAATTAGGAATTTTACAGTGTATAATCCATCGGTATTGTAAAATTAGGTAGTGTTATATCTATTTCCATGAGGTATGTTCCGAGAGTATTTTGTTACGACAAGATTTGTGGAAACACAGGTGATCACATGGTCCGGTGTGTAACCATGTTGGTCATAATGTTAGGAACCGGAAAGAATGGGGACCTCATTTGTGGTACCAATCAAGTATGTCATGATATAAGGGGCATGTGCCCCTAGTTGTTCATGAGTGGGCTTAGAGAAGGGGGCGAAAGGGAAAGTGGGTCCACAGTGAGTCAATTTAATATAATATAACCGGGTAATGTTATGTGTTGGCCCATAGTAAAGACCCCAAAGTAATCTGTTTGAATTTACAAATAATTATGAGAATTCAGGTGGTCACGTGATATAGTGTGTACCCTGGGCGGTTCATGGTATAACAGACAGTTGATATATAACACACCCACAGGAGGGTAATAACCATTGTGAGTCAGAGTGGACATAACCAGGGCGATATGACCATTGGGATTTTAGGGGGACATACAAAACATCTCAGAATAGCTAGTGAGTGGTTTATAATGAATGCCAGGGGATTTCTTCGTTCAGCCCTCGGCTATCAGTGGAAAGTCGGTGGACCCATCTCTGCTCCTTCTTAAAGAGTGCATTTTTCGGGCAGTTGGGACTTGATTCCAAAATAACCCATGTCATGGAGTCCGCGTTGTGGTTGGCATCCACATAATGTTTGCTCATTTTTGTATGGGTCTTTTTGCAGCGAAAATTGCTGCGGTGTTCAATGATGCGGGTTTTTACTGGGCGAGTGGTCATCCCAATATACTGCAAATTGCACGGGCAAGTCAACAGGTAGATGCAATGTGTTGTGTTACAATTAGTATGGTGTCTGAGTTCCCAATTGAAAGTCTCAGAGAGCTTAATGGCTTTTAGTGTCAGGGTATATCTACAGACAACGCAAGAGCCACAAGGGTAATGGCCCGTGACAGGTGGTAGATGCCAAAGAGTTTGTTGAGTCTCTTTGATAGTTGTCTTGGGCCTGGTGCTGATCAGTATATCCTTTAGGTTCTGTGATCTCTTGAAAGCAAACCGAGGTTGTTCTAGTGCCAGATCACCTGTATTAAGGATCCCCCAGTGGCGTTTGATGGTGTTTCTGATTTGGTTAGACAGGGGGGTGAAGGTGGTAACACAGGTGATGACTTGGTTCTCAACCGGTGCACTCTCCTGTCTCTCAAGTAGCGCCTCTCGGTTATTATTCCGAGCCCGTTTTCTGGCTTTATAGACATCACTCTTAGGGTACCCTCTGTCCAGGAGATTCCTGGATAGGAGAGTGGATTCCTTCTTGTAATCAGACACTTCGCTGCAATTGCGTCTTATCCGGAGAAATTGTCCGAATGGTAGATTAGAGCGTAAGGCCTTAGGATGGTGACTCTGAAAATGGAGTAGACTATTCCGGTCTGTGGGTTTCCTGTACATAGTGGTCTTGAGGGACCCTCCTTCCAGTTTGATGGTAAGGTCAAGAAAGGCAATTTCTCTCTGGGAAGAGGACATGGTGAAATGCAAGAATGGGTTCAAAGTATTAACCCATTCGAAGAACTTGTCATGGGCTGTCAGTGGACCCGTCCAGAGTATCAAGACATCGTCTATAAAACGTTTCCACATTATGATGTTGTCTCGAAAGGGGTTAGACTGGTGATGTATGTGTTTGTCTTCGAACTCTGCCATGTACAGACAGGCCACCGAAGGGGCAAAGGTGCTGCCCATGGATGGTGACACTGAGCGAACTTGTTTCACGATTTTAACTGTAGTAGGGGGACCACCAGAATAAAATAGTTTCCGGCACCCCTTGCTGCATTTTAACTATCACCTCAGGCTCATTTGCCTTCCCGCCCACACACCCACACTTCACCATAGGGCAGTTGGATACAAAAGATCTCCGCCAAAGTGCCCCTCTTTGAGGTGTGCCCGTCGGGGATTGCACCGCCCCCCCGACGAGGAGCAACCGCCGATGATGAAGCATGACATCCTTCGGGGTGTGTGAGGCAAATACATCCAACAAAAGGGATGCCCACAGGTGTTATATTTACACCTCTGGTCACGCCAGTCTTTGCTTAGTCCTTTCTTAGTCCTCCCTTTAACTTCCCACTCCTTGTAGGAACAGTTCAGCCCCCCCTTTTTGTTGAAGACTATTCATGGACACATGCTGTAACTGGACCTTCCACTCTCACAAGTGGTAACTAGTGTGCGTTGATCTACTGATCACCCTCCCTCCTTTTGATAAAGACCAGTGTTGCCTAACAGTCTTTTACCCCCAATTGCCAGGCATTATCATGGTCGTACTCATGTGGGAAGGAACACAGTGGTCTGGTTGTTTAGGCAGACTTGGTTCAATCCAAAGTTCAGGTTGATGGCTGAAGCATTGTGCCACAAATGTGCTGTGTCTCATCAACATAAAGTGGGATTAAGAACAGCAGTAACACTCAGTCACATAGGAAGGTCAGGTGGTCCATTCAACAGGATACAGTTGGATTTCATTGAGGTGCCTGTGTGCAATGGATTGAGGCATGTGTTGGTAGTTGTATTATCATTTCATGACAGGTTAAGCTATATCCCTCAAGAAGGAATGATAGTCTCACAGTAGCAAAATTGCTGTTGCGGGAGTTAATACCCAGATTTGGCTTTCCAACTTCATTGGAATTGAGGCATGCACTTTAACAATGAAATTCTGAGAATGATGTGCTCTGCTTTACAAGTTTAACAGTGACTGCATTGTAGCTACAGACATGAGGCCTGGGGTCTGGTGGAGCAGGCCAATGGGACTTCGAGATCCAGGCCTTCAAAAGTGTGTGCTTCAACATCCTTAAAATGGCCTGATGCTACTCTGCTTGTGTCGATGAGTCTCCACACCATACCTGATTATAGGACAGGATTGTCCCTTCATAAAATCATCTTGGGCAGGGCAATGAGATTGCCAGTTGTGCCTGCAAATGCACTTGCTAACATTACTGATGATCTTATACTTGATTATTGCAAAGGACTGGCTGAAGTTGTGTGTTCTGTGTCTCATAAGCTTGAAGCCGCCACAGGTCTTCTTTGCCAGGAACAGTGCCATGTCCTCAGCCCCTGTGACTGGATACTGGTGAAAAACAAGTACAAAAGAGTTGTCTGGAGCCTCGCTGGTGTGGGCCATTCTAGGTGATCCCTGTCATCACACCTGCTGTGAAGTGGGGAGGTCTCCCCAACTGGGTGCATGCTGCCCACACTTGCAGTGTTCTGTGTCCCTTTGAGGATATAACAGCACCTCTCCCAGAAGCACCAATGGTGGTCAATAGGCCACAGGAGCAGGTTAGTCAAGCTGTAGGAGACCAGCAGGAATCTAAAACTACGCTTGTTTGGTCTGTGGAGGGTCCTGGAGAGTCAATTGTCAAAGCTGAAGGAGAGGCTAGTCCATTAGGTGTGACTGAGCCAGATTTGAACCCCGACAAAGGGCCCAGTGCTGTAGAATCATGATATGATTGCGGGAGAACATTGGCCCAGAAGGCAGGAGAGGGGAAGACTGGTCAAGCAGGGAGAAGGTGACCACCCAGCCATCCCTGAAGACACTGAGGATTCAGATCTGAGTGACAAAGGAGAAAGGACTACACTTGGAAGGTCAAAGTGAGCAAGAATGCCCTACCGGAGGTCCCCTAAATTGACTTACTTCCTTGCAAGTGACATGGACAACAAATTCTGGGATCATTTTGAAAATTCAACGGAAACTTAGGGAACATGCAGCCTGATTCATGTACAGGCCGTTTTGCGTGGCCCTAATAGCGAATCATAGCGACTCGCTATTGAGGACACGCAAAACGGCATTCATGTAGGAATTGCTAATAAAATAGCGATTCCTACATGTTCTTTATTTGCGAGTAGCAATTTGCTACTCGCAAATACTCCCCATTCATTCCTATGGGCCAATAGGCCCATAGGAATGAATGGGGAGTATCCCTTATTTGCGAGTAGCAATTTGCTACTCGCAAATGAGATAGCGACTGAAAGGGTGCCAGGGGTGTCCAAAGGACGCCCTGTAGCACCCCTAAAATGCACATTTGGACAGGTGTTGCGCACACACATGTCCAAAGGACATGTGTGTGTGCAACATGCAACAAATTCTGGGATCATTTTGAAAATTCAACGGAAACTTAGGGAACATGCAGCCTGATTCATGTACAGGCCGTTTTGCGTGGCCCTAATAGCGAATCATAGCGACTCGCTATTGAGGACACGCAAAACGGCATTCATGTAGGAATTGCTAATAAAATAGCGATTCCTACATGTTCTTTATTTGCGAGTAGCAATTTGCTACTCGCAAATACTCCCCATTCATTCCTATGGGCCAATAGGCCCATAGGAATGAATGGGGAGTATCCCTTATTTGCGAGTAGCAATTTGCTACTCGCAAATGAGATAGCGACTGAAAGGGTGCCAGGGGTGTCCAAAGGACGCCCTGTAGCACCCCTAAAATGCACATTTGGACAGGTGTTGCGCACACACATGTCCAAAGGACATGTGTGTGTGCAACATGCAACTTAGAAAAATGCTTTTAAAAGCATTTTTCTGAGTTTCTGCTATTTACCGACAGGTCTGACCTCTCGGTAAATAGCGGCCCCAAAAGTGCTAAATCGCAATTTCAGGATGTGTCATGAATAGCATTTGAGGAATCTCTAATAGAGATTCCTTAAATGCTTTTCCTCGCATATTTGCGACTTCTTAAATAGCGATTTTTGCATTTGGTATCATGAATACCAAATGCAAAAATCGCACTCGCAAAGGGCCAGATTCTCAGAATCTGGCCCTTTTGCGAGCGCTATTGCCTACATGAATCAGGCTGATGATCTTTAGTTTGATCTCACTTTTGAAGTTCCTTTGATTGAGTGCCGTTTGATTGAGTGCCGTGAGACATCTCATCCTAGATGCTGTAAGTTTCCTTTTCTGGATGCCAATGAATTTTCTGTGCTAGTTGATGAATTCAAACACTTCATTCTGGAAACAATTGTTAATGAAATAGAATTGGTTCTCATTAGCGACATGTAAATAAACTTTGTAGGGAAGAAAGAAGAGTACTGGGGCTCAAAGAGCTGAATGAGCCTAAGGTTGTCTTTTAGAAGATCATTGAGTAGGTCTAAGGGAGACTCACAAAGATCTTTGTGCGTATTCTAGTTGCATATCATTTGAAATTTGGTTTTGCTGCTTTCACAGGTGGAAACTGGCAGAGGAGACTCTGCAGCTGATACGTCTCACCCAAAGGTTTTGGTTCCAACAGAGAAATGGAAGCCAATTCTGATTTTAATAGGTGTAGTTGCATCATAATAGGCACATTATTAGCTGTAATTGTACTATTAATTTTAGTGCTTACAGGGTTATATCGAGTGACATATAGGTCAGTAAAGGTCAGGCCTACTGTTGCTTCTTCTACACCACACCCTACTGCTACAGTTAATGGGCGTTCAGATTATTCACACAGATCTATCAAGGGGAGATTATTCTTCTTACTCTTGTTTTAGATTACTTTCTGAATATATTGACACTATGAATGTGAGAAATTGTTACTTTTGCACTCAGTTGCCTGCTTCTATTGCATAGGGTATAACCTATCTCCATATTTGTTTGACATATGGAATTTCGTGTAGTAGTTTACTGTGCTTATGCTATAGACAGGGGAGTTTCTAATATTTTCCAAGTTACGAGCTAGTCCTTTAAGAATTTCCTGTACTCGAAAATTTGAACAAGAAACCTTATTTTAAAGGTAGATTGCAGGCACACATTTTATGCCCCTTAGGTCATTAGGCACAGCATTTGCACACAAGTCATAATTTGACTAGTTCAATGGCAAATGTGGAGAAGACATTCTTGAATCTAGTCGAAGATAAAAGGAAAGATCTAGAGTCCGAATCTGAAACTAATAAAGATTTTAAGAGACATCATTGGTGGAGTAGTGAAGAAATTGAACATCAGGCGAAGGGAAATGTGCCCGTCTTGGTTTTAGATTGCCAACATAAGGGAAGGCTGTAATAAGAAGGTTGCGAGCATGTGTTCCTCCTCTCCCAATGTTTCAGTTCACTCCCATCAATGGGTGTATTGTGCTTGATTGTGGAAGATAGCACAGTACAAATTAGCTTGAGTGAACAAAGTTCTTTTTATTGATGTTTTTCACCGAGTTTCATCCATTTTCACTCATTTGTCAGTTATTTGTTGTGCAAATTTTCTTTAGAAGCAATAAGGCAGAACAGCCGACATGTGTTTCGCCCTGTGTGGCGAGTAGAGCCAGGGCTTTCTCAAGGCTGTTACTAAAAGAGGGAAAGTTGTAAGTGTTGGATCAGGTGATTTAAAAAGACTGAAAATTGGATCAAGTGATTTGAAAAAGATGAAAGAAAACAAATCATATCCCCAAAAACAATGAAGATTTAAGAAGCAGTGTTAAGATGATGCTTTGTGATGTGCCGTGGTTCAGTTAATGTTTAGGAAGTGAGAATAGGATCCAAAGGGCAAATATTGGGAAACAACAAAAGATAAAGTAAAAGTGCCAGAGAGATTGCATTGAAATCTGCTACATAGGTAGCTGTTCAATGAAGGAGTTCATGCAGTTTTCAAAAAAGAGAATCGTGCTGGCAGACGTCGTTTCGCTGGTTATTATTGCACGGTAGTGGTGTTAGAATGACAAAGAAAGCTAAGTACAGTCTAAACTTAGCCTTAAGCCGTTGACATGCATTGTTATTAGGACATCATGCAGACTCTGATCGTATAATGAGCTTAAGCAAAACAATTGCCAAATGTATAGTACCTATTTTAGTTTTTTCAAGAAAGCAATGTATCACGATTAATTAATTCATTTTCACGTAATGTGGCAGACATCAGCGGACAATCAAATCTACCGATATAAACACATGGTATCAGCCAGTTTAAAGACAATATTTCTGTGTATTTAGTCACAAACATTAAAGCAATTTTTGTATGAAATGCATTTAACAGGAAATATTAAAAAAGGCTCACTTTTTTAAAATTGCAAGCACGGTCGTATCACCAAATGTAATCTTCTTCACAGGTTTATAATACATTTATATTCGTAATCTAAGCTGTATTACCTTAGTTCTAATCATTTATGCCCAATTCAACTACACACAGTGAGGCAAACGATAGCGTTTTTTCACTAGAGGAGATTTTACTTAAGGAAAAGCTGTGTATAAACATTGATCAGAGTTATAAAGATCTGTTGTTTCTGGGACAGAGGAAATGTGAACATGTTTTCGATATGAGGGGGAATAATAACCTTTACTTGGAGGGACAGGATACTGTGATTCCTGGAATGTACTTTATTTGTGGATAGTACACATATTTTCAATTGCCCCATGGATGGCATGGTACATGTTATCTTGGTATAGTTTTCCCAAAGATTTACCATGTGGAACATTGTAGTAATTCTGTATGGGAAATGCAAACTAAAGTTAGACGAGGTGTTAGTGAAGCGTAAGTAGTGAGATATAGCTTTGGAACTATAATCCTGCCTGAAGGTATAATTCTAAATGATTTGAAAATGAGAAAGCTGCCTACAAGAGTGGATAAATTGGCTACTAGTAATGTCATTTCTTTATTGCTGGTAAATAATGTCTATGGTTTTACAAAATTGACTTGCGTGAAAGCTTTACTTGCAAAAGAGGGCGGAGTCCGCAGGAAGCTAAAAGTTCAGCAATGCTACATCACTGATGAAAATATAATCAGAACAAATCTGAATTGACAAAACATTTGAAAGAGATAGAAGTGGCAGGAGCTTGGGACGCCTTTGGGAATTGATTTTCTACTGTAGGCAAATGGTTTGGGAAGCTGTGGAATGGAATTCTGGGTGCGATCCTGAAACCCCTTTTGACAATTGCTCTTCATGTAATATTCCAATTCATGATCTTTATGGGATACAAGTAAGCACAGGTTAGAAGGTGAGTGAAGAGGAAGAGAGCAGATGATGTTAGAGGAGAGTTGGAGTAAATATTATGATGACATTAAATGTCTGGTGGATTCTAAATGAAAGATGCTCAAAGCCACAAGGTTTTAGATGGTCTGACTGATAACATCAGATTGTAATATGTGATGGCTTGTATTGTGACTTATCTTGGTTACAATGCATCCTCACCAGAACACATCCTCCCCCATAAATAATGATAATCCTGAAGGCAGTACATTTTCTTGGACTAGTGGCTGGTGACCATACTTTATATCCACTGTGCACTGTGCAGAGGCATCTAGCACCCTCGGATTGAGATAAAGAACAGTAGTTCTTGGAGCCACCATATGCAAAGGGGTGTCTTTCATGTGGGGCCCCACATACACCTGGGCTACAAACAATTAGAGGGATAGATCTTTGCAATGCAAGGTTAGTCTATTCTCCTCCAAAACTGGAAGAATTGTCCCACTACTAATGAAGGAGGGGACTATGGGTAAGAATATAAAAGTAAACATGGTGAATGAGGTGTACTCAAAATAATTAAAATGGTGATTTGCACGTTTTAGTTGAATGAAACCTTTCTTTCCTTGTCCAATGGGCAAACAGTAGAAAACACAGTCAAATACATTGTTCACAGACCACTTTGACCTGGGTCCTGGATACCCCAAAATGGTAACATGCACTGAGATTCTGAAAGTATTATGAGACCATACAAGTGTTTATAAAGTGCTATAAAATAACAAGTAATATGGCATGAGTATTAGCCAATCGTCAAAGTCTCAATGGTGAATAATAGCCGTTACTGTGCAGGTGTTGAAATCAGTACTAGGGCCAACTTCATTGCATGTATCCACTAACTCTAAATAACAACCATAGTGGGAGTGAGAAAAGAGCCTGTCAGAGTGGATTTAACTACATCTGGCAAATGCTTTCAAAATGCTGTGGATTACTTTCCATGTATTTTCAGTAATTGCCTTGTAGCTCACCCAAATAAGGTTTTTCAAAGTTTCTACCACAAAACAGTTTTTAAGGTCCGAGCAGGTAACTTTTTTGCATGCTCCATGTATCTTTTAAATGAAAATCTGAAGATTATTTTTCATTTCTTTTCCAAAGTGAATCAATATTTTATTGTGTTTTTTCACACAGTGAATAAAAATTAAAATATACCAACAGAGATTTATTGTTTTGAGATCCCTGAGATTTACAATTAAAATAAGGGCAGATTTTCATCTAGGTTGTAGTCTGCTTGTACATGTCGATACAGAAAACAAATATCACTCAAATATTGGAGATTAATTGGTTTCTTTGTTGTGCCATGGTAGGCCTAGACCTGAATGGAAACCTGAGATCTATTAGTGGGTAGCAGGCTTACCTTGCACTACACCCAATAACCAACAGCTATGCTCCCACACATGCCCCAATTTCTACATCAAATGTCAAAACATCATCAATGTCCAATTCAGGATCACACATATACCATCAACAGGTGATCCAACACATTTGTGCACACTCTGCAATCATCTACTCACCTAAAACAGCTGACATCATGACACAAAACAACATAGATGCACTCTTCATCACACATCACTGTGACATGCCTGAAAAACATCTTTGCACACATCCGAGATGTCCCAAACCCCCAAAGGCTGCACCATCAAATTCATAGTCCACGTGCATAAGTTAAGATAAGAACTCGTCACGAGAAGTCTGCCTGGTCCTTCACTTTATGTCAACCGACAGCGCCCAAGTCATTTAGCTCCTCAGTTGTATCTTGCCCCTCTCAGGACAACCTCATGAAAATTGATCTACAGACTACCTGTACCAAATAAGTGTTTCATCAAATACATCTAGGACCTCCTCAGCCTCTCAATATATCAAATCCATCTTCCTTAGAGAGTGTTTTGTTTATTAAATTAAGCTTTAGATTTCTAACCAGGTGTGGTATCATTTTGAGTGGTGTTTTCACTGTTTACTGTTTGAAGTGTTCCACAAATACTTTATACATTGCCTCTTAAATTGAGCTTGACTGCTCTTTGTCAAGCCAAGCTACCAGGTGAGCACATGTTAATTTAGAATGTGGTTCTGACTTACCCTGACTAGGATTGTGTTTCCTGCTTGGACTTGGTGCATGTCAGTGCCAACCAGAAACCCAATTTCTGACACTAAGGATTATTTTTTTAATGGAAAGTAACATAATACAATTTCTAAATAGATTGCCACTTTTACATATTTTCAGTGAATGTCTATGTTTTTGTAATGTATAGTAAGGTGTCCATTGCCATGCGCTGCATTAGGCTGGGTGCAAGGCCTGCTCCTGACCACTAATGGGCCCTGAAACCCCTCCATGCACGACCTTTAGCCATGCTTAATGTTGAGTGGGACACAAGGCATGGCCTGCAGCAAGGCCCTGTGCCTTACAATCACCCAGGAGCCCTCACCCAGGCTGAGCATGTTTATTGGGAGCGATGTGGGGTTGGTTGTGCACATTTGGCCGTACAATACAATATAAAAGGTGTCATTTTAAGCAAGATAGACCTGCTGACATTGTCAAAGGCTCACAACACTAAAATATAAAAAGTGGGGGCCATTGGCTTTATCAAGGGGTTAGCACATCAACATATTTAAATACCTCTTGTCATAATCAAATGTATATTTTGGAAATTCACACACTGAAAGTTTAATAAAAGTAATTGCAATAAAATATTTTTAATAAACCCTTTAAAAATAAAACATTAAAATTACTTTGAGTCTTTTAACACATTTTTCTGGCCACAAAATGCATATTTAGAACCAACCACAAGAGGTCCTCACACTCCAGCTGAAGAGCATACAGCTCCAGCTCAGAGTGCCTTTGAAAAATATAGCAGGCTCTCTTGGGGTCATGCATTTAATGACCCACAAGACTAATTGTGTATTTTTTAATGTTGCTAGGGGCTGCTGCACCCCCTGCAGCACTCCACAATATTAAATAAATACTTGGTGGTGCCCCTGCCCATTTAGGGACACCACCAGAATCCCCCCCAAAAAATTTTTAAAGCCCTTGCAGGGCATTATGGGGTGCTCCGAAGCTGGAGCAGTGAATATGAAATGTGTTTCTACTATGTTAATTTCACATTCACTTAAAAAATATATCTATATATTTGGGGAGTGGGGCACGTGGCTGCTCTTGCCCTTTCATGGGCCCAGGTACCCCATTCTCTGGGGTGATTCCTTTTTTTAATGAGGAGTGGACCCTTCCTCCCCAAGCCTTTTTGAGGTCCTGGGGACCGAATCCCTGGGGGCTAATCTGTCTTCTGTTGGGGAGAGGTTTTGGACCCCCTTCCCAAGCATTCTATTGGCCATGGGGACCACATCCAACAGGGCTTTGAGGAGGGAATGTGGGACCTCCCTCCCTGATCAAGTATGGGCCCAGTGACCAAATCCCCTGGGCCTGATATGTCTTTTTTGAGAAGGAGGTAAATACAGTGAGCAACCCAATAAACCCTTGGGGGCTTGGGTGAGAATATGAAATGGGTAAGAGGTGCCTCCAAGGGAGTTTGTTCCACAAATATTTCAATGTTTTTTTGAAGTATTACTATGAAGGACAATTTAATGGTCCTAATAGAGTTTAGTTCAGTCAAACATATGTATTCAATTCACAAATGTCTGTTCATGCAAAGATACATTCAACATAAAAGAATGAACAAAACAATAACAAAAACAAAAACAAGCAGGTGTATATGCAAAATATTGAATTTTATAAAAAAATGAGTCCCAAGGGATTTAAAATACAAATATATATACACAGGTATACAGGAAGAAATACGACAATCTCAATTCACTCCTCTGTAGAATCTGAGCACACCTATCCAATATGAAAGTATTATTAATTCTTATAGGATGAGGGTGAGGGTCGACGTTTCGGTCTCCTATGAATGTTTCTTTGAGACCATCTTCAGGACTGATCAATTAATATTTGTAAGGCCCTAATGTAAAGTGAAACAGAAATATTTACAATTACAATTGAATCAAATCCCATAATTTAATTGAACATTATACACCTAGAAGTAACACAACATACATGACATTAAACTAAACAATACAAACAGTTATTCAAATTGGAAACATATTAAAGCTATCTGCTACCCTTTCAAATTTAAATGGCAAAACAGATTGAGATGGGATCAGTAATTATTACCTAATAATCTCATTCTATCTTAGGTTAAAGGTCCTGGCAAGAGTACATCTGATAGTTAGAAAAACTGGACACAGTTTGTAATCATTATATACATTATATACATTGTATTTCTTTTCATTATTTTTATGAAAACGATTTGTTCAAGGGTAGAGATAATGCGTCATTCGAAAAGGCGTCATTCACAGAGGACAAGCATTTTGTAAATTTGTACCTTAATTTATTTGCCCCAGGAGTGGCAGAAGAATTGTTGGTATATGGAGAGATTAAATTCAGGCACAAGTTTGCTGAATGGGAAAATTAAGATAAAATCTATATTAGAGACCAATGTGTAATAGGTCATCATTTGATAAAAGGAGATGTAATTTTTATCGTACCTTAATTCATAATCTGTCAATCATCATATCGATTTTTGGAAAAGCGTTCGACAGAGTTATTAAAGTAAAGCGCGATTAAATTACCTTCAGAGTAATAGGATACAATCACAGTGAAAACGATGATCTTCTTGTATCAATCTGCAAGAAGGGAAGGAGTCATGACTAAGTTACTTGAGCAAGATAGCCGCAGAGCGAGTTTGAATAAACAAACATCGCTGGGATCAATCTGAAACAGTTACCTGGAGTGGAGCCTTAGTCGTACCGCAATGCCAAATCACGCAGAATGAAGAAGACAAAATGCGTGTTCAGACGTGCTTAAGTTCATTTGTTTGGAGGTCGAAAGGGGACTAATTGAAAATAACGGGCCCCATCTTTAAAGAGTAATATTGTAACGTTTGTCAAATTTAGTTATATCATATTATTGGCATTTAAATAAATAGGACCTTTTAATGGAACTACCACGCCTAGCCTTAGCTAAAGAATTTATTTAGTCTCCTAAGTTAATTCGTATTCGGCGATCAATAGAGGACTGATTCAGAATATCGAGCGCCATTTTACAGAGATGTAACATTATAGCATAACGTCATGTTGACATTAGAGTTGAAAAATACTTTAACTAGTGGACATTAGTTGCTATTAGACATGATTTCGCGAGCATTACCATATAATTCCTAACCAGACGAAAACTACCTAGTCAATGACTCTTTCTAGTGATGTAACTGAAAGTTTAATCAAAATTCAGTAGCTTGCATATGAATCAAGGTATATATGCTATTGGCATCTTATGCTGCACGTTTTATCCTATTACCGAGTGACATTACAAGATTATACTGACAAGTTGTGATCTAAGAGAATCAAAATCCAAACATTGCCATATTGAGAATTGTAGTTGCAGAATTTCATAAGTAGTTCAGAAGTTATGTTAGGCATGCTAATGCATGCCATTCAGTGCATGAGTTTAAGCCCTGGTTAACTGTATCTGTCAAGCAGATTAGTTTACCCTCCCTGAAAGATAATATTTTATTAATGTTATTTTGTCTTTTGTTGGGCTTAATGACTTCCAGAACCCACCAAGTCATTTCTGTTTCTTTGTGGCCCAGACGTAGATAATGTTCTACCAGGGGTGCGTTTTCTTTTTTACAGCGGATACGGGATTGGTGTTGTAGGATCCGCTTTTTGACTGGTTGGATGGTTTTACCAATATAATGTAGTCGGCAAGGGCATTGAATGCAATAAATAACATTCGTTGTATTGCAATTTGAAAAGGTTTTAGCCATGAATTTTATGCCATTGATTTCGCAAGTTTTAACTGTCATAGTTGTTGCACAAGCGGTACAACCATTACATTTATAATGACCTACAATGGGTACTATTTGTATCATGTTGTCAACTGTATTTTTCACAGAAAGATCTTCATAGGCATGAATGAGTCTATCCTGAATGTTTGTACCCCTTTTGAAGGCAAACATTGGTTTATGTGTGAATTCTGGAATAGAATTGAGTAAGTTCCAGTTTTTTGATACTATTTTCTTTATGGCATTAGAATGTGTGCCAAAAGTGGACACACACACTATATTCATCTTATTATGACGTTCTTTTGTAGTCAATAAAATCGATATGATGATTGACAGATTATGATACTTTCCTCATAATATTTTAGAGTATACGATTTGAAAGCCCACAAGCTCCAAGCTTCTCGCCTACATTGAGGCATCGAGATATTGTGAATATTTAGACCACACGACAGCTTGGATTCTTATAAGGTAACCAGCTATAACAGCCTCTCCTAGTGAGTCGTTTGTTACAGTTTGTGTATTTAAAACATCTGATACATACACATGTAATTACAGATTCATAGACGATTGCCTTTCCTCGCTTTTCAAATCCCTTATTTCCGTGACAAAGAACTGGAATTAAGGTATGACAAGGAAACTATATTCTCTGATTTTTCTTTGCTTACGTATTGAACATAGGTATTCAATATAGACTCCATTTTAATGTTTCCATTCAGCTGTCCATCGTTTCTCAAGTTCCTTATTTCCGTGACAAAGAACTGAAATTAAGGTACGATACAAATTACATCTCCTTTTATCAAATGATGACCTATTACACATTGGTCTCTAATATAGACTTTATCTTAATTTTCCCATTCAGCAAACTTGTGCCTGAATGTAATCTCTCCATATACCAACAATTCTTCTGCCACCGCTGGGGCAAATACATTAAGGTACAAATTTACGAAATGCTTGTCCTCTGTGAATGACGCCTTTTCGAATGACTCATTATCTCTACCCTTGAACAAATCGTTTTCATAAAAATAATGAAAAGAAATACAATGTATATAATGTATATAATGATTATAAACTGTGTCCATTTTTTAACTATCAGATGTACTCCTGCCAGGACCTTTAACCTAAGATAGAATGAGATTATTAGGTCATAATTACTGATCTCATCTCAATCTGTTTTGCCATTTAAATTTGAAAGGGTAGCAGATAGCTTTAATATGTTTCCAATTTGAATAACTGTTTGTATTGTTTAGTTTAATGTCATGTATGTTGTGTTACTTCTAGGTGTATAATGTTCAATGAAATTATTGGATTTGATTCAATTGTAATTGTAAATATTTCTGTTTCACTTTACATTAGGGCCTTACAAATATTAATTGATCAGTCCTGAAGATGGTCTCAAAGAAACATTCATAGGAGACCGAAACGTCGACCCTCACCCTCATCCTATAAGAATTAATAATACTTTCATATTGGATAGGTGTGCTCAGATTCTACAGAGGAGTGAATTGAGATTGTCGTATTTCTTCCTGTATACCTGTGTATATATATTTGTATTTTAAATCCCTTGTGACTCATTTTTATAAAATTCAATATTTTGCATATACACCTGCTTGTTTTTGTTTTTGTTATTGTTTTGTTCATTCTTTTATGTTGAATGTATCTTTGCATGAACAGACATTTGTGAATTGAATACATATGTTTGACTGAACTAAACTCTATTAGGACCATTAAATTGTCCTTCATAGTAATACTTCAAAAAAACATTGAAATATTTGTATTACAATCCAACGGCAAAAGTACTGGTCAACGGGGTATTATCCAACGGGTTTGACATTTCCCGAGGAACTCGACAGGGCTGCCCCTTATCCCCTCTTTTGTTTGACATTTTTATGGAGCCTTTTGTTTGCGACATTAGAAGGGATAATGTTATTCAACCATTCAGGATGGCTAACTTGGAGTTAAAAACTGCCCTATATGCTGATGATCTCCTCTTATATACATCTAACCATACAGAAGCTATACCCAGGCTATTTCACCTGGCAGAGGAATTCGGAAAACTGTCAGGCTATCAGATTAACAGGGAGAAGACAGAGATAATGGGGTGGAACAATGATACTCCCATACAGGGGGTTAAACAAAAGATGAGATATTTGGGAATTTATTTAACTCAAGATCTAAAAAATATACCGATAATTAGTCTGCAGACAGTTGTTAAAGACATCACTAAAACATTAACTAGATGGGGTAATCTCCCATTAAATATATATGGACGAGTTAATCTCATTAAAATTACCATACTCCCCAAATTGACTTTTCTTTATAATTCCATCCCTTTATCCTTCCCGGTAAAAGATATCACCAACCTCCAGGGTAAGATTGGATCTTTTATATGGGCCTGTAAATCCTCCAGGATAGCCTGGAAAAAATTGAGGAGGGGCTTAAAAATTGGAGGTCTGGCCTTACCCGACTTACTAGCATATTGCCACGCTTTCCATTTTAAAAACTTTAGGTTACTTGCTAACAAATTAGACGCATCTTCACAGGGCCGTATGTTCCAGGCTTTATTGCATGATTTACCACATGGTCATGACTCTTTCTATTTAAGTTTGGCGACCAAAAATTTTTCAAGAAAGTTTGTCTTAAGATCTTACAGACCGCACTTAAGAACTGGGGGTTCATCCGTAAGGTATTGGAAATTCCCTATTATCACACGTATACCCCAATCTGGGATTCTCCTGGGCACTCCTTTGTGTCTTCAGGATTATTTATTTATTTATTTTGAAAGTTTTATATAGCGCGAACAAGATCTTCGCAGATATCAGAGCGCTTTACAGAGGAGGGGAGCATGTATACGCAGATACATCAATCATGTTAACAGTACATTGAAGTGATATCATAAAACAGTCAAGTAAGTCAATTTCAAAGTCAAAATAAAAATACAAGGGTTCGAACAAGTAGTACAGATGAGTATCGAGTCTTTGTAGTTTTTCCCCAGTAGTCGTTCAAGTGTATTTAGCCATGAGGATCGCTTTTACTTCTCTCTTGAAAAGTATGGTAGAGGTGATGAGCCTTGTTTCAGGGGGGAGCGAGTTCCAAATCCTGGGAGCCATTCCTGAGAAAGAGCGTTTATAGGTTTTTTCCTTGCGGAATCTTTTAGGCTTTAGCAAAAGATTGTTTGTGCCTCTAGTGTTTCTGGAGCCTCCAGAAATCGTCAGCTTCTGAGCGAGGTATCTAGGTGAGCTCAGGTGGACAGCCTTGTGGGTCAAGCAAGCGATTTTCAGGTGTATTCTGGCTTCAAACGGCAGCCAGTTCAGTGATTTGAAGTCAGGGGAAATGTGTGAGTGTTTTTTTGATCCAGTGATAAGTCTCGCTGCGGCGTTTAGAGAGGCTCTTATGGGTGCCATAGTAGCTAGGGGGAGACCGCAGAGGGCGGTGCTGCCGTATTCTATTCGAGGTATGACTAGTGATTGTACCGCAGTTTGGAAGTCTTTGGCTGGAAGGAAAGGTTTAAGTTTCCTAAGGGTGTTGATTTGGTAGTTTGCTCCCTTAGTTGCTTTGTTGATGTGTTCCTGCATGCTGAGATTGGTGTCAAGTGTTATGCCCAAAGATTTCGCTGAGTCCACGATGGTGGGTTGAACATTGAGTGCCGTTAGGTCTTTAAGCCACATTTGTGCGGTAGTGATCTTCGCTGGAGGTGAGATCAGAAGGAACTCTGTTTTAAGGGCATTGAGTTTGAGATGATTAGCGGCCAACCAAGATTGGGTGCTTCTGATCGTTGAGTTCAAGAGCGTGATGTCTTTGGGTGATTGTAGTTTGAGATAGAGTTGTGTGTCATCAGCATACATGTGGAAGTGTACATTGGATTCTTGCAGCAAGGTGGTGAGAGGTTCCATAGCTAGGTTGAACAAAGTTGGGGATAGGGAGGATCCTTGTGGTACGCCTAGCGATACAAGTCTTGGTGCGGACATCTTTGAGGATCAACTTTCACTTCCCTTGAGAATAGCTGGAATTTTGAATTGGGGGGATTTATGGGTAGACTCAGGCCTTATGGACTGGAACTCCCTAACATTGCTTACAAACGGGCTACTGACGAGATTTAAATGTTACCAATTATCTGCTTGGTGGTCAAGCCAGACTTTACAGCGGGAAAAAGACACTGAAATCCTGGATGCAATTTGTAGAAGGGGGAGATGGATTAGAGAAGTTTCATTCTGGTATAAATTGTTTACTACTGACGAAGAGAATAATTTACGTCTGGAACTGACAAGCCTCTGGGGTAACACAATAGCTGAATTACCCGAAGAGTGCAGTAAATTCTGGTCAGATTCCTTCTCTTTATCCCAGAAATTAATTAAACCAGCTAATTTAAGGCAGAATCATTTATTCACGGCCTATAGAGTATATTGGACCCTGGCTAAATTATATAAGATAACGCAGAACAATTACCACTGCCCCCGCTGTAAACTCATAGCTGCAGATGACATCCATATATTTTTGGAATGCCCGGAGATCCAGGAGTACTGGAGAGCGATAGTTGGCTTCCTGGGTGAGGTACTATTAACAACTATTCTATGTACACCCAGGCTAGTATTTTTTGGATTACCACATGACTACAATATCAACAACTTACATTCACAGTTTATTTTTTATGTGGTTGTTATCGCTAGAAGAGAAATATGTAAAGAATGGAAGTCAGCTGCCCCTCCCAGATTTGCAGAGTGTCTAAAAAATATAATGGAAGTCTGTAAGATGGATATGGTTGGCCGCGATGGTAACACCGAGAATGTATGGTCAAAATTGGAGGTCTGGTCGAACAAGTAAACGGTCCGATGATTATGCCAGAAGTTGTGTCGGTCCTGTCCTCCCTGGGCCTGAATAATACCACAAAGAGTCAGGGGAGTTGGATAAGGAAACAACCTACCTCTGGGACATCCCTGTCTGCTAGACACTGACCCCGGGGCGGATACAGAATTGTCAGTTTAAATGGAGACAGTGAGACCCATCTAGACTACACAAAAAACTGGTGGCATATATGAGGACAAAAAAAAAAGAGGAGTGAATTGAGATTGTCGTATTTCTTCCTGTATACCTGTGTATATATATTTGTATTTTAAATCCCTTGTAACTCATTTTTTGATAAAATTCAATATTTTGCATATACACCTGCTTGTTTTTGTTTTTGTTATTTTTTTGTTCATTCTTTTATGTTGAATGTATCTTTGCATGAACAGACATTTGTGAATTGAATACATATGTTCGACTGAACTAAACTCTATTAGGACCATTAAATTGTCCTTCATAGTAATACTTCAAAAAAACATTGAAATATTTGTGGAACAAACTCCCTTGGAGGCACCTCTTACCCATTTCATTTTTTTTTAGAAGGGGCCCCATTCTGAAGAATGGCTAGTAGAGCAAGGCCCTGGGCCAATGACAGCAGTGTCTTGGGAAACTCAAGATCTGGGGACACTCCAGTTCCCTGCATGCAAGAGCATGGTCAGGGAGAACTTAAACTCCCTGTCTGTGCTCTTGCTATATGGGAACACAGGTTTGCGCTCATCCACGGGGGGCAGGGAAAAGCTGCTCCCACTGGGTTGGAGAAAACTGATTGAGCGAGCTCCCGCTGCACCATGAAGGCTGCAAGCTGGGAAGCTGGCAGGGGCCACAGGGGCCCTTTGCTTCCCCCTCAGCCCCATTGCCAGCAATTGCTATGGGTGTCCCAGTGGGCACCAGGACACACACAGCCATCTTTAATTGTTTTATAGGTGCCAGGTTGTGGTTCCCATGGCCACATGCCCCCTCCCCTTCAAATGAATGCGGCCCATAGTCTGTGGTCCCCATGGCCTCTAGAAGCCTTGCAGAAGGAGGAAGGGGATGGAGGGCCAACCGCCCTTAAACATAGTGTAACAGCATCCTCCTGGGCCCTGTCCCATCATGTTTTTTTTTTTTTTTATGGGAGCTCGCTTTTTATTTTTTTTATTTTACAGTGCACAAAAAAATATATGTTTTTGGTACCAGAAGGGGTCCCTCTAGACCCCCCCTCCACCAATCCTAGGGGGGAAGGCTAGTCCTACCCTGCCCTTCACATGTTTTTTATACTTATTTTGAGGACAATGGACTGAATCCCTGAGTCCTAAAATGGTTGTTAATGTGGTGGCAGCCAATCATATTGTATCACTAGATCTGTCTGCTATGGGGGTCCTCTGCAAAATACATACATTTTGAACCTTAATTTCTTGAGAATACTGAACCAACTTACTAAAAATCACAAAAAGTATGTTTTCTGGACCAAAATCTTTCTGACAACTCTGTTGGAATTCTGGTGAACCGTTCCTGCAGTATTTCTGTTCGATTTCCAATGTAAAATTTCATGGGGAAAGCGCATTTTCTCAGCCTCCTTTTGATGGATCAAAGTGAAACTTTCCACAATGAAGTGGAGGTGGATGACCTCTTTTTAAAACGTTTTTTTAAGTGGTGTTAATGTCATTAGCAAACCAAAAATGCTTTTCCTATGTAAACATAGTCCTTACTGTACCTACTGAAATTCACCAGTTATAATTGTCTCCTGTAACTATAACTCATGCCCTAAAATAAGCATAACTTGCACCCCTGCCATGCATCGTTTTATAGATCATGTCATGAGTGATGTTATTTGTGAGGTAATTAGCTGGGCATGGCGACGGCGTGAGTTATAGTTACAAAGGTAGCCAAAGGCCATGAGTATTAGGGGTTGGGGCACTCACATGGAATTGGGCAAAGGGCCTGGCTAGTGGCAACAGCCTGCATCCATTCTCTCACAGGAAAGGAACCCCACGCTGTGCACCGCCAAAGGCCAGGCCCTGCGCCCAACCCTCTTCAAGCACCCTGCCGCTCACTGTGACCGACCTTCAGCCATGTGCAGTATGGGATTAGGCACAAGGTCTGGCCTCTGGTCAGGCCCTGCGTCCAACCCTCACAACTGCACTACATCATGCAAAACAAGGCCTTCTGGTATGTGCAACATGTGGTTGGTCTCGCAGGTCCTGACGGCACTCAGGCGGACTTACTGACTTTGTCAAAGAGTCACAATACCAAAATATAAAAAGTGGGCCTTTTGACTTTATCAAGAAGTGAGAATATCAATATATATAAAGGAAACCTATCAGCTTTGTCCAAAAATCGCCAATATTTTTTATCAAACATATATTTTAGTAATTCACACAATCACAATGTTTAATAACATTGATTATGATAAAAATGTTAACTAATGTTTTAATTTAAAAAAAATCAAGTTTTTCTTTTAAACATAGGTCTTATGATTGCATTTTAAGTTTTGCAGCATGTTAAAAGAAAGACTCAGACATTTAAAAAAAAAGAAACCAACATGTCTTGGAGTCTTCATTTTGAAAACATTTATTGTCAGCCCTCAAAATGTAGTCATAAACACAACCACAAGAGGGCCTTGCACTCCAGATGAAAAGATAAAGCTCCACTAGGAGTGATAAAAAAAGTATGGTAAGTTCTCCTTTGGTTATAGATGTAATGACCTAGGAGACTACTGTAATAAATAAGTGTCTCTGGCCAAACATTTATTATTATTCTTTTTGGCTGTCTCAGTGCCCATAAGAGACACCCATATGGTTAATTTTATTTGGGGTCTATGGGGGAGCCTCAGGGCCTTGTGGCCCAAACCAGCACACATGGATTTGCCAGTGGGAACTATCATATTCTTTATTAAGTGGGTGATCTGGTGCCCACCCAGGGCACACACATTTCAGGGGCTGGGAGAGAGCCCCTGGGCAACCACACCCTTAGCTAGCTCCCCTTGCAGGAGCTGGACATTATTTTTTGCAGGTGGGTGCCCCGGTACGCACCAGGGACACCCACATGACAGGGCTCTTTGGGGCTATGTGGGAGGCCCAAGGAGGCTCCCATGGCCCCAGGTGGCTCTGGTGCCTGCAACATACTGGGTGCTGGCAGGAGCTGGCACCTTTCCTTTGCTCCCGCCAGACCAACATTTTGCAACTACTCCTGTCAGGTGGGAGCAATTCTGGGTTGTCTGCCTGAGGGTAACGTATACTGGCTCACTCCCAGGAAGTGAACCACAGTGTCCCAGGTTGTGGGCTCCTTTGGACATTGTTCAGTATTGAGCCCCAATTAATTGGATCCCATCGGCGAGTACGGCACAGGGGAGGGAGGTACATGGCTCCCCTTTATTAATAAAATTGGCATCAGGGCATTGTGTCACCGCAGCTCAATTGTGTCTCAGGTAGGGGGGCCATGCACCATGGTGCAAACTGGGATTGTAATAATAATAAACAAGGCGGGGATAGCAGCAAAAACTACTAACCTTGGCCCTTTATATCCCTTTTTTAAAACAAACTCAAGACAGGGATTAATTTCCTGAATCCTATAATGGCTGTAGCAACATGTTCTTGTGTATGCGACCCGTAAATGATTGCTATCTCTTCCGTGAGGAGGACCAGTTGAAAAAAGCCCCATAAGCCAATCAGAGTGTTCTATTTTGTTAAGTTGAGCTTGTGGGACGCTTTCAAGAGTCCCTCAAACCCAACCTTCCAGATATACCAATATTTTTGTACCTTAATTCCTCAAAACCTACTAAATAGATTTACACCAAATCACAAAAAGCACATTTTCTGGACAATGAACTAGCTTCCTGCCAAATTTTGCGTAACTCGTTCAGCTGTTGTTTTGATATCATGTTCCAAAAAAGTCCATGGAAAATGAATAGGGATTTTTCATCTGGGAACCCCCTTTTTTCTCTGCCCTACTTGCCAAACAGCTTTGAAAATTTCCATAAAGAAACTAGACAGAAAAGAGCACTTATTTAGAAAGTTTCGTGAAGATTCTTCAAAGGGTGACAAAGTTATTAGCAAACCAAAAAAGGCATTTCCTATGGAACCGCAGATCTAACTATAACTACATTGGTGGTTGCCACTGTGTAGTTATAGTTAGGTCAGAGTTTCCACAAGGCCAAAAGCTGTGCACCATGAGGGATTGGCTGCCTCTAGAATGCGGGTTGGACACAAGGTTTGGTTGCGGGCCAGTTCCTGAAGCCAAAACCCCTCGGTGCATGGTCGAAGAATGCATACATTTTTTAAACTTTTTTTTATTTTTTTATTTTTTTTGACTGCCTACAGCGGAGGGTTGGGTGCAGGGCTGGAGGACATGCCCTGCATCCAATCCCCTGCAGCACATGGCCTTTGGACATGCAAAGCAGGAGGTTAATGGTTCACAGGGGGTTGGGCACAGAGCCTTGATGGAGTCTCGGTCCTGTGGACAATCCACAGGGAGATGGCCACAGGCGCTGGGCAAAGGGGCGTCCACAGTAGGGGGTTGGATGTCCACACCACGTTGTGTGTTTGGTCTTGTCAGAAGCCTGACACTGCGGCCAACCCTCCGGTTATGCACAGCTGAAGGGTGTTTGCAGTGGAGAGTTGGCTCTCCACAGGAAGTATAGGCAAGGTAATTTTTTTAAGCCCCAAGCTGTGCATGTCCACAAGCCATGCTCACCAGGCTGAATATAGTTTTTAAAAACCTGAAATTCATCAAAACAAAAACAATGGTCAACTTTAGGTTAAAATTAGGGGTTGAAAGAACACAAAAACTGATGTTAAAAAGACAAAATACTGAATTTACCATTTATAATTTACAGAGATAACTATAACGTGGGCACCCACCAAGCACTGCTTATGACCTCACATATAATATCAATCAAGACACATTAAATCACATCATTGACCCACATCCCACAGGTTCAAAAACAATTTTGGTTTCATGGAACTTCGGTACTGCAGCTCAAGTGCCACCATTGGTACTGTGAAATAGCGCTAGCTTTATGTATGTAGCTTGTGCGGTCTTGCGGCACCATTACTTCCAAGGGAGTCCCGCGGTACCTCAAGGAAGGTTGTGCTGGGTCCAGCTGAAGTGCTCTGTATATTTTCTAAAAATAATCTCAGGACATGGGGACACAGTACCCCGTCTTGTAATGGCAGCTGCAACATTTTTCTTTATGTTGCGGCCAGCCAATCAGATCACTTGGTATCATGGGACCAGTAAGGTGTTTGAGGAACCAGTAATCAAATCCACAATAAACCTCACCTTGTGGCCAGCTATCAGCATGCATGAGACCATCACTAGCTTGATGACCAACCACTCTAGGGTCCTACCAGCCTCCACCATGTCTTCACCAAAGAACTTCTACCTATCAGGGAAGCTCTACCACACATTCTCAATGCCATCATCACCTCTACCCCATTACCAGACACTTGGAAACACGCCTCTTGCATTGCCTGGCTCATTAAACCCTCCCCGGACCCTGTCACGGTCTCAAAATACAGACCAAGCTCTCTCCTATGGTACCCTGCCAAGGCCTTAGAAAAACTCAACAATAGATGCCTTACTGACAACCTCAGCAACCACCAGCTTCTCGACATCCACCTTCAGACCAACCAAAGTACAGAAAGAGCATTCATCACCACCAAAGATGACAATCGTATGACCCGAGGCAGAAGTAATGTGGTGACCCTCATACTCTTGGATCTCTCCGCAGCATTTGATGCGGTCTCCCATTCCATCCTCATGAGATACCTACACAAGAATGGTCACCAATGCGTGTTCTCCTCTTTCTTGATAGACAGAACTCACATTGTCAGCCTGGCACCATACTCCTTGGAAAACTGCATTTGTGGAGTGCCTCAGCCCTACCCTTTAGAATGCATATGTGATCCCTCTGGCCAGTGTCATGCGCAGACATGCAATATCCTCTCCTATGCTGACACCATGATACTCATACTCTCCCTCTCTGACAAGACCACAAACAGAGTGATTCTAAACACACTTTGCCATGACTGCCAGTCCAATAACTGTGAGGATTGATAGGTGAGGGTGTTAAAAAAGAAAGACATTTTAGTAAAGAGGCTTAAACAGCTGGAGATATGCACCAGGCTGATACTGAAATGTGCATATTTTCATGTAAGTGCGTTGATTTATCTTCTGCGGGTGTTCATTTCACTGAAACCTGGCAGGCATTCAAACGTGACTGCATATTTATTGGTCAAATAAATGTGGAAATATACCAGTTTCAGTTTTATTTTTTTCACAAAACTTTCAAGTATGGATAAATACAGATAAAAATGACAAAAAAGAAATATGGATAAATACATATGGAAATGTCAAAAAATAAATGCCATAAAACCAGCAGCCCTAATCATAATATATTAATGAAGTCATATAAAATGAAAAAGGGTCAAAGTTTTGTGAAGAAGTATTAATAAATTACATTCAACCAGGAATTTAGAAAATGGTAGTTGTCGAATAGTTTTGTTAAATATAATAAATGATCAATTAGAACTCTTTTTTTCAAAGGTTATTCTGCATGCTAAGAAATCCCTCTAGACCCCCCTCCACCAATCCACAGGTTGTTACTGTATTTATAAATATGGGTTAATACTACCCACCGCGCCATGATAATAAACATCTCGCAAATTTTCCAAACCCTTCAGCAAATACTTGAGATATTCACTTAGGTGTGAGGGGATAAAAGCACAGGATTCGCCGTGCAATTGTATTCTGGCTTTTGCTGTACAATAAATAAGACACGTCTCAAAATTTTATCTTGAACGACCTTAGCACTAAGTTCCTACGCATGCGCTTAACCAGCCGGGAAAGCGTTTCACTCTGGCACATGCGCAGAGCAATATGAAGCTAAACGCATGCTCCCTCCACTCATACTGCCAACAGGACCGTAAGCTTCCCCAAGACTCTGGAAAATACTTATAAGGGCATTCCATTACATCCGGTCAGGCACTCATTATTGCCAATTAAACAACCACTTAACCATCAAGAGCGAGTATAACAAGCATTTACAATGCAACGGTTTCCCCTTTTCAAAAGTTAGCTATTGGCATTGTAAATGACTAAATTTTTATTTATGTGTTGATTTTGAAAACCGATAAATAAATGGCAGTATCATTTACATTGCCAATAGCTTAATCTCTCGCAAATGTGAGACCTATTGTACCCTACTGGACGAGCTCAGCAGACAGCAATTACTTGCAGACGAGTTCTATAACACAACAGTGACTGCTAAATCCAGCGCTTCACAATAGAAACAGAAATGATACATGAGACGATTACGAGTGAACAAATTACAAAAGCAGACGTTAAGTTACATGAGGCAAAAGTGACAATTGTGAGCAAACAAAATACACGAGGTAGCAAAAGGTACATTACAGGAGTAATATACGAACTCGAAACTGACAAAGTAACGGGCAGAGGGTGTCATATTGGATGAAGCGGGCACTTCAAGTGAGTGTCAGCGGGCACTTTGCCAGGCAGGGGTTGGGAGCAGCGGGCAAAGGGGTTGTAGAGAGCACTTCAAGCAAGGGGCAACCTGCACTTCTCCAGACAGGGGCTGAGAGCAGTGAGCAGTTGGGTTGAAGGGGGGTAAAGAGGGCACATCAAGGGATGGGCACTCTGCACTTCACCAGACAGGGGCAGGTAGACTCCAACATAGGAGGTCAGAGTTGGTGCAGAATACACTTTAAGTGAGAGACAGCCTGCACTTCACCGGACGAGGGCAGAGAGATGGTGCACTACACCCGTGCCCCGGGGTGATGCCCAAGGATGACGAAAAATACGTTCTTGAAAGTGCTGACGCCACGGAAGTTGTGAAAGCGTGTGCTTGAAAGCTAATTATGGACCTGTGTGTCTATATGGACGATAGAGCATTTATAATTTCAAAACGTGCGACGTGCGTGTTTCATTGCCAAGGTGTATGTGGGGGAAACAATGTCTCTAACATATACCAGGAATTGTAGTTTACAAGTGTGGAGGGTCTTTTAATATCACAACACGTCATTAAATCTACATTTTCTGTGTTCGGTATGAATGACATTGTGTGCCTGCCCCCGCCCCGAACGTTGACCCATTTGAATATTGCTAGGTTTTTTTGTTTCAAATATTTTATTGGCATTTAAAAGTAATGTGCAAAAAACATTCAAGTGTTACAGAACCCTTGCGATGGATACAAATAAATTTACCATGATACATTAGTATGGAAGGCGTACATGCAGTAGTGAGCGTGAAAATCAGCAAAGACACTTAGGCTCATATTATTAGTTTGAAGTTATTTTTTTTCTGTTTGGCTTTGGTAAGCTGCTGTTCTTTATAAACTGTACATTTATTTAGGATGCGTGCGTCCATTGTGCCAGTGGGCGTATTGGGGTAGGAAAGACAGGTACAATCAGCCCTGGCAGGCTTTCGGTAGTCACGAGTCCGGCACTTATAGAAACGCGGAGAAGTGGAAAGAAGGGGTAGGTTTCGAGATTATTGGATGGGAAAAGGTACTCGAGACATTGAGAATGCTAGAGAAAATGGGCAACAGAAAGAAAGCCAGCAAACGAAGGAATTAAAACTGAAAATGGGGGTACAATTAGGAGAACGATCGGAAGAGAGAAAGGAAGTATGACAGGAGGCAGAAAAACAAACAAGGAAAGAAACAGTCATGGGTAGAAAGAGAGAAGCAAGGAAGAGAAAGCAATGTGTAAGAAAAGCGGAAAGGTAAAAATAGAAGTTTAGGTAAATGCACGTTTGTGGATCAGTGTTTGGTAACTATATAGGACACGTGTTTGAAATTTAAAAAATATGGAATTTGTTGTAGACCAATAAAACAGCTAGCCTCGTGTGAAGCTGACGTGCGGGGGCCTCGTGCCTTCCTTTTAACCGAGAGTCCATGCGAAGAATTTGTTTCTGCTGGTCTGTTGTGGGGGTCTTGCGCCTTCCCTGTCCGTGAGGGTCTCCGCCTCAGGCTGGTGCGTGGAGTTTCTGCGGGGACAAGTGTCGAGGGTCTCCGGCGGGAGTCACTGGGAATTGCTTTTTGTGGGTCTTTTGCGTTGAAAGGACCGTGTGCCGTGTTTTTCTCGTGTGGTGCATTGGGGGTTCAGTGGGGTATTGTTGCAGGGGTCTACTGCATTTATTTGGTGGGGGCTAGGGAGTCTGTAATGGGGTGCGGAGTGAGTTCTCTCGCTTCAGAGGCCCGGTACCCCCTTTGCGGGGTCTGACAGTGTTCTGGGAGGGGGGGGCTGCAGCTGGGGTGCGGGGACCCGGCAATGAAAGGCCCCGTCAGGGTTGTTTGCAGTGAACACTGGCATATGCACGATTCGTTCGGCAGAAAGCTGCGGCGCCCCGTCCTCCCCCCCCGACACCCCCACCTGCACCCCCTCCAGCTTAACTTTACCTCCTCTCTAGCCGGGCAGAGGGGGTGCCTACGGAGGCCCCCGGACCCCATCATGTTCCCCTATATCCGCCATGTGCACCTCAAGTCTGACAGTTTGCACGGAAGGGCACACGTGTTCTACTTGTGCAAACGCACGCCAACATGTGAGCACACTTGACAAAGCGAGGGGACATTACTTTGCGGGGGGGGGGATAAAACAGGCCGGGGAAAACATACGCTGTAGTCATAGACGGAGCGAAAACAATGTTGGCCAGTACATTGAGGGAAGAAATGTGGTGGGTAGCTGACCCGGGGATCCTTGGTGGCTAGAATGGGCAAAGTGAGTAGCCTTTTAGAACAAGCGAAAGGGTGCTCGGAAGGGGAGCATGAGAAATTAAGTGGTGCTCGGGGAGGCAGTGGTGCAGGAGAAGCGACTCGGTGCATCAGAAGTGAAGTGGTGCATTAAAAGCGAAGCGACGCGTACATCCGGGTCTCTGGTTTGAGCTCTCTGCAGCTTACAGTATAATGGGTGCGAGATCGCACTACGGGGGGAGGGGCGGACACCGACAATGTGTCCCGACGCCCCTCTCCCCTTGCAGGCACTCACCGGGTCCGGCGGCTGCTGGAGGAGAGCTCCCGCTCCTCGGGACTCTCCGGGGCCGCAGAGGGACGTTCTCTTTCCCCGGGGCTCCTCCTGTGCTCGGGAGCCTCGGGACGGTCGATGCAGGCTGCTTCCTCCTTCCGGCTCTCTCCTCCTCCTCCTGCGATGACGCGGAAGGGGGCTCGACCGGCTGGGCCAATCCCAGCGCGGCCCGGGCTTGAAGGCGGGCGCTGCTTCCTCCTCTCACTCGGGGCCGCGGCGGTGAATACACGGAGCAATGCCGGGTGGGCACCGGCCTTAAATCTAAATATTAAGCGAGGTGGGCACTCGCTCGGGGTACCACAACAGCGGCAAGGTCCCTGGCAGGGTGGGCACCTGCCAGCGGACAAAATACTCGAAAATCAGGTGCCGGCAATGCCGGACCAGATTCGGGGGCGTTCCCGGCTGACGTCGCGTGACGTCGGCAAAAGCCAAAGAATCTCGGGAACGCCCCGAATCTGGTCCGGCATTGACGGACAGGCCCCTCGTCCAATGGCTAGGCTCCATTTATGGAGCCAGCCAATGAATGACGAGGGCCGACCCAAACCCACACTACAGTTCTCATTAGATTTCTCCTGCGCAAAAGCTGCTTGCGCAGCTTTTTGCAGTCGAAACCTAAAAAGGGGACGGGAAGGCCTCCATCTCCATCTCCATTCCAGCGGAGCCGCATATGGGGAAACATGGATCAGAACTCCCATTGAGTTCGTGAGTATGACACTGAGTGATTTAACAAACTGCAAACTGGAAGTAAGTGAACCGCGATGTTTACTACTGCAATTATTTTTAGATTGCAGATTGGCAATTATCACCCCAGACGTTCACAAGGCTCATGATGCTCACAACATTATAAAGACAAGTATGCCTATAATATCTATCTCTTTCCCCTTTGCATATTTTGCCACCGCTGAATTAGAGTGTGTGTTTTATATTTTGTATGTTATGTATCTGTCTCTTTTTTACAGGGTTAAACCTTCACAGACAGTTTGACCCCCCACAACATTTTTTCTAGGTGACTGCACCTGAATAATAATGTTTCTTTGAGGTTTACCAAATGTTTTTTCCTCATATCTTTCCTCAGATACTGCAATTCACATTTTCTTGAGCATTACCGCTGTAGGTACATTGTAACCTATAGATTATACACATATATATATATATATATATATATATATTTTCACCTTTTTGTAAATACACATTGTTCTTTTGTGTAGTGAAACGTGAGTAAGGTGGGGAAGTTGTGAACCCCCTCCTGAAGAAGGAGCTCTGTCTCCGAAACATGTCGACGCACACATGAGGTGATGTACATAATCACTACAGTAACACCTCGCACTCCACTTCTTTTAACAGCACCAGCCCGGGGACCTAATAACATTTTTTTTTCAGAGTCCTACAAGCCAGGTACTTTTTAACTTTTCACTCATCCCACCACTCACTCACATATAATACCCTCACATGCACCATACATAGTCCATTATAAGTGCTCCCGCGTAGTCGTAGGTCGCAGCACGCCGCATTCCGTAGCGGGGAGAGAAGACCCCTATGATGAAGCATGACACAAAGGGGCCTTTTGGTGTGTGAGGGGTATTTTAAGAAACACTAAGTGCTCCACACCACTGTGAGGAACACTTCCATACATTACTAGGTGGATTCTCTTTGTTTATGCAACTTGCATAGGGAGTACGAATCCATCTGTGATACTCTCCCTCCCTTCTTCTGTTTTTACATTAGAGTCTATCACATACATTATGCAGAGGAATGTTGTTTTTATGTTTCATGTAATATTCATAATAAAGTTTCTTTTAGATCAAAACAGGACCTCACATATGAGAAATGTGAGAATGTCACATAGATTTACAGCAACATTAATGAGCTCCTGCTCTGTTACAATATTGAAAACACCTGACACTATTATATGTAAACAAATTTAGTATCTGGACGAGTGTGCCTTTGCACTGTCAGTGGCCTGGCCAAAGAGGGCATGAAAGAGTTGAAACCTGATCATATAATTCAAAGTATTCAGCACGGGGGCCCCCAAAATACATTTGGCCCAGGGCCGCCAAAATCCTTAAGATGTCCCTGTTGCCACAGTCCAAGCATTAGATTGCGAGGACGGAACCCAAGACAGAACTAACACCCAAGCATCATGCCACCTGCAAGCTTGCTTCAAAGAGCCTGCAGCCCTACGCTAAAAGGTGGCCAAAAAACAATGTTTCCAATGAATATATATTATGGGGGCTTTAGGTTAGCCCTTTCCTCATAATTGGATGGCTTTGTTATCTACCTTTTAAAGTCTGCTCTGGAATTGATGCCTTTCCTCCCTATTCTTGTGTTTGTCCTACCCAAGAGCATTTCGGTCTCGCAGCATTCTGATCGGATGAGTTGTAATCTTTCATTGCTGCTTTGAGGGTCTCTTTTTTTTCTTTACTAGTAGCACTCCATGGGAGGGCATGTGTTTCCTTGCCCACGGCCAGCAGGCTTTCTTTTCAAACCTCCCCGCCTTGTTTTAATTTTTGTTAAAAGTATTTTTTTGTGAGGGCCCAGCAGCTGAAAAGTGCCACTAGGGCCCCACATGCTTTGGGCCAGATTTATGTGAGTGTCACACAGTGCAACTCTGCTCTGTGTGACAAACATAGGGAAGGAATATGCTGTATTTAAAAGAATACGGTGCATTCCTGTCTTTTCACCTGCTCTGGCCCCCGATCTGGCTTCCTAGTGCCAACGCAGCTACAATTACACCATGGGTCAAGTGTGCCTGCATTGTAAGATGGATTGTTTTTGTGCAGGAAGGGATACCTTCCTGCAGGAAAACAACCCCCTGAGGCATGTTCCTCTTTCTATGTGTGCAGTATAATGCAGCACAGATAGAAAGAGGAAACAGTGAGGAGTAATAAAGATATTCCTCCTCATTACTGCTCCCCTGAGGAGGCATAGGTTTTTGGCACATTTTCAGGTCTACCACTTCTAGTAAATCTGGGAATGCGTAAAAATCCATTGAAGTTGCACCTACGCAACACCCATGTAATGCCTCACTGATGCAGAGTAAGGCAATGCAGGGATTTGCACTGCGCTGCTTTACTGTTGATTTATCAAGCCACTCAGGGCCACGCACACGTGGCTTCCTAAGATTGTTTTTTGATTTGCGTCGCTCTTACATCACGTTGTGTGGTGAAAAAGTGATGCAACGGGGCTGTAAATATGCCCTTTTAATTTTAGTCCACCTCTCACTGTACCACTTAATATTAAAAATTTTAGGAAGGCTTGGAAGGTACAAAGTCTAAACACGCTACTTGTTACCTTTTCTTTTTTACCTGATATGCAATTTTTATCACTTAATTTATCTTTCAATTTACCTTTCATGTACAACTGTAAATTAAAAATGGTCGCCGGTGATCACATATTCATGTGTCACAACGCACTTATATACATTTTGGAAATAGTTTTCTCCTGTAGGAGAGCCATTGCAAGATTGCTGACCATGCTTGAGCATGCAACATGATGTACACCTTTGCATGCAGATGACAATGAAAAAAGCAATGTCGAAACCAATAGCTTGGCCTTTTAAAGCAGGCTCCTTTGGGGGAGAAGAAGAGAGATGAGAGATGAAAGAATTGGCCTTGTCAGACCTGTTTCTAATGCTCCTCCTTTTTGTATCATAAGTCAACCTCCCTATTTCTTTAAGCCAGCCTCTCTATTTATTTTTTAACACTAGTTTTTCTCGTTGTGCACCCTTGCTTTTTGTGTCTATTATTGCTTTTTCTTACTTCCTCCACACTTTTTCCGTGCCTAAACTATTCGTCTCTAAGCTTTAACCTCGGATATTTTGAGGTTGCTGTGTTTAATCTTACAATTGTTTTCTCCAATAATTTCTTTTTACTTACCCAGCATCTCATTTAACAGATATTGAAACCAGTTTTTTTGAGCTGGCACCAAGTATAACTAACTCCATCCTCTTCTGAGCATACGTCCCTTTACCTATGTCCAACATGCATTTTTTTCTGACAGTACTTAGAGCCTTACCACCAGCTTGATGCAACCTGCACCATGGTTTCTCAAGCGTGTGGTACAATATATAGGCCTACACATTTGGTTTTTAACCCTGCTGTTAGACTTGCCATCATTTGTCGTGTGTTTCCTGTCTTTTTGCTTTCTGACCTCCCGGTTTTGACTCTGTTTTTGCTGGTTTAGTTTCTCTGCGCACTTTCTCACTGCTGTTCAGTGTTAAAGTGCAAGTGCTACTTTTGTACATTGTGTTATGGATTGGTGTTTCCATTATTGGCATATCTGATTTCCTGGTAAGTCTCTAAAGTGCACTAAGAGTGCCAGGGCCTGTAAATCAAATGCTACTAGTGGGCTTGCAGCACTGATTGTGCCACCCACAGAAGTAGCCCAGTAAAGGCAACTCAGACCAGCCACTGCAGAGTCGGCGCGCAGTTTGTAACTGCCATGTTGACCTGGCAAGTGCACCCACTTGCCAGGCCCTAACCCTCTCTTTTCTTACATATACGTCACCCCTACGGTATGCCCAAAGTACCCCTGTGGGCAGGGTGCTGTGTATGTTAAAGGTAGGACATATTCTGGTGTGGGTGACATGTCCTGGTGGTGAATTACAGTGTATTTAATTTTTTACCCCTGAAAGGCTATCTGTCTCATAGGAAAGAATGGGAGTTTATTTATAGCATCTTATAAATATAACTTCACTTTGGGACCCAATAGGAACATAGAGTTTAGTATGCCTGGACTCAGAGAGTAAAAATTTATCTTTTAGTAAAGATGGTTTTTATGTTCTGTGTTTTAAAATTCCACTTTTAGAAAGTAGGTATTATCTTGCTTAGCCATTCTGTGTGCCTCTGGTGGGTTTGTGGATTGACTGTCTGGCTTTGGAGTGACCGGGGCTGGGGATGTGCTTCTCTTCAGACAGCCACTAAAGGGGTTTGAGGTGTGTCCTGCCTTTCTTGGATGAGTCAGGGCTGGGCTGAATAGACCTGGGCGGCATTTAGACTAGTGGGAAGAGATTCCCTTGCACCTGAATGGGCCTGGTCTGCCTTGAACAATGCTGTCTCCACCTCCTGACAGGAAGCTGGGCCAGAGAGGAGAGAACAATTTTGAACTAAGCACAGACACTCTCTGACTGAGAGAACAAAGGAATTTTGAGCATAAATATTGGGGCCTAGGCCCCAAAACTTTAGAACTCGCTTGAATCAAGGAACCTGCCAAGAAGAAGAGCTGCCAGGAGGAGTGCTGCCCCTTTGCTGTGTTGTTGGTTTGTTGGGTTGGCCTGCAGTTGCTGCTTCTGTTTTGGGCAGAGAAAGGACTGGACGGAACTTTCTTTACTTGTGCTGAGTAACTCCAAGGGCTTGAAGTAGAGCTTGCCTCCTGTCCTGAAGTCTCAGGGACTGCAAAGACTTCACCAACCTCTGGGTACTGTTCTGGAACCGCTGTTTCAGTTGCCACAGAGAAGGGAAACACAGCCGACTCCGTCACTGGTTCTGTGTCCTGACGGCATGGCAGAGGGCACAGTCCGCATCTCGTACCGCAACCCTGGTCTCACCGACAACAACAACCGAGACCACCGTCCACGTAACCTGTGGGCACCGCACCGCCTTGCTTCACTTTGTCATCCTGGTTTCACCTACGCCATCGCTGCTGCTGACTTCGTCACCCATGGTGGCATCATGGCTGGGGGCACCGCTCGTAAGTTTCACGATGCACCACCTCGTCCCACACAGCCATCTGGGCCAACCAACACCAGCTCTCGCCAACTGATTCTGTCGCTCGCACCACAACCTGCGAGCACCGCCTCGCCTTGCACGGTAAGCCTTGGTTTCACCGACGCCATCTGGATGATCGTCATGAGCAGCTGCCTGCACTGTACTGTGAGGGCACACACCCTACACCGCTTCCATTCTGCAATGCAACCACGACAGTTGCCATGACTGGCTTGCACCAACGTGCCAGCAGCAACGAGAAATCTACTGTTCATGAGCCTGTCCATACTTTCGCTGGCTTGTACCGACGCGGTCAGCTGGAACTGTTAGACTGTTGTTTTCAACATCACGGTAGCCCCCGACGGAGCTACGACTCGTCAGAACTGTGTTTCTTGCAAAGTATATATTTTTAAGTACTGTATGTTGGATTCTTATCATTTTGGGTCTTGTTTTGGATATATAAGAATATTGGATATTTTTCTAAGCTGGTGTGGTGTCCCTTTGTAGTGTTTTCACTGTATTACTGTTGGTTATGTGCAAATGGTTTACACACTGCCTCTGAGAATAGCCTGAATGCCGTGCCAAGCTACCAAGGGGGTGACCAGGGGTTATTTTACGAGTGTAACTCCCTTACCCTGACTAGGAAGAAGGGTCCCTACTTGGAGACGTAGCTACAGACTCGTAAGAATTGTGTGAGATATTTCTGCAATTTTGAGGATATCTTGCAAAGCATATAATTTTAAGTACTGTATATTGGATTCTTATTATTTTGGGTCTTGTTTTGGATATATAAAAATATTGGATATTTTTATAAATTAGTGTGGGGTACTTTTGTGATGTTTTCACTGTATTACTCGGTTATGTGCAAATGCTTTATTCACTGCCTCTGAGATGCCTGCCTGATCGTGCCAAGCTTCTAAGGGTATGAGTAGGGGTTGTTTTAGGAGTCTAACTCCCTTACCCTGACTAGGAAGAAGGGTCCCTACTTGGACAAAGGTGCAAACCATTGCCAACTAGAGACCCCCATTTCTAACACCTGCCCACCCATTCTTAGATTTGGCCTTTGAGACAGCTCACAAGACTACGGTTTTTCAAAAAAACATATATGTTATACATACAAAGTGGGGCATTTGGTCAGCGAGCACCATCCTTTGGTCAGTTAAATTATTCACGTAATTTCATTCAATTTAAGTGACTGTACAAAGTCTGTGCATATAGTGCACACCTACCTCATAATAATTCATTTATCTTCCATGAAAAAGGGTGTTCAACTTATGTCTTTTTAAATTTTATATCAACTTTAATTACCATTGACCACATTTTGGATGTCCATTTAGATGGAGATTTATTCCCGTCTCTTTTTTGAAGTTCTGTTATAAACTCTTTAAATAATACTTGCTGCCTGTGATTTCAATGGCTTGTTGGGTGGTTCTTTATTAGTCTCCTTTAAAAAAAATAAACTGCATTGCCCAACTGAAAGGTTTGTAATTATTATCACTAGATAAACTGCCACGTCGGTGATTTTTTTGTTTTATTGCACACTTAGGTAGTGGCTTGCTATTAGGTTTGCCGATGCTTGTTCTGAGTGCTCTACCTTTTTGTAGAATGTGTCGCAATTTACTGAGCCATGTGCTTCTCAGCATACTATTTATATTTCAGCGATCCTCCTATTAATTTCAAAATGTCATTGATTTCACCGTATGCCATATTAAATTTAATGAGTTATATTCATATCGAGTCATAGTCAATTTAGTGCTTGTTAGATTAACTTCATCTCGAATCTTAGATGTCATAATATTTCAGTTTCTCTCATGTGAATTTCAGCATGTCAAATACATATGAAATGTGTTTAGTTGCTTGTCACATTCACTTCACCATGTTGAGTATCAATTTCATGAGAACCGTGTTCATTTTAGTTGATTACCATACTCTAAATTAGGTTATGCTGTTTTTTTTTTGCTTAGAGCATAATCTACCACTAGCATTGCCTCAAAATAATCTCTTGTCTCAGTGGCTTCTGCATGTTTCAGAGGTTTCTATCGCAGACCAGAGTCTGATTTGAGGATATGTGTCAGGTATTGTGGTCTGACCTAGGTATAGGTTGAGGGGCACTCTTTCATTATCTCGTACGGTAAAATATTCAATAAAGCGGCAAGCTCAAATAGGCACTGTTTAACTTCCGTTCCTCATTCCTGATGTGAAGCATTTACTATGGAACAGATTTCCTAATGGGAATGATTTCTTCTGAAGACGGTATTTCGATGGGATTTTGAGCCATATATGCACGTGTGCTCCTATGGGGCTGAGTTGGTATCTAATTTTTCCACGGCTACTTTAGTTGAATTGAATCAGTGGCATGAAACAATGTGATTAACATACAGATGCTCAGCAAATGCCAAATCAGACAACATAACCTAACAATGTAACAAAATGAAAAACAACACAACATGAGAATAACATAAAGCTGGGTAACACTAAAACTGCTCTGATCTGAGAGGGTTTAGTGAACAAAAGAACGATGAGTTAGAATGATATCCTGAGTGATTGCTAGTGGTGAGATTCACTGCAAGCATTCCTCTTGTCACCTTTAGTGTTACCTTTTGTGTGTAATGTTCTAAGTGGTGAAGGGTGTGCCCAGATGCAGATCTCTTGTTTACCGTGCCACTGGCCACAATGTACACCTGACTGAAGAAGACTAATCAGGCTGAAACTGGACTTGAGTTGCTTGTATTCTGGTTCAGAGAGGACCTGGCTAGGAAGGTTCGGCTGGACTGTTCTTCAGTTGCGGCAGGCATGTCTCGTGGGTGGGGTGGTGTGGGGGAGGGATCGCATGGGTGTTTTAATTTAATTAATAATAAAAAACATATATTTAAACCTACCTTTTCGCCAGCCGGGTCCTGCGTCTTCAGGAAGCAGGCAGCCTCCCTCCCCTCTCCACTCCTAAGCCAATCACAACACTCCAGTGAAGCTTTGTGATTGGTCGGGCTGCCGCCCAGGAAGGGGCATGCGAAGAGTCCATGTTCTCCATGTAGGCTGCATTGCAGCCTGCATGGAGAATTATAGAGTGCGACCAAACAGTCAGTGCCCTCAGCAGTGGGCACACAACTCCTCCCCTGCCCTAGAGCAGAAATGCCCATCCACCCGCCCCCAACAAAACCCTTCTGCTTTCTCGCAGTCCGAGAAGCAGAAACATAAAATGGTAGTTATTACCATTTTATGTTTCTGCTTCTCGCACTGCGAGAAAGCAGTGGGGCGATGCTCTCCCGCCCTAGTAGAGGAGCCGCCCCTGCTGTTCTTATTGGAGCAGGACGAAGACTGATTGCGTATGGTTGGGTCTACTCCATGGTGGTTTGGCGGGCAAACGAACGACGGGCTAGAATGCTACCGGAAGCGATTGACAGTGGTTAAACTTATTGCAAGTATTTCACCTGTCACATTTTGCGTGTTCAATGCTGGATTGTCACAAACTCAGATGAAAAGTGTTTTCTGCTGGACTCATCCATTCTGGGGCTGTTTATGGCCAGTATGTGCATGCAGTGTTAAGTTCAAAATTTGGCCAAAGTTTTACACTAAGCTCATATGCCCACCACCTCCTGAGGCAATGTCCAATAGGGTTCCAATTACAATGTGGGAAGAAAAGGAGGCATTGTTGTATGGAGCAAAGCCTGTAAGCCTCAACTTGATTGAGATCGAGGTAGCCTTAGTCTCAGAAAAGCTCTGAATGGCCTAGGTTGATATTACAACATGAATACTATCTGGGCAACTTTTTTACCTCGTTTGTACCAATTTAACACATTAATAGGACAACCAGCAGCTGAAAGGTAAAATGTTGGCTTTTGCATTGGGTTTACCCTTGTGTCGCACAACAGCTGCCAATTTTATTTTATTTTTGCTTTTGATCCGTTTGAGCTAGAAACCATTTTTTGGTTAGATTCTGAAAGCTATACAGTCCCTTGGGATTTGTACTATCAGCAGTATAAACTATACTTATGCCGAAACCGTCACAGCTGCAGAATAGCATTCCAGACTGGGAGTGCAACGAGACCTCTCTCCTCTAGGAAGTGTTGTGGAGCGGTGAACAGGAAAACATTTGTCAGGGACTGCGCACAGCTCAGTTGACCGAGGGGAGCAGGAATAGTGCTTAATTTGAGCAGGAGCTTTCAGGTGCTCAGCACCTGCACTTCTTTCACAGGCCGGGACTACAATGTGTGACCCTGCAGGTGGTAGTCTCAATATTAATTGTTCAAATTCAAAATAAAAAGAATAACATACATTGCATGGTTTCTGGCTGGTAAATGTTCATAGACAGGCCATCATACGCCTGTCCAGGCAGGCATGATTGTGTATCATCAAGTTAGTGATGATGTCATCTCGCCGATCACAAATCTAAGAAGTCATCGACAAACTATGTCTTGCATTCTGTTCCCAGAGTCTGCTGCACCATGCCACTGCCTGAGCCTAAGCCTCCCATTGGATAATTGTAGCTGGGGGCTGGTTCAAGATGGAGTTGAGGCAAGGAAGCTGCAAGAGCGCATTTGGAACTTGGGAGTGTGGGCTCTTGCGGAAGAATTAATGAAAGTAAGTGTGGACTTTCCACTTGCTGTGTAGCCAGAGTGGCTCATCCTGCAGCCCTGCATTGCTGCCATCCTCAACGTGCTCAATGCGGCTGTGGGCAAACACCACTTTTGTGCACCATGGCGTCACCTGTAGAATCTGTGCGCTGCACCCCAGCATGGTAATTGCTGACCGTGCGTGAGTCCAGTAGGCACCACAGCCATACTTACCGGCATTGGCAGCATTACGGCTGGGGACAATGCCTGCGCTGTAGCAGGCAGGGTCACAGCAAGCTAAGCAGTGGATGCCAATGCCGTCGCCATCCCTGGCCCTACTAATTACAGGCAGCACTAGTAGTGACATCACCTGCTGTTCTCAATCAGCTACCTGTTCTGCAAATAACCCAGTTATACTGCACTGATTGATGTATGCAAAAAAAGAATTTTTATTTGGTGTACATTTTGAATTTGCACTCGGTGTAGGTAAGAAACTAAGACACATGTCATCTTCCTCTTCTTTAGGAAAGACAACAGGAAAATGCAGAGTTCAAAATAGCAGGGACATGTACAGACTGATGACAGGGGTCACAGGCAGCAGCAGTGTTTAGATGAGAGAGAGAGGAGGAGTAAAGAGAAGAAAGAAACAACAGGAGAGGAGAGAGGTAAGACGGAGCTAAGTAGAAGAAAAGGAGAGCAAATCAGATAAAAAGAGAAAGCAGCCATGATGTGAAGAAGAGAGCATTAAGAAGAGAGCAGATAGAATGAAAACATGTAGAAGACAGGACAGAGGAAAAAAAAGTAGACAAATGATAAAACGCAGACACAGCTAATCACTGCTAGAAGAGTCATCGTAAAGAGCCAAGATAGAGGGGAGAGAGAGCATAGCATGGATAAAAGTGAAGAGGAAAAAGGGCAGGAGTAGAATGAATAGAGGGCAAATCAGAAATGCAGGGAATAAGGTAACACACTAGGTGTGACAAAGATGATAGAAAACAATTAGAGAGGTGAGAAGATAGACTTTTAGACCAAAGACGTAGGGGACAGACAACAGATCAAGGTTAGAAGACAGAGACTGAAGCAGTGAGAGGGTTGAAAGTGGGTCTCGCCGGAGAAAGAAGTGAGCTGTGGCCTCCTTGGCAAAATATTCAGCACCTGCACTTCTTTTTTTTTACAAATGAAGCACTGTATAAACAAAACTTCTGCTTGAAAACATGAGATGTGAGGCGATTGTGTTTAATGTTGCACCTGCCAACCTTTTAATTTCATTTTGGAAAATCAAATAATAAAGGAGTGTTTGGGCTATTCGGTCCCTAAATTAACAACACGTGGAAGGCGAGGTATTAGAGACAGCAGTATAGCTATGATGAGTGCAGGAGGTTCAGTGGTACCATGCCGACAGGTGTGTGGGTCCCATTGCACCACAGTAGTGGGAGTCTTTTACTTACTAACCCACCAGTGGACCATGTTGCTCGCTTGCGTTATGGCTCGTGGCAATCTTGCAATGCCACTAGTCGGTGAGATAGATGGAATGTTTAGGCCACTTTAAGCATCCTTCTTTTCGCATTGATGTTTTTAACCTTCATAGTCCACTTTGGCACTTCCTGATCTTCACAATGCTTGTTTCTGAAATTGAAAACATTTCAGAGCCTTAGTTTGCTTTAATAGACTCTGGAAAAAAATTCACAATAATGTGTGGCATTAAAATAGCACATATAAGCCTATTACAAATGTTGAAATGTCACAGAAAGCGAACTGCCAGCTTAATACCCCCCTCCCCCCATCATGGTCTCAACTAAATCTGTGGGTCCAAAGTTTCCTTTTATATATGACAAAATATAGAAGAATTCTTGCTCTGCCTTCGAGTTACTTCTCACTTCCCAACTTTTATACACTATCAGGGCGAATAAAAGTGCAATTTTACGGCCATGGTGTATTACACATAATTGTGAAGTTGCTACATAGTCCATCATCTGCTGCATAATCTGCAGATGTTAACAAACAAATGTGTTTGTAGCTGAAATGGATCAAAATGTACTAAAAAGGCAGGAACACCTGTTGGCGTGCAGTCACCTATCTGTTGCTTATTGCTGTATTTGGGTGTTAAATCAGCACAATGGGGTGGGATTTTTTGTCCATCCCTTATTATCATGTATAAAAATGACTAAATATTCAAGTAATACTAACTCAAAATTTGCTGCATAATGTGCCTTTTCTGCCACATAATTTTGTCCCCACGCTGGATAATGTCAGATAATTTTACAGACAAACGGCTAATAGTGTCATGCTTTCTTTTACAGGTTACTGATGTATTATATGTAACAGAGGCACAGCCAGCACGCCATGCTCAGACTAGAATAACCGGAAGAATCTTGGGGGCATATTAGCAAGGGCGATATCGCCGCTTTAGCTGGACTTTTTCCCGCTAAAGCAGCCTATTTTTATCGCCCTATTAGCAAGTTGTCGCTAACAGCAGTTAGCGACAGCTTGTAGGCGATAGCTACAGGTTCGGGGCCCGCTTTGCTTGTCAGCGATATTTATCGCTAATGACATGCAAAGTGGGCGTACCCAACCAGTTAGCAACTGAAAGCAGTCACGAACACAGCTATCGCCTATTAGCAAGGCAGGCGAAGCGATAAAAAAAATCGTGCTAAGCGCGATTATCGCTAGAATCTAACGCCTGCTCAGATCATGACTTAACCTGTATAATCAATGGAAGGTGGATATTCAGGTTAAGTCTCCATTAGCGTTAATGCCTGAATATCGCTGGATTTCCAGCGATATTCACACATTGAGCCGCTTTCGCCGGATATTTTATCGCTTTAGAGATAAACGTTACTAATAGCACGTTATCTCTGCGATAATATCCGGCGATTAAAAAAAATGCGCTAAGGGCATTTAGCGATAATTATCGCTATTTGTTGCTAATATGCCCCTTGGTTTACTGTCTAAAGGCAGATAGAATGAGCACTTCTGTCCCTCTTTATTACAGACATTTTGGGATGAGGTGATTCGCCAGAGCCCCTTTGCAATCAAGGGCGGCCGCGAATCACAGTCTACCCAGAAATAGGAGAATCAGGCAAAAAACATACTATCAAGACAGTGCTGATGACCCCACCCCAGGAACCTTGATAACAGCATGTGGCGAAGACTTTGCCCCCTCACCTCAGTATCCTTAATTTCCACCTACAAGAAGGCACGTTTCCCTCCACCCTTCAATTTGGTCAAATGACTCCTATACTAAAGACACCTTTCACTGACTCGAATGCCTTCCAAATCCTAGGGCCTGTATTTAAACTTCTCTTCTTCAGAAAGTAGTCTAAAATGCAGTTTCTCTCACTTTAATCGCCTCGTTCAGGGATCTTCTGGCTGTATGGTCCAACTTTTAAGAACCTACGGACTTTATCGTTTCATGTACTTTTTTAAATCATTTCATTTTCGCCATAATGAAAGGCTGGCCCGATCTCAGCATTCCATGTAGGGTGCTAATATTACAAATACTATTTCTACTACTACTGCCAAAGCTACTACTGATAATATTAATAGCAGTATTAATATACACGGAGCAATAGTAATAATCATACTACTGAGAATAATCATAATAATAATATTATCGGCTTAAATGCATCGGGAATAATAACAATAACAACAACAACAATAATACTACTAATAATAATAATAATAATAATAATAATAATAATAACTACACACTGGCAGACCAAAGCTAGATTTTAACCTGACATTCAGAGCAGCTCCATGTACTAGGGAGGGGCTTACTGCTTGTGCTTGACACTTCTTCCCGATGCACAGATAAGGATTTACAGACGCGTAATCTCCTTACAGCCTGGGACCCATCTGTCCTTTTGGCTAAATTTAGCCCAAGCAGTCCACTCAGATGCTGGTGAGGACTGTTCACTCAGAGTTGTTGTTGCCACTTTCCTGCATTAATATGCCCTGGCACAGTCCTGGAATAGCCAGTCATGGGACAGAAGCAGTAATTGTTTCTAAGAGCAAACGTGGCTTGTCGATCCAGATTTGTGAATATAAGTGGGCAGATTCAGAAAGTGCATGAACGATTGGTATTTGGACATCGATCAGAGAGACAAGCATTTGCAATGCAATAGGTCTCGCATATACGAGAGTTTGAGCTGTTGGCATTGTAAATGACAATGCCTTTTATTTATGTGTTGTTTATAAAACAGATATATTAAGGACATTATCATTTACAATGCCAATAGCTTAAACTCTCACAAATGAGAGACCCATCGCATTGCAAATGGGTTCATGCTATAAATATTTTATAAAAAGATTTAGGAAAGATCGTACCCTGCCTGCAACAGCAAGCAGGACAAAGCTATTTGAGAAAATAGTGCCCAGAGGCTGTAATTAAAGCCTACCGAGTAACAACACATGTAACAGCGGGGGTCGCCATGGGAGGTTACTAAATGAGACAAAGCGGTACTAAGGAGGGACTACTAAGCCTATTAACCAATGAACATCCACAGTATACAGTGGACAATGACACAAGCCATGTAAAATATGGGCGGAGAGTGGGCGGAGCTTCAAGTCCCTACCTAAATACAGCATGCCTCGCAGATCAGCGCATGCTACCCAGGCTCGACCTAAAAAAAACGAACTCTCAACCTATCTAGTCACCAAAGAGGGGAACAGTGAGTGGTCTTGCAAAGTCATCCTTTTGAAATCATTGCAGATTAAATGTTTTTTGAGGGTAAGTAGGGTTTTACGGGTCGATGAGAGTGGAATGCTGCACCCTTCAACCAGGGGGAGCTGAGAGGTGTACACATATGGTCTGACACATATTTACAGATTGAAGGAAGAGTGAGTGCATTGTTTAACACATTGCATCCAGTGGCTTAATGAAACTTGAGGGGGTGCCCCCCTGTAAAATACATGGAGTGGCCCCCCACCGGACTCACTTAGGAGCTCTTAGAGCAGGGTGCAGTGCTGAGGGGCCCCCTGGAGCTCGGGTCCCCCCACACTGCAGGGGCTGCGGGGGCCTTTGTTACACCACTGATTGCATCTCCACCTGATTCATGAAAGGTTGTAGCTCATTTTTCTCCCACCATTTTAAGTAATCGTTCGCACGAGAACTGGAAAAACAATCGGCGATCACGATCACTCAGAGGTTGATGCCTTGTCCCAAGCCTAGGGTGGCACCCGCACACCGTGTCACCGCCGACATTATTTGAAGCCCTGTACTGTCATGCGATAACCTCACACATTCAAGGTATTTCTGTCTTAGTTTGCTTCCATTAAACAAAGTAGACCAACATAACTCAGAACTGTAGTTCGTAAGTGCAAAGTCCTGGACTGGAAGCAGTCTCTGTGATGCACGCAGTCACCGCGACACCTCTAAATTTTGACATTTCTTAAAAAGGTGTGTGAAATCAGCAAGATGTAGGATCTGTGAACTAAGGTAGAACAATGGAGGACGACTACCTCTTGTATACTATTGTACTTCTGCAGAGGACTGATAAATCTCGAAGAACTAGGTCAGGCATGGGTAAACTTCACCACATGAGGTACCATCTCACTTTACACTTCTGAGCCCAATACCTCTTCCAGTGTTTGAAAATTTGGGCTGTGCCAGATTCATGTAATTTTTCTTTGCCTAATTACGCGAGAAATTACAAGTAATAACATAGGGGCATATTACCAACGTTAAGCGATATTTATCGCTAACGATGCTTAGCAACACATTTTTTAACGCTAAGCATCGTCAGAAATTATCGCAGCTAAACCTTGCTATTATCAAGGTTTATCGCAAATGCGATAAAAAACGGCCGCAATGCATGAATATCGCTGAAAAGTCAGCGATATTCATGCATTACCGAGCTAATGCTCTTAGCCATGTTATCCACCTCCCATTGGATAACATGGCTAAGAACTGCTCAGGGCAGGTGTTAGTTTTTGGAGATATTCGCGCTTAGTGCGAATATCTCCAAAAGTTGGTAATAGGAGATAGCGATGTTAGCGACTGTTTCCAGTCGCTAACATCTTGGCACGCCCACTTTGCATGTCATTAGTGATAAATATCACTGACATGCAAAGTGGGGCCCAAGATGGTCGCTATCTCCTACTAGCTGTCGCTAACTGGTGTTAGCGACAGCTAGGTAATAGGGAGATAATTTTATCTCCGCTTTCTTGGCTTTTAAAGCCAAAAAAGCGGAGATAAACCCCCTTGATAATATGCCCCATAATACGCAATGATGGCATTCCGCTCTATATTTCAGCACAAAATGTGTCCTTGTGTCCATTTTGGACATGAGGACTCATTTTACACAAAAAAGAGGTAGAACCAAAAGCACAGGTCCTGATAATATTAGACACTTACATTTCGGTAATTCAAGTGGTTTCCATACTCCTGCGATACAATTTTGCTGCAAATGCAGCGTAATTACACTATGTAGAGTAATGGCGTAACTTTTGATTTTCAGGTGTCAAGCATAACGCAAAGTTAATTATATGACGCAAATTACGCTAGCTTAACTGAAAATTTGTCTATGTCTAATGGAAATTCCTTTGTAAATTTAGCAAGGTTTGCAGAGATGATTTTAGAATAAGTTTACATTTGTGCATTTTGTTAAAACATATTTGTTTACTCCAAAGAAATGCTCAAACCTTTGAACCAGGATCCTTATACAACTCTCTACATTCAACAGGCTTTGAACATGTGAAAATATATTGTGGGCCTTATGTACAAGAAAATGACGCAGTGCAGCGCGCCGCAAGCCATTTAGCTGCGCTGCACTGCGTCATTTTCAAAGCACAGGGATGCGTTGTATTAACAACAATCGACACATCCCTGTTCTTTCCCCTGCGCTGGCACACAATTGGCTGCTATGTGCCAGCGCAGGCACCCTTATGTAATTTTGCAAGGGTGCCTGCGCTGCGGGGATGATTGTTTTTCTTCATGAAGGGACACTTTCCTGCACAAAAACAATCATTAACTACATTTTCCTCTTTCTATGTGTGCTGTAGAATGCAGCACAAATAGAAAGAGGAAACAATGAGGAGAAATAAAAGTATTTCTCTTTGTTGCACCATTCCTATGACTCCCCTGGGGAGGTGTGGGATTTTGACACATTTCCAGTTTTACAAAATGTTGTAAATCCGGGAATTTGTCAAGTTCCATGGATATTGTGTGGGGACACCCACAGCAACACCCATGGAATGCTCCTTTCACGCAGAGTAATGTGTTAAAGGGGCCCATATTTACAAGGCCATGAAAAGTCGCGCAGGGCGACTTTACATGGCCATGTAAATATGGGAAAGCCCATTGCGCCGCTGGTGCTTCAAAAAAGGTTACGCACTTGCGGCGCACTGGGCTTGTAAATAAGCCCCTGTGTTGGCCACTAATTATTACGCTAGTGTAAAAATAACAGAAGCGTGTTTCAAACTGTTCACTCCTGAATTCCTTTACACTTCGTGCACCTAGAGGGGAGAAACACAAGTCAGCACTACAGATGTGAGTCCCAGTTTTTTTACTTCTACCTGTGTGACCGAAATCCGATTTATAAATGCAGATACGTTTACCTCTGCACGTGTTACCTAAATATGTGAACTATCTGCAAAGTTCCCATAACTTATACATTCTTTTTGCAATTGTTTATTTCGCATTTTGAAACAAAAGAACTGTATACACCAAACAATAGTATCATGAGCACTCAAAGTAGGTATTAATAATACATGCATGTTACAGCACATAGTATGATAGGATACGTCATGGTTACGAGAGTGAAGGTAAGTAGCAAAGGAAAAGAGTGAAGAGTGATGAGTGGAGAACCAGTAGAAGGGAAAAGTAGAAAATGAGAGAAAACTGGGGAGCAGTGGGTTAGGATCGAGTGGGGCGGGGAGTGGAGGAGGACTCTGAATCGCAACATTGCCAGGGGTGGCTCTAGCGAGGCATTAGGATAATGTGGTTAGGGTAATGTGTTGGTGTAATTAATTGGGTTACTGGTTGAGGGGGGTGAAACCCTTCCCAAGCAGCAACCACAATTCTTCTCAGGGTAATGTCACAAGCAAACCCTAAATTAACCCCTGCTCAACCCTTGGGTAGTTTGGCAGAGATTAGTCAGGATTAACTCAGAGGCAATGTGCAAAGTGTTTGTGCAGCACATGAAACAGTAACACAGTGACAACACACCACAAAAGGAACCCACAACAGAGTTAGAAAAATAGAATAATGTTTCATAAATTAAACAAGACCCAAAGACAAAATTCCAATCAGTAGAAACAGAAATATTCAATTTGAAAGATTTTAGTAAAAATTGTGCCAAAAGGCGTTAAGTGACAATGGTGGATATTTGGTTGTGCTGGACCGGGACAAAGTCACAAGTTTAGGCTGACCTTGATAGAGCTCTGCCTGCTACAGGGACCCAGTTAGGCCTGCTGAACAAAATATGTTCAATCTGGTTTTTAGACCATTTCAGAGATGTACGTTGCCTTACCATATTTTAAGGAGTGCACAAGCACTTTAGCACCATCTAGCAGTGGTTAAGTGCACAGAGTGCTAAGGACAGAAAAAACGAGATCAGCAAAAAAAATGGTGGCGAAAGGCAAAAGGTTTGAGGATAGACCACCCTAAGGCAGACAGGTCCGACAGTAGATGCACTTTAAGGAGTGCACGCTTAGGAGAGCCTCGTTATGACATGCCACATTACACTACAAGGAGTCTCGGCATTCCCTAGGGCTACTGCCTCCAGGTAGGTCCTAAAATCCTGTGGAATTGTTGGCCACTGGTTAGTAGTGGGCCATCATGCGCCTTGTGTTTTCTGGGAAGTCCGGCAGGAGATGGGTTGTTGGATATGGGAGTTGTGTTGCCAGTATTGGCTGCCCACCGATACATGGGTCATGAATACGTGTGCTTCGTAACATGTGTAGAGGGAGGATTCCCACACATCTCCTAGTGTGTCCAATATGTCCTCTTCAGGTGAGATGCACCAAACCACCCACCCTTGCAATGGGTGGAAAGGGAAATGGTCGCATGAATCTCTGCTTGTGTTGAGCTCCAAGGCCCCCATGGCACGGGTAACCAATATTTGCAAGATATACACAGCAAAGGTGGGTCAACCATTGGGTAAAGAAGGGAATAGACACAGAGTTAGATGAGAATCAAGGGACCATGGAGGGCTAATAAAATCATCAGTGCACAGGTCCAGTTTCAACAGTTCTGTGTTAGTGTATGCTTGGGTTGGGGAAGGGGGAACAGTGGTAAAATAGGGAGACTGGAGGGGGTAGCCCTAAGACAGGTAACGGTCGGAGGTGGGAGGATGTGTACTGTGCCTCGGGGGAGCGACTCCCAGGAACTCCTCCTTGGGTGTCCCCAGTGACTGAGCATGGTCCCTCCGTGTGATATGGGTGTTGTGTGGTCGTGTTCTGCCACATCCTGCCATGTGAATTGAACTGTCAGGGTTGAGGAGATTATTACACCCTTTGGGGCAGGGTCCGGTACACTAAAGTGTAAATGGGTGTGTCGGGGGTAGGTTCGTGTTGGTATACTAGGAGGGAGTGTGATGGGAAAAGGACTTAATCTATTGCCACAGCACAATTCAAGGAGGGTCATCATGCTGGAAAGGGGACCATATGAGAAGGAAAATCTTGGCCTTATCTTGCAGGTTACAGATAAGTGTCTTGTAGGAAGCCATTTTGTACAGCTCTATGCACCGGTCCTCGTGCATAGGCAGATACTGAAAACACTAGTGGTGAAGGAAACAGAGCTTCATCGCCATTATCGCTGTGTTGAGCAGTCGGCGTTCATGGTGGGACACTGAAGGGGATTCCGCTGTATCATGGATCATTATCAAATGTAGTGGTATCAAGGTGGGGATTGCGACCATTCTACTCAGTTTGGATCCCAGAGGGTGTGCATATCGAGCAGTCACAAAATGTGTGTCACAATGTGGATTACCACAACGCCAAAAATTAGAGTTGTGTAGTAGCCATGCTGCCTTAAGTTTCACAAGTGCCCAGTGCCATTGTTGGAGCGTATTAATGAGGGAGAACTTCATTTTGGCTTTACGTTTTAGATTGTCCAGTATCTTGGACTAGTCTTCTGGTTCAAATTCCACCTGGAATCTGTGCTGTCAGTTGGTGCGTAATCTCTCCACCTTTATTGAGGCAGGTAACCACCGGTAAGGTTGATATGACCCATGAATCGGTACCCAGCATAGGGGAGAGTCAGTGACTTAGCTGAATGTATCTCCACCGCTGATGGCGAGAGAGAGGGAATTCCTCACAGAGCATATAAAGGATTAGAGGACCCCTTGGGCTAGTACCTAATTCAGGAAGAGGATCTCCACCCTAAACCAGAGATCCCAGTTGAGCATCTTTCCTCCTATACAGATGTTGGCACGTGACTTTATCCCTGCCTTATTGGAAGGTTGACACCCACTGACAAGAGCCTATGAGCTTGTACCTATGTTTTGACCATGTCCTAAACCATGGGATTCTGGGTATGGTGGTGCCGTGTTTGTGAAGTATAGCCTTGGTGGGCTGTGCATTATGTTGCTGTTGATTGTAACCCATAGCGGACGATCATAGGCGTGGGCTGCATATAAGTTAGCTGTACCAAGGGTAGGGCAGTGCCGCATTGTACAAAGTAGGGAAGCCCCAGACCTCCAAACTTCCTGTTTGCAATGAGTTTAGCAATGACCAATCAAGGTTTTGCACCCCCAATATGAGGTCCATAATTCACTTGTCCACTAACCTCAGCATATTTAGGAATGTTAACAGGGGGATCATTCCTGGCACATAGGTGAACCACCATGTTTACTACCTGCATCCTACCACAAATTGGTAAGTTTAACTTTGGCCACTTGGCTTAATTGAGTTTTTCCCTCTTGATGAGCAGCTTAAGGTTGACCAACATCATGCTTTCAAATCCCTTTTTGATATAGATTCTTAGATACTTGATACGTGATGGCCTCCCCTGAAATGAATAGCCTCTGATGGCTGCCCTGGTCATTATCATTGAGATGGCAGAGTTTCACTCTTTCCTCAATCAACCTTGTATCTGGCTATCGCTGCAAAGGGGGAAATGATATCCATCAGTGCCAGGAGGGAAGTGGTGAGGGTAGAGAGCATGAGAACAATAGAATCTACATAAAACTACAGTGTGGATGGGCCTCCGGCAGTGGGTGTGCCCACAATTGCTTCTGATTTGTGCAGTGCCGCAGCCAGGGGTTCCATGTCCAAGAGGAAGTGTAGGGGCCCTCCTGTCTTGTTCCCCTGTTGACTAGGAAGGGATCTGCCTGAAAACCTAAGCAGTTAACCTACGGTGAGGGAGAATCATGGAGTCAGTGGACCTTGGCGATGAAGTCGGCCCGATATTGAATTATTTTCTGTCAAATACCTTCTTGGCGTCAATCAATAGGACCAAATCTTCCTCTGGTAGATTTTTGGCCAACCACAAGGAGTGAGCGAATGTGCAGATGTGATTCTGAGACAATAGCCCCAGAACAAGCCAATTTTGTGTGTGGTGGACAAGTATGGGAATGACTCGTTTGAGTTGGCTACCAGGAGCTCCCAGCCAGTATTTTAATATCTCAGTTACGGAGAGAGATCGGCTGATAACTACAGCAGAGGAGAGGGTACTTCCCTGGGTTGGTGAGGACTGTTATAAGGACTTTGAAGACGTCCACTTGTAAAACTAGATAAGAAAGCCATGATCCCTGGGAGCCTTATGATAGGGAAGGTTCACAATGGCTTGGGATATCTCATCTATAGTGATTTCATCCTGAAGCAGCTCCTTGTCCACTGCGTTAAAGTTGAGTAGGTGTATTGTACCAAAGAAATAGTCTATCCAAGCCGTGTACATAACCACTGTAGAGGTATAGAGGTTCTGGTAATAGACCGTGAAAGCATTTGCTATTTCCTGTGGGCGACCGACAATGCGGCTAAACCCAGTTGCAATGTTGGGGTTAGCCATTCCTGCCTCTATCTGCCTCAGTTGCGCAGCAAGTAATCTACCTTCCTTTTTGCCCTGCTCATAGTGATGGGCCTTAAGTTTTTACAGTGTGTATTCTGCCTTAGAGGTGAAAAGTGTATTGAGATCCATGCACGCTTTCTCAAGTTAACATTCGGTAGCAGTGGTAGGGCTTGTCTGTATAATGACGTGTAGGGCTGCTATGTCTCTCTCTAAAGTGCCCTGCCATTCTACCTCTGTCTATCAATTTAGGCGGTATCTCATTTAATACCCCCTGATTGTTGCTTAGGCCGCTGCCTATAATGTTTCTGCAGAGGCTGTAAACCCTTTGTTTTGATCTACGTAGGTGGATACATAGTATTTAAGCTGTGCATTACCCTTGGGTTGCTTATAGTGGGTGTGGATAAGGTTGTAGAGCTTGCAGGTCAGTGTTGCAAGTCAAATATTCACTGAAAGACGATCGTCGCTTGATCCAGTATCGCCCTGCTCAAGTATCAGGGGAGCACATACCAATGTGATCATTGGTTGGAAGAGGAGGTAATACTCCAGTCGCAATTGGGTGTCATGTACTGATGAGACATAAGTGTATTCCCTGTTGGCACGGTGGCACATCAAGAAGGCCATGGTCCATAAGAATGTCAGCAATAAAGGCCTTGCCCACATTATTGGATGCATCTATAGGGCCAGTGAGATCCAATACTGTATTCCGAGACAGATTCCTGTCACCCCCAGGAGCAGGCGAGTGGAATCTATCTCCATTAGCAGACGGTTACGCAGCAGGACGAATGGACATTTCGGCCCAATCGGTGGACATATTGAGCTTAAACAGACCACTTTGTCACTGATGCGGAAGTTGGTGAACACACACTGATGCCTCAGGTCAGTCCACATCTTATGTGCTGTGTTTGGGAGTGGTCTGCGCAAAAGGATGATCACTCCTCACTTCTGGGGTCACTGTGGTCCCATCCTCCAGCGAAGGGGGACGGGTGTATTTAATTACTTTGCCCACCTAATATCACCGACGATTCTCTACTTTGGTGCATGTGAGATGGGTTTCCTGTAGGAAGGCTATATCTACATGCTTGGAGTTAAGGTAGGTGAGCACTTTCTTGTATTTAATAAAATGCGTGATGCCATTTACGTTTCATGATATGACGTTCAGAGATGTCGTCTACGTTATCCTGGTGAGGGGGCCGTTTTCAGTAGGGTGAAGAGTCGGGAAAAAGGGTTTTGCTGTTTTGTAGTACTCTATGGACTATCCTATGGTAGGGAAGGTAGAAGCAGAACAGGCGTTCCGGTGGGTGATGGGAAGAGGGCAGGGACGGTGGGGAGAGGGAGAGAGTTCTCTTTTCATGGGCATATGTGTGCCCGAAAGTCACCCATTTTAACGTCAGGGTTCCAACACATTGGCTGAATGTGAGGGATCAGGGGGGTTTCAATAGCATTAACTTAAGGTACACCCTGGGTGAGGGTGCTCACTCCATACAGAGGAGGGGAGGGCAGGTGAAAAGGACTGGGGTCGGGGCTTTCAAGAGGTCAGTAAGGATAAGGATGGGGTAACACAGCTATGTTGTCCCCAGGGGAGGGGGTGCAGAGGAATGAGGGAAGTTTGCAGTATGCATGGAGATGGAGAAACAAATCAGGGGAAGCAAGGTCTATTAAATTGGTCTTGTACCTGGCACCAATCAGGAACTTTGGTCAGCAGGTCTTACTCTTAACCTGTAGCATCACTGAGACAGGGAGGCCCGTGGCGGCGTCAATATGGGTCCACGCTAAGCTGTCCGTGGCAGTGCGCATAAGGTAAGACCCAGCACATGAGGAAGCAGGGGTCAGAGGAAGCCAGGGGTGCCACTCCTCTCTGTCTTTTCCGGTGTGCCAATGAAATGCTTATCGTTTCTACATCTTCTGTGATCAGGGTCAATGATCTTGTTTCGCAGCGCCAGAGTTCGGGGTCCTGTTGGGGATGGGATCCATAATCAATGAACGACCTCCCATGTGACCTAAATTGCTTTAATACTTGCTACTGTATAGCATAGAAGTGGCTCATTAACTCATGATTTCTTCACACATACGTTTGATTTTTATAAAAATAGTTTTATTCATCTTTGATTTCATTATTCGCTCATAAAAATACTGTCAAGTAACAATTCTGGTTCACCTTGTCATCATTTCTTTCAACAATGTTTTTTTCCTGACCATTTATGAACAAATTTCAATAATACATTCCTTAAATAATCATCTCAATGTGTGTAGAGAGAAATCATTTATAATAGAGACACAGAAGAAAATGTTTTTAAATAAAAAATCTTCTCTCAGAAAACATATACCAATAAATACTCGCCCCACATTCATATCTCCTTCACATACTCCACACTCGTATCACTGTCTCACACTATATACATTCAACCTCCCCAGTCCCAACATCGCAAACACAGATGAACAAAAATTTGTGTTTAGGGTAAAACCAATAACCCTTGAATGCTCTGATATCTGGGACATCATACTCTCAGGCCGACGTACGTTTCAATGGATTTAAAACCTTATCTCAATCTTCATCAGGACCTATCAGTTCTTTTGTTATTTCTTTCTTTTAGAGGTAAGCCATGGGGAATCTAAAAACCACAGTATTGAACTGTTACTTCTAGCTGTCACGTCAATACACTCCAGCCGGAATGTCAATAACCCTAGTGACTTGAGCAGTCGTTCAAGGTATCAGCTGTAAAGAACTAATTTTATCTAATCCAGGACTCTAGGCGCCTCCTGCTCATGTATCTTATAGTGAAAAAAAAATCTGATGTATTAAACAGCATAAACTCTATTCTTTCCAATGCCGGGACTAGTGTTGTTCTCTCTAGTTTTTGTTTCCTTTTTCTTTTTCTTTTAACTGGATGACTCTCCTGAACATTTGGATAGATATTTTCATAGCCACGAATGCCTTTCAGCGTGCATTCATTTTTTCGGTGAACAACCTTTACAACGAAACTATTACAACGCACTACCATTACAACGCGGTCATTACAACGCAAACCATTACAACACATTGCGCTGGGGGGCGCTCTAGGATAGGGAATAAGTTTAATTTTCTATCCAACACCTTCCCTAGTGTCCACGGGGACTGGAGTTGGAATAGAAAATTACACTTACCACTATCCAGCACCTCTAAGCGCTATGCGTTGTAAAGGTTTGCGATGTTAGAACTGCGTTGTAAAGGCAGGCGTTGTAATAGCCTGCGTTGTAACGTCATACATCCCATTTTTTCAAATGCACTGGAACCGTGCTCATGCAGAATGGCATTCTCTACGACACCCAGGATCCATCCCAGTTTTCCGCGCTGTCATGCGTTGGTCCAGTCCTTCCACCTTGTCATGAAAGCCAGTGATAACCACATGGATGGGCCTCATTTCTGCTGTAAGGTCCGTCATTTTTGTGTTCGTAATCTCCAATCCGTGACCCACTGCTGTAATTTCCTTCAGGATCAGGTCCATTGTGTGTTCTGTTTAACCTGCTGGGGGGAGGAGGTGTGATTCTGCCTTGGTGGACGGCTTCCAGGAAAAGTAGTTGCTGCAATGATTTCCCAGAAGCCATTTTGCTCCTTGTGATGAGTTGTCACTCCCACGAAATTCCCATGTGTATGAGAATGACACAAGTCGAGGGGGTACCTGCGTGCCGCTCCTTATGGGTTAAGAGAGTTGCACAGTAGTCTACTCTGCACATTCAAGTGTGCCCCTCATCGCATAGTTCTCATGGACCCCCTGTGGCTCCCTACTCTGGGAGGATGCAGTGGAGGGGATAGTGTGAGAAGGAGTCCAATGTCATACAAGGTCTCTTGTAGCATGATGCGGCCTGGTGCGCACAAGGCGTGATGCAGGGGTCCCAGACTAGTGGGAGCCCCCCCCGTAGTGATTAGCACTGCCACATGGGGAACGGAGTCAGCAAGGATGAGCCTCTTCCTCAACAGAAGGCACTGGATATCCTGCTGCTTGGTGACGGAGGGCGGTCTGGGTCAGTGTGGGCCCCGCTGCAGCAGCTAGGTGGTCCTGCATATAAGCAATGATCCTTAGGGTTTGCCCACAACTGTCCCATTCAGAGCCCGATTGCTGATGGCATCCCCACTGTAAGCCCCCTGTCCGGGAAGGTGAGATCGAGAGGTGGGGCGAAGAGCCAGTATTGAAGGGCAGCACAACATATCCCTCAGCACACTGCTGAGTTATCTGGTGAGGCTGGTGGCTACCTTAGAAGAGCCCCCAGAGGCCCAATCTCCTTGCCCGCAGATTCAGAAAGCTAAATCGCGTGGTGGGTGGGCACGCCGCCCTCCCTAGGCCCTGCGCTGCATCCACTCTGCATGGGCTGATACTTCTATGCCTGGCAAGGGGTACAGACAGGAAGTGTGAGTCTCATTGAGATCCCTGAAGGGACTAGAGGTGGTTCCAGGAGCTGCTCCATCCCCCGGCTACCAGTGCTCTACTGTAGGGATGTGTTGGCCCAGAGGCCACTCCAAGCAGTGGATCTCCGGTTTCAGGCGGCTTTCTCTCGGTGGCCTAGCTCAGACCACCAACTTAGTTCCAAATTCTTACGTTTCCCTCTGTTATGTAGATGTTTCAATTTGCAAGGAATGCCAGATGAGAGATGCTGGAGGCTGCATGCCAGTGGGATGATCACCCAACAACCATAACTTTGTAGATATATTCACAAACATTTGCAATGCATTTCCCACACTAATCTGTACATCTAGGCATTTAACTTAATGATCACGTGTCAGACTGGGCTATTCCGGTGCCAGTAGACACTGTATAGGCTGAATGAACCTTGTCCTCAGATCATGTATAATAATAATTGTTGGTAGAAGTTAGCCATCCTATTATTAACTATATAATAGAAGTTGGTAGAGTGACTGTGGAAGATGCTGGTTTAAAAGCGCATGTAAATATTACATTTAAACACTGTTACCTTATTGAAATCAGGCACAATCCAGCAAACCTAAATATGTAAATTCTTGAGGTCTTAGAAATAGCTTTTGTTTTAGTTTTACTAAGGGTACAGAGTCTCTTAGCCAGTATTGGCATTAAAATATTGTAACTGAAAAGAGGGAAGGGGGTACAAGGAGCTGGATGTAAGTCCAGTGGCTCGTGCTCCCGAATAGTAAATAAGTCACTAAGGAGAGTCACTGTTTCTGAGATAAGAGTTGGAAAAGGGTTGTTTTAGAGAAATGGAAAAAAGTCAGAGAGACTTCTACTTGATACCATCACACACCCCGAAGGATGTAATGCTTCATCATGGGGCCGTGCTCCTCATCGGGCCAGTGCTGCAATGCCCTACCGGTCGCCCGAAGGTTCACTTTGTCCGAGTAACAGTGACTCTCCTTAGTGAATTATTAAAATATTGTGGCAATAACCCTCATCATGGATCTTACCAAAGAAGATTAGTTCGATGTGCTGAGCTGCAGGGCCACAAGCCCACTGTTCTAGCAGTAACCCCCGTTTGGCCAGCAATCATGGCTTTATTTATTAAGGTTAATTATTGGCAAGCAGGAACTGCAAAGTTCAAGAATGATGAGCTGCAAGTGTTTTCTTGCTAAGTTGCTGAAGTAAAGGGGAGGCTAAGGGATGAAGACTGGTAGTCATTTCATTGCAAAACATGATGGTCCCCATTATCAAAGATTTTGCTAGGACCAATTGTGACTTATTTTTGTAATACTTATAATACCAAAGAGAAGGGGGGATATTTGTAAGAGGTTTTTAATCCATCCTTCAAACAGGTACCAGAAAACGTTGGTACCTTAAGCTACAAAAATTGAGCAACATTAAGATAATTCCTTATCTGGAGGGCTGGGCATCCATCCCCATTACTTAACGTCAGGTCAACGTCAGGTCAGTGGATCAATAAAAGTGTTAATATAATCGTGTCTCTCCTTTCGTGTAGCCTACAGTACTGTTTGTATCCCTGTAGTGTTATTGTCTTATTCCTGAGTAACAGGATCAAGCCTGAAATATTTCGTCATAATCCTGGAATTCAGGAGTAAGCCACAAGTATTACAAAAGTTAATCATGGCATATTCTTTCGGAGACAGACCAGCATTATTGACCACACAGAGACTGTGAAAAGAGCAGGCTTTGTTTACCAATCACTTCCATCCAAGAGGTCACAACAAAGGCTTTCCTAGCCCTGCTTAGAAGACGTTTCGAATGTGACAAATCGTAGCCAATGTTAGCAGCAGTGATACGCTTGCTTTGGGTACTTACCCCAAAGATGAGGACCTGATTTTATATGTTTCTGCTTCAGACTGCCCAACGTGCCACAGCCTGGCTGTTGTAATGAGAATGTTAAAACGACGCCACAGCTTTTCCACAACATTGCAAAAATAAAAGCTGCCACCTCGGCCCACAGGGGCGCTGTCGTCAAAAACATTAAAAGAATGGTTCTTGCAAGGAAATCAAAGTAAATCTGTGAGATGTTTAACATATATTATATCGATTTGCTGCGCAGAAAGGCATTGCTTTGTATTTTAAGGTTTTGAATCGTGACTTTACTTTGTGGCAAAGAAGTTAAAAATATTACTTAGCTGGCGCACGCGCGTGGCTCTTTTCTCTACAAACAGAAATGCGAGGAGCTGGGAGGCATGCGGCTTCCGAAGCAAGCGATGATTAAATTGCAGGTGCGATCAGCGGTACATCTGGGTGATGCCCTGTTCGGCAAAATACACAAGCGAGGCTGCGCGGTTTGCTCTCTTGGTTTGGACTATTTACAAAGAAGAACTTAAAGATCCCCGCATTAGATTCTCATCGCAAAGAACAAGCACACTTGTTAAGTTATATGACCTTACTTTGACATCAATAGATTTTCAAGAAGACGCTTAATTCATGGGGAGAGAAGGGCAAGAGAAGAAGACCCAAGACCTACCCAAACCACGAGCTAGAAAGACCCATTATATGCATGACACGGGGTGACCCGACAAAATTCAAATGCTACAAGTTCAGTAGGACACACCTGCGCATGTTTATTGCATTCACGCGCACACTGTGTTGCAGCAACTTAATTTGCTGCACCAACCTACTCTTCCTGTCTCATTAGCTCACTTTTGCAGGTTCATTTTCATACTCTCTTTGTCTCTGTTCCTTCTTTCCTCCTTTTATGGTTTTTTCTCTCGTGCTCTAGGTTAAAGTCTGATGAAGAACAGTCAGCAGTGGGCCCCATTTGCAACCACTGGCTCAAATTAAGCACTGTTAATGGGCACCAGATTATGTTCTACTTTTCTTCTCCTTCTAGGCACGGGGACAGTATTTAATTTGTTCAGAATCCCTCATGTTGGGCTCCCCAGCAAGACCATATCTCCACTCCATACGCTTAGGTGGACTAGCGCCAGACTTTTGGCCAGAGGCAGGCTCGACCATTCCTTGGTTCACACACCTATAAAAGAAACATCAGACTCAACCACAAGAGCGACCCTTGACCCTCTCTCCAGGCAGGGCACCCCCAAGCAGCGCAGCTCCACCTGACTGCGCCCCTGCTCCTGTGCCCAGCTACTGCCGAGTGCTGAGTTCGAGGCCCGCCTCCACCCACAGGCTACCACCTGCGCCTCATCCCTGGTGGCCAGTGGTTGGCCGTAGGTTTGCTTTCCTGCCCTAGAGTTGTATTGTATTGTATTTTGTATTGTGCTCCTTCTGCTTATGTGACCGTTTTTATTGTATTTTGTATTGTGCTCCTGCTTATATGACCTTTTTAATTGTATTTTGTATCTGGCTTCTGCTCTCTGTGACTGCTTCTTCCCGCTTGCTTTTCTGCTGCCTTTCCCACCACTGTATCCCCTGCGGCCCCACTCCCCCACCCCCCGTTCGCCCATTCGTCCTTCCCCCCTCCCAGCTGATCCTCCCTCCAACCTCCCCTTCTTATGGCGGCCGCTGCGCGGCAGTGAGAGCGACCCTTGACCCTGTCTCCACTCTCCAGGCAGGTTACCCCCCACGCCGCGCAGCTCCACCTGACTGCACCTGTGCTCCTGTGCTGAGCTACTGCCGAGTGCCGAGGCCCGCCTCCACCCGCAGGCTACAACCTGCACCTCATTCCTGGTGGCCAGTGGTAGGCCGTATGTTTGCTTTTCTGCCCTAGAGTTGTATTGTATTGTATGTTGTATTGTGCTCCTTCTGCTTATGTGACCGTTTTTATTGTATTTTGTATTGTGCTCCTTTTGCTCATGTGACCGTTTTAATTGTGCTCCTTCTGCTTATGTGACAGTTTTAATTGTTTTTTGTATCTGGCTTCAGCTCTCTGTGACCACTTCTTCACGCTTGCTTCTCTGCCGCCTTTCCAGCCGCTGCGTCCCCTGCGCCGCCCCCCCCCAGTTTGCCCATACGTCCTTCCCCCCTCCCAGCTGCTCCTCCCTCCCACCTTCACTTCTTATGGCGGCCGCTGTGCCTAAGGCAAGCCCATCTGCGCCCGTCCGCGCCTGGACCGCGCCCAGCGCCAGAGCCCCTGGCCCCCACGATCACCACAACGCCCGACTACGCTACGATGCCAGCACCCTCCACGCACTCAACCCCGGACGAGAACACACCTGTTATCGGGCCACCCCGAAGCGCACCCAAGGACCCTTCATCTGCCGGAACTGCAGTTTCACCAGCACCCGGCCCGCCAAACCGGCAACCAAAGAACCCAACTACCTCAGATGCATCCTCCTCAACACGTGCTCCGCCCGCAAACACGCAGTTGAACTCTGGGACCTTCTTGACTCAACCTCCCCAGACGTCGCCTTCCTGACGGAGACCTGGCTGAACCTCAACTCCCGACATCACCATAGCCATCCCGGAATGCTACAAGATCACCCGCAGGGACTGTACCAAAGGCGTAGAAGGAGGAATCGCCATCGTCCACAGGAACACCCTCAGAGTCTCAACCAACACCGACGACACCCTCAGCACCGCCAAACACATGCACTTCCAGATCCACACTGACCCCAACACCGCCCTCAGAGGAACCCTCGTCTACAGACCCCTCAGACCCTGACCACAGTTCAGCGATTCCATCGCCGACTTCATCAGCACACACGCCCTCGCCTCCACGGACTACATCCTCCTAGGGGACCTGAACTTCCACCTCGAGAACAACAACACCAACTCCACCACCCTGATCGACAACCAAGCCAACCTTGGACTCAGACAGCTTGTGACAACACCCACCCATGCCGCTGGCCACACATTCGACCCCATCTTCACCACAAGCCCCCACGTCACCTTCAATCACACCACGTACCCCACTGGACCAACCACCACTGCATCCACTTCACCTTCAGGAAGCCCACCACGTACCACCGCACCCAACTAATGCCTTGACGCTGCTGGAGCAAAGTCACCGTAGACCAGCTAACCACCACCCTCACCCAGAGCCCACCCGCCGACTCCACCGGCCCGGACACCTCTGCCCGCAACCTCAGACAAAGTAATGACAACTGCGCCAACACCCTCGCCCCGCTCAAGACACCCTCCAACAGCCACACCAGCAAGAAAGCCACCTGGTTCACCGAAGACCTCCAGGCCTCCAAACGAACATGCCAAAATCTGGAGAAGGACTGGCTCCGCAAACGAACACCGGACAGCTACGCAGCCCACAAAAACACCACCGCAGACACCATCACTTCATCAGAGCTGCCAAGAGGGCCTCATTCAAAGACCGCCTAGATAACAACGCACAAAACAGCAAAGAGCTCTTCAACATCGTGAGGGAACTCTCCAACCCCAGCTCCAACACCAATGACATCCCGCCGTCGCAAGACCTGTGCGACTCGCTGGCCACCTTCTTCCATCGCAAGATCGCCGACATCCACAACAGCTTCAACGCCATGACCGCCCCAACAACCACCGCTCCCACGACCACCACCTGCACCAACTGCCTGCTCTCCTGGACCAGCATCAATGACAAGGACAGCAACAAGATCATGAACACTATCCACTCCGGATCACCATTAGACCCATGCCCTCACAACATCTTCAACAAAGCCTGAGCAGCCATCGCACCCCATCTCCGGAAAGTAATCAACATCTCCTTCGAGACAGCAACCTTCCCGGAAAGCTGGAATCATGCCGAGATCAATGCCCTACTCAAGAAACCCAAGGCGGACTCCAAGGACCTCAAGAAATTCCGACCCATCTCCCTGCTCTCGTTCCCGGCGAAGGTCACAGAGTAAATCGTCAACAAACAACTGACCCGCTACCTTAAGGGGAACAGCATCCTGGACCCGTCCCAGTCCAGGTTCTGCAGCAACCACAGCACCAAAACCACCCTCATCGCCTCCCCCGATGACATCAGGACCCTGCTTGACAATGGAGAAACAGCGGCCCTCATCCTCCTGGACCTGTCAGCCGCCTTCGACACAGTCTGCCACCGCACGCTATGAACACGCCTACACGATGCCGGGATCCAAGAGAAGCCCCTGGATTGGACCACATCCTACCTCTCCAGCAGAACTCAGATCATCTGCGGCATACCACAGTGCTCTTCAATCAGCCCGACACTTTTTAACATCTATATGGCAGCCCTCGTCCACGTTGCCCAACAGCACGACCTCAACATCATCTTCTACGCCAACGACGCCCAGCTGATCCTCTCCCTCACCAAAGACCCTCACACTGCCAAAACCAACCTCAAAAGAATGAAGGCCGTTGCCGTATGGATGAGGAACAGCTGACTGAAACTGAACTCGGACAAGACAGAGGTCCTCATCCTCGGCTCCACCCCCTTGGCCTGGGACAACTCCTGGTGGCCAACAACACTAGGAACAGCCCCAACTCCCACTGACCACACGCGCAACCTAGGGGTCATCCTCGACTTCACCCTCTCCATGACTGAGCAGGTCAATGCCGTCTCATCATCCTGCTTCAACACCCTCTGAATGTTCCGCAGGATCTTCAAGTGGATCCCCACCAAAACGAGAAGAACAGTCACCCAGGCCCTCGTCACCAGCAGGCTGTACTATGGAAACGCCCTCTATGCAGGAACGTCGGCCAAGCTCCTGAGATGACTGCAACGTATCCAGAACTCCTTGGCATGTCTGATCCTCGACATCCCCCGCCGCAGCCACATCACACCCCACGTGAGAGACCTGCACTGGCTCCCCGTCAACAAGAGGATAACCTTCAAGCTCCTCATCCACGCACACAAAGCCCTTAAAAACACCGGCCCAGCATACCTCAACAGACAACTCAGCTTCTACACCCCAACCCGCGGATGTATGACGTTACCACGCGATCAAAATGATCGCGGTACATCACAACGCAGCTTTTACAACGCAAGTCATTACCACGACTTGCGCTGCAGGGTGCTGGACTTAGGAATAGTATGATTTACTATTCCAACTCCAGCCTACGTACAGTAGTGATGGTGTTGGAATAGTAAATCACACTATTCCTTAGTCTAGAGCGCCCTCCAGTGCAAGTCGTGGTAACGACTTGCATTGTAAAAGCTGTGTTGTGAATGTAATGCGGTGTTTTGACCGTGTAGTAAAGGTTGTTTCCCCCACCCGCCAGCTCCGCTCCACCGGCCTCGCCCTCGCCACAGTACCCCGCATCCGAAGAACAACCGCTGCTGGCAGATCCTTCTCCCACCTAGCCGCCAAGACCTGGAACACCCTCCACACCAACCTACAGCAGACACAAGTCCTATTGGTTTTCAGACGACTCCTCAAGACCTGGCTCTTCGATCATTAGCAGCCCCCCCCCCCAGCGCCTTGAGACCCTCATGGGTAGGTAGTGCGCTATACAAGTGTCCTGATTGATTGATTGAAGGCTTTACCAGTTACATTATACAAGGTAACATTCATATTTTTTTTTTACACATGGATATTTAAGTGATTTGCCCAGAATCATAGGATATTGAGCCGAAGCAGAGACTCATATCTCGTTCCCCAGTTCCAAAGTCAGGAGCTGTGACTTTAAGATCACATTCTCTCCCCAGAGTGATCTTTTCAGAGTGATTTTATAATGCTGCACAAATGTAGCCCACTTGCACCCTGGTTTTTATTGAATAGTTTTGTTAAAACAATTACACATTAAAACGTAGCATAGCCATGCATGCACATGTGCAGAGTATAATATACAATCTCATTACCTCCTCGTCCTGTCTCCCCGTCCCATTCCTGAACAGTGAGCAGCTAGTCTGCTCCACAGAAACCTATTACCTAGCTGAGCTTTTGCACTTCCCCCAACATGGCGTCACCATCACGTGACAATAAAGGGGGAAGTACCGGAGAGAAACATCCTGTTCGTTTTTTTCTGCGTTTGCAGTTTGCCTACGGTTGCCTAGCTGTGCTGTGGGTGAGTGTTACCTTTTTTCTCTTTCCTTATGTTGCGGCGGCCTGCTTTAGCGGCCGCCTTTTTGTGTTTTGTTTATTTGCCCCCTTGCTGTTGTGCCTATCGTCGCGGTTTGCTTTAGCGACCGCTTAGGCTGTCTGCGCTCACCTGGGGGTCGCGGCCTGCTTCAGCGACCGTTCTCCTCGTTGCCGATCCCAGGTCGCCCTGCTTTAGCGAGCGAGGGAGTTGCGGCGGTGTTTTTTACGGCGTGTGTGGCCCGTTTTGGATCCTGGGGGCGAATTTCGGGCGGCCGGCTGTATTTTGTCGTCCGGTCCCTTTTTCCTGGTTCCACGGGAGCTCGAGTCCTCGGGACTTTGTTCCTTCAAGTTGGGGTCCTTCTTCCATGCCCTCGTCCTCTGTGAGTGCCTGTTTTTGGTTCTTGGATGCTGTTCTCTGCTGTCATGGACGCGGATGCCTCGTCCTCTGATGCCCCTCTGGATGCCCTGCGCCTGTTAATTAATGAGGCGGTGGCTGCTGCTTTCCTGGCTACGGATGCTGCTGGGGCTCCTTCCAAGGTGCTTCGTGGTCCTGGCCGTTCTGGATGAGGAGGTGGTTCCTGATGAGGATGTGGGCGCCCGGTGCGCTTTGTTCAGGGTGCTGAGCTCTCTGGCCTCCTCGCCCATATGTGGGACAATTTGGATTTCTCTCCTCCTGTTATGGATGTTCTGGAGGATGACTTCTTTACACAGTATCACCAGCCAGCTCCTGACTCCTTCCCGTTGCACGGTGCTGTGCGCAAGGTGCTGGATCACGAGTGGAAGGAGGTGGATAAGTCCGACTTCCCTCGCTTCTTGTCCAGGTGTTTCCCTCTGGAGGGTTTTGCTGCTGAGTTTCCTCAGGCTATGAAGGTCGACAATTTGATGGCTGGTCTTTCCTCTCAGGGGTTGGTCCTCTCGGATGACGCCCTTCCTGCAGACTCTGTGGATAAGCGTGTTGAGGGGGCGGTGAAGCGTTCATATGCTGCTTCAAATTTTTCTGTCCGTGCGACTGCCTATTCTAACTACATGGTCCAGTCGCTCCTCATGGATTTTCAGTCTCTGTCCCTTCTGTTGCAGGACTTTGAGGATGCCACCCCTCTTTTGTCTATGATGGAGTTGCAGGTGCGGTACTTGTCGGATCTTTCCTTTGACAATTTGAGTGCGGCGGCGGCTGCTTCTGGTGCTTCCATCGCTGCACGTCAACATATCTGGATGCGTTCCTGGAGTTCCTGAGTCTTCCCAGAAGTCGGTCCTCCTTAAGTTGCCCTTTGGGGGTTCCAAGGTGTTCGGTCCTCAGCTTGAGGAGATGGTCAAGCAATCGGCAGAGAACCGCAAGCTTGTGGCTCCGGTCCGCCCTCCTTCTCGGGGACGTGGTTTTGGCTACCGTCGCACCTTTGGGCCTCCTGCTCGGGGCGCTTCACAACCCTTTCGAGGCAGGGGTCGTGGCCGGGGGGCCCCTGGAGGTGCCAAGTCCCGGGCCCCTGCCGGTGTTGCTGCCACCGCTTCCTCCTCTTCCCAATGACTATCTGCCTTTGCCAGTTGGTGGTCGCCTCCAGTCCTTCCTTTCCCAGTGGTTGTCAGTTCCAGATGCCTGGGTGGTTCGGACTGTGTCGGAGGGTTGCCGGATAGAGTTTTCCTCTCCTCCCCTCTGGTCTTCCTTCTAACTCCCCTGCCCCATCTTCCTCTGCAGAAGGAGGCATTGTTGGCGGGTGTGCGGCTTCTGTTGTAGAAGAAGGCTGTTGTGGAGGTTCCTCCTCTGGAAAGGGGCGAGGGTTGTTAATCGATCCTTTTTCTGGTCTCCAAGAAGGATACTTCGGATCTGCGTCCTCTTTTGGATCTGAAGCAGGTCAATCGCTTCGTTCTCCATCGTCCGTTCAAGATGGTGACTCTGCAGTCCATCCTGCCTCTGGTGCTTCCAGGGGGCTTCCTGGCATCCCTGGATCCGATGGATGCGTATCTGCACGTTCCTGTCCATCCGGTGGACCAGAAGTGTTTCCGGTTTGCTGTGGGTTCCCGTCACTACCAGTTCCGGGTGCTCTCCTTCGGCCTTTCCTCTGCGCCCAGGATTTTCACCAAGCTTTTGGCCCCTCTGGTGGAAATTCTTCATTCCAGGGGGCTACAGGTGTTTCCCTATCTGGATGACTGGTTGATTGTTTATCCTTCTTTTTCTCAGGCTCTGTCGGATGTGGACCAGGTGTGTCTTCTCCTGGGTTCTTTTGGGTTCCTCATCAACCACCGGAAGTCCTCCCTGGTGCCCTCCCAGTCCCTGAAGTTCCTGGGGGCTCTCTTCCGCATGGATCTGGGCATGGTGTTCCTCTCTCTGGAGCGCCAGTTGACTTTGTTTCGTCACGTTTCTTGGCTTCTGTCCCAGTCCCAGGTGTCCGCCCGTCTCTGGTTGCGGAGTCAGGGGGAGATGGCGTCCACTTTGCATCTCATTCCTTGGGCCAGGCTGCATCTGTATCCCCTGTTGCATCATGTCCTTTCGCACTAGGATCCTGCCTCCCTGGACTACGAGACTCTGATTTTTGTCTCTCCGGGGATTCAGGTGGATCTCCAATGGTGGTTGTCCCCTCAGTCTCTTTCCCGGGGGTTCAATCTCCTTCCTCCTCGGACTGTGGTTGTGTTGTCCACGGATGCCAATGCCTTGGGATGGGGTGCCGTGCTGGGTGCGTCCAAGGCTTAGGGTCGTGGTCCCATTTCGAGTCCCCCCAGTCCTCAAACGGGAAGGAGTTGAGGGCGGTTTGCTTGGCTCTTCGGTGGTTCACTCCTCTCCTTCGGGGTCAGGCGGTCTCGGTGCAAACCGACAACCAGGTGGTTCGGGCTTATATCAATCGACAGGGGGGCATGTGTCGGTCTCTGTTTCTCCTCTCCAGGAAGATTGGGCTTTGGGCCGAGAGGCATCTCTTGTCTCTGCGGCGGTCTATCTTCTGGGGACGGAGAATGGGCCTGAGAACTCTTTGAGCAGGGTGTACCCCTCCTCTGTGTCTCTGTGTCTGTCCCCGGTTCTGTTCGACCATATTGTCCATAGGTTCCGCTGTCCTTGGCTGGATCTCTTTGCCTCAGAGGATTCTGCCCTTTTTCCTTGGTTTTGCAGCCTCGTTCCCTCCCGGTTGGCGTGGGCGACGGATGCTTTCTCAGTTCCATGGTCGCCGGGGCTGCTGTTTGCATTCCCTCCGGTTGCCTTGATTCCGCGGGTCCTCGGGAAGATTCGGTTGGACCGGGCGGAGGTTCTCCTAGTGGTGCCGGAGTGGTCTCGTCAGTCTTGGTTTCCACTGCTGCTGACTTTGTCTGTTTGCCCCCATTGGAGATTTCCCCTGTGTCCCTCCCCTCTGCGGGCTCCTCTTCTCGGGATTGCCTCCCTGCCCCGCCTCTGGCTGGGGGTTTGGCACTTGAGAGGTTGAGTTTGCTGGGTCAGGGTTGCTCTGTGGAAGTTGCCCGGTGTATACAGTTGTCTCGGCGCCCTTCCACCTTGAAGTCCTATGCCCATCATTGGAAGAATTTCTCCTCCTGGTGTCTTGGGAAGGGTCTCTCTTCTGCCTCCTGAGGCTGTGAGGGTGTTGGACTTCTTGAGGGATGGTTTCGTCTTGGGGCTTGCGGTTTCTTCCCTGCGTGCGCATTGGGCTGCCATTCTTGCCTTTTGTGGTTCCTGTGTTTCTCGCTCTCCTGTGCCTGCTTGGGATCTTCCCTTGGTTCTCCAGGCCTTGACGGGCCCCCCTTTCGAGCCCTTGGACTCCGTGGCCCTGAAGTTCCTCTCTGCTAAAGTTCTTTTTCTGGTGGCCATTACTTCTGGGCAGAGGGTTGGTGAGATTGGGGCTTTGATGGCTTCTCCCCCCTTTTTGCGCTTTTGCGCTGACAAGGTCATTCTCCGTCCCAGTCAGTTTTTTCTGCCTAAGGTGTTGTATTCTTTTCACTGTCAGGAGGATATTGTTCTCCCGTTTTGTTTTCCGGATCCTGCCTCTCCTGAGGAGGTGGTCCTCCATTTGTTGGATGTGCTGAGGGCTCTCCGCATCTACTTGGAGCGGACATTTGGTTTCCATAAGGTTGATTCCTTGTTTGTCACCTATGGCCTCTCTGGGCTGGGTCTTCGTCCTTCTTTGTCCACCTTGTCTTGTTGGGTCAAGGGTGCTGTGGTTTCTGCTTACGATTCTGCCCACTATCCTCTCCCTTTTTCTGTTCAGAGTAGGTGGACCAGGGGCGTTTCCTCCTCCTGGGCCATGTTCAAAGGGGCCTCCTTTAGGGACATTTGTAATGCTGCCACATGGGCTGCTCCCCATACGTTTGTTTCACATTATCATCTTCATTTGGGGATTGCGCCTTTGGCGCTCATGTCCTGTCTGCGGTACATGGTTTGTAATATGTACTGTTTTCTGTTGATTCAATGGACCTGTTTTTCTCGCACTTTTTGGTCTGTTTTCTCTTACAATCACCGTGTGCTTGGGTATGGGCTCACTGTTCAGGAATGGGACGGGGAGACAGGATGACGCGGTAATGCTCGGTTACTCACCGGTAATATTCATTACTCCGAGTCCTGGTCTCCTCGTCCCATTCCTGAGCCCTTCCCTCCCTCCCTGGGTTGCATTGTTTCTTTGGGGTGATTGTTTTGCTTAATGGGGTTGTTTTCTTTGGTATTCTCAGGATGTTTCTCTCCGGCACTTCACTCTTTATTGTCACGTGATGGTGACGCCATGTTGGGGAAAGTGCAAAAGCTCAGCTAGGTAATAGGTTTCTGTGGAGCAGACTAGCTACTCACTGTTCAGGAATTTGGACGGGGAGACCAGGACTCGGAGTAATGAATATTACCGGTGAGTAACCGGGCATTGTTGATGATGAGAGGGGAATAATAACTCACTTGAGGCTTTGCCTCTCCGGGGTCATGACCCCTCAGCATCTTGCACTCTACATCTCTGCTTATATACTATTTAGGTCATTTTGTTATCAAATGAATTTCCAATAGCACATTTTTAGACTGATATTTCCTCTGACATTAATGTACTTTGAAAGCCTTCTAGAAGGCAATTTTATACTGTATCTGTTCCTAAATTGCCAATAAGTCTGGGCCACCCCATCCATATACTTCTGTGGGAACATAGAAGAGGTTGCACCACCTTGATTTGTGTGCACAGTTGAGCTTCACCACCTTCAGATGTTTTTTTTAAAAATAATATTAAAATACAGCAAATTCAGGAAGAGGGCCAAGAAAAAAAACAAATCAGCAGGTAAAACATTGTGGAAGACTAGGGTATGCTGGGGCAAATACTCAAAAAACAAACCTCTTTGTGCAGGAGAAGTCTTGCACTGTACAAAAATATCTATGGGATGATCCATTCACAGAAAGAAATTCTTGATTACAATGTTTCCCATAAGGATATTTCTGCTAAGGTGACAAACCACAAAACCTGGCCACAATAATTATAACTCCACCCACACTAGTCTGAACCAACATCTAACAAATTATAGAGCCTGGGTTTGATCTTGGTGTGATTCCTGCCATCCCTCCTTGGCGGTGGTTGCAAGTACTCCATGGAGCTGATGGAGTACCATTCTCTGCATTTAGATGTGGGCTGGCTGAACTGCCTTCCACATCAACAGACTGTTTACAGTTGTGTAGGCAGTGTGCATCCGTTGACAAGGCAGGCTCCTCTGCTGGCTGACAGTACTCTGTCACCATCAGGATGGCTGGTTTTTGCCAAGCCCATTTAGATTTCCCCGTTGTGCTGGAGTTGTCCTATCTGCAGATTCCTGACGGAGTTAGTCCCTGGTGGAGTGGCGACTGGTAAGTACTACTTATTAATGTTGACTTGGGCTCCATTGCGGACGCTGCTCCACCCAACAACCAATGTCCTGGAGCGAGGGAAAGCTCCTTCTCCAGCCGCCTGCACCTTGCAATCAGTGATTCTTCCTGTCGCGCCACTGCTTGAATTCAAGGTAGGGCCCAGCCGAGTTCTATTGATCTTCTATTCTGCTGGAGTTTAGTCATAGTCCAGCTTTAGGCTCCATACAGAATTCTTGCTGCCACCTTTTTGAAGCCACATATGGCCGGTTCAAGCGGCCGCCATATTGCTTCCAATCAATGTATCTCTTCAGTGTATAACTCTTTTGTAGAAGATATAGTCATGGAAAGCAGTGTATTGTTTGGAAAACAGGAGAAACTGGCACTCGAACAATCCACAGTAGTGTAAGCAGTACTATCATCACCTGAATGATAAACAGTGCTACTCCATTCAGATACAACAGGTTCAGTGTCCATGGCACACTCTGGCTCCATCTGCTTCCTTTTAGTAGCATGAGAGGCACAATCCTTTTGTAACAACTTTAGTAAACTCATTTTTACCAAGTAGACTGAATTTGTATCTGGATCAATCTAATGTCTGACACGGACAACCCCTTCCAGTTTGCAAGGTCCGACTTAGCACAATGCAGTGAAACTGAAATATATAGAGAGAAAGAAAAAAAATATGTTGATTTGATCTGCACTAACAATACATAGATATGGACGGGGTAAACTGACTTGACAATGTGAAGGCTGGCACAAGTAGACAATGTTGCAGGCACTGATTTCATCTTGAGAAGTTCACATTGTCCAAGCTACACATGACAACTGCATATTAAAAGGCCAAAATAAAAAAAACACAGAGTATATTATTTGGAGAAATTGGCAAATGGAAGGGAAAGACATATATATTATATTCAAGGGTGGAAATAATACCAGTGTTCCACCATCAACATTAAGGCTTTCACTCTGTTTGGTCATTCTAGGCGTATATCCACCTTTCTCCCAGACTCCTATAATCAACACTATAACCTCAAAATCAAGCACACTAAAGTATATAGATAATATTCAAGCCTCTAATCTACTTTGTTGAACAGCAATGCAATTCTGCACGACACTGCATGCGGAAATACGTTAGACTTAAAACACAAAATACATTCTTAATTATTCAACAAAGTTTAAGTCATGTAAGTCAGCGAAAGAGCTCAGTTTTCCTAGGCCCACATGTGAACAGCACATCCAGTCCAGGTTCCTTGCTTTGAATTCTCAGATTTGTAGTCTCTTTATGATGGTACAAGTAGAACTGCAAGTTCCAGAATGTAGAACAAAAATGTTCATTAGATTATCTGCTCATCCTGCTGGGTCCTGTGTACCTACGCACTTGTACCAACCCCTTCACAGAAATCTTATCAAGACAAGAGGCCATACAGGGGTAAAGTACCACCATAATGCTCTGTAGCACTTCGCGCAGGTCCAGTTACTACCCCAGCATTAGCATTCCCGGTTTGAAAACCCTTGGGTGAGCAATATTTATCGTTGTGTTATTTTCCATCTCTGTGACTCAGGAAACTTTACATAAGACAATGAGGCGTACAAGGTTTAGGAGTCACTTATCATTCATAATCACATGCAGTATGATAAAAGTGCTTGTTCCGCAGAAACACACAGTCAGGATTTAAAATGCAATGCAGAGGTCGGGGTAGTCTTTACAAATAATATCTTGCAATTGCCAAAAGGAACCCCTTTTAGCAAACTTTGAATAAGAAAAGAAGAATGAGGAAAAACACAAGCTTCCAAACCTATGCTTTGCAGTTTGCATGCAGCTCCTTAATACTGCTTTACAGCTCACTGTGGTCTATTAGGAATGCACCTTTTGGTTGTAACATACAAACAAATCTGTGTGATATAAAGAAAATACCAATAATCCGGTGTGCCATCTAAATAACATCCACATCTGTGATCTGTATTTTACATGTATTTGTTGCAGGCATATTAACCCATTATTACTTCATAAGGAGTCAAAATACAGAACATGGGGAATGTGCCTTCCACATGTCCTTTAAAACGCCAAAGTAATGAGAATCCAAGCAAGGTCTTCAAAATTAAGAAAAAGGCATTTTGTTAAGCTGGCTACTTCTAAATAACAAAGAGGGCAGTGGGTATAAACTTTATCAAAGATAATGCAATGATTTCCAAGGCTGGTGCAAATACTGCTCTTATAGTGGGTCAAGTCATGACAAGTCCTTCCAGTACAGGGCTTTGTATGACATCCCAAAGCAATCTGGGTATTGTAGATTAGCTGGGCTTCCAACTAACTAATGGGAATACACATCCTGCTGGTAGCAGAGATGTGCTGACAAAGAGATCAGAACTTGAAAGAGAGCCCTTGATGATAATGGAGTGAGATGGCCACACGCGTAGGATGTGAATGCTGGTGAGTACACATGCTGGGTGCATACTAAGACAATACGGGGGTGTTGTCATGTGCTGCATGCATTAAAGCATTGTGAGATTTTGGCATTAGAGAGGTGGAGCCGTGTAAATTGAGGCATAATAACATTTAGAATGGGTGTACGTGGCTGAGTGGGTTAAGGCATTAGAGAAGTGGTTACACATGCTGGGGGCATAAAGAGGCATTAGAGGGTTGGGTGCATGTGCAGGGGGCATATTACAGAACTAGAGGCAGGTGGCGTGAACCGGGTGCATTACTGCATTAGACGCGTCGGGCACGTGCTTGGGAGGATTGTGGCATTAGAGCAGTGTGTGCACCTGCTGGGGGCCTTTTAATCCATAGGGGTGCTGGATGCCAGGTGCCATGTGCAGTGTGCAGTGTGCATTACGGCATTGGGTTAATTTTGACATGAGAGAGGTGCGGTTGTGTGTTGGAGGCAGTACCCCAGCAGGTGTATGCGTGGCCGGAGTTTGGATCAACAGTGCCCTGGGTGGCAGTCCATATGAACTCAAGCCCATAGCTCATACGCGGAAGGTTTGGTGAACGCAAAGCAGCACCAGCACAAATTAGAGGATGTAGACCAGGTGGCAGCACCAGGATTTTCCCCGAGGAGGATGCTGCCTATCACAAGGCAACGTGGAAGAGGCCCCACTTATTTCCATTCACAATTATTCACAGAGTTCTTAACAACGTGCGAGCAATAATTTTTACCCTATTAATAAAGATATTCATTCTATCGACCTCAAAAGGAAAAAAGGCAAGTGAGCTTTGCAAGATTTCAACAAGTGACCTTAAGATCACAGAACCAAGGGGCATATTATCAAGGCGAGCGATATGAGATTATTGCCGCTTTAGCGCCCATTTTCGGCCGCAAAGCGGCGATAATGTTATCGCCCTAATGACTGCAAAGGGGGCGTACCCAACCTGTTAGCGATTGAAAACAGTCGCTAACACCGCTATCGCCTATTATCAACGCAGGCGTAGCGATGGAAAAATTCACGCTAAGCGCGAATATCGCCCAAACCTAATGTCTGCTCAGACCACTTCTTAGCCTGTATTTTGAATGGGAGGTGGATATTCAGGTTAAGTCCCTATTAGCGATAGTGCGTGAATATCGCTGTATTTCCAGCGATATTCACGCATTTTGACGCTATCGCCGGATATTTTATCGCATTGGAGATAAACGTTGTTAATAGCACGTTATCTCTGCAATAAAATCCGGTGATGAGCGGCGATAAAAAAAATTTTGCTAAGCTTATTTAGCGATAAATATCGCTAGTTGTTGATAATATGCCCCCAAGTGCTTAACTGGCTGAGCTATCCGATTGATTCTAGTTTTTCAAATTGCCCTGAAATACTGCATTTTGAGTGGCTCTTATTTCATAAAATATTTCATGCAACTCTAAAAACGTATGCAAGTGCCTCAGGGAGCAGGTGATAATAGGGCTGTAACTCCTTCATTCTTTATCTGTCTGGCTGCTTCTCATGCCCACATCACAAATAAAACCATTCCCCCTCCAAACCTCTTCATTGCAGGCAATTTCACCTCTTCAGTAAGTTTTATGTTATGCAGTGTTTGTGATTATCTGCACGAATGAAACTTTATTAATACCGAAAGAAGTTATTTTCCAGGAATCTGAAAATATTATAAACTTGTGTAAAATAATAATAAGATTCAATTCAAAACCTATGCCTTGCAATTTGCATATAGCTCGCTTATGCCAGGTCAGATGAGCAGGAACAATTTTCAGGGTTGGGATGCTGCCATCAGTGTTAAATCACTGAAGTCATAGGGATTGTGAAACATCAATCATCACACAATAACAAGTTTAGCGAATGAGCGACATCCAGTCAGAATGAAAGTGGAAAGGGGATGGTGTGTAATCGGTGGTCCATGGAGTGGTAGTGCACTCTCATTTAGAGACAGTACATTTTTCATTAAAATAACCACTATATTTGCACAGATATTGAATTGAATTGAATTGAAAGAATATTTATATAGCGCCTATACTACCCGGAGGCCTCGTAGCGCTTCAGGACCAAGAAGCAGCAGCTACAGCGTTTTGGCAAGATTATTGATTAAATAGGTGCGTTTTCAAAAGTTTGCGAAAAGCAGTTAAACTGCGGGTCTCTCTTATTAACTGAGGAAGAGCATTCCATAGCTTGGCCGCTGAATAAGAGAAGGAGCGGCCTCCCCATCTTGCTTTCTTAACCTTCCTAGTAGTTGCTAGAACTAGGTTGCTGGAGCGGAGGGATCTAGATGGTTGATAAAGTGGTAGTATAGAATGAAGAATGGTGGGACCTGTTTTCCAGATAGCTTTGTGGGCTATACACACTCCTTTGAACTGAACCCTGGCGCCCATAGGGAGCCAGTGTAGTTGACGAAGGGCGGGCCTAGCAGATTGTCTCCTCGGAACTTGCGGGAGCAATCTTGCTGCGCTGTTCTGTACCACTTGAAGTTTGTTCAATGTAGACAGTGGGGCTCCTAAATACAGGGAATTCCCATAATCCAGCCGAGATAAAATCAACGCCTGGATCATGATCCTGCGTGCTTCGAATGGAAGGAGAGGAAGAACCTTACGCAGCATCCTTAACAGCCCATAGCATGTTGAAGATAGAGCAGTGGCTTGGTGGCTAAAGTTAAGTTTATCATCAAGCCACACACCCAAGCTCTTTATGTGCGGCTTAGGCGGAGGGGCTGGTCCTAGGCATGAGGGCCATAGGGGAATTGGTGGTGAGGGGGAGGGGTTCGCCTAGCAACATGATCTCCGTCTTATCTCCGTTAAGGTGGAGATAAGAATCCTTCATCCATCCAGCCACTGCTTCGAGGCAGGGTGCCAGCCCATCCAATGGTCTTCCATCGTGTCCCAGAGATACCACCAGTTGGGTGTCGCCCGCATAACTGACGATCTTAACGCCAAATGGGCGGACGACAGCTGCCAACAGCTTCATATACGTGTTGAAAAGCGTTGGGCTTAGCGCCGACCCCTGGGGAACCCCGCATTCTAGAGATTGACTGGACGAGACCACGTCTCCTTCAAAGACTTGGAAATGGCGATTACTGAGAAAGGAGGTGAACCATTTCAGTGCAGCGCCCGACACCCCGCTCATTCTGAGTCGGTTGATCAAGATGGAATGGTTGACCGCGTCGAACGCTGCACTGAGGTCCAGCAGAATGATCGCAGCTCTTCCTCGATCATTCTGCTGGACCTCAGTGCAGCGTTCGACACGGTCAACCATTCCATCTTGATCAACCGACTCAGAATGAGCGGGGTGTCGGGCGCTGCACTGAAATGGTTCAGATATGCAGTTTTTAAAAAATTTGGTCTCGAGTTGGCAGAGGTTTGCACCCTGTCCAAGCAGGGACCAAAATCCTAGTCAGGGTAAGCTAGATACATACTTTAAATTAACCTAGGCTCACCCTAGCTTAAGAGGCAATGTGTAAAGTATTTGTGCAACACACACTGTAACACAATGAAAACACCAGAAAAAGACTGCACACAGAGACATAGAGAATATTCATCTAAGTAAAACCAGACCAAAATGGCAAAAATCCAATCAGTAGAAGTAGAGATATGAATTTTTAAAGAGCATATGCAAAGACAGCACTTAGAAGTTAATAGCGCTAAAACGTTACTTGAGATCTTGGGGGACTGGGGTAAATCCAAAATTCAGGCTGACCGCGATGGAGGGCAGGCCAGCTGCGAGGCTCATGCAGGTCCCTCTGGAGCAAGTACCTTGGGTGAAGCAAAGTGTCGACGCTGAGGGCACGATGCGTCGATATTTTCCACGCAGTCGGGTCACTGCATCATTGAGCTCCGCTCAGATGCAAGCAATGCAACATTGTCGAGTCGAGCCATGCAGAGAATCACCGTTTGGCTGTGCAGGCTGCAGAACAGATGTCGAACAGCCTCTGCATCGGCTTCGAAGGGCGATGCGTTGATTCAGACTGGTGTGGAATAGTGATGATAAGTCAGTTTCATAGCAAAGCAGCTGCAGAGCACAATGCTGAGGCCCAGGACTAGAGGGGGTAGCTCAAGCAAGGCTAGGGCTCACAGATGGCAGAGTCTGCCAGGACCAGACGGATTGTAGGTAATCTTCTGTGTCCCAGAGACTTCAGAAAACAGGAGGCAAGCTAGAAAGCCCGTGGAGTCCCTCTGATTTCAAGTGAGATGGGTCTAGACCTTGCCTTCAGTAGGGGAGAGGTCAGCAGGCAGCTCAGCAAAGCAGAGAAGCAGTTCCTCAGAACAGTCAGTCAAGGCAAAATGGCAATCCTTACAGCACAGAAATACTAACTGGAGCAATATGTTCTAGACAGGATGTGCACTACCTGGTACACTCATTTATGAGTGTATATCAACAACTCCTCAAAAACTTAAATTCTTTACGCAATGGAAAAACAATGTTATTCACAATTGACATACTATCTGTACAATATAAATGTTCAGAAATGAGGCATGAACTGTGTCCATCTTGTTGATGTGCTTCTTTTATTGGCACGGCTGGTAAAGATCCAAATCAAAATCAGTTTCAACAGTCCAAAAATCAAATCATGCACAGTGAGGTAGGACTCATTCCTCAATCCCACTGCATTTCGGGTGTAACCACCACCCTTCATCAGGGGATATCTAAGAACAAAATTAATTACATTTACCACACAAGATTAACGATAAATACTTGAATGAAACATGAAGTAAGGGTCGGTGATAGACCTACCTCACCAGGAGGGTTCAAAGATGCAGCACAAGTAAACTCAAGATGAGTGAGTTGGTGATTAGCCACAACGTAAGGCTACTATAATGTGAGGTGATACCAGGGCACATGGCACTTAAAAATCCAAACGCGCTAATCCACCATGTGCACTAAGAGAGTGAAAACTGTGCCACAAATCATGCAAAAATCAGAGTGTTTGCCTCTCCAGAGTCCAAATGCAAGACTGCATCTAAACCCTGAGCAGTCAACCATGTGCACAAAGTAAGTGAAGGACGCTGTGCCAAAATACCATGTAAAACTATTTGCGTATACCATTTCAGGGTCCAAATGTGGGACTGGGTCTAAACCCAGAACCAAGCAAAAGGAATCAATTAAAGCCTATGAGACAAGAGTGCAAAAATACATGTAAACTAAAAGATTTCGAATGCCTTAAAAGTGAGCCATAATGTACAAACAACTCACCAGGCATTTTGATGTGCCGTGAATGGCCCAACACTCTGCTCAATGGAGCATGCAGAGAAACAGATTTCGGTATGTCAAGTACCTGATGCTGAAAAATAGAACGTGCCAATAAGTGTGACCCGCAAAAAGGTTAAAAAGGTAGGAGGTAAACTGAACAAAACGCAACTCACCTGCTACCCTCTGCTCTGCTGAGGAAGGACTCAACCCATCTCACTTGAAACCAGAGTGACTCCAAGGACATGGTGGCTTCCCCCCTGTTCAAAGTTTCAGGGACATCAAAGACTTTTCAACCTGCAACACCACCTGGACTTTGTTTGCTGCAAGTCTTGCCCTGCAAAGTGGTACCAATCCTGCCCTGGGCCCTTGGAAGTGGGTATAGAGTGCTTCAACTGCCCAAATTTACACATTGATGTTCTTACACTGATCGAAACCGATGCATCTTCCTCTATGGATCAAAACTATCACAAGAACTGAAGATATAGCATTGCAGACTGCAAAGCTCATTGCCTCCAGTTCCAGGTGCACGCCTACATCCTGTGGCTCCACGATGATGCATCCTCAATTTGTGTGGCTCAACGCCAACTTTTCACCTTTTGCTTCCCACACTTTGGTTCCCACTATGATGCATCTAAGGCACTTTTCAGTGGGACAAGGTTGGTCCCTTTATCGGACCCAAACTCCACTGCAGTCAGTGTGAACTTTTGGATCTTCCCCAGTCTAGCCCGACTCAATAGACCAGGATGACTCTTTAAGCACTAAAATTTCATTTATTCTTTAGAAATCCATAACTCCAGTTCTACTGCTTGAATTGTTGTCATTATGGTCTTGTTTTGTTCATACAAATATCAGCTAGGTATAGAGTCCTTTTATGGTGTTTTCACTGTGTTACTGTTTGAAGTGCAGCACAAATACTTTACACATTGCCTCTCAAATTAAGCCTGCCTACTCTGTGCAAGGCTACCAGAGTGTGAGCACAGCTCGATTTATGGTGTGTCTGTCTTACCCTAACTAGAAATGTGGTTCCTACTTGGACAGGGTGCCTACTTCTGCCAACTAGAAATCCAATTTCTAACACTCTAACACCTTCTTAATTCCAGCATGGTTATTTTGGAGGTGCTGTAGCAGACCCACAATCCCTGCTTCCAGGGCCTATGATGCTTCCCAGGGAAAAGTGAACAGATCAACTCAAATGTGAAAAAACGTCAAACTGACAAAAACACAAGTGATTGTACTAACTGAGAAGTAACATTGGCCTTGCTGAAAACGTTTCACAACTTTAACTTACTTTTGTTATCCTGCGAAGACTGCCAGGCACTACAAAAGATCTCTGTACCATGTGCTGGATAGATGGAGGGTCTAGCAGCTGCTGAATTTGAGTCCTGACGTCTTAGATGCAGAATGTCGCTTGGTGGATGAAAGGCCCATCTGCAAGAATCCGATGCTTGCTTCTTGGAGTGCTGGATGCACCTATCCAGTCCTGACTCCCTGGATTAAGTCTTGCTAGATTCTGGCCCTTGTTGCTGTATCTGATCCTAGTTAACCTGGCTAGCATTGGAAGGAAACCAGCTCCATGTAGGTGCTGTACCTCAGTGCGCCTTTCTGGCTCCTCAACTATGGTCTTTGCTGCTGTAATGGCAAAGAAGAAATGGCATGCCATCAAAAACTGTACTTTTATAGGGCTTCAATACCTTCATGTATCACAGCAACCTAGGTGGTGACATTACACAGTGCTTACCACTGCCGGTGTGAAATGGTAATAATATGAGAATGCACCACAAAATAGAAATGATGTGCATGTTCACATAATGACCATTTCCTTTAAAACTACCAGCATGCTACATGGGTTACCAGTACTCTCCTTGGGCATGGAGAAGTTCTGGTACTTATGGGGAAGAATTAATTGCCAATATTAAGTACCGTGAGTGTCAGCCCATTTAAAGCACCATCCCTAAGCAGGCCTTGCTGCCCATATGGCAGGGTGCATGGTATTGAAAAGTAGAACATGTAAAAGTTTAATATTACACATTTCTGTAGTGTGAAAAGGCCCCAAAAGCTACTAATTACGGTAGCAAGGCTAACTGTTCAATAGGAAGACACACAGATGCAATATTGAATACTAATAATGTATTCTGGGATTGAAAGTAGTGACAAAAATTAAACTATTTCAATAGGTATTAAACAGACAATTCAATGGTGAAGTTGTATTTACTAAACCTTAAGGAAAAGTACCTTTTAAAAAGTTACCCTTTCCAAGCCTAAAGTTCCTAGATGCTAATCTGATTTTCGCCCTCCCACTTCTTCCAGCCAGAAATTAGCATTTGAATAGCCCCTTGAAGAGGTGCAACCTTGCTCCCAGAGTTGAGACAAGGCCCTAGGTGTGGGGAAGTGTTGGGGTGCCCATGACAGGATGGCCTTTGGGCTATGCCTATGAACGTAATAAACTTCAAAAAGGCCTACCTGTTACAAACAGATGTAGCTGACACCCTGGGCTGCCCCCCTTCTTTTTTCCCCCCAGCCAGGCAGGCTTCAATCACAGCTGGCCTCTTTTTGAAGTTACAGTGCCAGAGTCTGCTTGACAGGTCTGCTGTGTTTACATTTACCACTTGGGGTGCACTTCAAAAAAGGGAAACAGGATGCCAAAACTATTCTTCTGTATCCACCCTCTGGATGCTGAAAATCCTACTTGTTGTTCTGCTAGACTTTTTTCTCTGGGTTTATTGGGGTACTGTGGCCGTTTCAAACTGGATTTTAATGTTAGATGAGGAGGAACACTAAGACTACCATAGTACACTCCCAACAGACACCTCCAGAGCCCAAGTTTAATGTGGTCAAAGACTTTCACCATCTTGAAAATGCCCTATTGGTTAGAGTAAGCCCAGGGCTCATTCCTATCCACTAACGCCTGCCTGTCATAAATGTGGCATCTCCAGACATCCACTTTAGAACACTCCTGGACCTGAGGAAGATCAGACCTCTGAGATCTGAAAAGAAACCTAAAGGACTGGACCTGTTCTCCCTCTTGTACCCAGGACGAAGAAGTGGACTCCAAGGGTCATTAGGCTGGCTTCCTGTTCAAGATACAGTGATACAAGTGACCTTTCCTGCAATTGTCCAGTGGCAACTGTACCCTGCTGTTTGCCTCTGCTGACACGCAGTGAGTATAAGTTCCTACCCTAAGGTCCTGGGAGCTTTAGAAGTGTACTCTAAAGGAAAAAAGGTGCTACGGGAGTTTGAGAAGGAACACAGCTAAAAGAAACAATGACCAACGAGCAGTTTGGAAGAAGTACTCTATAACAAAAGAAAAAAGAAAAGTGAGACTGATTCCAGAAAAACGCTAGCGGAGTAAGTCAATATAATAAACAAGGAGGATACACTTGGAAGAGAGTGAACAGTTAAAGAAAATTAAAAAGAAAAGGAACCTGTGTCCACCCCTTGATTAATTCATGAGATATCTTTAAAAGTTATAAAGCACAGTCGTGAAGTAATTATGAGCATATGGAAACACTCTGTACAGATTCACTGATTCTGAGAATATAGAGGCGAAAAGTAAAATAATACTCCTAGGTGTAGAGTTTTCTATGCAATACTCTGACAGATCCTGAAGAAGGTGGCTTCAAATATCGCTTATCCCACCGAAATGCGTTGACCAAGTCTATTGTTAAATCCTACGGAATGTAGCGAACCAACTGTGATTATTAGACAACCAACTGAAATGTGTTAACTCGTGCAGATGGAGTGTGTTGTGTGAATAGTATGTGTATGGAGTGTGTATGTATGATGTTGGTTTCATGTTTTCTCTACCCAGGCGTGTACAACATTTAGTAGAAGTGGATACTACATTGTAAAAATATATATTTTTAATATTGTGTATTTTTTGAAAAAAATATTCTTGTCTGTTTTAAATTTATAAAAAAAGAAGTGAATGTAAAAAGAAAGAAAAAATTATCAAAATGATCATATAAAGATAACTAAATAAAAGGAAATAAGAAAGTAAAAGCAACAAATGGTTCTTGGTATTTGTTAGTGCCCTTGGTGGAATTCGAGATACGGATCCTTAAAAGTAAATGGGTCGCGATGGAGAGTTCTTTTAGCTTTCGAAGTGTACTCCTGTGGTGGATTGGGACTTAAAGAACTAAGGGCTGATTCAATTCTTGGTGGTAAAGATTATCTGTGACAGCAGCAAAGGTCTATCCTTACTGCCAAGAATAAAGTCCACCCACCAAATGCACCTTTGGGTGAACCTTAGGTTAATGAGAGCAGAGACTACTCCATCTCCGCCATGATGAATACCCTCCTACATCCTTGCAGACTAAGGGATGATCTTCATTCCGACCACCTAATTTAGATGTTTTCACTGCCCATCACTACCAGGAAAACCCTGGTGGTAAGGGTCAGGAAACTATTAAATGCTCCCCTTAGCAGGAGACAGACTCCCATGGCAAGGGGAGAATTGTATTTTTTATTTTCAAAAAGAAAATACCATTTCTGGATTTTCTTTTTGAAATAAAAAAAGGAGCCTGTTTGGTACAGGGTTCTGTCCCGCTGGCGGAGACCTTCACCAAACAGAATAATGTATTGACAGGAACTGCTGTGACAGCGGTTTCTGCCAATGCTTTTCATAAATGACCACGAACTTGGCGGTCATTTATAAATCTGGAGGGTAGTCCCTCCACCAGGGCAGTGGTGTAATTTACTCTGTCGCCCTGGCGGAACAGCGGGACATCCACAAATATGAGGCACTATGCAAGAAGGTTAAATATTTTTCCCAGGATGAACCTGGTTGGTGTATCCGACCTGCACTCCATCACCGTCCCATTGCACCTAGGTCCTGTTCTACTGTGGTCAGTGATTTACAAAAGGAGGGAGATACCCTACTACTTGCGATAGGGACCGGGTCAAGTACTAAGCAACAAAAAATTTCCCAAAATTTCACATACGGTTATGTGAATACAGTTAAACAACAGACATGTATAAGCAGCCACAGAGTAACAGCTAAATGAACTATACTTTCATTGTGTCAGCCAACACTGGAATAATAACCACGTATGCAAAAAGTTTGGTGTATCAAAATTTAACATGACATTTATTTACACATACACATATTAAAAACAATTCATTATTAAAAGGCATAAAAATCACAAGCAGTTGCAATACAATAATTATATACCGATATCGCCTGGGGGTGAAGATAAAAAGACAACAAACAGGTATTTTAATACAAATGACGATGGGGCACAATGAAAACCAATGATAAAGAGTATAGATTGAATAGAGAAAATGTGAAATTTTGGGACATTTTTTGTTGCTTAGTACTTGACCCGGTCCCTATCGCAAGTAGTAGGGTATCTCCCTCCTTTTGTAAATCTCTAACTGTACAGCTTGTTAGCTGGGGAGCTCTGACAGACCTTTCACATTATACCAATGGAAGGGTTAAAAACATTTAGTTTTACAGAGGACCATTTTAATCGTATCATTAATGGGACCTCCAAAACATATCCACTGTGACCCTAGATAATAAAGATGAGGAACAGTGGAGGACTCTATGGAATTTGAAAAAAAGAGTCATAAGAACAGAGCTCCATGCCGACTTTTTAATACAATACTGTAAAAGTGGGATTATCCCGAAAGGCCTGCAAGTTACTAACGAACCAGGAGTTTTTGTAAAAAATACTAAATTTATTGAGAACTGGACGTTCATAACCAACAGGTGCAGTCGCGATTGGATGCTGCTAATAATCGAAACTGCCCAAGAGGTTCTAATAATAGAAAAGGGAGAAATAGAAGAGTTGGAAACAACACTGAAAAACATGGATGCATTAGATGAGGCAAAAAAGAAACTGGAGGAGATTGAGAAAGATATTGAAGGATATAGAGAATATATGGTTAATAAAAAATCTACCAAATTAAGAAAAGATATTGCCAACTATAAAATGGAATTGGTATATCCATTTCTCCAAAAGGACTTCTATGATAGGCCGAGAGAAGAAAGTAACTCTAGAAAACCATGGCAACATAATCCAAGAAACTTCACCAACAACAAAAAAAGAGTCCGCTTCTTTGACACCTCTAATACTAGCTCTGAGTCAGAGAGCGAGTCTAATCAGGACCCGCAAAAATATCAGGAAAGAGAGGGGGCCTCCACCTCGAATAAAGAGTCCTTATCTTTTTTAGACCATCGCACAAAGAACTTTGGTCCCCCAAAAGGCAGAGGGAGAGGGAGGGACAATTATACCCAACAGAACCAATTCCAACAACATCCCTATATGAACACCAGAAGCCAAAAGAAATGGAACTAAATAACAAGGCACCTATTATCAATATCTCTAAGAAAATTCTCTCCAAAGAAGAAAATAATGTTCTGGAAAAAGGGTTAGGTTATGCGATAGTCCAACCAATAGACAAATATAGCCTATAAAGAGACCTTCAAAGTTTTTTTAGAAAAGTGAGATTGAACTCTTTCTTTGAGGGTGCTGAAGAGAGGGCCCCTACACAAAACAAATCAGGGTTGAAGCCAAAATCCCAATGGACCCCTTCCATTACACAAGTTAACAAGACATCGAAGCATTCGAACAATGTGTCAGTAAAAGTGTAGAAGATCTTCTCAATAAAAAGATATGGCAATATTAAAATCTGACAAAAAATGAACATCAGGCACTAAAAACATTAGAACACGATACGTCCCTTACCATTAAACCGGCAGATAAGGGAGGGAGTATTGTGATTATGGATACATCAGACTATAACAACAGAATGTATGAAATGCTAAAAGATGAGAACCACTACTGCCACTCAAGTAGATCTGAATGGATGTTACTAACTAATAAAATCAAAGAGGTCTTGACCTACGCTAGAGAGGATGAAGTCATCTGTAATGATGAATTCAAATATTTGCTAAATGAGAACCCGGTAATACCGGCACTATACGGACTTCCCAAAGTCCATAATGCATAGAAAATCCACCGATGCGGCCTATAGTATCCAGCATTAACTCCCTGACAGAGCCCCTTAGTCAATATGTAGATCACTTCCTTCAGAATATGGCCAAGCAACAAAAATCCTACATAAAGGACACAACTGCAATAATTAAAAAGATAGAGAATTTAGCTTTCTGTCCTGACACCCAATACCTCGTGACATTAGATATCGAGGCGTTGTATACCAATATCTCTCAGAATAACACCATAGAGATGATAAGGACACTATTTTCACATGAAGGGGAAGACTTGTATACACATGCTACATTCATTGTTGAATGTGTCAGTCTGGTTCTGAAAAACAATATTTTTTTATTCAACAATGAGTTTTTTAAACAAATCAAAGGGACCAGCATGGGCGCAACCTGTGCCCCTAGTCTGGCATGTCTATATGTAGCTGCATTTGAGGAAACGCATATATATAACGAGATGGCACCATTCTATGAAAACATCTCTGAATGGTCACGTTATATCGATGACGTTTTTTTCATATGGACGGGTACACATGAGTTGTTGGCTGACTTCATTGAATGGTTGAACTGTGGAGACGTCAACCTCAAGTTTACTTCTAACTATAGTCAAAAAGAATGTGAATTCCTGGACATCCTAATTAAAGACGTGGATGGCACTCTAAATGTTGAATTATTTACAAAAAGGAGCGACAGAAATACAATGCTCCACTATAGGAGCAACCACCCAGCTAGCCAGAGAGACAATATTCCTTATGGCCAATTTCTTAGACTTAAGCGCAACTGCTCCAATATTAGTGATTACAATAAACATGCAGACGTTCTGACTCAAAAATTTATAGATCGTGGTTATCCCAAAAGATTAGTAAAACGAGCATATAAAAGAGCCAAATATTTCAACAGGGACAGTTTTTTTGAAGATAAAATAATAAAAACAGAAGAAAACAAACCTATTATATTTGTCACAAACTTCACCAGTATAAGCAATAAAATTAAGAACATCATAAATAGGAACTGGCACTTGGTGACAAATAAAGAAAGAACGCCTCTTCCTAAACCAATGGTTGCGTTCAGAAGGAAGCGCACGATAAGAAACTGCCTAGTTAAAACCTATAGAGAAATAAAGATGAACAAACAGGCACTGATATCCAACTCTAATCCACCAACAGGCACCTTTGCATGCTGTAATTGTAAAAACTGCTCCAGTATATTGAAGGGACCCCAAATTGAGGTCAATAATGTAAAATACAGTGTAAGAAACTTCATCAACTGCCACACTAAAAATCTAGTTTATTTAATTGTATGCCCATGCCAATTTGGGTATATAGGGGAAACGGCCAGAGAAATCAAAATTAGGATAACTGAAAATAAAATCAGCAATAAGAACGCAAAAGAAGAATGCCCCACTTGTTGATCATTGGACACAATATAAACACACAGTTGATGAACTGAAATGGTGTGGTATTGAAGTGGTATTGAAGTCATGACAACTAGCATTAGAGGGGGTAGTGAGTCTATTAAAAGAAAAAAACGTGAACAGTACTATATGTGTCTGTTCAATACTGTAAAAAGAGGATTAAATACCAGAGAAGATTGGGAAAAAGTGATTCAATAAATCACTTATCACGTTGAGACTCCAACCTTTTGGTAACAGAATCTTCTTGACTGTAAGTCTGAATTATAGGACACTTATGATATTAGCTTAATGTAGACATCTATAGATCTCTCCTTGATTTACCACTGTGAGGATGTATTACTGCGAGTTAATCTATAGTACGTTATTTTCACAGATTAACCATCTCTGCATTATTGAAATATCTGATGAAACTAGTATCCCAATATATGGCCATTGGGGGCCCATGTTGGCCTAAATATAATTAGATCGTTCTTGATGCTGAACGTAAAAATTAATTCCTGTGTGACAACTAAACATCCGAAAATATAGAGAATATGAAATCTTAAGATAGCACGCGAACAAATAGTAAAGCCCGCATAGAACTAATAATGGTCTCTACCCCAGTCGTGATAATAAATGGACAGATTTTACTGAGGGGAGTAGCGTATGAGTAATAAGGAACCACAAAGAATTAAAATGAATACCAGAGATCGGGCAATAATAGATTAAGAGGAGTAGCAGATTTATATATAAATCGATTGATGTGTATACGTGACTAACTTAAGATGGCCGCCGCATACATAAATCTCAAAACAAATGACAAATTTTTCTGGCTTTCCAACATTAAGGTCATTTCCAAAACGAAAGAATTATTATAGACTCGGACTTACAGTCTTTAAGCTAGAATTTTGCATCAAGATATATGGAGATTGAAAACTCCTATAAAACCTGTTTAATTTCACCCAATTTAAAAAGAATTATACGATAACGCTAAACAAGTTGGCTCAAGGCAACGCCCCTTTTATAATTGACCCCGGATATAAATATCGGGTATCGTCGCCAAGCACCGAACAGAGGAAACCGGAACTTTGGATGGATGCAGGGAGGCCAGAATTTTACTAAAAGGTAAGCGAAGAAGGCGAGAACCTTTAGAGTAATAGACAAGGTTTTTTGCTACCAAATTCAATGGGCCCTCGGATTAACATGAGATACCCTAGTAACATTGGTAACATGAAATAATCACTGTGTCGGCCCGCGTAACCAGACCATTTCTGTAGTCTGTAATTCTTAACGGCAACTACAAGCCGCATACGCATAGCGAACACTGCTTTTAAATTAAAAACGGCATATACTAAATAGATCACCAATAAGTAATCGGACATAAAAGGTGGCTAATAAGAAAAATAGATATAAAAATAGGAATAGAATTATCAAGGACAGGGATATTAATCTATACTATTCTCCCTATATATCGATAGGCCGACTCGAGATGACCTAAACAAGCATCAAAAAGAAGATATATATATATACCGATATTGCCTGGGGGTGAAGATAAAAAGACAACAAACAGGTATTTTAATACAAATGACGATGGGGCACAATGAAAACCAATGATAAAGAGTATAGATTGAATAGAGAAAATATGACTTTTTTAACTTATTAATCAGGTTGATATTCATCAAACCCTTTGAGGCGTCCCCGATGATTGGATGCATCTAATCGCGACTATCTAGCAGACCCTATCAGGCTTCTGGAAAATACGGCGCGTTTTGAGGCAAGTTGTTTGCCTATTTGAAGGGATTAGGTTTAACCAATTGACCACTACGAGTTATAAAGTGAAGTGGTACCAACCCCCCTAATCTCTACATTCGGTTGGTTTTTTCAGATTGTATCCAAAACAATTGTTTTTATTGGTTACGGTGGCTACATCCAAAGTTCCCATCTAGAGAAAAGAGTACAACTGGTATGTATAAGCAGACTACTCCAGAGGGCATAGACCGATATACATAAAATATGCTTAAGTACCTTTTACATTACTTGTAGATAACAAATGCGATTGACTTCGCCATCAAAAAGGAGTCTTGCACAGAAACGCTGTATAATCACCATGAATACAGTGAGGTATTATATTATCAATTTACTATTCTTTATGAGGACTGAGATCCATATTAAATAGCTCAGGGAAACAGGAATGGACTATATATTTACTCCTTGTAGTATCCCTATCAGCAATCACGCTCCTCGCAATAAAAGGAACTACATATAGTCCAGTGAATTAAGAGCGTTAGATTCACATGTAGATACTTGAAATGATTGTTTCTATGTTTTAATCAATAAACAGATTTTTGATGTATAATAAGTTCAATGTTGAGAGATGAGTGATGCAATATGGAAATTAGGTGTCAGCTACACGTTTTTAGAGGAATAACACAGCTTTTGAATAATAACACATGTATTCTTTATTGTCTAGAAAACTGTCCTGAAGAAGGTGAACAATTGATCAAATATCACCGAAACGCTGCGTCGACTTTTGTTTTCTGTAACTAATTGTATTGCAACTGCTTGTGATTTTTATGCCTTTTAATAATGAATTGTTTTTAATATGTGTATGTATAAATAAATGTCATGTTAAATTTTGATACACCAAACTTTTTGAATACGTGGTTATTATTCCAGTGTTGGCTGACACAATGAAAGTATAGTTCATTTAGCTGTTACTCTGTGGCTGCTTATACATGTCTGTTGTTTAACTGTATTCACATAACCGTATGTGAAATTTTGGGACATTTTTTGTTGCTTACTACTGTGGTCAGTGACATTTATTGGCCGTTTGTGCTACCTGGTGCTATTTCTACTTAAAACAATAATGGATTTTGTCATTTTGTTAAGGAAATTTTGCTCTATTTTTCTGATTTGTTTTGAGATTTGAATCGTTTGAATTTCAACTTCATTGTTGTTTAGTTCTACAGAAATCCTTGACACGCCTAACTTAAGCATGTTTGCTCTGTGCCAAAGCTACCAGAAGATTGAGCTTAGGTTTATTTATGGACTTGAGGAGCTCACCCTAACAAGGATTATTATGAGGTGGGTTCTTATCCACCTCAAATAATAACCCAATTTCTTATAACAAATAAATCAGATATGATGATAAAATAAACAAAGGCAGCAGAGCCCATTGTCTTACTTTTTATGATTATTAAGGAACAACAACATTAGTATGATTCGTAAATGGCTACCAACTAGTTTATCTGATGAGTATTTATTTTCTAGGAAGGCCTGTACTAGCCAGAGTGAGATCTGATTATCTGCGCACGATATTTGCCATAGTCTCATAGAAAAAAAAATCAGCAATAATCTATGTAGTATTAAATAAAACTATCTTACTATTAAAAAGCATTCCTAAAAATGAAAATACCTCAAAACTATTATTGTGAAGTAAAAAGTAAAGATTAAATACAGATCCTGTAAAATTAGTGACTTGTTATCACACCAACTTTTCACATTTAAATATCGAAGATTCCTTATGTGTACTGATTTTCCAAATGAGCTGATCCGCCTGTTTTGCAACGTCACTGCCGCCATACGTTTCTTAAGATAATATTAACACTCTGAAAAAAGAGTAAATACAACTCCTAATAAGCCACAGAGTACAAAAGATTTGCAAAAAGTAAGAAACCACAAACGTGTCCTCATATCAAACATGGGTGATGCTTTTCAGAAGCTACGTTATTATATTTAATTTACAATCGTGCTGCAACAAAGCCCCTCATTTTGTTGAGGTTCTGGTTGCAACCATATGCAGAGCCGCGCCAATTTAATCAAACAAACACACATATGATTCTTATTATACCGACCCTCAGACATGAAGAGTACAATTTCATGGAGCCATCCGAGATCGCAATCTCTTTAAACAAACGTATAAGGCACGTCACATGCATTAGCCTCAGTCAACAGTGTGATTCATTCCAACTTGCCGTGATTTCTAATAACATTCGTTCTTGTCAGAAGTCCTCATTAATCTTATTCGCAAAATAAAACACTGGTATGTATTTAACCACTTACCTGCTGTGTCAACAGGGAAAGATTCCTCATCGCGAACGACGTTTAAATGAGTCTCACAAAAGCAAGCGTTTTTAAAGCGGCAACAAACATAGTTAAATCAACACTCTCCTAATTACCTCAATCGTAGTTCACGGGTTTCGAAAAACCGTTATACGATTAAGGCTCGACTGATTTAAATAGATGAGCCAATCACTAATTGAATTCACGAGTCACCATCAAAACTGAATTCATAGAACACTTTATTCTAATTCCATTTCTAAATCGTCTATCTCCCTAAACTGCATTTGAATAAGGATTGATACTGGTAGGCAATATAGTTTGACTCCTTATTCTGGAAAATCACAAATTCAGAATTTTAAACGTAATATCATTGTTAGGGGTTCTCTTTAATAATAAAAATTGATTTCTACCCAAATGAACCCTTTTCACAAGATTAGGATGATGAAAGACTGGGCAAAAAAACATATAGCTCTAACATATACCTTGCAGTTTGCATGCAGCTCTTTGATGACATTTAATAGCTCAATGTTCTATATTAGGGTTTTGACTTATAAACCACAAGCAACAAAAGGACCTCTCTTACAGAAGCAGTAACCCACTGACCTATTTCATTATCTGCAGTTTCTTTTCTACATGGTTCACGTTCTTAGCAGCAGGCATTTTAACCCTCTGCGCTACCTTAGGATGAGTCAAAACCTCCACTAGACAAACCTCCAGTCTCTTTCCAGGAAGGTGATTAATCACTGGAGTTATCTTGACATTTTAATTGATGCCTGAAAATTGCTTGAGGCCAGGAACACAGCAGCAGGTGCTTTTAAAATGATAAGATACTTGCAAAAATGATGTCCCCGCCCCAAGTCAGCATCCGGTGTGATGGCACCCATCCCACCGCCCTAGAGCCTGCCCTGGCTTCAGGTTTTGTCCCCTAAACATCTGGGGAAAGAAGGGCTCTGACTCCTTCACTTGGACACTCAGCTTCATGTAATTTAATCCCTAGGGAAGTTTTGAAATCAGTGGCTATTTTGGAGATCTTCTGTGCTTCCCCTACAATTGCTAAGGAACTGCCAGGGCCTCAATCCTCTTATTCAGCACTCATATCATCTAGTAGGGTTATACCACAAATATCTTGTGTAATAATAATTACAAATTCATGATAAAACACGTGATAGAGGTCCATACTTTATTTTATAACAAAACGCTCATTAGAGGTTTCTCTTGCTCTAAAATGGAAGAAGCCACCCCTGTAGGATAAAGAATAATTTACGTAGGACTTTAGGATCTCCCGTTCCATGGAATAGTGCTATTTTGGTGTGAGTATTGCAATGCCTCCACTTTTAACCCAAGCTCTGATGGCACCAAGCAAGCACGGCGTGTGACACGGAACATCCCTAGAAGAGATCCCTTGTCTGTTCCATCCAATAATCACTTTATTCATTCTTGAACCCTTCCATCTACTGGCTTATATCCACCATTTCACCTCTACATTCACTAATTCATCAGTCCTTCATCCATCATTCAATCTTCCACTATTCCATCCACCATTGGTTATTCCATCCATCTATCCATCCATGCAGACATTCATCATCTATGCCTACATCCATCTAAATCAATCCACCTATACATCCAATCATTTGACTTGCCCATCCTTCAATAATGCTTTTCATCTATCAATTGATCTTTTTGCCCATCCATCATCCATCCTGGCCAATTTCCATTTACTTTGACATCTACCTTCTCAGATTGCCATTTACTATGCCATTCACCCATCCTCTCAAATGAAAGAGTATTCTGCCATCCTTTCACTCACCCACCCTCTCTTCTATATACTTTGTCATCCATTCATCCTCTCAGCTCCCCAATTATCCTGCCATCCTTTCAAGACACCCACCCACCCATGCTCAGATTTAGATTTACTCTGCCATCCTTTCATCCATCCATCTATCCTCTCAACTCCCTATTTACTCTGCCATCATTTCAATGCACCCACTCACCCATGCTAAGATTTCCATTTACTCTGCCATCCTTTACCCATCCATCATTCATCTATCCATGCTCTCAGATTTCAATTAACTCTGCCCTCCTTCCATCCATCCCAGATTTCCATTCACTCTGCAATCCTTTCATCCACCCATTTAGCCATCATCTCACCCACTCATCCAAGTATCATATCACCCCCTCATCTATCATACTGTCACCCATTCATTAATTCTTTCACCCTTCCATACTTCCATGCATCCATCCTTTTACACACAGACCTTTTCACCCACACATCCATCCTTTTAACCATGCACCTTTCCATCCACTCATCCATCTATCCAGCCACCCTGTCACTCACTCTTTCTTCCATCCTTTCATCCACCCAGCCTTTCACCCACACATCCATCCATTCATCCTCCCATCCTTCCACCCACTCATCCATCGTTTTACCCACCCATCCATTCTTTTACCTACTGATCCTTTCACCCACTCATCCTCCATAGACTAGAGTGTGCCTGGGGAAAATCAATATCTGACCTAGCTAAATTGAACTACAAAAAATCACTCAATGTTTACAATATTTACAAGAGTCACTTTAAAAAAAAGCACGGACATACTATTGTTATAAAATACCCGAATAACTTAATCCTGCCAAGGAATCTTCTTCAAATGTCAAAAGTTACACACACATAGTCAATGAGTTAAGAGACACTCTCTTTGATTTTTCATCAGCAAATGTTTGATATTTTGACCTTTTTAGAGAATGAGCAAGAAAACCAAAATATCACTTCCCCAGTGAACACCTAAATAATTGTATCTTGCTTGCCCTGCCTAGAGAAGGCTCTAAGACACTAACATCATCTAGACATTTACTCTAGTAAAAGCTGAGCAATTAAGATAAAAAATGCATTTCCTTCTGGATCTTCTTAGAATCCTTGCACTATAAAAAGTGTATTATTATTATCATTATTATTATTATTATTATTATTATTATTATTATTATTATTCATAAATGAACTGCTCTCTACAACCTCACTTGAATCGGGCACGGTTCCCAGGTTCTGAAAGTGGGTGATAGTTGCACCACTGATGGAACAAGCCAATGCTGGTCCAGCGACACTACCCAATGGCTATCCTATATCCCTGCAATCCTTGCAGGCAAAATTTCTTGAAAGTATTGTTAACTCATAACTTATACATTTCAGCAAAGTGAACAATATATTAGACCCCATCAGGCGTACAAAACTGAAACAGTGCTGGTTATAACAGGAAGTGCCATTGGTTGGTCCTGGGATGAACATGGAAAACAAATTCTGATTCTGTTGGAATTGTCAGCAGCTTTTGACACCTCGGAGACTGTGAATGTCTAGAACCAGACAAACAAGTAATGGTGTGAGTGGACTGAACTATGGACCGGGATGTAACAGACTGAAATATTATCACTAGGGGTGCAACTAGACTCGACTTTCAGAGTGGGCCTAACGCTTCCAGTCAATGGGGCGGGACAAGCATTTCAAGCAATGCAGGCAGAGATATCTTTATAGGCAATATGAGGGAAAGAAGTGCCAAATTATGGTTTAAATGTATTGGACAAACACAATCCTATTATGATTGACAGACTGGAGTACTTATTTATCCCTTGATTCCTCACCTGTGCTCAGTTGTTTGGTGACTGGCTTCTTGCTGAGGCCATATTGTTAATGGGTGGTGTTTGATCCATTTACTGCATAGGTATATTTTGGTTTGTAACATGCTTATTTTGCTGTGATTAGATATCATCCGTTATTTGACTGTTTGACTCATTCATTGTCCGATTGAGTATGAGTCAAAGTCAGATGGGTTTTATAATTAAGTGTGATTTGTTTATTATCTGCTTAACAGTAACACTTGAGATTGAAGGAGGAGATTTGTTGCAATAAAGAGCTAAAGTAAATGTTAAAGAGGGGGTAAAGGTGTTTGGTACATTAGTTGTGAATTATTGGAGTTGACTTGAACAGAGGAGTGAGATGATCTGTCTGATAGAAAAGATGCAATCTGCTTCAGTTACACGCCCTGCACTGTGAAGTTGTCAAATTTCTGTAGAAGCTTGGGATAATGAGTAGTATCAAAAGCAAGGAAGAGTTCAAGTAATAGGTGTGATGGTACTCCATTTTTAAGCCACTGTAGTTTTAAAATCAACCCACATGGAAATAAATGCTGCTTCTGTGCGTCAGCCATACCAGAATCTGTCTTGGTAGTGTGAAAGCAGGTTATTTTATTTGAACTTAGATACATATTTTGAGGTTGTTCTTTCAATTATTCTCATTTTTTTACTACAAACAGTCTGTTATTAGCCAACGGTTAGAATACTCTCTTGGCTTCAAGCCTGTTTGGTTTAGGGAGGGCTTTATGTAAGGTATTTACAGTTCTCTTGGCATAATACCTATATTTAATGATTCGTTGGGTGTTCTAGTTTGATTGTTTACAGCACTAGTCATGAGAGCATGGGTCTGCAGGTGATTCTTCTGGCCCATAGGTATTTGCAAAATTGAGGAAGGCTTGGTGTAGCTTTGGTGAGATTAAAGTGCGTGAATGTATATATTTTTGTGTTTTATTATTGGGAAACTGTACTGAGTTTCTGGAATTTGAGTTAAGTAGTGGGAAGGGATGCAGAAGAGTGAAATTAGTGGTTGGGAAGTAAGGCAGGTGTGCACTCCAAACTTAAAGGGCCTGTGATGAGGAGGCATTCAGCTCTACTGCCTTGGAATCAGAATGTCGCATGATACTATCACATTAGATATTATGGTTGATGGATCATCTTTCCTCTAAACCCTTCTAGCAAGGCTGTTGTTAGTGACCTGGAGGCCTCTCATCAGGTCTGATATCTCCTCAAAAGCTATCTCCATTCAAATTGTCTGTCCCATGTTAAGGGCTTCTAGCCACTCTCAGCTCTCCTGGTATGGTCTCCAGGACATAGGCAGGTCTCCCTTGAGAAAGGCAGACACCAAGTCGCAAGGATCATTCAATTTACTGGCTCCTGTCAGGTGTCCTTGCTACCACCTTAGCAGTCTTGTGCAGAAAAGAAAAGAAAAGAATAGAAGCTACTCACCATTTAGAGGGTGGGGAGACACTAGTCCTGTATCTGTGCGCTGTGTAGCGGTGGGCAATGATTGGAAATAACGTATATTTACACCAATGATTATACAATCACACAGAAATATGGACTTGTTTAGTATCCACAAAATAGCATGTTTTCAGGAGTCAACTAAACATATATGTAATGAAAAAGACCATAAGATAAGCCACATTAATTTAGGAAAAACATAAAATTGTCTGAACATACTGTTGAACTGGGAATGTTCCCTGTGGGGTGTGCAGTCATGGTGCCATGTCCTGAGTACCCAACTGTAACTATTTTGTGCCCCGATTTTTGTTTTTGGCTCATGTTAATATAACAGGTGCAGTGGCTTCCCCGTACCTGACACAAACCTAGTCCTGGAACTGTACTGTAACCTGGAGGAGTGCATCAAGCGCGCCCTCATTTTTTTTCTGACAGTGGACTACCACCAATGGCATGAGTTTAGCATGTACAGTGGTGGTGGCAATATACTACGGGGCATATTACCAAGCAATAGCGATAATTATCGCTATTGCTTGGTTAGAGAGAAAATTTTACCGCTAAGCTGCGGCGATTTTTACCGCAGATAAACCTTGGTATTACCAAGGTTTATCGCAAATGCGATAAAAAACGGCCGCAATGCATGAATATCGCTGAAAAGTCAGCGATATTCATGCATTATCGAGCTAATGCTCTTAGCCATGTTATCCACCTCCCATTGGATAACATGGCTAAGAACTGCTCAGGGCAGGTGTTAGCTTTTGGAGATATTCGCGCTTAGCGCGAATATCTCCAAAAGTTGGTAATAGGAGATAGCGATGTTAGCGACTGTTTCCAGTCGCTAACATCTTGGCACGCCCACTTTGCATGTCATTAGTGATAAATATCACTGACATGCAAAGTGGGGCCCAAGATGGTCGCTATCTCCTACTAGCTGTCGCTAACTGGTGTTAGCGACAGCTAGGTAATAGGGAGATAATTTTATCTCCGCTTTCTTGGCTTTTAAAGCCAAAAAAGCGGAGATAAAACCCCTTGATAATATGCCCCTGTGTTTTGTAAAGCCATAGTCATGACCAGACCATCTATCTGTGATGCCGGCTCCACTTTTTTAAAGTCCTGGATTAATTTGTAACCTAGACCCTAGTACTAAAATTCCTAATGGATTTTGTGTGTTTGTGGCTTGTGTAGTGTATGCAGTATGTGCATGAGTGAGCCAGAGTAATGGAGGCCTGTGGGTCCCATTTTGGAAGCTCCTAGCGTGCTCATGTGCATAAGATGTAGGTGAGAGTGTATTCACAGACCGTGGCAGAGTATTACTGTCAATCCTGAAATTGGAGGTAAAAGACAAGTCTTCTTCAAAAATTCAGTTAAGCAGCTTCTGCTGAGTGGAGCTGCTGATTAGTTTTCCTATAATACTGCTGTTAGAAATGGGGCTTCTGGTTGGCCAGGGCGTATACCTAAGTCAGACAGAAATCACCACTCTAGTCAGGGCAAGGGAGTTACACGCTGAAGATAACCCCTGCTCACCTCCTTGCTAGCTTGGCAGGGCAGTCAGGCTTATCCCGGAGTCAATGTGTAAAGCGTTTTTGGAACACACTCACACAGCAGTGACACACTAGGCACACCACAAAAGAAACTCCACACAAGATTATATAATGATTGCCTTTGTATTATCCACAAAAAACACATCAGAACAGAAGCACATATATTACACTGTGCCAACAGGCACTTGTCATGACTTCTCAGAGATTACATAAATCACTCGGCAAATCGGGCCCCTGTCAAATCGGGCCACTGTCACTATCATTACATTTAGGGACCAGTAGCTACTGATAGGATCACCTTTCAGCATAACATATTATCCATAAACAATATTAGCAGCAGTGCACCATAGTAAACTTTGGCCACAGTATGTCACATAAATCATAAGCAGGGTCATGGGATATACATTATTCACAGTGCACTATAGTGATTACTAGTCAGTTGCCTACCGTACAATGACACCTCCACTGTACAATCTTCCTAGCTACTGCTCTCTACCCTGATCCCTTCCTGATAGGTTTCTGGGCTTCATGCCCGCTTACGCCAGTAGATCTCTCCACAATGGGAGACAAAAGGGGGCCAGCAGCGGCCCGCGTTCTGGCTGCGCCACAGTGCATGCCTTCCTGTAGGAGGTGGGGAGGATGACACCCACCTGCCTCTGGTCGCAGCCGTATCCTTGGCTGACACCAGTCCACACTGCTCACTCCAGATGGGCCCCCTTTTGGGCCGGGAGGCATGGAGCAAAAGTCCCCCTTGGGCCAGGGCCTTCCGCCCTGCAACCACGCGACACAGCCGCTCTGTTTCATGCAAGGGCACAGCTGCCATAGAACACAGAGCGAGGTCTATGTCGTAACCACTCTCAGTACAGGCCTCCAGGCTCCTTCCTACTCTCACCCCGGGGACTAATTCTTGCGTTGGGGCACTCATGATCCGGAGCTCTCAATGGCTCCTGTCATCACCAAACTGCTGAAGGCAGACATCCGGCCCTGCCTACATCCAGGCTCAGACTTGAGGCTTGTCACTCCTGCCTGGCTTCTGGCCCCTCTGCCTTGGGGGCTAGTTGCCAGGCAATGCCCCGGTGACAGGCGGCCTCACTAGGAAGGGCAGCTCCTTCCTGACCCTACTCCTAGGGCACCAGATTTTCCGGTGCTCTCAAAGCGCTCTGTGATAAAGTTAACACAAAAGTGCTCCACCTGCACTTAACCCCGGAACACATGCGTGGAATGTGAAGCACTTCACCCACAGTCGGGCTTCTCCAGCACAGGGGCAGTCCCCTCATGCTGGGCTCATGGAAGAGTACTGGGGCATGCAGTTCCAGGAGAGCAGGCAGCAGTTCAGCCCACAGGGTCCTTCGGCATAGATGCAGGCTCTCCAGCAGCCCACCACACCAGGCACAATCACAGTGGCAGTCCCCTGCCAGCACAGCAATCCTCTGGTCCCCTGCAGTCTCTTCTCATGTTAAAAGCAAGCTTAACCTTTGATGGTGACACAGCCCCAGTAGTTATTCTACTAGCAGTCTTTGTTCTGCCCCCTGGCACAGGGCTCTGAGCCCTGTGGGAACCAGTTCTGGGGGCACCTTGCAACTGTGCAACTCCTTGGCGTCAGTTACGAGGGTCATATTTCAGGTTTGGAAGCAGGCTCTTCGGAGGATGGGGTGGTGAAATAGGCTGACGAGGGAGACTCTCCTTTGGAACAATGGGCGATTGCCACAGTTGACTACTCTGTCTGGGTTTCGTGGCTGGGACAGGATTGGCCTTTCTACCCTCGGTGATGTAATGTGGGGGCCAATCCTGAAGTCCTTTCAGGAGTTCCAGTGGGACTTTCAAATGCCGAAGACCTAATTTTATAGATATCTTCAGTTCCGGCATGCCACCTCCCCTAGCTTGGAGGGACTAGAGTAACTTGCTGATTTTAGCATGATAGAGGTGAAGGTATTTATGGGAGATCTCCAGGACCATAAGATAGCTAAAATCTGTCAATCCCTAGTTACACATAGCTCCTCTACACTGCAAAAACTCAGAGAGGCCTGGGAGAGTGATGTAGGCCCACTGGAGGAGGAGGACTGGACCGAGGAACTGGCCTCCCCGCGGGGGGCCGCAATAGCAGTGTGCCTGCACCTTATCCAGTTCAAGGACTTTCACTGGATATATTTTACTAGAGTTAGATTGCAGAGGGCGGGAGTGGTGGCCTCTCCTGTATGTCTCAGATGTGAACGGGAAGAGGGAACCTTGATGCATACGGTCTGGCACTGCTATGCCTTGGTACGATTTTGGAGGGGTGTCATGGCTTGTCTCTCAGAAATATTGTGCTTGGACCTTCCCTGCTCGTCGAAGCTGGTACTTTTACAGATCATGGAAGGGGTGGGGGGCAAAATATACAAACGTCATCTTATGTTACTGGGGTTTACTCTGGCCAAAATAGACATTGCAAAGTCGTGAAAACCACCAGCAGCACCTTCCTTGGCTGCTTGGCAGAATGGCCTGGACTTTTGCATGGGCTTGGAAATCCCAATCTTTACAGCAAGGGGGTGCCCCCCTAAACATTTTAAAATTTGGAAGCGATGGGCGGACTATCAGACCTACAGTTGGAACCGGTCTCTACGGTGGGGGTACCTGACTCAGCTTAAATTCCTATTTGGTGCTGTGTGCAGTTCTGGGTGTAATGATGCATTGCATTTCTTGGTGTGGGTGCCTTTTTCTTTTTTTCCTAATGATGTGTTGCTTTAGGGAAGACTTTAGAGAGAGGGGAGGGGGGTTGTTAAGTTATGTTTTTTTTTCTTGATTGTTCTCTTTCTTCTGTATTGCTTTTCATTTTTCCTTGATTATGTTTCCTTAAAAGTCAAAGTCATGATGATGTAAGTTTCTTATGCAGAAGTTTCTGGGGTACAGAGCTCTGCCTCATATGTGCTATTTGACAAATAAAATCGTTTTTAAAAAAAAACATAAAATCTTAGCTGGATGAACCGGCGAGTGCCAAACGTGTTGCTAGCGCCGACTGTGTGTATGTGTTTGTATGGAATGTGCTCTGGCCTATATAAGGGGTCGTTCGATTTTTCTCCACCAGTAAAATGGTTTTTTTACATGAGGTGAAGTCCCTTCCTGCACAGCCAAATTGAAAAAATTCCTGTTTGCCACATTTTTCTACCAAATTTGCACACTTCAAACTTTTGTAAAAGTATATGAATACCTATCGAACGGGGTTTACTTACATTCCCAGTTTCTGTGCAATCTCAGTGCTCATTTATACTGGTGGATTTCCTTTATGGTACTAAGCTGTGGTGTAAATGTCTGTAGTTCCTAATTTCAAGAACCAAGATATGGATTTTTTGATGGCTTTGTATGCACACCTAAGTGGAACTAGGCTGTGCAAAATATTGTGAATCGGCTAATATAATTTGACCAAAGGCACACAGTTTGGTCAATTTGGAGACTGCAATTTCAGTTTGATTCTTCCAGTTGTTCCTCGATTGTGCGTGAAGCTTCACATTCGTACATCTGGAGGCAAGGAAGCAAAGAGAGCTCTGAGTCATCTAGTTTAAGAAGAACCGGCAGAGTTTCTCAGCCTTGATAAGTTATCACAGCTTTGAAACAGTGACAAAGTGCAGGGATCAGGTTGCCTTGACAACAACTACCATCACCATAGTGAGGGTGCTGAACTGCAGCAGCTGGACCACTTACAGCACGCTTTCTTCCAAATTTAAATTTCACAGGTTTTTTTACGTTTCTAACAGTTTCTCGAGATGAATAAATTATCACTCCCCAATTTAACAAAGTCTACAAAGCAATTATAATTTTCATGCAGTGTGAGCTGGATCTGAAGTTTAAATATACGACGCTTCGGTGCCTTGCTGCTTTTGTTAAGGTAAAAATGGTTCCCGCGGCACCTTATATCTTGTGACATGTAAGAATATTTCATACGTCTATTTTAGATGAGAAGGCAGAAACCACACAGTGAAACCTGGCATGTGTTTTTCAGGTAAAATGGAAGACCTCCTTTGCATTTCTAAAACATTGACGCTACCCGATCTTAAACATCCAAGACACAGCAGTAATCTAAAGTGCAGGCGAACTGTGCACGAAATTTAGCTCGGACCAAAGCCCATCCCACATTCAGCAACAGAAAATACCTACACTGCCTGGATGCTAGCCTACTAAGGGGCATATTTACAAGTGACTGGCGAAGCGTGGCGTTACAAAGAAAAACCAAAGGGGATGATGGATGGAGCGTTGACAATACAAACACTCACCCACAGTCAACTGATCTGGGTTTAATCCATCACCATTCTTTAGCTCACTCGGCCACCCCAGTTCAGACATGGCCATATGCAAATCAGTCTGACCATGTGCCTCATGGGAACAGTCCAGCCCGAACTGCCAAGCCATGTCTTCCCTGGACCGGAATCAAGCTTCCCAGGACCGGTTTCTGACATTACAGCCGTCTTCAGCCGGGCTTGCTTGAATCCAGTGGCAAATTGAGCAAGGGACTCGTGGCATTAAACAAAAAATGCTAACAACAAGCTCCACCATTCTGATAACCCCTGGATGCGTATTTACTATAGTATGGCACATCCTTGTGTTTTCCCTAGCACAGGCGCTAAACTCAGATGCCTAGCCCAAACACAGGCACCCTTGCACGAGATTGCAAAGGTGCTTGCATTAAGGAAATGATTGGACACCTTCCTGCACATAAACAATCACTAATGGTGATTTGTGACTCTTATGTCTGCTGCATTGAGCAGCACACATAGAAGTTGCAAATTGCCATTATTTCAATGATTGTTTATGTGTAGGAAGGGACACCTTTCTGCACATGAACAGTCATTCAGGGCGATTTGGTGTTTCTATGTGTGCTGCACAATCCAGCACACATAGAAACACTGCAAAAAGGAGGAGACATTAAACATTTCTCCTCGTTTTACCATGTTAAGACCAGGTTTTCCCTGGTCATAATTTTGGAGCTGCCCCATATTTATGCCACCTTTGTAGCCAACCAGAGATCCCATTTCTAACAGTGTGCAGCATCAAAATCAATTAGTGTTGCGGCGGAACAGCCACTGCAACATCCATTGCCCTCCCCTTTCACGCTGAGTGTAGCTTGAAAGGGGGCCTTATTTACAAGGCGTCGTTAAGCCATGTTTAGTGACTTAACGCCACCTTGCAGCAAAGGCAAAGGGATTATCGCCACAGGAACGTCACAAAAAAAGGCCTTGTAAATATGCTCCTGAATTCTTTGTACATGAGTATGGATGCAATCTACGTATAGAATGAAAATGGATAGCCTATGACCAGGGCTGAACTGGGGAACCAAAAGCAGCCCTGGAAAAAATGTTTGATTCAGCCAATCACCCTTTGTCTCCTTGCACAATCTCTCTCTTTCCATCCATCCATTGTCTCTATCCTGCTCTTCTCTCTTTCTTCGCCCTCTCTGTTTCCTTTCTCTCTACCTTCCCCTACACTCCCTTTCTCTCTCTACATCTCTGGGCCTACCGCAATTAAAATTTGGGAGCTAGGGTGAGTAGCAGAGGCATCACAAGAGGCCCTGCTTTAAAAAAAGCCCTCCAGCCCAAGAGGAAATGCCTGGTGGAAAAAAGGCCTGTCCGGACCGCCTATGACATGTTATGTACATCTACATTAAAGTTAAATTGTGTATGTGTATTATATATGGGGTATTTCTTTATGTGGTAGTGTGTGGGGGGACTGGGCGAATTAGGAATTCCAAGACAGCCAATTATGCCCAGGAAGGTAAAAAATGTAAGAAATAGTACATCATATGACGGATGGTGGCTATGGGAGTGGTGGGGGATGGAGTCCTTGGCCTCTATTCTGCAAGGACGCTATCATTATCGTATGAGAAAATTTGAACACAGTACACATAGAGATTAAGGGGGTCATTTAGAGTTTGGAGTATGTGGGGCATCAGCTAAAACACAGAGGTTTTCCTGTTAAAAATGTCTCTGTACCCACACCTCATTCTGAGTTGGTGGAACCTCTGAAATTCTGGTGGCAAAGCCTTTACAGGCTCCATTGTCAGAAACCCTTAATCCGGCAGTCTGTCAACCCCGATATTCTGTTCACAGTGAGAATTGCCCCATCCAGTATATGGTAGGGCGACGTCACATATTTTTGTTGTTACCATTATGCAATCTTTATTTCAGCTTAACCCAATACAATCAATAAAACACATCAAGAAATTGAAAGCACAAAATATTGTAAAAGTCCGCAAATAAGATACAATTATTTTTATTCTCCATGTTCATTCGCTAAAACATGACAAACTTTAAAAAGCCTATTAAATTAACCCAACTTCAAATACCTATCCATAAGTGTAGTTAATGATATGTAGAGATTTTTTTCTCAGTCAGGCAGATTAAAAAGTACAGATCGCCATGCATGTCCTGATAAAGAGACGTTACTGACCAAATATTGGTCAAGCTCTTGCTCTTGACTCTAAAAGTGTGCATGCCTTTTGACTGATGATACCATTCGTGATCCTATGTGTTGTAGTCAATTAAAGCGGTAGAACCAGTTTTGAAGCAGGGCTCTCTCAGGCAGCGGGTGGTGTTTTGGTTTTCCTGAATCAAACTCCTGCTTTTGAAGTTTCTTTCAGAACAAAACAAAAAGCCAAGCTGGGTCCAAAAACATGGAACCTGCTTGAAACCTCTCCCTGCCTTCAGTGTATCTGCTGCACCAGGGGATGGACTAAAGGTGAATGATCGCCATCGACAGATGGGATCTTTTAGAATAGCAGGAACTCTTCCAAATGGTGGCTGGGGATCAGCATTCCAGTAACCACCAGACTGGTGGACAGCCTGCCAGGGTGCAGAGGGTCTTGAAGGTTTCAAGTTTCTAGGTTTTTAAGCAGTGTCTTTCCTGACTTTTAGAGCTATCACATTTATGGTGTTCAGGAAAATCAAGGAACATAAATCCCTTTAGAGGAAGGAGAGATGGAGGTACTGGGTATGCTTGGGATGGGTCAGGATTAGTGTCAGTGCCTGCTATTGCACACTGCAGGTGAATGCATCCGTGCAAGAAAGGGGGAGGCTTCAGGTTGTTTCAGATGAAATTGTTCTGGAGTTCAGAGACTGCAGACACGCTACCAAGAGGGAAATCCTAAAGAGGTTAATCACTCCTGCCACCATTATTTGTGAAAGGGAAGGACGATTTCCATTGGGAAGGTGCAAGGATGACTTGGTTTCTCTTAGAGGGTGGAAAAACTGTCAGGAATCAACTGGCTGTAAAGTCTTGCGCAACGCAAGGTATGAGCCACTAGTAGAAAGATTCCCCAAAGCCAACTTGCACCCCATTCTCCTGTCAAGAGACACCTAGGCACAAAGGATGAAGACAAGTTAGAGGGCAGTTCAAACCTGCTGATTTTCAAATAGTTAGGCAGGATAAGATGAGATCTGCTCCATTATCCAGGGATTTGTCCTTGAGATTTGCCCGTCAGCTAAGTATCAGCAAAAGGTTCCCTGAACAGGGACTCTAGGGGAGTTATTTAGGAGTGGAGGGAGTTTTGCAGACAGGTTACTCTGCTAAATTGGGTTTGAGTAGCCTTTCTGCCAAAGTGAGTGTCCACCAGCTCTATTTAGAGTTGGGCATACCATCATGTTTCCATCAGCAGAGTCTCCCCTGGCTTGGCCAGCAAAAACCTTTCGCCATTGCCTTCAAAGACATCGGTTATCAGTGTCAGTACCTGCCAGGAAAAGCCTGGCGGTCAGAAAAGAGAAAACTGAAAATGATCACTACAAACTGGTAGAAAACTCAGTGGATGTCAGGCTCATTCCTTTTTCTTTTGTTTTTCAGAAGCATATTCCCTCTGTGGGAGTTTGTTTTTGAAAAACAAAAAAGTTGTTGAGTGGCCACATCAAATATCACGAGGAAACAACATGAAAGGGGTGTTCCCAGATAACAAGGATCAAAGTTTAATTAATATTAACAGTATACCCCACACACCACAACAAGAATAAATTTATTCAAAAGAAGTTTTTAATTTTCATTTTGACAATCAACATGATTTTTTTGTATAATAAATAAAGTGATTCCATTTGAACAATACATGACATTTAGAAAAAATATACATAGTCAGAAACATGCAAAACCAGTCTAAAAACTAGGACACGCAGAAACACTTCAAACCGGGCAGCAAAATAAATCCACTCATACATCCAAACATACCTTTTATACAATCAAATTCATACTCAGACATTCACATCCATATCACTACACACAAGGACAAGAAAAGCGCCGACGCGCGTTTCGGACAAGTGCCAATAAAGGCTTCCTTCATCAGGGCGCACTTCAAATATTGTACAGACAAACAGAATAGATAATGTCTGTGACACGGTCCTGACAAGCGGTCCTAGTAGCAGCAAGGCTGTGGGTGGGTATTCTAAATACCCAACAATAACGAGGCCCATTTAAATATGCGGTTCGCAATCCCAGGGTTTCACCGGTCATAAATAGCGCATTTTAGAATAGGTCCACAAGGGATCCATATGTACGAGGAAACCAGGTATAAAAGCAATACAATGTATCTCAAAAAGAATAACCAGCACTGATGCAGTACAGTTAGTGACACCGGGGCCAACAATGAAAAACGACCTCAATACAACAGAATTGTGCCATCCTTTGAATGAGGTGGGATGAACACCGAAGACATCATGATTTGGCACAACTTCAATCCCGGGGAATAAGGGACCTGAAAAACGGCCCGGCGGTGCTCGTAAAATGGTGTCCTGGGTCGAAGGAACCGGATGACTCCTTCACCTGCCAGCGATACGGTAGGTCGGTAGGTTTCCTAGAATACCCACCCACAGCCTTGCTGCTACTAGGACCGCTTGTCAGGACCGTGTCACAGACATTATCTATTCTGTTTGTCTGTACAATATTTGAAGTGCGCCCTGATGAAGGAAGCCTTTATTGGCACTTGTCCGAAACGCGCGTCGGCGCTTTTCTTGTCCTTGTGTGTAGTGATATGGATGTGAATGTCTGAGTATGAATTTGATTGTATAAAAGGTATGTTTGGATGTATGAGTGGATTTATTTTGCTGCCCGGTTTGAAGTGTTTCTGCGTGTCCTAGTTTTTAGACTGGTTTTGCATGTTTCTGACTATGTATATTTTTTCTAAATGTCATGTATTGTTCAAATGGAATCACTTTATTTATTATACAAAAAAATCATGTTGATTGTCAAAATGAAAATTAAAAACTTCTTTTGAATAAATTTATTCTTGTTGTGGTGTGTGGGGTATACTGTTAATATTAATTAAACTTTGATCCTTGTTATCTGGGAACACCCCTTTCATGTTGTTTCCTCTTGTTCTCGCCCTGGCGGGTTGTTCCCCTTTTGTAGTGTTTTCTTAGATTCAGGGTCCCTCTTCAGTTTAATTATCACATCAAATATCACAGCTGCTTAGCAAACTTGCAGTGTCTTTTTTTTTTTTTATCTTTTTATTAAAAATTAAGAAACAAACAAGGCAATAAACACGATACAGTAGGATATCTGTCCGAATAAGGAAGGAAAAAGCATTACAATAAGGTATACAAACGATATTAGGGGAGGGAAGCAGGGGAGAGACGAGCTCCAAACAAAATGTGCACGATACAATACGAGGAATGGCAGGTCAGGGGGAAAGTGGAACTTCAGGAACATCCACAAGAGGAGGAGTGCAAATATCTCCACGGTAAATGTTCCAATGACCCCAGATCTAACCCCATTTCCTGGGTCGCCCCCGTGCCACATAGACCGTCTTCTCCCTAAACATGCACCAATCCATGTTTTCCATCCATGCCTCGACCGTGGGTGGCCTTTGGGAACCCCACAACTGCGCTATGTCTCTCTTAGCTACCATATTTCCCAGGGTCGCCCACTGCATCTGCGTTACATCATAGTCAGTTGATTCCCAAACATTCAGGAGACAACGTCTGGCCTCGGGCTGCAGGGCAACGCCGGTAGCTTCCTTCATCTTATTGTGAATCTCAGTCGAAAAAGCAGCTACTTCAGGACACTCCCAGATTATATGCAGAAACGTCCCAAGCAGCCCAGAACCACGCTTGCACAGACCATCCTCTGAAAAACCAATTCTAACCAAACGGGGGCCAGTCACATAAATTCTGTGCAGGATTTTAAGCTGCACCAACCGGAGACGGGCCGAAATCGTGACCTCCTTAGGAGAAGAGACCGGAGACTGCCAATCCTCATCATCCAATTCAAGGCCATCTCGGGTCCATACATGCCGGAGATGCACCAACAGATCAGTCCTATCGTTAATCAGTTTTTTGTAGATCAAAGAGATAGTACTATCTGGCACATGACCATCCAGTATTCTATCCTCAAGCGGAGAGGACTCCGGAATCTCCACACCCTCAGGAAAAACCGACTGCAAGGCATGGCGGACCTGAGCATACCGATAATATTCCCTTTTACTCAGTTGGAACTCAGCCTTTAATTCCACAAAGGTTTTAATCTTGCCCTTAACCCAGAGGTCACTCACCTTACTAATGCCAATCATATCCCATTTCTCAAATCCTTTCGTTTTCCACAAGTTACCCAGCTTCTCGGAAGCAACAAGCGGGGTCGCTCGGGTCAGTCGATCCTTCCAACCCATCACACTATTTGCACAGTTCCATACCCGTACCGCAATCTTTGTAGGCCCCGAGAGCTTCCTTCCTGCCAATCTCGAATAGAGCGCTCTATAGTAATAGCCCCCTGGCAACAACCACCTGTCCATTGCAAACGCGGGGTTCAATTCGGGACCATACATACCGTGATTAATGGCCCCCAATTGAGACGCCCAGTAATATCTTTGATGTCAGGGAGAGCAATACCACCATCATACCATGGAAGCGTCAGCTTGGCGAGGGCGATACGCGATCGCCCATCCCAGATCAACTTCCTCTGGAGACCCTCCACCCCCCGAAAATAGCTCACAGGAATTAAATCAAAGGTGTTCTGATAGCATACAAAAAGCGTGGCAATGACATCATCTTAAAAAGCGCCGCACGGCCGAGAGGCAAGAGCGGCAGCTTGCGCCAGCCCATCACGTCTAGCTTCCGCCGGTTTAACGGTGGGAGCAAGTTCCGTTCGTATCGGACAACCGGGTTCAATGATACATAAACCCCAAGATACTTAAAACCCGTCTGTGCAACCTGGATGAGACAATCGCGCGGCAAAAGGGGGACATCTCCCCAGAGGACGTACAGGTAGGATTTAGTCCAGTTGATAACTAGGCCAGAATTTGTTCCAAAAGAGGTGAGGACATCAAACAAAACAATTAACGATTTCCGGGGCGACGTCAGGTACAACAGTATATCGTCTGCATAGAGCAAGATACGATCTTCAAAGTCTGGGGCACACTGAATACCTCTCATCGATGGTTCCCATCTAATCCAGGCAGCAAGGGGCTCAAGAGCAAAGGCAAACAGAAGCGGCGACAATAGACAACCCTGTCGTGTACCTCACCCGAGAACGAAAGGCTCAGAGACCCGACCATTCACCACAATCTGCGCCAACGGGTCCTCATAGAGGAGTCTCACCCAGCCAATGAAACCAGGACCAAAACCAAACTTGGCAAGTACGGCCCACAAATACGGCCACTCCACAGTATCAAAAGTCATCGTGGCATCCAAGGAAGCCAAGATGGCCGGCTCACGCAATGACGCAGTCCTCGCGAGGACACCATGCAAACGTCGCAGATTCAGGGCCGTATTCCGATGCGGGATGAAACCGGATATATCTGGATGAATCAAGTCACTAATCACCTTTATTATAAGACTGGCCAATAATTTAGCAAGAATCTTCGGTTCCGCGTTAAGGAGTGATATCGGCCTATAAGAGGCACAGCGGTCTCTTGGCTTCCCTTCCTTATGAATCACCACAATGGCCGCAAGACGCTGATCACAGGGAAGGGAGCCCCTATCTCGCGATTCTAGGAACATGTCACGAAGATACAGCGCCATTTTGTCGGGGCGCAGTTTATAAAGTTCAATGGGGAGACCATTAGGACCCATCGCCTTCCCCGAACGAATGGAATGGATAGCGAGAGCCACCTCATCAGCCGTTATTACTGCATCCATCGACTCTCTATCGAAATCAGACAAACTGGGCAATGCTATGTCACGCAATAATAAATGTGAATCTTCCTCCGGCCTCTCAGATACGGGGGAGTATACTTCCTGGAAATGCTCCGCAAAACTCCGTACTAGCTCCTCGGGTTCAGTCACACACATACCATTCACTCTCTCAATCACAGGAACCACACAACTCGCCCTCTCTTTCTCATCTAACCATGCTATCAGTTTACCCGCTTTGTCCCCAACATCATATGATCGGCCCTGCTGCTCCCTGCTGATAACTTTCGCAGCATCCGTCACCAAAGCCTTGTATTCAAGTTGTTTAGACGCAAAACATACATCTTCCCACGGGTGACGCCCAGTTCCAGAGCACGCTCCTGTTCGGCAATCTCTGTCTCAAGGCTAACCACCTGCTCATTCTTACTCTTCTTAGCGCCAGCAATCAATGACAACGCCTGACCGCGGATGACCATCTTAAAAGCTTCCCAGAGCGACACCGCCGAAGACACTGATCCCTCATTCTCAACAAAATACTGGTCAAGGGATTTGACCAACGCAGCGCGGGTCTTAGGGTTACGGAGATACCATGGATTGATCGGGGCTACACGCCCCTCTGCACCTACACGCGACTCCATCCGAAGCCACAGCGGAGAGTGATCGGATATTCCCCGAGCCAGATGTCGAACCTCAGTAACGGAGGGGGCCTGCGCAGCTGGCATCAAGATGTAATCAATCCTGGAAAGGCTACCATGTGCACCCAAGTGGAAAGTGTATTGGTTCTGGGCAGGATGCAGCAATCTCCAACAATCCACCAACCCCAGTGTATCTATAAAACCGCTAAGCCAATTCTGTGATCCTGTGAGGTCCCTGGGCGGGTGTCGATCTTCCCTACCAGAGACGACCGAGTTAAAATCTCCGCCCATGACCAGAGTCCCCTCAGGAAGTCCCAATACTACTCGCCCCAAGTCTGCAAAAGTTGTCGACTGCAAACCGGGGGGAACGTAAACAGAGAGGAAGGATACAGTTCTACCCTCCCACCGTCCAGTGAGAGCTACGTAGCGCCCCCTATCATCCAGGACTGTTGCATCTTTTTTCCAAGGGGAGAGAACTCCTAACTAGGATACCCACCCCTGTGGATCCAGAGGAGAACCCCGCATGGGCAACCAGTCGATACCCTCTCCGGTTCATGGCATGACAGGTGTTACTGATCAAATGTGTTTCCTGCAACAATACCACATCATGGGAAAGCCGTTTCAATAGTTGTAACACAACCCCTCGTTTTATCCTGTCCCCCAACCTATTCACATTCCAACTCATTAGTCTCAATCCCCTACCCCCCATCCAGAAAGTGAAAGCAGATCCAACCCCCCTGGGAGCTCAGCATCCAAACCAAATGATAGAACAATATGTTGCCTTGTACGGAAACAAAACACACCCAAATGAACACCCCCCACCCCCAAACCAAAAACCCGTTACAAATCCCCCACCCTGCACCCCTGCGTGAGACTAAATAGCCACCCCAACTTGCAGTGTGCCTGTCGCCCTGACATCAAACTAATCTACAAAAAGAACCCCAGAGGAGGAAAGAGTCCCATTAATCTCCCGCCACTCCCAGGTATGACACATCAAATCACACAATAAAAAAAAAAAAAGGATCAGCAAAGTTCAGAGACCGGAAACTATGCTCCTATTCCTGCTCCATCGGACCGCCTTCCGCTCCTCCAGAATGTTCCTTCCGGCCACGTTGGCGAGGCAAAGTGTCGAGCCAGTCCCCCATCACCACTGGACGATCAAAGAAATGTGTCCGGTCCTCGAATTCAACGCGCAACTTGGCTGGAAAAAGCATTGCGTATTTCAGTCCCATCTCCCTCAGTCGTCGTTTAACACCCAGAAATCCTAGTCTTTGCTTTTGAACTGTCTGTGTAAAGTCCGGGTAGAAACTTACAGTGGTGTTTTCGTATTTCATGGGTCCACCCACCTGCGAGGCCTGCAGGATAGCGTCTCTATCTCTAAAGTTACAGATTCTGGCGATGATAGGCCGCGGCGGGGCACCCAACTTCGGTTTATCACCCGGTACTCTGTGGGCGCGTTCAACTGCAAAGAACTTGCTCAGTCCTTTAGGTGCAAGGTGTTTAATTATAAGATCTTCAACAAAGAGATCAGCCGCCGGATCCTCCGACTTCTCCGGGACCCCAATAATGCGTATATTGTTACGCCGGGCCCTGCTTTCAAAATCCTCCAACCGGCGGCCAAAAAGATCATTGGAAGTTCGCAAGTTGCGGACCTCCGTCTGCAAGTCGGACACATCACCCGGCAGGCTGGAAGTCTTCAGATCTAAAGATTTGACCTTCTCATTAGTTTTTGATAAATCCGTGCGGATCAAATTGACATCGATCGAAACAGTGTCCAGCTTGTGGGCAAGAGTCTCAAATTGTTGGCCGATGGAGGCCTTCATCCCGTCAAGGGCGCCCTTGACGTCTTGCAAAGTCAATTCCGCCGATGAGGCCGGGTCCTCCCCAGTACCTTCAAGCGATCTACTCGGTCCACTGGGGGATCCTTTAGATTGGGCATACCGATCCATGTTGTTTGTTTGGGTATAACCACCTCGCTGAGTGGTCTTGGACTTTTGCTTGTCTCCATCAAGTCTGGCCGCCATCACTGATAAGGAGATCCCCAGAGGCAGTGGGCAACGAGAGAAGATGGCCGCACCGGAAGCCGCAACCAAACTATCAGTGGCGACCAGAGGGCACAGCCCGTCCAGGTCCAGTGTACACACTCAGGACAACACCCATGAACGCCGCGCAGTCCAATGGCTTTCTGCTCGCATAAGCGCGCTCTCAGACAGGATCAGACTGGAGCCTCAAAAGTGAAAGTGAAAGTCCAAATCAGTACGACAGTCCGTATCCCCTGAGGCCGCTGTTGTTCAACTTCTGCCCGGGCACCATGCCAACTCGAGCTCCGGGCAACTCCGAGGGGCAGGCCGCAATATTCAAATCGTTGTTATTCCGGTTCCGGAGGTCCCATTCAAATTTGGAAAACGATTACCGCCTCAGCTATGGCTCATCTTCAATAACCCGTCAAAGTAATCAGGATAATTGTCAGGATAGATGCGGGAGGTTACGAGGGTCTCGGGAGCCCTGTGCTCACGCGGCCATCTTGGTTGCGCGCGAAGCTCCTTCTCCTGCAGTGTCTTTAGAGGAGCAGCCATGGCAGTGGCTCCTCTGAAGGCTTAGAGATTGATCTCAGCGAGAAAGTGGAGGTCTCTAAATGTGTTGGTCTGTAGTCCACCAGGGCAGAAGAGTATGTTCCTGTCCTGCTCTGATGGAACAGAATACAGCCGGCCAAAGTCAAAATAACCCCCCAAGTGTGCTTGAGATTAGGTATATCAATGAAATAGGCTCTCACCCTGGCTCAGAAGTCACCACTTCCACCACACTACTTATTGTTCATTGAACCAGGGATTGCCAGAGACATTCATGCATTGATGCTAAGAATCGAGAAAGTGTTACTTCAGTCCTGAGGTGGTATATGCAAAATCAGAATTATACTATGGGACAGAGGGCTGTAAGGGCTCAGTGAGTGAAGCTTGATGTTTCCAGTAACAGAGTGACTGAGACATGTTTTTGTGTGATCTGACTATCCGATTATCTGTGTTAGTGAGCATAGTTTTAATTGACTTGCCCTGTAGCAATAATGACTTTTTAACAGCATCTTCTTTTTCAGGGAACTTCTACCATCTGTAAATAAAGACACAAATATGGCACCTATCCTCATGATTTTGAGTTTTTTTTGGGAACTATATGGTGCACATAGTTAAGTTTCTGGGCCTGAAGAACCATGTGGGGGAACAGAAAGGTTTAATGCACGTGATTTGTGCCTGCTTGTGTAGATATTAGACAAAACTGTGAGTACATATTTCTGTCTACACTCCGAATTAGGATGAATACATGCACTAGTATACGTTAGTGCCTATACTGACATGTCAGTAGTGGTGGTGGACGACTATGAGGTGGGAAAGCAGAACTATGCTTCCAAGTTGGGCAGCCGTTCCTTGGACAGTTAGACAGCATGGCTTTGAGTACATGATATAGGTCTGCATCAAGAATTCCTCAACCAACCTATTGAAAGGAGTCTGGTTGCACTTAAAATGCTGAATTTTGTGAGTCAGAGACTGACGCAACCTCATGATTGGTCATCCTCTGGCCCTGCTTTATCAACACTGTGTGCTATGCATTTTGACCACAATGACAGAGTGGTGGGTGAGAATGTCGATGGTTTAGAGAGTGTAACTCAAAGAAATTTCCATGTGAACACACAAAAAGTTGCTGGCACAGTAGCATGGGGCTTATGCTATATGACACTCTGTCCTGCACAGTTTTAGATGGATGACCTTTGTTCTGTGGCCATCACACTTTATAAACTTGTTCTAGGCTTCATGATATTCCTGGTGTAAGTACTTACTCTCTTGTAATAACTCAGAAATGATAGGAGATTTCTCTGTGACGCTTATTGTGATGGTGCCTCATTTAGAAGGGATTTTGAGTTACGCGAGGAGCCTCCTTTAAGGTTTAAATCTGCCCAACCTGCATGGTAGAGAGATTATGTCAGAGTACCAGATGCTACATTCCTCCTCACCTCAGGAGGAGTTGAGCTGCATTGGTAGCAGGTTCAGCAGGGGAATGATTTGGGAGGATAATGGAAGCAGAAGCGGCTGAGCGCTGAGCCGAAGGAAAATTTCGAGCTCTGTGTGTTTCGAGGGCCACCATCTTGGAGGAGTCACTCATTGGCTTTTAATTAATGCATCATTGATTATATTTCATACTTTTATTTTAACTTTCCTTTTAGTTCCTGTATGCCCCACTATAAGGGGAACCTTCCATGTGAGGTTGGAGAAGGGAGGCTCCAGTTTGAGATTTTAATCATTCCTCCTGATTTGACGTGAAACACGATCATGTCACAATTGGAAACCATATCCCTTGCATGTGGCAGGGTTTATCCTGATGGTGCTAGGACATCCACACTGCGGATGTGTGCAGTGGGCATACCACTAGCTCAGCAAAGGCAAGTCTATCTGCACCTGTCCATGCCTGTACCATGCCCAGCAGCAGATATACTGGTCCACTAGACCCTCATCAACCGCATTCACTGCAGCAATCAGGTATGCCATCTTCACAACGCTGCCCCTAGACCTAAAGACATCTCCCCCACGTCTATGCAGTTCATGTGGCTTTCACTTCAAATGTTCATCTAACATTTCCTTTTCGTTTACACGCACAACTTCAAGTGCTTATTTTCGCCCCTCATGCAATAAGGTTTCTTTTAAGACAGCCCTGGGTTACCTCCTGAATGTTAAGTCATTAGTAAAAAAATAAACTTGAAATATTTGAATTTGTTGACAACCACAGCCCAGATATTTTTGTCATTATAGAAAACTGGTTGCAGGAATCCTCCGATCGAGACCTAGCAGAGGTTTTCCCTCTAATTAATTGATTACACCCTGTTATTGAGCAACTAAGCATGGCAGTGGCATTGCAATAATCCACTGCTCCTCAGTCTCTTGCACAATACTGGAAGATGATTTTCCCACCTCAGAGGGTATCACATTCGTTTTAAAATACAGCCCAACCACCCCATCCACTGGGTCTAATTCATTAATGTCTTCATTCTTAGAATCTTTTGTTTGTGAATGCGACACCAGGTGACCTAAATTGCTACCTCTGTGGCTTATCTCAAATGTTGTTCAATCCATGAATGTGCTAGGCTTTATTCAGTTGGTTAATGATACTACTCACAAGGAAGGACATATCCTTGATTGCATTTTTGTTAATGATTTATTAAATATTTCTTGTTATGGTAGAAATGCCACTCCCCTGGATATGATTGGATCACACAGCAGAGCTATTAAAAAGCAACATTCCAAACCAGCATTGCCTCATTCAATCAAGGTCTAAAGATGGTTCCATGTTTAAATATCGATTACAAAAATATAGTTTACAAAAATATAGATGTAAAAATATCGATTACAAAAATATCGACTCCCTATACTTAAACAGGTAAGTACAATAATATCGACTCAAAAATATAGATGTAAAAAATATAGATGTAAAAAATATCGACTTTTAAAAATATTATAACTTAATTTAAATAATTAAATATTATTAATATTATTAACAAAATAAATTACATTACATTTATATTTTAACTATTTATAACAAATAAACTTAATTTAATCATTATAAACCTAATAAATGTGTACATATACATATATATGTTCTTAAACACATTTTATTATTATCTTTATTTATCTAATAAACTTTAATAATTATATAAAAATAAAATAAAAACATATATAAAACATTTTGAATAAAATAACATTTTCTATAATTAATTAACACATAAAAGTATTTAAAAATAATAATACACACATTTAATAACAAAATTAAAACATTAGTAGTTAAAACATTTGATAGAGAAGGGGTAAAAATTACTATTCCCACTCCAGAGGGTGCAACATTAGGGAAAGCGTTGGATAGCGTAGGGGTAAAAATTACTATTCCAACTCCAGTGAGTGCAACAGTAGGGAAAGCGCTGGATAGCGTAGGGGTAAAAATTACTATTCCCACTCCAAAGAGTGCAACAGTAGGGAAAGCGCTGGATAGCGTAGAGGTAAAAATTACTATTCCCACTCCAAAGGTGCAACAGTAGGGAAAGCGCTGGATAGCGTAGGGGTAAAAATTACTATTCCCACTCCAGAGGGTGCAACAGTAGGGAAAGCGTTGGATAGCGTAGGAGTAAAAATTACTATTCCCACTCCAGAGGGTGCAACAGTAGGGAAAGCATTGGATAGCGTAGGGGTAAAAATTACTATTCCCACTCCAAAGGGTGCAACAGTAGGGAAAGCGATGGATAGCGTAGGGGAAAAAATTACTATTCCCACTCCAGAGGGTGCAACAGTAGGGAAAGCGTTGGATAGCGTAGGGGTAAAAATTACTATTCCAACTCCAGTGAGTGCCACAGTAGGGAAAGCGTTGGATAGCGTAGAGGTTAAAATTACTATTCCCACTCCAAAGGGTGCAACAGTAGGGAAAGCGCTGGATAGCGTAGGGGTAAAAATTACTATTCCAACTCCAAAGAGTGCAACAGTAGGGAAAGCGCTGGATAGTGTAGAGGTAAAAATTACTATTCCCACTCCAAAGGTGCAACAGTAGGGAAAGCGCTGGATAGCGTAGGGGTAAAAATTACTATTCCCACTCCAGAGGGTGCAACAGTAGGGAAAGCGTTGGATAGCGTAGGAGTAAAAATTACTATTCCCACTCCAGAGGGTGCAACAGTAGGGAAAGCATTGGATAGCGTAGGGGTAAAAATTACTATTCCCACTCCAAAGGGTGCAACAGTAGGGAAAGCGTTGGATAGCGTAGGGGTAAAAATTACTATTCCAACTCCAGTGAGTGCCACAGTAGGGAAAGCGTTGGATAGCGTAGAGGTTAAAATTACTATTCCCACTCCAAAGGGTGCAACAGTAGGGAAAGCGTTGGATAGCGTAGGGGTAAAAATTACTATTCCCACTCCAGAGGGTGCAACAGTAGGGAAAGCGTTGGATAGCGTAGGGGTAAAAATTACTATTCCAACTCCAGTGAGTGCAACAGTAGGGAAAGCGCTGGATAGCGTAGAGGTAAAAATTACTATTCCCACTCCAAAGGGTGGAACAGTAGGGAAAGCGCTGGATAGCGTAGGGTTAAAAATTACTATTCCCACTCCAGAGGGTGCAACAGTAGGGAAAGCTTTGGATAGCGTAGGGGTACAAATTACTATTCCCACTCCAAAGGGTGCAACAGTAGGGAAAGCGTTGGATAGCGTAGAGGTAAAAATTACTATTCCCACTCCAGAGGGTGCAACAGTAGGGAAAGGGTTGGATAGCGTAGGGGTAAAAATTACTATTCTAACTCCAGTGAGTGCAACAGTAGGAAAAGCGTTGGATAGCGGAGAGGTCAAAATTACTATTCCCACTCCAAAGGGTGCAACAGTAGGGAAAGTGCTGGATAGCGTAGGGGTAAAAATTACTATTCCCACTCCAGAGGGTGCAACAGTAGGAAAAGCATTGGATAGTGTAGGAGTAAAAATTACTATTCCCACTCCAGAGGGTGCAACAGTAGGGAAAGTATTGGATAGCATAGGGGTAAAAATTACTATTCCCACTCCAAAGAGTGAAACAGTAGGGAAAGCATTGGATAGCATAGGGGTAAAAATTACTATTCCCACTCCAGTGAGTGCAACAGTAGGGTAAGCGTTGGATAGCGTAGGGGTAAAAATTACTATTCCCACTCCAGAGGGTGCAACAGTAGGGAAAGCGTTGGATAGCGTAGGAGTAAAAATTACTATTCCCACTCCAGAGGGTGCAACAGTAGGGAAAGCATTGGATAGCGTAGGGGTAAAAATTACTATTCCCACTCCAAAGGGTGCAACAGTAGGGAAAGCGTTGGATAGCGTAGGGGTAAAAATTACTATTCCAACTCCAGTGAGTGCCACAGTAGGGAAAGCGTTGGATAGCGTAGAGGTTAAAATTACTATTCCCACTCCAAAGGGTGCAACAGTAGGGAAAGCGTTGGATAGCGTAGGGGTAAAAATTACTATTCCCACTCCAGAGGGTGCAACAGTAGGGAAAGCGTTGGATAGCGTAGGGGTAAAAATTACTATTCCAACTCCAGTGAGTGCAACAGTAGGGAAAGCGCTGGATAGCGTAGAGGTAAAAATTACTATTCCCACTCCAAAGGGTGGAACAGTAGGGAAAGCGCTGGATAGCGTAGGGTTAAAAATTACTATTCCCACTCCAGAGGGTGCAACAGTAGGGAAAGCTTTGGATAGCGTAGGGGTACAAATTACTATTCCCACTCCAAAGGGTGAAACAGTAGGGAAAGCGTTGGATAGCGTAGAGGTAAAAATTACTATTCCCACTCCAGAGGGTGCAACAGTAGGGAAAGGGTTGGATAGCGTAGGGGTAAAAATTACTAATCTAACTCCAGTGAGTGCAACAGTAGGAAAAGCGTTGGATAGCGGAGAGGTCAAAATTACTATTCCCACTCCAAAGGGTGCAACAGTAGGGAAAGCGCTGGATAGCGTAGGGGTAAAAATTACTATTCCCACTCCAGAGGGTGCAACAGTAGGAAAAGCATTGGATAGTGTAGGAGTAAAAATTACTATTCCCACTCCAGAGGGTGCAACAGTAGGGAAAGTATTGGATAGCATAGGGGTAAAAATTACTATTCCCACTCCAAAGAGTGAAACAGTAGGGAAAGCATTGGATAGCATAGGGGTAAAAATTACTATTCCCACTCCAGTGAGTGCAACAGTAGGGTAAGCGTTGGATAGCGTAGGGGTAAAAATGACTATTCCCACTCCAGAGAGTGCAACAGTAGGAAAAGCGTTGGGTAGCGTAGGGGTGAAAATGACTATTCCCACTCCACAGGGTACAACAGTAGGGAAAGCGCTGGAACCCAAAACAATAAAAAAAAAAACTATCAAATTTTATATTACATTTAATTTCCAATATAAACATAATTAATATATACATTTAAATATTTTATTATTAACAACGATAATAAAAAAATATATATTTACACATTATTTAACACTATAATATCCACCACACACCTAAAAATAATTACACAATTACATTTAATATTTACTAATTAATTAATGATAATTAAATTATTTTTTTAATAAATTAATTATTTAATTGACAGATTTCACACCATATACACTTATAAACACCACAACACAAACCTAAATTTAATTACACATTTACAATTAATAATTACTAATTAATTAATGGTAATTAAGTATTTAATAAACAATCAATTACAATTTAATTACTTCACACCATTTACACATATAAACTCCACTACACACACCTAAAATTAATTAAACAATTAACATAATTAATTAACACAATTAATTAATTACCATAATTAATTAATAATTGACTAATTGAAATTAATTAACAAATAAATATTAAATTAACACATTAATTTATCAATTAATTTTATATATTTAAATTACTTCCCACCCTATTCCCCTATAAACCCACAACCCGCTACGGAACTAATACCACAAAATTCAACATAATATACATTAATAACTAATAAAATTCAACAACATATATTAAAATGACAAACAATTCTCATTAAAAACACTAAAATACATGACATTATTAAAAAATCGATATTTTTGTAAACTATATTTTTGTAAACGATATTTATTACAACTATATTATTGTTATCGATATTACTTACCTGTCTGTCGATATTCTGGTCAAACTATATTTTTGTTATCGATATTTCTTCAATTCGATATTTCTGCGGGGATATTTATGTCAGAAGATATTTCTCTGACGATATTCCTGCTCTGCACCCTAAAGATATCAATTAATTTTCAAAATCTCCTCCTTGGGCTATAATGACTTGGATTATCGTATCTTATCTACTAATGAAGGTATCAATATATTCTCTTCTAGTTTTAAAGAGTGGGTAACATCTGCTCTGTATTCCAGTGCCTGTATGTGCAATGTTAAAACTAAAAGGCACGCTCTTTCTGCTTCATGGATTACAGACAATTCTGGGCAGCCAGATGTCACTGCCAACATTTAGCACAGAACTAGAGGGAATCATATGAGAGTGAATCTAAAACTAAATATAGAACCACAATTAGTAATTACAAGCTCCAAACTAAAGCAGCAAAAGCTGCTGATTACTCATCCTAATTAAAAGTTCTAAAAACCCAACTCAAGATCCATTCACCATAGTGAAAAATTGTTCTAACCTAGCAGTAAGCAACAGCATAACTCCCCCATTAAAATTTCTATGTGATAACTTGTCTAATTTTTGTAAGGAAAAACATTTAAAAAGCATTTGGAATTTCCCATTTCCAAACCCTCTGATTTTCCAATACACCCTGATTAGACCCTTGCATCCTTATGTAAGACATCTAGTCTGAATTATCCTCTCTTTCTGAAAGCCAAGTCATGAGCCTTTTACAGATCACCAAATCAATCTCCTCTCTTGATTCCTTTTTGCCACACTATGCAATTGTCACCAAACCAGATTGGCAATATCTTTTCTGTAATGGCAACATTACAAACCACCATGGTCCCTTCGACCTGGGAGAAAACTATCATTGTGCCCCTTTTGAAAAAAATAAAACCACGACTGATACTACTCAAATTTCAAAATATAGACACATTTCTTGGTTGTCCTTCCATCCAACATCTTAGTCAATCTTCAACCAACGGTCTATCTAGAAGATAATAATATCCTGGATCAATCACATTGTGGTTTTAGACCACCACACAGCACCAAAAAGACATTAGTGGCTATGGCATGATTTAAGAGCCATCCTGGACTAGGGCAGCTCTGCCACTCTTGTCCTTCTAGATATCTCTGTGGCTTGGAACACCATGTCCCACACATTACTCATATTTGCTTAGCAGACCCCTGTTTTTGCAACAGGCTCGTACCTGTCTGTACACCTTCCTGTCTGGTAAAAGCAAGATTGTCACTTATTCCCATTTTCAGTCTGAGTCATTCTCCTTACATTGTGGAGTACATCAGAACCTAGTACTCACTCAGTTTAATGTTTATATATCTTCGTTAGCCTCACTGGTTAGATCCTTTGGATTCAACACTGTCTCCTATGCAGACAAAATTTAGACGATTGTTTTCATTTCAGAGAGCCACAATTCAACATACGTCACCTTTGATCAGTGTATGTCCACTGAGGCTAGTTGTGGGAGTCAAAATTGTCTTAGACTTAGAGATAAGATGGAGATACTCACGTTCAGTAAGCAATACAGGATCTGGTCACCAGACTAGTGGCCAGGAGGGGAACAGCCATAACAATGCGGGGATTACCCCGCACTGCCATTGCACCGCGGGGATTACAACGAAAGTCGTTACAACGACTTTTGCTGGAGGGCGCTGTTGGATAGGGAATAGTTTAATTTTCTATCCAACACCTTCCCTACTGTCAACGTGGGCTGGAGGTGGAATAGAAAATTAAACTATTCCACTATCCAGCGCCCTCCAGCGAAAGTCGTTGTAACGACTTTCGTTGTAATCCCCGCGATGTAATGGCATGCAGGGTAAAAGCCAGCGTTGTATTGACATACAACCGGCCAAGAGAGTTAGGGTCAAATCCTATGCCAGTCAAACCTACAAAAATCCTGGGTGTCAACAGTGACAAAGAACTCTCCTTCCAGTATCAAATCAGTTGTGTGGTCATCAGCTGTTTCCACATACTAAGGATGCTTTGTAAGATTTTCCCTTAATTATCAGTCTTTTCCCGTAAGAATGTGGTGCAAGCTCTTTTCTCATCTAAACTGGACTACTGAAACTCATTATAATTACGTGCTCCACAATGTCTTTGTCTGCAACTCCAGGTAGTTCAGAATGCTGCAGCACACTCATACCCAACTCCCCTGCCAGGGCTCCATCACAAAGCACTTGGAAACATTACACTGGCTCCCAGTACGCAAACGTCCCATCTTTTAAGTCTTCAGTTTTACACATTAAGCTTTAACACAGGACCAGCCTACATTAGAAAGAAATGTAGGTGGTGATGGAGCAGATTTCATCTGCAGTCATGCATTGTTTTATTTTTTGTGCTTCAGACAGGCTGCATTTAAATTGCCACGCACATTTTGGTGCAGGTTAAAAACATGGCACATGAAAAACATGAAAAGTGAGGCCTATTCACTTCAGACTGAAAATGCTTTTGCTGAATTAAATTAACATGTGTTTTTTTTTTTGCAATGTAGAGAAAAAGTGGCCTTTTTACCTTTGAAGATTTTTAATAGAATGTGTTTCTCTCTTCCCAGCACATCCATGTAAACTAAATGTATTATTCCTGTCTTAATAGACTTTGACTTGTTGCATATTTTGATAAACATTTTCAGTTAATAACGCCTCTTTTTATAATGTGTGTGAATTAATAATGCACTTGGGACACATAATGGACTGATTTACATGAAATGAATATTATCTTTGTGTTTGTTTTATTTTTGGGGCCTACACAAAACATGGCTGCCTGTGAATCCATCAAGACTATGGCTTGCAATTTAATGAGAAGGGAGCATGCGCAGACTGTGGCAGCTTTCCTCATGACAAAAAGTCAAGGACAACCTGAATTCTTGTCATTCTGCCAATGTACCAGTTAGTTAAAAGTGTCCATCTACTGCGCTGAGAAGGAAGGAAAGATGAATTAGATTGAAACATTTTTCCTAGTAAATGTTGCAATGTTTATAAATGTAGTTATTCATGTATGCTTCTTTTGTTAAGACTAGTGAAGTCAGGTTTTTAGAATGAGTCAGGGAAGTGTGACCTCATGCATCATGACTGACCAATCACGTAAAGGTTTTACTGAAAAATGTTACATCTTTGTGTACTCTGCCAATAATTATGGTATAAATACTGTCCTCTCTGGATGGGAGCTGCCACTTCTTCTTTTTTCTCAGCTCAGCTGGCTTCTATGGGTTAGGTACGAGAAACGTCTCGGGAGATTGCTGAAGGGCAGGTTTGCGTCCGAGGAGATTCAGGGGGAGGTTTCTTGCTTCCACGTCATATCTTGGCACTTCATGCCGCATTCCTTTGAGGTCTGGTGAAGGAGGGGCTGCTTTCCTCTTTAGACACAGACAGACAGAGAGTGCAGTGGATCAGGATAGATGCTAAACTTTAAGTTCATGTTTTGACTAATTAATTAGGTCTAAAAGATTTATTTGTCTTATGCATTTATTTCTCTTAATGGGAGATTTTTTGCCAACTATTTAATTATTGATTAGCTTTGCAAGACTATTTTTCTTAGAAACTCTTTAAGAATTGTGACTGAAATTTTGCGCCACATTTTCATAACTACATGTAATGCTTATATGCAGACTGTAATGTGTTCTGTATTATTGATATTTTTCCTGTTTTCCAAAATTCTGTAACCTAATTGATATTTTACTAATGAATAAAGGGTCAGAGAAAAATTAACTTTTTGACTAGAAAATAAAACCCTTTAAAATAATCAACAACTCTCTTTATTGGCTTACAATAATAATTGCATTTTGACTGTTCATCTTTATTTAAATTTCTCCTGATGGTAATACATGGTGTGAAGGGCCCAACACCTTTTGAGCGGTAAAATAGAGGTAGCATGAGGGTTTTGCATTGAGAAACTACCAGAAGAAATTACCGCTCTCCATCAGTGGTATCACCCTGCATGTTCTATTCACTCAGCCTCTCACTATCAAATAGTTGCACCTAGGATCAGACCTAGTAGACTAGGAGACATATCCTATACATTTCTATCTGACAGGCTTTGGAATATTCTATTTCTGCACATCAGAAACATTTCCAAATGATGTTGGTTTTGGAAAAAGTTTAAAAGGCAGTATAACTCTTTGATCTGTATTACATTTTAGGATGCCAGGAATCCCCAATAGGTGTGGCATTAGCACTCCACACATAAAGCTTCATTCATTAATTCTCCATGTGAGTTTGGAAACAGCATGAACTATTGACCAGGAAATTTGCCCCGGGAACCAGTGAAAGAAATCACTGACCGGTGTGGTGGGACAGAAATAGAGATTTTTTAGTTTGGGCCCTACCTTTGGCACCGCCTAGCAGTTCAGCGGTATATGGAATGTTTAAAGTCTAAGCTCTACAAAGTGGCTATAAAAGTAGCAAGAGAAAACAAATACTAATTATATGGAAGTGGTATCTTTTTATTTACAGTAGTAAGGAAGTCATGAAAGCACAGATGGAGCCCACTCCCTCATTTAAGGAAGTATGGAGTTCTAATTGAGGTCAGGTGTGTCCGGGGTTCCCAATAAATATTGTTATATCTGCATTTTAATGTAGAGTCTGGTGTAAATGAATCAAGGAAAGATAGGAATAAAGGGTTTGTTTGTGCCCAGTTATCCTCATTTTGGAAAGGATTTGTCCCATATTTCGTACACTCCAGACGCGGCCCATGCAGGTGAGAGCAGAGGGGCCGGGTTGGGGAGGGATTCGACAGAGGACCACAAGGAAAAATTAAATAAATAATTAATTTTCCCTCATCTTCTTCTGTCGAAGTCTCCCCCCTACCCGGCCCCACTGCTCTTACCTGTACGGGCCGCTGCTGATACACTTTAGTGGTGCAAAAATGTTCCTGGTTAAAAAGCTAAGGTCCAAGGTCTAGATGTACAAAAAGGCAGGCAGCCAATTGCGTACCAATTATCTGCAACTTTGTGATGCGACTTATGTATAAGTAGGTCGCATCATAAAATTACCATTCGCATGGAGTCATAGAATGACCTCACTAATGGGTATTAATTGGTCAGGTCGCTATTTACCCCCACCTGAAATTGGATACTGTTGAAGAGAAGATGTACTTCAAACCTCCAATGCTGCATTCACATTCCCAAACAGGAAAAAAAAATTTTTTAGAGCAGCTTGTATTACTTAAATGAACAGGTGCTGCTTAAAAAACGTTTTACCTATTTTTAAAGACACCAAGAGGAGAAGGCATTGGTACTCCAGAAGACTGCTTCATTCCTCTGAGGCTGTCCGGCATGATTCACCAAAGGGAAACTGTTCAATGGGGATAGCTTCCCCTTTGCAAATCAGTTGCCATCCGAATTGGATAGGCTGGTTTCAATTTCAATGGTTTGCAACAGGAATTGTGGTCACAAATTATTGATACATACCATTCAGAATAGCAAGTACAAGGGAAGACTCCTTTCACACCCTCTTATAATTGCAATGATTTTCAAAACCCTTTTCCAAGTTAGAAAATCTTTTCAGTCTTGCAGAAGCGGTTAAGTACATTGACAAACACCATTGTTCAGTCCCAAACCTTGTGATTTTTCAAATTGGCTCCTACTTTGGTGCAAACAGTGCAGGGTAACACTAGGGGACATATTCACGAACTTCATTGTGTACTGTGTTTGTTAGTACTACAATAGTACTACTAACACTCTACAAACTTTTATTTACCAGTCTACATGCAGAGTTCTACAAGGCCACCCCTACAACAGCCGAGATCTCTGCACGTGAAGGTATTAATTTTAGTGGTAAATGTGGGAGAGAAGGGGAGAATGACTGGAAAATGAGGAATATTTTCAAAGTTGGGAGGGGTTCAGGGGAGAATCGGGATGGGGAAGGCAGGGTTAGGGCGTGGTTTAGGGAGGCAAAAGCACCCACCCACAAAAGAGTAAGACTATTGCTAACTATTCACAAACTGCACTTCTATAGTTCTCACAGTCAAAATAAATACTCAAAACAGTCATAAATGTACTCCAGCTCAGAGCTGGAGTATGTGCAACACTCATTGACAATAACTGACCCTGTAAAACACTTCCTTATAAAAAAAATGGAGATAGTGACTTAATAGTCCATAGGCACTATTAGTAAATTAAATTAAAATATTGTAATGTTTTAAAAATATAAATGAATTATATAGATATATTAATAATATATACTATGTATAAGAAAATATATATAAATAACATTTAGATATTAGTTCATTATAATATATGTTCTTAACCTTTTGTAAACTTTAAACATTAGGTAATAATACAAATAAATCCTTTGCATGACTTACAATTTTTACTACATAATCATTACTACATAATAAATAAATATGAGTTATACTTTATGTATTTTTTAATTTTATATTGTAGGAATAATAAATGTAATTTAATACGGTATATAGAAATACATGTTAAAAATAATTACATTTTTAATAAAAAATTAAGTTAATGCTGTAGCATTTTTACATTTGTCTTCATTTAAATTAAATATTTTAAATTAATATACATTAATATTAAACACTAAAATACTATTACATTCAATAAACTTTTAAGCGTTTCGCTCCACTTTTCCATAGGGAGAGACCCGCTCCGGTGGTGCAGACCTCCTTCTACTTGGAAAAAGTTACCAGAAGTAACTTTACACTTGTAATTAAGGCTCTCCCTCCCCCCTAATTTAGGGGTTGGGTTCATGTAAGTCTACACTGTTGATTAGCTCTGTACTTTTACCTGGTGAATATCCAAAGGTAGTAACGTTACTCAATGTGCAAAAGAAAATTTAGATGTGTAGATTTATTCTTGTGCAAGTTTATTTTTGTGAATAGACCCACAAGTGTTCAAAAAGTATGAATTACTCTCTGGAGCTTACGTGTCTTAAAGCAAAAGGTTGAGATAAAAGGCTACATTTGGGAGAGATCGTGATGGCTGTGAAAAAAATTGAGATACCGTCAGTCCTAAAAAGTGATGGGCAACAAAAATCCTGGAACTTCACAGTTGAGTATAACTACCATTAAAGTGAATGTGTCCAAGGATGCATTCTTATTATAAGCAATATTAATAGCCGACCAAGGAATAAATATATGAGGCCAATATTCTTCATTTCTTTAATTAATCCCCGTTGCCTGGTGAATGGTCACTATTGAATGTAGTTTGACTGTACTGTCCTGATGATGATGCCAACTATTTACAGACTATTGGGGTCGAAACATTAACTCTCAACTAGATAGATTATAAACGTGCACTCTGTGACTTATATTGGTGTATATAACTATATAGTCAGTATTGAAAAATGGTATTTGTTATTATTATCCTTTGTGTCATATGCACTCCACCTTACTACACTGTGCCATCATTCATACTCTCATTACAAATGGCCCAGAAAATGATTCATAGTTTTCTCCAAGCTCACAGTTACAAATACTGGGGGTATCGACAACCCCAGGGTGGGGGGAGGCAAAGTTGGCCTTTACATGTGTACACGTGGGACCCTAAAATCGTCCTTAGAAATGAGGAATTGCCAGGGGAATACATAATTCTGAATCAGATTCTTGCAGTAATCTTTCTTTTTCCAACAAATCTTTACACAGAGATATCAGTTGCTTTCAGCTGTGACAAGAAACCTATATGCGGAAACACTGTGGATCTCACGAGTCGAATGTGGCTGGGTACTGCTGTTACCAGCCCCATGAGAATTAAGAAGCTAATCGTAATGAGGGCCTTGATGCCTTTTTAATTGTTTGTCACCTTTCATTTTTTACTATAGCTGATTATTGTTAAATATAAAGCTTTGTCTAAACAAAAGTAATGATTAATAAAACAGTATCCCTTTTCTTTTTTGCTGTTCTTAATTAATATATTCGTATTACCAATGGTCTCCCACGGTAAGCAAATTACTAATATATGCAAATGATTCCTTTGGAGATATTGTCTCATCTTTCGAAAACATACGTCAGAGAGGCAACAGCACATGACACATATAAGAGGCAGGAACCGGTGAGGTAGCATTATTGGCACTTTACAAAACGCTGAAATGCACTTTGTTAAAATTCAGATCGCGCCTTGGTTCTCATGACATTATCACACAAGGTTTCTGTACAGACACCGTGCATTCGTTTGCCTGCCAAGGGACAGGGACGTTGTATGTCAGAATATCGAAGTAACATATTTCAACCTACAAAAATATTAACACCAGACTATCGTCAATGCAAGAGTATAGAGGTAAGTATAGATTGACTAAACTTAACTCTACCTCTGCCTGCCTTGAACACATACGTATAGTTAAGAAAAGTGAAACTATGCATATTTATGTCTGCTTGAAAATGCAGTAGTAGCCGATTTTCTAGAGTCAATCATTTTATAGGTTAATGTGATAACTGATATTCAGGTAGTACACCAACATCCCAGTTGACAGACATGAAAGTAAGCTCGGTAAGGTTATTTATAGTTGCGAGTATTTTGTGTAAATAGGGCTCTCATAATGCAAAGCCTTACAAAATTCCTTATATTCCCTCGGATATCCACATTCAGTGAAATACATGTAAAAGCTTGATCATGACAATTTCATATTACATTTGGAAAAAAGAAAGAATTTTGCTATGGACTCATTAAAAATAAAGGGGCAGATTTGCAATAACTGGCGCATCCCTGCATATCAGCAGGGATGCACCAGTTATTGTGCGTCACGGCGGCGCCACCATGGATGCACCGCATTTACAAAGGGGCACACCATGGGGCAAAAATGGGCAGATGTGTGACGCATCTGCTGCCTTAAAGGCGGGGCATTGCTGGAGTTGCGTCACAAGGCTCAGGGGTGCCCTATCCTTAAAATGCTGCGTCAATCCTTATGCCTGCTTCAAGCAGGCGCAGGGTTTTGACGCAGATTGGACTTAAAAGTGACTGAGTGAAATCTTGTAGATTGCACTCAGCCACTTTTATGGAGGCGTTTCTGAACCGGAAGGCCCCCCTCTCGCCCCCCCCCCGGGGCCATAAACGCCTACATGAGGCGCAGGGCTTTACAACATGATGCATCTCCCAGATGCGTCACGCTGTAAATACCCCACAGCATGGCGCTAGCTTTGCGCCGCCACTGCATCCCAAAAGTGACGCAACAGCGGCATAAAAGAGGCTCCAGGGGCTTGTAAATCTGCACCAGAATGTTCTTTGCTAAAAAATATTCTGTGATAAAAAAATGTGAGCAGCCCTGAAGCCCTGAATTACCACATTTAGATTTGCACCACAGCTAGCAAACTATCCACAGAGGAATTCTGTTTCAATGTAGGCTCCAACTTCATTGCAAACATCCCAAAATACACAACAAGATAATCAGTGTCTTCTTCATCTACTCAAATCACCAACCAATTATGTATATACCACATTCTCTGCCTTTTCCTTTCTCAATAACCAACAATGAAGTAATTGAATATTTTGTTTAAGGTCTCAAATCAAGAATACACTGGGGGATCCTTTCCCAGGTGAAACTTCTCTTATCACTTCCTCTCCATAACTCTTACTTTGATTGCTCTTATCAACAATTGCCTTCACTGCTGAGAAGTCCCCTCCGGGTTAAAACAGTTCTTGGTCACCTCCATAAAAGAGTCGATCCACCCAGAGGATCCTAATAATATTATCCCATTGCTCATTCAATCTTTCTTAATCCCCACCAGTCATACTTTTGTCCTGAACATGGAATGGAATCTGTCGTCTTGAACGTCTGGGATGACATCCTCCAAATGTCTAACGAGGAATCGCTCTGCACGCTGTTTTTATTTGATACAATAAACCTCCTTTTGCACCAGTGCCAACCTGTTGCTCATGTCTCTGACCACTTGCTCCTCCGATTCATATCCCTCCTCAATGGCTATGTAAAAGTAGTCATACTTGGAGAGTTCACATCCCCTCTCAGGCTGGTGACTTATACAACCGTCCACCGGGTTCCCCTTCGTCTCCTCACCTCATTGACATTTATGACTAAGCTCTACTGGATCAAACTCGTCATAGGTTCCACAAACCAATTTAAGAACTCTTATAATGGCATCATAGCTGTTAAAAGATTGATAAGAGAAAACAATGTACAACAAATGGCCCTTAATCTCCAAGGTCCCACCTAGAATACGGGGTCACCACCTTGAGTGGCACAAAGGCAGATGCATGATAGATATCTGTGCATCTGTCCAAGGGCCTTTTTGTGCCCGGGGGACCACCACCTCCCCAGGGGTAATGTTTATATTTAGCAAGGGCCGCATGGAACCCTGGCCCCGGGGACTGCCACCTCCCCGGGGCTATTGATAACATTTAGGGGGAGCACACGCAGACCTCTCAGGGGACCACCACCTTCCCAGGGCTAGAGCTAAAAATTAACGGGGTCGCACGAACCATCACCTCCATGGGGTCAATTCCTTATTAAGAAAAGAGGAAGGGGACGCACATGTCACCCTTTATGGGCTTTATACCCGGGGGACCACCACCTGCCTGGGGCTGGCCTGTACAGATGTAAGGAGGGGGGCACGCGCTCCCCCACCTGGAGCTAAAAATGGCCCTAGGGACCGCCACCCCCCAGGGCTGGCTACTGCTATGTCCCAGGGTGCCAATCCCTGGGACATACCTGTTTTCTTTCGCTTGGTAGCTCCAGCCAAGCCAAAGCAAACAATCCAGTTCCAGCGGGCAATAGCAGTAAATGTGCTCCCGCCCGCTGGAAGCAGAGGTTTCATCTCTTTCCCTGCCTGCAGACTTGAAGGCAGGGAAATAGATGAAAGATTGCTCTCACATGCAGGGAGCTGCATTTCCAGAAGCTCCCTTACTGCAAGAGCAATGATGGGGCACGTAGGAGGTGCGGAGCCAGGTGGGACCGCAAGACCTAGAGGCTCCCACCGTGGTCACAGGTCGAGGAGAAAAGAGGCAGAATAAAGTGAAGAAGCAAGCAGAAAGGGGCAGAATAAAGGTCAGTAACGAGCAAAAAGAGGCAAGAGAAATGTAAGAAATGAGGAGAAAGAGGGAGAATTATGGTCAGAAACAAGCAGAAAGAGGCAAAAAAACGTCAGCAACAAGTAGAAAGAGGCAAAATAAAGGTCAGCAATGAGCAGCAAGAGGAGGAATAAAGGTCGGAAACTAGCAGGAAGAGACAGAATAAAGGTGAGCAACGAGGAGTAAGAGCCAAAGTAAAGGTGCAAAACAGACAGAAGGAGACAGAATAGAGGACAGAAAGAGGCAAAATAAAGGTGAGAAACAAGCAGAAAGAGGCAGAAAGAAAGTCAGAAACAAGCAGAAAGAGGCAAGATAAAGGTGAGAAACAAATTGAAAGAGGAAGAATAAAAGTCAGAAACTAGCAGAAAGTGGCAGAATAAAGTTCAGAAACTAGCAGAAGGAGGAAAAATAAAGGTTAGGAATGGGCAGAATAAAGGTCTTAAACGAGCGGAGAGAGGCAAGATACAGGTGAGAAACAAGCAGAAAGAGGTAGAATAGAGGTCAGAAACGAGCTGAAAGAGGCACAATAGATGTCAGACGTGAGCAGAAAGAGGCAAAATAAACATTAGAAACTAGCAGCAAGAGGCAGCATAAAGGTCATCAGTGAGCTGACAGGCAAAATAAAGGTGTGAAAGGAAGAAGCAGAATACAGGCAAGCAAGGAGCAGAAAGAGGCAAGATACAGGTGAGAAACAAGAAGAAAGAGGCAGAATAGTGGACAGAAACTAGCGGAAAAAGGCAAAATAAAGGTTAGAAACGAACAGCAAGAGGCAGAAAAATTATAAGAAATTAGGTGAAAGAGGCAGAATTAAGGTCCGAAATGAGATCGAAGAGACATAACAAATGTCATAAAAGGTGAGAAAGAGACAAAATAAAGGTCAGAAAGAGGCAGAAGAAAGGTCAGAAATTAACAGAAAGAGACAGAATAAAGGACAGTAATGAGCAGAAAGAGGCAAGAGTAACCTGAGAAACAAGCAGAAAGAGGCATAATAGAGGTCATAAACATGCAAAAAGAAGAAAAATAACTGTCCGAAACGAGCAGCTAGAGGTAAAATAAAGGTCAGCAATGAGCAAAAAGGCAAAATAAAGGTGAGAAACTAGCAGGAAAAGGCAAAATAAAGGTCAGCAATGAGCAGAAAGAGGCAAGATAAAGGTGATGAAAGAGGAGAAAGAGGCAGAATAGAGGTCAAAAACAAGCACACAAAGGCAAAATAAAGGTGAGAAACGAGTCAAAAGAAGCAAAAAAAAGGTGAGAAACTAACAGCAAGAGGCAGAATAGAGGTGAAAACCAGGAGAACGAGGCAAAATAGAGGTCAGAAACGAGCAGCAAGAGACAGAATAAAGTTGAGAAACGAGCAGCAAGAGGCAGAACAGAGATCAGAAACGATGAGAAAGAGGCAGAATAAAGGTCAGAAATGAGAACGAAGAGACAGAACAAATGTCAGAAAAGACCAGAAAGAGACAAAATAAAGGTCAGAAAGAGGCAGAATAAAGGTCAGAAATGAATCGAAAGAGGCAGAATAAAGGACAGTAATGAGCAGTAAGCGGCAAGATAAAGGTGAAAAACAAGCGGAAGGAGACATAATAGAGGTCAGAAACAAGCAAAAAGAGGAAAAATAATGGTCATAATGGTCAAAAACGAACAACAAGAGGGAAAATAAAGGTCAGAAAGGAGCAGGAAGAGACAAAATAAAGTCAGAAACGAGCAGAAAGAGGCAAAACAGAGGTCAGAAATTAGCAGAAAGAGGCAAAATAGAGGTCAGGGAAGAGCAGAAAGAGGCAGAATAGATGTCAGAAAAGAGTAGAAAGAGGTGAACTATAGGTCAGAAATTCATGCACCCACTCACAGACAAACTCAGACACGTATACCCACTCACAGACCCAGTTAGACCCTCATGCACCTACTCACAGAATCACTCATCTTTCTCTCACCCACTCATTGACCTACCCAGAGACTCAGGGATTCCCTCATAGACCCACTCAGGGTAAAAAAAGAGGCAGATTAAAGGTCAGAAACATGCAGAAAGAGGCAGAATAAAGGTCAGCAATGAGCAGAAAGAATCAAGATAAAGGTTAAAAATGGGCAGACAGGGGCAAAATAGATGTCAGAGACAAGCAGCGAGAGGCAGAATAAAGGTCTGAAACAAGCTGACAGAGGCACAATAAAGTTCTGAAATGAGCAGAAAGAGGCAAAATAATGATCAGAAAGAGTCAGAATATAGGTCAGAAATTAGCAGAAACAGGCAGAATAAAGGTCAGAAACTAGGTGAAGAGGCAAGATAAAGATAAGAAATTAATGGAATGAGGCAGAATAGAAGTCAGAAACTAGCAGAAAGATTTAAAATAAAGGTGAGAAATGAACAGCCAGAGGCAGAATAAAGGTCAGCGATGCGCAGAACGAGGCAAGATCAAGGTGAGAAATTAGCAGAAAAAGACAGACTAGAGGTCACAAATTAGCAGAATGATGCAAAATAGAAATCAGGACCAAGTAGAAAGTGGCAAGATACAGGTGAGAAATGTGCAGCAAGAGGCAGAATAAAGGTCAGAAACTAGGAGAAAGAGCCAGAATAAGGGTCAGAAACAAGCAGAAGGAGGCAAAATAGAGGTCAGAAAGAGGGAGAATAAAGAAAAGAAAAAAGTAGAGGGAGGATTAATAAAGGTCAGCAATGAGCAGAAAGAGGCAAGATAAAGGTGCGCATCGAGCAGAAGGAGGCAGGATAGAGGTCAGAAACTAGCAGAAAGGCAAAATAAATGTCGGAAATGAGCAGAAAGAGGTAAAATAGAAGTTTAAAAAAAGAGCAGAAAGAGGCGAACTAAAGGTCAGAAAGGAGAAAAAAGAGGCAGAATAGGTGTCAGAAACGACCAGAAAGAGGCAAACTACAGGTCAGAAATTAGCAGAAGGAGGCAAAATAGAGATCATAAATTAGCAGAAAGAGGCAAACTAAAGGTCAGAAACACACAGAAAAAGGCAACGTAATCGTCAGTAATTAGCAGAAAGGCAAAGCAAAGGTCAGAAAGAAGCAACATAGATATCAGAAATAAACAAAAAGAAGCAAAACAAAGTTCAGAAACTAGCAGAAAGGCAAAATGCAGGTCAGAAACAAGCAGAAAGAGACAAAACAAGGGTCAAAAATAAGAAGAAAAGCAGCATAGAGGTCAGAAACGAGCAGAATGAGATATACTAAAGGTCAGAAACTAGCAGAAAGAAAAAGGAAAGGTCAGAAAAGAGTAGAAAGAGGTGAACTTAAGATCAGAAACGAGCATAAGGAGGCAAAATGGAGGTCAGAAACAAGAAGAAAGAGGCAAAATAAAAGGTCAGAAACTAGCATAAAGGTAAGATAAGTGTGGCAAATGAGCAGAAAGAGTCAAAACAAAGATCAGAAATGAGCAGAACTTGGCAAAATGGAGGTAAGAAATGAGCAGAAAGAGGAAAAATAATGGTCAGCAAGGAGCAGAAAGAGGCAAAGTAAAGCTCAGAAGTGAGCAGAAAATGGGCAGAAAGTGATCAGAACCTACTCAGGTACTCATGCACCCACTCACAGAACAACTCAGTGATTCTCACAGCCACTCACAGACCCATTCAGACACTCATGCGCCCACTCACAGACGAATTCAGACATGTACACCCACTCACATACCCAGTGAGACACTCACCCACTCACTCACATTCCCACTGAGACACTCATGCACTCACTCATACATTCCCTTTCAAAGGTTATAGGTTATAGTTAGGAAATAAGATTTTAAAAACCTAGAAATTCCTTGAAAAAAACAAATGTTACAGGGACATCATAATTAGGGAATAGAATTTTTAAAAACCTTAGAAATTCACTGAAAAAACTAAAGTTTACAGAGACATAATTCACATAATTCTAATAATAATAATAATGATAATAATAATAATTCTAGGATCAGAATTCACTCGAACAAACCATAGAAATTCAGCTGTTATAGTTACCTGAGCTAACTATAACTTTTGTCATCATTTGAAATGCCATCAGTAATGTCATGGTTAATGTCATGTGCAAGATCATAAGCATTGCATTGTGGCGACATAGGTTATAGTTAGCTCATGTAACTAGTAACTTTAGAATTCTCCGCAGTTTTGTACAGGTGAAAAGTGAGCCTAACTATAACGTCCATGTAACTTTTGTTTTTTCAGTGAATATATATATATATATATTCACTGAAAAAACCATAGGTTATAGACCATATATAGTTAGGAATTAGCATTTACAAAACCTTGAAAACTCACTGAAAAAACCATAGGTTATAGACCATATAGAGTTAGGAATTAGCATTTAAAAAACCTTATTTTACTCACACAAAACCATTGAAATTCCATATATAGTTAGTTGTACTAACTATATATCGCGCACCCGCAATACACTGCTGATCATGTCAAATATTACATCATTCATGACATGGTCAGTGACATCACTGATGACATCTCAAATGACATCACTGATGACATCTCAAATGACATCACTGATGACATCACTGATGACATCTCAAATGACATCACTGATGACATCACTGATGACTACACCCAGTGACTGTATTTTTCTGTAAAGTTAAAATATGTCTTACATATTGAAGAATGAGTGGATGTATAAGTGTCTGGATGAAGGATTTAGTAGGGGCATGACTGACTGTATGAGTGACTGATTAAATGTGTCTCACTGAGTGCATGGGTTAGTGACTAAACTGTCTTAATTTGTGCATCATTATGTCTGTTGTTCTGTAAACTGCTGCATGTGTTGATCAGTAGCTATATGATTAACTATATGGGTTATTGATTGGTTGCCCAAGCATTTGTATGGGAGACTGAGTGTGTGTGTGGGTGGCTGGGAGGTGTATGACTCTCTGCATAGATGTGTGAGCAGTTGATTGACTAGATGTATGGGTTCAAAAGTGCATGTGGAAACAGCTGTATGGGCAGTTGACTGTGTGCATGAGTGTATTGGTGAGTGAATGGATATCTCAGTGCTACATGTCAAAGTAAGTACATATGTAAAATACAGTACATGTGAGAGTTGACATATATAAATAACTATGCATAAGAGCCAGTGAATGTGTGAGTGCCTGTATGGATCATTGTGAACTTGTATCCAGGATTGTATAAGTGAGTAAATATGTTTTAGTATATGTTTGAATAAGTAAGGTGTGTATAACTGTATAGTTGAGGAAATGGAGGTGTGATTGATTCTTTGCATGACTGACTAAGTGTCTAAGTAACTCCATGGATGAGTGACAGTCTATGAGTGTCTGTTTACACTGAGTGTATCTAAGGTTATATTAGAGTCTGAAGAGGTTCATCGTATTATCACATGAATGATGTCATCAATGATGTGATCAGTAATGTCAAATGAGATGTCATCAGTGATGGCATCAGTGATGTCATTTGAGATGTCATCGGTGATGTCATCAGTGATGTCATTTGAGATGTCATCAGTGATGTCATCAGTGATGTCATTTGAGATGTCATCAGTGATGTCATCAGTGATGTCACTGACCATGTCATGAATGATGTAATAGTTGACATGATCAGCAGTGTATTGCGGGTGCGCGATATATAGTTAGTACAACTAACTATATATGGAATTTCAATGGTTTTGTGTGAGTAAAATAAGGTTTTTTAAATGCTAATTCCTAACTATTTATGGTCTATAACCTATGGTTTTTTCAGTGAATTTTCAAGGTTTTGTAAATGCTAATTCCTAACTATATATGGTCTATAACCTATGGTTTTTTCAGTGAATTTCATTGGTTTTTTAAAAGCTAATATCTGTAGCTGTAAAATGTATTCTTCTTTAAATCCAAAAATATATTTTATATGTTTATTAATAATTTTTTTGTAAAATATTTTTTTTTCTTCGCTCCCGGTTCGCGAACCGGGAAGCTTCCTGTTAGCTCACCTTGATGCCGCGACCCAGTCCGCGAACCGGTAAACGTTCCTTTTGCGCAACTGCCGCGTTAGAAAACAACATCGTGACGCGTCGCGTCCGCATGACGTTTCGCGTTGTCGCGTGATACGTCATATGACGTGCTACGTTAGCGTACCCGGAAGCGAACTGGTACGCGAAGCGAGGCGCAAAGCGCAGCTTCCCGGTAGCGAACCGGGACGCGGCGCAAAGCGCGTAACGTAAACACAGCAGGTCATGTGACTTGGTAATAACACTTTTCATTGGTTCATTTCACTTTTGGTTTCCTAATGATGTAAGACTAGGTAATGTGATCTAAAATTAACACTTTTCATTGGTTGAGAACTATTGTTTTTCCCAAATGATGAAAACCCCTCCTTCTTTCCTCACTCTGACTTTCATCTTTGTGAGAGAAAGACCCTTTGTTACCAGTGAGCAATGGCTTCTTTAGTAGCTTCAGCTGGTGCTTCCCCACCACCTCCACCACATCCAAGGAAGAGAGGACCACCTGCTGAAGTTATAATTCAGCAAGAAGAGGAAGAAGAGGAAGAGGAGGAAGAGCAGGAAGAGAGGCAGTTTTTGCCTGAGAAGCCCAGGAGGTCTCACCTAAAAGAAAATTTTATTTGGCAATTTTTTAAATTTCCCAAAGGCCAGAAAAAAGTAAATGCAAGATACGTAACTTGCCTTATATGTCAAGATAGACTGTTCAGAGGGACCGAGAAGAAATACAGTTATGGAAACTACACAATGCATCGCCATATGACTAGGTGGCATCCTAACAACTACAGTGCTGCACAGTTACGTAACGAACAAGATAATCCCCCTATTATGGCCAGAAGATCTGTTGTACCGGAAGTGACGGGACCAGAGGGCAGGGAGATGGTGCCAAATATACAAATGAGATTCGGGGAAGTAAAACAAGTCTGCGTAGTTTGCAATGGGTTCATTTGCTACAGAGAAAGTAGCATCACTCTGATCAACAGAGCTATTGAGAATCATGTTTGTCCGAAACGCCCTAGACAATAAATACTTTTTTTTTGTTGCTCCTGTTGAGCCCTTTACAATGAATCGTTTTCGTTTCCCCCCCCCCAAAAAACCCAAAACAAATATAAAATCGTTGAGAAAAATTCAAAAAAAGTAAAAAAATGTTCAGAAAAATAATAAAAAAATATAAAACAACAAAAACAATAAAAAAAAAAGTTCTTTTCAGAACTACCTCCCCGTTATAAAAAAATTGGTAGAATATTTGGAACTCTGCCAACCTCTATTTCTCTTGGTTCGCTTCCCAGTTCGCTCGCCGGTACGCGAACCGGGAGCGAACCCCAAAAAATCTTTTTAAAAAAAGAACAGTAAGTATAAGGGAAGGAAACAGACAGTTATGTTAAAAGAAAGACAGCTATAGGGGAGTAAACTAGAGATACTGTTACCCGCAATCCACTGCTGATGATGTCACATATTACATCATTCATGACATGGTCAGTGACATCATCAGCAGAGGATTGCGGGAAACAGTATCCCTAGTTTACTCCCTATAGCTGTCTTTCTTTTAACATAACTGTCTGTTTCCTTCCCTTATACTTACTGTTCTTTTTAAAAAAAATGTTTTAGATCAGTCAGAAACAGTGACAGTAATAGAGACAGAGTGAGTGACCAAGAGTGAAGAAGTATGAGAAGAGAGGGACTAAGAAAAATAGTGAAGGAGTAGAGTAATTAAGTAATGGAGAAAGGAATGAGGGAAGTAGCAAAGGCAGGAAAGTGATGCTTAAAGAAATGAAGCAGTGGAACTAATAGAAGTTAAATATGATAGAAATATAACGAAAAGAGTACAAAACATTTACCTTATAATTGTCGTTAAGTTAGTCATTTGTTCTTTTTATACTTTCAATCTGTGAAAGAGAGAACAAACATTTGAAAAATATTAAAACATGTTTTTAATAAATTAGAAAAGACAAGGGAAAAGATTGAAGGACAAACAGTTTTTCAAGAACTTTGACACTTACAGAAGCCTCTGCTTCTCCATGCCCCTACACAGTCCTAAAAATATACATTTTAAACTAACAGTATCTTGATGCAGATGAAGTGAGTCCTATCTTGCAACATGGTGCATCTTTTGCATGACTGCTGCATCGGTTTCATGTGGCATTGTTTTTTTACAGCATGACACATCTGCCTAGATGCATCATTTTATAATTTTGTCGCCTCATAGCAAATCTTTTCAACCGCCACTGCGTCACAAAAGTGATGCACAGTGGCGCAAAAGAGGCATACACCTATCATAAATCTGTCCCTAACATGTTAAATGATTGATTCAGGATGACAATAAGGTGTGGCCTATCCAGAGGTTTGTTTAAGGTGAGGCCTACTCAGGGTTGCAGATCAAATTTACACTTGTTGAAGAATACAGAGGAGATAATACATGTGAAGGCCTACTAATGAAGTAAGTCATGTCCACTTCACTCTTGAACAAAGGCCAGACCTCTTCTGTGTCCGTGTACAGACCTAAACTTCATCTGCACAATGTCATTCGTAAACTTAGGAAACACAGGTGATGTAATTGAAAAATGTGGAGTTTATTTTCCTCATTTCACAATCACATCACCTGTGTTGCCTTTGCTTAGGTATCTCATAGTGCAGATGGAGTCTAGCATATCAAACAGTACACAGAAGTTGAGCAGTGTATACAACAATTTTGACACTTAGAAAAGCTTCAGCTTCTGCATGTCCCCTACACAGTGCTAATTATATACATTTCAAAGTGATGGTATCTTGCTGGAGATGAACTGAAACCTATCTTGCAACATAGTGCATCTTTTACACAAAAGTGACCCACAGCGGAGCAAAAGAGGCGCACGGCCATCATATATCTGACCCTAACATTTTAAATCATAGTTTCAAGATGCCGATAAGGTGTAACCTATTCGCAGATTTGTTTCAGGTAAGTCCTACTCAGAGTTGCAGATGAAATTTAGGTTTGTTGAAGAATACAGAGGAGAAAATACATGAGGAGGCCTACCAACCAAGTGTGTCATGTCCACTGCACTCTTGAACAAATGTCAGACCTCCTCTGTCTCCAGGAACAGGCCTAAACCTCATCTACACAATGTGATGTGTAATGTTAGGAAACACAGGTAATATAATTGAAAAACGTGCAATTTATTTTGCTCATTCCACAATCATATCACCTGTGTTTCCTTTGCTTAGGTATCTCATTGTGGAAATGTAGTCTATCATATGAAAGACTACGTAGAATATGAGCACTGTATGCAACAACTTTGACACTTACAGAAGCCTCACCTTCTCCATGCCTCCTACACAGTTCTACATGTACATCATAAATGCAAACAGAACAGAATTAATTATACATGTTAAATGGTTTATTTTTGCTGTTCTCAGAATGTATCAAATTTCACTAAAAACAGTGACTTGAAGGTATTCATCATATAACAGCGGGGAAAAAAAAACACAATCAAAATGATTGTGTTTAAAAAACCCATACAACATAACAAATCAGAATTCAGAACTCCTTAAAGTTAACTTACTTTCCATGACGTCGAAGGATGTCCTATGAACAGCTTACACTCTGTTCTGCTGTTATTACTTTCAACCCGCCACTTTCTGAAAGAAAACCTCCATCGTTTTGAAAAACACGTTACATACAATAAATGACTTCTCGCTCTCTACCACACGTTTCCACAAGGCCGAATCGTGTCAGAGCCATTTATAACTCTTGGAATTCTTGTAAGCCAATCCCGTCATGTTGTATTTCCGCAACTTTCAGAATTAAAATGTTGAAGATCATTTTCACAATCCTGGATTACTAATATCTTACCTTTCTTGCTCACTCATGTTCTACATTTCCTATGACACTGATACTGCTTACTATGAAGCAGACTTACACTATCTCTATGACTACTACAATTATTTAATTCTTTACATCACTTTTAATCACAAAGCAATATAAAACAGTAGACAGCATTGCAGACTTACATTCCCTCTACTCCATGTTTTGATTGGCTGCTTGAATTTGCTTATAAAAAGAAACAGTTTTTCTGAATTCATTCAAAGTGCAGTTATTTCAACATGATGTCCAGTGTTATGGTAAGAAGTTATGTCTCTGTACTACACTTATCCTCAAGGCCAAATCGTGTAGGAGCCATTAGAACTTCTTGAAATTCCTCAGAGCACATCCCGAGATTCTTTCCCTAAAATTTGGGTTTTAAAAACACCAGGTAAGAGTTTTTAAGGTCAAAAGGCAATTTTTTTTTGAAAGTTAAAACAGAATCGTTGCAGAATGACCAGCCATTTCTAGACTTTAAATAAGCTGTGTAATGTCCTGATGTTATTGAAGGACCGTCATGATATATAATTGCTGCAGTTACAAAAGTCCTTCCTGATATTGACAACTGTGAAGCCACAACATTTTTAATTAAAGTTGTCAATTTTGTTCCATCAGGCCTACATCGTTGGAACATTAAAATAACATACTGGCCATATGTTCGTATAAATAATGTGGACATCATTTCAGACTTACATTGGCTACACTCCATGTTGTGATCAGCTGCTTTTACTAGTTTATTAAAAGAGACTGATTTACTGTCTGGCAAAGTTAAATATATAAATCTTTCTGAGTCTACACTAGTAGTACTTGATACCCTACAGTTCTCGCAGTCATGCTGCCATTGATAAGAAAGCCCAAACAGGTGATCTACATCTACACCTTCAGCATGCAATACATCAAGTATATACATTAAAAACTCCTGACAATCTTGCTGAATATTTTGAGAGAATTGTGTTTGGCCTGAACATCTGTCTAACAGATTTCGAATTTCAGACACACTTTCTATTTTTGTTCTATCAGTGCCACATTTCTCTAACACAGAATTTAACAAACTGCAAAATCTTTGATCAGAATTGACCACAATCTCTTCTTTTACATTTTCTAGAGAAAACAAAACATTAACCACTACATTAGCATAGCAGTTGACACCAGAACTGTTTTCAAATTGAAAACCAACAACATCTTCAACAGAATCCTTTTTGTTTCTGCTTATAATTTCAGGTTCATCGACTTTTCGTCTTTTTGCTACAACCTCCCCAGTATTGGTCACATTTCTTCGTTTCCGGCCTACCACACGTTTCTCAAACAAAGGATATTGAGGCAAATGTGGCGCATACTCTCTTCTTAACCTATTGTATTCCTTAACACAATCTAGATCCGCACAAATGTTTGTGACATCACACTCAATCAAGTACAATCCCGATAAAGTTCTAACTCTTGACAATGCCACATATGCCATACCCTCCTTGAACACAGAACTGCCAATATTCACCAATGCACTGTCTACACTTAAACCTTGCGATTTATGGATTGTCACCGCATATGCCAAGCAAACAGGAAACTGCTTACGGCGAACATATAAGTCTTTTACAAGCATAAATCTAGCAGAACAACGACCAATTAGCTGTACTTCCTCAATGCCATCAAATTTAATTTTTAAAAATTCAATTCCATCTCTATTTCTGTATTTCACAAAATCAACAACATTACCCATTGATCCATTTACCAGACCTCTTTCAACATGTAAATTCCTTCTTAAAATTATACGGCAGTTTAAGCACACATTCAGACTCTTTTCAAAACCTGCAGTTTTAGATATAGTCTTCTCTAATTAATCCAATTTTGATTTCAAATTCTCAGACAAAATAATTGTTGATCCCATATGCTCTACTCTGTCAATAGCTTCTAGTTTCACAATCTCCTGCTTTTCCAAATGCAACATTTTGTTGTTGAATTTGGCACATTCTGCAAGAGTTGGCATCAAACATATTCCAGATTTCTTCTCAGTAATTTTCTGAAAAATATTCTCAGGGACAACATCTTGTTCTGGATATAAATTTGACAGTAATCGTGCATGTAAAGCTTCTTTCCCATGCTCGGTCACTTTTCCAATTCTAACATCTTGTAGAATAGTCTTGTAAACTTCATCCTTCGCCTGACGCATATTTTCATGCAGTTCAGCATAATTGAAGTTTAACCATATATTGACGTTGCCAATGCTCCCTAGGCACTTCCTGGTATCTTCATGCGTGAGCATTTTGAACACAGGTTGCCCTTTCACTGGTGTCAGCTGCAGAAGATCTCCGAAAACAATGATGTGTTTGCCACCAAATAACACATCATACTCTGTTTTGAGAACTTCTTGCATTCTCAAATGCACAAAGGCAAGCATGACATTGGAAACCATGCTTACTTCGTCAATGATAAGAAGTTTCATTTTCCTCAAGATTCTTGAAACTTCAAAACAAGCATCTCCAGATAGCTTGTGATATTGTAATTTGTTGTCATGCTCCACTGGCAGCATCAGTAAACGATGTAAAGTAATCCCTTTAATGTTATGTGCTGCCAGTCCAGTTGGAGCGGTGACAACACAAGACAGCGATGACTCTGTCCTTTCCTGCAAATAACATGAAATTGCTTTAATAAGGAAACTTTTTCCAGTTCCCGCTTCTCCACTAACGTACAGTCGGACAGGCTTCAACGACGTACATGAGCACTCTTTCTTGTCATGACTTAATCCATGATCAATTTGCATGGTAACTTCGTCATATATTTTCCTCTGCTCAACGTTGAGTTGTCTTTCCAACTCTTCTAAGTTAACCGCATCCTCCTGAGCATGTGCCATGGCTCTTTCCACTTCATTCATAGCAGTGGCAGCTTCATTTTCGATAACAGGTCCTCCTAGTGGATCCTGACTCAATGAAGCAGAACTCTGACTGTCCTGAGAACTGTCTCTGGCAATCTCGGCTGCAATCGTTGCTTCCTGCTCAATTTCCGCATTCAACATTTCTACATATTTGGGAAAAGCAGGACATTCTATGGTCTCCTTGGCAGCATTGAAAGAGTCTTCGTAACAGAGGAAATCTCCAAGCAGTTCCTCTTCTGCACGCCAAGGCTTGAAAAGTTGCAAAAGTGCTAAATAGAAAAACTCCTTTTTTTCAGGAGATTCGCCACTCAATTTTCGATGGTTTACCAAGTGGCATTTTCTTTGCTTGACCAGACATCCCTCACTTCCTATTACAGCATACACTCCTTTCTCAGTATCTTCTTTGATGTTCCTCTTGAATATGTAATTTTGAAGAACCTCATACAGACAAACATTGTCGAGGTGACTGCTTCGATTTGGATAATATGTATCCAACATGTTGGTCTTCAAAATGTCGGTACTGTTTGGCTCCTTTTCCGCCAAATACTCAATTTCCCGCACAGGTTTCAGAACTCGATTACGCGTTGCAGCAAGACCAAGACTCGCCCAAACGATACTCCTGGACTTGGCATAGAGACTTGCTGAAGACAACCGGTCAGAGCATTCGTAAGCTCCGATTTCTCGATGCGACAACATCTTCAGACTGAAACTGTACAACTTCTTGCTGAGGCTCTTTTCATGGGAAATGTCCTCCCACATATCCTTCAATTCTGTCTTCTCTTTTTTGGTGATATAAGATGTCACATACCGAGCCACAGCCATACAGTTATCAGCCACAAACTGTATATCCATGTTAGCATTCCACATGGACAAAATCACCGGGTTGTAGTCGTTGATGTACTTGGACTCTTCGTTCTCTTCAAATTGTACGTGTTTTTAGGTGATTTCTTCATCACATTATGTCGCAGCGAAGACATCAAACTGTTTACTCTTCCTTTAGAAATCACCGGTCGTGGAAAGCCGAAACGACATTTGGTGTAGAACTTGTCCTTGTTTCGGAATTTACGACGACAGTACTTTCCACATCGATGGCTTTGGAAACGTAGAACTTTTTCTCTTAGGCTTTTCTTCTCCTTTGCGTTTGGAACAGGACACGTAGAATACTGTTGTATGAAACTCATCACTGAGTCTTCTGGATCCGTTCCAAATTTAGGTGCATCCTTGATCCACAGCAGCATATGTATATGAGGAGCACCTCTTGCTTGGTACTCCTTTCTCCAGAAGAAATCCAACACCTCTCCAAGAGGTGGATTCTTCTTATTCATGATGAAAGACATCATAGCTTCAAATCTATGATTGAAGTACCTGCATACATTGACTGGATCCAAAGAGCACAGTTCTCTGGGTGTCTTGAATTCGATGTTTTCGATGTTTGCATTTGCCTCTCGTAGAAATTCAAGTAAGTCTTCCCAGCCATACTCGGCACAGCTCAGAGTGAGGAACCATGTGGGAGTTCCTAAGTTCCTCAGCATACATTTTAAATCACCATGACGACGGTACCAGTACTCATTAGTACCACGCTGACACGCCATGAGATTAATCAGGTGAGAATCCAAAATACTGTCTTGGACATTGACTTTATCCATAAAGTCACTTGCCGAGATGTTTTGCATGTGTATACCACTTTTCAAGATGTGGTTCACTGCATATGACAGTCCAGACAGATCGCTTTCAAACAGGAGATGAAACAAATAGGGAATGCATTGTCGAAACCTAGCATCTCCTGCATACAATCGCAAAGTCCGGTATTCAGAAGCAGGAATTTGATGAGGTCGCTCATCATATCTTCCTCCCTGACCTGTTGGAAAAAGCTGTGGGAAACACCGAGCTTCCAAACTTTCCTCCCAAACACTAATGGGACTCCCTTTGGCTTGTTTCATTTGAAACAACTCAATAGCATTCCCCATGACTTCCTTGGAATGCAAAGGATGAACACTATAATGTTCATATATTTCTTCACTAGTACAGGGTTCTACTTTCTCAATTTGACCAGCACACAAATCGCTATCCTCTTCCTCACTTACTTCCTCTTCTGCAACATATACATTTTTATAGTATTTATTATTTTTTTTCAAATACAATGTTGCCTTTTTAACTTTCCTAACATCCACTAAATCTTGCCATATTTTCTTATTCTTTGTCGGAACCCCATTAACTAAGATAACCAGAGGTTCCTCTTCCACTTTTTCTACTCCAATTGTGTTCATGTTTTTCTTCAAATCGAGAGGCAAATAAACAACTCTTCCCTTTAATCCTCTCTGTAAATCTGATGGAGGCAATTTCCCTGTCTTTGGCTCCATTCTTACAATAGCCTGAAAGGGATGGATACTTTGAATCAAAATAGATTCATAAGTATTTAAATCCTTCAATTCAGAAGGAATCTCAAGCAATTCCAAATTATTATGAACTGCTCTAGCAGGCATCTGGTTTTGATTTAATTTGTTACAACAATAAGTACACACACGTTGATCCAATCCCAAATCAAAACAATTTTCTACCATCAAGTATGTTGTAAAATCCTTCCATTCACTATTATTTTCCCTTTCACTTTTTGCATATAAATCCACTAACTTAGTCTGATTCTTATAATAAGTGCGTCGACAACACACACAAGTGAAATTTGGCCTCTCACTTGATTTCACCTCTAACGTCGCAATTTCCCTCTGGAAATTATCTGTACTGGAAACCTGTACACTATCTTCCACATTACTCTCTTCTTCTTGGTCAATTTCAACATTCTCCTCTTTACTTCCAAAGTAACAAAACTCAATTTCTTCACATATATTCTTCACATCTATTTCAGAACCATGCAAAAGAGCAGCGCATAATTGTTTAAGCATAATTGCTGGACTCTTAGCATAATACAACATTCTAACTAATTTCCTCACTTTATTATGATGTACTGCTAGCATCCTCAAATGATGAAAAACACTCTGGCATACTCTCCTGGAAAGACAAGCCAGTGAATGACCATGCAAACCTGTCACTTCTCTCACTCTGCAAGGATCTAATTCTTGCAACAACTTCATTTTCTGCTTCAAACTTTTCTTATTAAATGACCGTACAAAATCACAAAGCAAATTGATGGAATCCTGTCGCACACTGCAAATACTACTACACTTCCAGGTGTACACAGGACCCTTAGGACGTCTTCCTAAAACCTCATTACCTAACACCTCTTCTATCTCTGTTGTCACAAGTTTTTCTTTTTCAACTGGACAACCATCTTTCACTTCATAAGCTCGACCACTGGTGTCAACTGCATGCACCAAATCATTATCCTGGAAATAACTCTCCTCATTAAAAAATGCCTCACAGCTTGAACTATGCATCCATTCTCCAGAAAAAACTTCACAAAAATTACTACGATTAACTATTCTCTTCCATTTACTATTTCTTTTGAAATCATAAATTGCCTTGTTTAGCTTCCTAATTCTATTGATTATCAAAATAAATAACTTACGTTTAATTTCAAATGCCTGATCAATAACTTTCTCAACTATTTTTTTTCTCTTATAAAAAACCACTTTCTGTTGACCTTTCTTAATATTTTTTAACAAATTGCCAATTATCCTGTTGCGGAACATTCGTTTACGAATGTCCCTAAACTGTTGTTTCCTTCTACTATCATGCACAGAGTTATCTCTTGCTCTAGCAGTAACATTTTTCATTGGCCTTTCCTTTCCGTTTGAATTGCTTCTCTTTTTCTGGACTGAAACATTTTCTGTAGTAATATTTTTTTTTACTACAGATATTTCTGTACTCTTACCCGGTGCTTTCTTGGTGACTTGAAAAATCTTTTTGTTAGAGGACTGCTGCTTTTTTTCATTGACCTGCTGTCTTTGACGTTTTGCAGCCTTTCTCAGTCTTTCTTTGGTTGGCATGCTGAAATCTTGAAATGATCTGCAGTTGAATCTGTGGTAAAATATAATAAAAAATGTTATTAACCACTATTACCCAACAGTAAATCAATAACAGTCATCAAAAACTTAACACACTACTTGACATTTTTACATAGAAGATTTTTTAGTGCTTGGCAAATTTAGAATACAGAAATAGCAGAAAAGAAATGGAATTTATATTCATTTTACCTGTGCTGTTTTATATGTGAATCTGATCTAATTTTATGAGCATATTTTATTATTTTATTGAAGACACTACACATAACCTGTTTTTGAAGGTGTCTTTATTTTTAAATAAAACGGTTTACATTTTTACTTTTTATTTATTATAAATTTTTTATATAAATGTTTATAGTTCCATAGGCTCAAGCACGTCAGCTTCCCATCCTATGTCATACAATTCTGACAAATCTGCATCCTCATCACGTTCTTCTTCATCCTCAGGATTTAAATCATCCAAGGGATCAACATCCACTGATGTTTCAATTACGAGTTCAATGATGAGGTCGAAATCAACTGATTGCTGATTGTCGCTCATGTTGATGTTGTCTTTATCTTTAAAGAAAGATAACAACAATGAGATGTTGCAGAGTAAGAGACAAATCTCAGAGATTATAATAGTAAAATTGTTTAACAAGAGTAACATTTTGCAGCTATTATTTAGCCATGTCCAGCGATGCTGAGGAGGTGAAGCCTATGTCCAATTTTTCAGTGAACAGGACTCATCTCTTCTTAACCTTGGATAAGCCTCACCGACTCTGTGTGCCCTGCACATACTTAAATGTAAAGGGGCAGATTTATGTTAACTAGCACATCCCCAGGGATGCACCAGTTAACGTGCACCGCTGCTCTGCCACCCATGGTGTGCCGCATTTACAATCAGATAGGACAAAGCTGCGTCAAAACCCTGCGCCTGCTTGAAGCAGGCATAGGTCTTGACGCAGCATTGTGGAGATGGGACACCCCTGAGCCTTGCTGGAGCTGCATCGCACTTGCGATACAACTCCAGCAATGCGCCACCTTTACGGCACAGATGCGTCACGCATCTGTGCTGTTTTTGCCCCATGGTGCGCCGCATTGTAAATGCAGCACACCATGGTTGGCGGAACAGCGGCGCAGGATGACTGGCACATCCCTGGTGATGCGCCAGTCATCATAAATCTATCCCTAAGCTTCTTATCTTGTTAGAGATGAACCGCCATATGTATCATCAAACTATTTTGCATTTCCTAAATAGCGAACTTTAAGGAATAAATAGCAATTCTTTACCATTCCTAATTTGCGATGAGCAAATTGCTAATTGCAAATTACCCATTCATTTCCATGGGCCAGGAGGCACATAGGAATGAAGGTGCAATTTGCGATTAGCAATTAGCTTATCGCAAATTAGGAATTTTTCCAAGGGTGCAGGGGTGTCTCAAGAACACCTTGCTGCACCCCTGAAAAAGAAATTTGGGGGCATATGGCGCACATACATGCCCTAAGGGCATGTATGGGCGTCATATGGCACCTTTTGTTTTTTGGAAAAAAAGCTTTTTGAAAAGAATTCGCAAATTACCACCAACTCGAAGTTGGTGGTAATTTGCAAATCCTTAATGGCATTTTTTGCATATTTTTTGTTTGATACATTGCATTTAAGGAATCGCAAAATTTGCAAATCCTTAAGTGCAATCGCAAAATAAGGAATAGCAAATTTTGCTATTCCTTATTTTGCATCAAACTTGTTTGATACATACCATTTATCTAATTAGCATTCGCAAAGGCCGAAATTCGCCCTTTGCGAATGCTAATTAGCTTGATACATATGGCCCCAAGTGAGGCCTGTCTTGCAACATGGTGCATCTTTTGCATCACTGCTGCATCGGTTTCATGTGGCACAGTTTTTTTTACAGCATGACACATCTGCCTAAATGCATCAATTTGTAATTTTGTCGCCTCATAGCAAATCTTTTGCACCGCCGCTGCATCACAAAAGTGACGCACAGTGGCGCAAAAGAGGCATACACCTATCATAAATCTGTCCCTAGCATTTTAAATGATTAATTCAGGATGACGATAAGGTGTGGCCTATCCAGAGGTTTGTTTAAGGTGAGGCCTACTCAGGGTTGCAGATCAAAGTTACGCTTGTTGAAGAATACAGAGGAGATAATACATGTAAAGACCTACCAATGAAGTAAGTGATGTCCACCTCATTGCGCCAGTCATCATAAATCTATCCCTAAGCTTCTTATCTTGTTAGAGATGAACCGCCATATGTATCATCAAACTATTTTGCATTTCCTAAGTAGCGAATTTTAAGGAATAAATAGCGATTCTTTACCATTCCTAATTTGCGATGGGCAAATTGCTAATTGCAAATTACCCATTCATTTCCATGGGCCAGGAGGTCCATACCAATGAAGGTGCAATTTGCGATTAGCAATTAGCTCATCACAAATTAGGAATTTTTCCAAGGGTGCAGGGGTGTCTCAAGAACACCCTGCTGCACCCCTGAAAAAGAAATTTGGGGGCATATGGCGCACATAAATTTTAAAAACATTCCTTTACCTCAAAAACAATTTTCAAGTCATAATTTGAAAACACTGCCCACGGGGAAATGACTTAAAATGTCCTCAAGACACATGAAAGTGTTTTTTTAAAGCCTTTGCAACTTTTTTGGGTCACTTTTAACATGGCTATGTAACTCAAGCAGTCAAAATCTAAATTTACCATGCACAGGTGAGAGCATATTTACAAGGAATTTGCTCCACGGGGAAAGGTCTTTTAATTTAATATTGGAAAAATAACATCAGAGACACTGAAATGCCTTATAAAGAAGCATACACCATTATGTCCTTGTCATAAATTTTAAAAGCATTCCTTTACCTCAAAAACGATTTTCAAGTCATAATTTGAAAACACTGCCCACGGGGAAATGACTTAAAATGTCCTCAAGACACATGAAAGTGTTTTTTTAAAGCCTTTGCAACTTTTTGGGTCACTTTTAACATGGCTATGTAACTCAAGCAGTCAAAATCTAAACTTACCATGCACAGGTGGGAGCATATTTACAAGGAATTTGCTCCACGGGGAAAGGTCTTTTAATTTAATATTGGAAAAATAACATCAGAGACACTGAAATGCCTTATAAAGAAGCATACACCATTATGTCCTTGTCATAAATTTTAAAAGCATTCCTTTACCTCAAAAACGATTTTCAAGTCATAATTTTAAAACACTGCCCACGGGGAAATGACTTAAAATGTCCTCAAGACACATGCAAGTGTTTTTTTAAAGCCTTTGCAACTTTTTTGGGTCACTTTTTACATGGCTATGTAACTCAAGCAGTCAAAATCTAAACTTACCATGCACAGGTGGGAGCATATTTACAAGGAATTTGCTCCACGGGGAAAAGTCTTTTAATTTAATATTGGAAAAATAACATCAGAGACACTGAAATGCCTTATAAAGAAGCATACACCATTATGTCCTTGTCATAAATTTTAAAAGCATTCCTTTACCTCAAAAACGATTTTCAAGTCATAATTTGAAAACACTGCCCACGGGGAAATGACTTAAAATGTCCTCAAGACACATGAAAGTGTTTTTTTAAAGCCTTTGCAACTTTTTGGGTCACTTTTAACATGGCTATGTAACTCAAGCAGTCAAAATCTAAACTTACCATGCACAGGTGGGAGCATATTTACAAGGAATTTGCTCCACGGGGAAAGGTCTTTTAATTTAATATTGGAAAAATAACATCAGAGACACTGAAATGCCTTATAAAGAAGCATACACCATTATGTCCTTGTCATAAATTTTAAAAGCATTCCTTTACCTCAAAAACGATTTTCAAGTCATAATTTTAAAACACTGCCCACGGGGAAATGACTTAAAATGTCCTCAAGACACATGCAAGTGTTTTTTTAAAGCCTTTGCAACTTTTTTGGGTCACTTTTTACATGGCTATGTAATGCAAGCAATCAAAATCTAAATTTGCCATGCACAGGCGGGAGCATATTTACAAGCAATTTGCTCCACAGGGAAAGGTCTTACATTAAAATGGGAAAAATAACATCAGAGACACTCAATTGCCTTATAAAGAAGCATACACCATTATGTCCTTGTCATAAATTTTAAAACCAATACTTTTCCTCAAAAACGATTTTCAACTCATAATTTGAAAACACTCCACAGCTCCTATGCACAAAAACACCCTGTCAGTACTAATACTTCACATTTTCTCCAATTACAATTTCTCAAAGAAACAAAATCTATTTGTAAAACACTTGAGACAAAGCAACATTTTAAAAACACAACTTTCTTCATAATTTTCTCCTTAAAGCACACTATTCTCTATCTAAATTAAATAAATCTTTTCTCACCTTAGCAAATACTTTATGAGTTTCAAAACAGTCTCAGAAACACACCAATTTGTCTTCAGCAGAGCAAAAGGTATGCACTCCAGAGTCTGCAGCTATCAAAAGCACAGAAATGCTGTAATTCATCACACATATCTCTCATGTCACCCAATCAAAACTCTTCCCTCACTTTTTTCAAATCAACACCCTTCCCCCCTCTGCCCTTTCTGCCTTTTTTGCATAGCAACCACCTCCTGGAAGACCTCTGGTGTTTGCAAGTTTACACAACAATGTTTCAATTGAACTCTGAACTCTCAGTGCACCTGCATATCCAGTGCAATCTTTCATTTAATGATTTTTTATTGACCATTCAAAATACATCTTTCAAAGAACTCATCCATGCACCCTAACTTTCTGTTTTCAGCAATCAAAATCCACCAATCACTGTTACTGCTTCATTAACACAGAAACTCCACAGTTTTTTTCATTTTAAACTCTTATTTTTTCAACTGCCATTTCATTGCCACACTTCATCTGACTGCAGCAGAACCTTCTCTCACCATGTTTTCTGTCTGGATTGTTGGACATAGTTACATCTATTGGGCTCAGAGGTATGCTGAGAACAGAAATGTACCTAACCTCAATTTACAAGATGTGGAAATTAAGTGGTTTGGCCACAGAGGATTAAAATGTCACCAATTGATACCATTGGTGAAAAACTTTATGCATTTGCCAAAACCTGACCTGTTAATTGTGCACTGTGGAGGTAATGATTTGGGCACTTTGACTGGGGTAGGTCTGGAAATGCTTTTAAAGGACACCTTTGAGCAATTGATGGCACTTTTTCCTCAAACTGCCTTGGTATATTCAAATATATGCCAAAGACAGAAATGGAGGGGGTCAAACCAATTTTGTCCACAAATTGTGAAGTCGAGGAAGCATGTAAACAAATCTGTTTCAGCTTACATGAGAGACCATGGAATGGGCTCCATGTACAACAATAACTTGCGTTACTACATGCAAGATATCTACAGAGGAGATGGAGTTCACTTCTCAGATGAGGGCAACAGAATTTTCATTCTGAATTTAAGACTGTGCATTGGTACCTACTTATAAGTACCTAAATATACCATAAACCCAAAAGCTCTTCTCAGAGCTACCCTACATCTGATCACTCACAATTATTATTTTACTCTAACTTTTTTCACTAATTTTCAACAAAGTACGCTCCCCAGGGCGCTACCCGGTACGCGAACCGGAAGCTAACCTCGCGAATTTTTTTAAAAAAATTGTTTTTTTTCGCACATATAAGCCTCCTCAGCCACCCTCACAAAACCTAGGGGGTCAAGATAAGTCTACCGTGCCCCCTTCTACCCATTCTGAACATTATTTGCTCTCCATCTTGTATCTTAATTCGACCGAAACACAAAATGGTGGACTCCCGTAACGCTTCAGGTTCGCGTACCGGGGCGCTCGCCAGTTCGCGTACTGGGTCACTCCCTGGGAAGCGCACCATCAAAAAAGGTGGGAAAGTAATTTACAGAAAAGCGACTGGAGACAATTTCACCAAATATAGATTAGCTCATACTACATACCAATCCCTACCATTTTCACAAATTTGATTGAAATTCCATTTAGCCATTTAGCCTGTAGACCTCTCTAAATACCCTGAGGTAAATTACTTCACCAAACACATCTGAAGTGTTGGAATTGACAACCAATTGAAATGTTACTTTCATTTTCTACTTTTTTTACCTGACATTTGATTGGTTATGTACCTGAATATATATAAAGGAAGAGAGAGAAACACAGCCACTTTGACTACTACTTCCTGAACTACATTGCAAGATCATTTTCACTCACAACTTAAACTTGTTTTTAGAAGGTAAGATATTATTTTATAAATTTGAAAACATTTTCAGATTGTTATATACTATCCCTCTGTAAGAGTTAGACATTGAGAAAGGCTTCTTTATTATAAGTATGGATTGATTTAGGTTTCTGTGGTATAATTATGAATTTACTTAGGCTTTTTCACAAGCACTTTTTAATAGTCCTACTTCACGCCAGAAAAAAGTACCCGTCTGAACTTAAACCCAACAGTGCCCTATCTCTACTGATATATTTATTTTTTATGCAAATTACAGCAAGAAAATGGAAGGAGAACAGAACGTTTCCTTTGAAATTGTCCTAGACATGAACAATGAGGAAATCATTGAACCCATTGACTTGGAATTCATGGATGAATCACGAGACCATGAACTTCTACAATGTGTAGAATCTGTGGATCATTTACTTCATTATGATGACGGTCAAATGTGGGAAGTTATGTTCACTCAACAAGAGGACATATCGGACAGTCAAATTTTAGACGTTCTATTAAATTTTGAAAAACAATCCGAAAAATAAAATTATATGTAATATTAAAAAATTGTTGGAGTCTTTAATCATTTTTATATGTAATTCATAAACTAGTTAAATGTTAGAAATGTTATTAAATTTTGAAACACAATCACAATAATAAATAATTGCTTAAAAAATAAAAAAATAAAAAAATAATCAACAAAACCAACAATCAATTAACATACAGTATTTGAAAAGTCTATCATTCTTTTTTCCTTATAGTACGCTCCCCAGAATGCTTCCCGGTTTGCGAACCGGACGCTCCCCACGCGGGGCCCTTTTAAAGCCTCCACATCAAACCTAGGGGGTAAGGGAGGATCTACTATGCCCCCTTATGGTCATTTGCCCCTTTGCTTTGGCCTCCTCTTGTCTCTCGATCCTACCGAGAGACAAGATGGCGGCCGCTACGGACTGTTTGGAATGTTTACAGACGCCGGAGAACCAATCAGCTTCGCTTCACAAAGCTCCGTAACGCGAAAAGTACGCGAAGCGGAGCGCTGCCCGGAGCGCTGTTACAGATATATATATTTTTTTAAACGTTAATTTCTCAAAATCCACTGGAGCACATATATTGAGACCTAGCAAAGGCACATCGGGCTACCAGTCCCTACAATTTTGCCAAGTTTCGTGCAAATCCATTCAGCCGTTCGGGCTAAAAGTGAGGCCAACCGCCCTATGGAAATTAACATTGGAAAAACACGTTTTGGGACCCCCCTTTTTTCTCGGCCCCCCCTTGACGAACCCCCCCCAAATTTCCAGGGGCTGCTCAGAAACAAAATGTGCCATTTTCCTGAAAATGTCAGCCAATTCCGTCCACAAACGCCAAAGTTATTAGACATAGAATTTTCAAAAATCCCATAGAGAAAAAAATCCTAACTATATATACCTACTGGCGACCGCCAGTAGGTAATATATATATATATCTATATATATATATATATATCTATATATATATATATATATATATATATATATATATATATATATAGCGTCTCTCCTTTCTGCTGGTTCGGAGGTGGCCCATTACAATAAAGAAGTCCTAATCCATCGGTCCTCGTGTGCGTGCTCTCTTCCCTGTGAAGTAGGAGTTGTGTTCGATATTATTCAGCCTTGGCGGTTGACGCTGTCTAGGCACCACCAGTCTTTCTGGGCTGTCAGTTTCAAGCACCAAATGGAAGGACTAGCATGGCAAGTGCTATTCTGACAGCCCCCAGAGAATCTGTCGGGAAGAGGAATAGAGGAAGCAGGCATTACAGGAGGCATTGTTCATGACGCGAGGAAATCTGCTGATTTTCAGCATGGGGTCCGAGTCTCTCTGTGTCTTGATATGCCTCACTCAGCAGGCCAATGGATTTCTGGTGACTGGGCACCGTGTAAGCGATGAGGATCTGCTTGGCTTATTATTTTATGTAGGAATGTCACCCGACCCCGCACATGTATGTACTTTGTGCTGCTACAGAACTGGAAACCTTTTAACATGTACGCCGGATTTGGTTTGCCTCTTACTAGTGTTATTAACTCACACTGAGCCTCACTTTGGAGTCAAGATATGAAATGTGCTGTTTACAAATGGCATGTTCTCACATGAGATTGGACTCTTATGAGCGTCATCGTGAGCGTCCTTGTATCTTATTAAGCTATGACTCATATAACAGTTTGTGTGCCATCTGAATTATCAGGGCCTTTCAGCAGCTTGCATACAGTCATGATGATGCATTATGGGGCTAGTAGTCACCGCCTGTTTCAATCTATGGTTTTCAGGTTGTTAAAACACACTAATCAGTACAATACTTTGTGTATTTAGTTCCACATATCCACTGTGAGTTGTTAAACTTTAACAAAAAATATGTTTGTGTATTTAAGCTAAGTTTAGGGATGGAGTAGTACAGCGCGCTATATAGCAACAGAAATGAGGCTCTACTGACTAAGTTTTGAGGCATGTTTTCATGTTTTTCACAAAATGAGATGAGTTTTACTTAGTCTTCTGTTAGTTATGTATTTAAGCAGCATTATTATACATTTTTGTGCTACAGTACATTTTATAAATTGTATATATATATATATATATATATATATATATATATATATATATTGTTTAGTGGATTGCTCATGCATCATGCATATAATAGGTACACTTAAATGCACTATGCGTTCTTTATATATATTCTTTATCAAGATAATTGCAATTTACAATATGTATTTATTTATTGATTGTATTGCACTTTCAATGTATTTGTGGGCATTCATATTTCCACATTATGTGATGAATATTTCTTCTATGTTTATGATTGGGACTCAGTATATATGAGATTGAAAAATGGCGCTCACCAGATTGAGAAAGGATTCTGTGTCAGCCAAAACGTGTCTCTCCTTTCTGCTGGGTCGGAGGACGCCCATTACTATAAAGAAGCCCTAACCCAACGGTCCTCGTGTGTGTGCTCTCTTCCCTGTGAAGTAGGAGTTGTGTTCGATGTATATATGTGTGTATATATATCTATGGATATATATATATGTATGTGTAGATATGTGTATATATTACCTACTGGCAGTCGCCAATAAGTAGTTATAGTAGTTAGGACCAAAGTTCCCATTGGGAAGACATTTTTTGTTTTGTCAATAACTTTGCCACTGCTTGGGAATTTTCACAAACTTTTCAAATAATTTCCCCATTTTGATTTACCTGCTGTGTTGAAAGTTTTGGGGTTGTCCGTCAAAAAGGGGCCGAGAAAAAAGGGTGGTCTCAAAATGCATATACCCCTCGTTATGTCAAGGGGGATTTTTCATTTTTCGAACACGCCTACAGCCAAAACCACTAAACGGAATTGCACCAAATTTGACACAAAGCAAGATGTTGGTCCAGAAAGCGTGCTTTTTGTAATTTGGTGTAAATCCATTCAGTAGTTTCAGAGATATTTCCGTTTAAAAAATATAGATAGCTGGGAGCACAACAGCCTACTGATACCCTACTGAAATTTGATTGGCTTCCAACAGTTCAATCAGGAAGTGTTGGCAGCCATCTTGGGACTCGATTGAACTGAGTTCCACAAAAGGTGTTAAAAAAGAAAAGGGGGCAGGGTAAAAACACCCCGACCCCCTAGGTCGCTTAATGAAGCATTAAAAAAAAATTGTGGTGAGATCCACTGATCCGGCCAAAAATGTAAAAAGAAACAAAGTGCGGTCTCCCGCACTTCGTTATTAATTGGCCCCTGGGTGGGCCATGTCCCTGGGCAGTGTACAAATAAAGGAGGGTACGCATGGGGCCTATTATGCCACTGGCACCACCACCTCCCTGGGGCTTCATTTAAATATATAGTGCTGGGGTTTCCCTCATGGCAACCCCCGCAGGGACTGCCACCACCCTCGGGCAAAAGAAAATGTGAATGGAGGGGTGAATGCCACTCCACAGCCCCCGGGACTACCACCTAGCTCGGGGCAACACGTAAAAATTAAATCAGGGGTTGTGGGACCCCCACAGCCCCTGGGACCACCACCTCCCTTGGCTTAATCGAAATAATAGTGCATGGGTTGCCCTCACAGCAATCCTGCACCCTGGGGACCACCAGCTATCCAGGACAAAATGTTATTTTTAATGCGGGGCCTGCCAGGCCCCCTCACAGCCCCAGGTACCACCAAGTCCCCGGGGCAAAAGAAAACATTAATGTGGGGGGCTGCACACCCCCCTTCAGCCCTGGGGACTGCCACCTCCTTGGGGCAACAATTTAAAATTAAATAGGGGTCCGCATGACACCACAGCCCCATAGACCACCACCTCCCTGGGGCTAATTTAAAATAGGAGCCAGTAATGGCCCTGAGGACTGCCACCCCCAGGGCCAGCTTCTGCAATGTTGTGGGATGTCCACCCCCGGGACATTGCTGTTTGCTATGGCTTGTTTATGCCAAGCCATATCAAAAGCCTTAGAAAATCAGTGGAAAAAAACAAAGGTTACAGGGACGTTGTATTTAGGAAATAGAATTTAAAAACACTTCAAAATTCACTTAAAAAAACAAAGTTTACAGGGACGTTATAGTTAGGCTCAGGTTTCACTCATACACAACCAGTGAAATTCAGCAGTTATAGTTAGCTGAGCTAACTATAACTCACACCCCCAATGCACTGCTTATGATCTCACATGTTACTTCACTCATGACAAGCTCAGTGATATCACTGATGACATCACTGTGTCATCTCAAATGACATCACTCTGGGACACTCATGGCAGAGGTGCACATCAATGACCATGCAGCGCATCTTTCTATCCCAACTGACAGGTTTTCACCATTATTGCTAAAGCTATTCCTTCTCGTGTATCTATACCCATTTCTCCACCACTCTGCAAATGGCCTCCTGATGCTCTATTGGTTGAGGAATGAAGTCCTCTTGGAAGGTGAGGGACCTTAGGGGCCAAGAAGTCCTCTTGCTTCTTTCTGTATGTCGTAACCAGTGGAATTCCTGAGACCTGGTCAGAGGCCCTACCTCCTTTCTCTACGACTCTGTAAACGCTAATACTACTTAAAATACCATAATAATTAACTGAAAAAACCAAAGGTTACAGGGACATTATAGTTAGGAGTTAGTATTTTTAAAAGCCTTAGAAAATCAGTGGAAAAAAACAAAGGTTACAGGGACATTGTATTTAGGAAATAGAATTAAAAAAAACTTCAAAATTCACTGAAAAAAACAAAGGTTACAGGGACGATATAGTTAGCCTCAGGTTTCACTCAAACACAACCAGTGAAATTCAGCAGTTATAGTTAGCTGAGCTAACTATAACTCACACCCCAATGCACTGCTTATGATCTCACATGTTACTTCACTCATGACATGCTCTGTGACATCACTGATGACATCACTGTGACATCTCAAATGACAACACTCTGGGACACTCATGGCAGAGGTGAACATCAATGGCCATGCAGCGCATCTTTCTATCCCAACTGACAGGCTTTCACCATTATTGCTAAAGATATTCCTTCTCGTGTATCTATACCACTATAGACATGTTAGACAAGACAAGGACATTCTCCTGAAATTACAGAGATAGAACTATTATTCAAGCAGAATGAGGGAGACTCGTTTAAAACTGTCAGGGGTAAGTACACAGTTGAAACTGGAATTGAGGGTGACCAAGACAAGCAAAGGATGTACCAATTTCCTGTTTGACAAATGGTGAAACAGGGGTTCGGATTTTTCAATTTGATCCTCAGCTTGCTTCTGTGAAAATGCTTTTGCCAAGTGAATGAAGAGACTGACCAAAAACATTTCCCGTTGAGTGGTTGTGCAACCGAGTAAGTGGAGAGAAAGTGTGTAAGTGTGGGAAATGAATGAGTGGTTGAGTGAGTCATTGACAAGACTGAACCATGAGCTTGGTCAAAACAGTCTTTTTGGGTTGATGTGATTCCTTCTTTATTCGGAGTGCAGTCTGAGAGCCATTTGTTGACATTAAAAAGGGTCCATTTGAACTTTTAACCTTTCGAGCCACTTAAATTCAGTGCAGCCTTGATATATTAATGAAATTATCTTTTATTACAATCTTCAATGCTGAAGGCCTTTCGCTCTACCATATTTCAGTTTATTTGTTATTGTTTCAAGCTATGAGATGTGCTCGAACAGTTTATCAGTTTTTGGGACCAGTCTCAAAACAATTCTGTGAAATAATCAGCAGCAATGTTGTAGATTGGGGAAAATTAAGCAGCATTGTATTTACAAAGCATCACGTGCTGATAATGTCATTTGTGACCCTGATTCAGCTTTGCATCAAGGTACATAAGTCTTATTCAAGTGTTATTTCGCATAACTGTAGTATGCGAGGGAAATCCTTAAGTATAATTGCCACTCACATGACTGCCCAAGTAGTATGTGTAACATTCCACCTTAGTTGTTCACTGCTGTTTTTATTTGGATTTAGGTTTTCATGCAGTGCAATGTCGAACTGCTTTGGATGACTTTAGTAGGTATGGGTTAGCAATACATTATATGGGTACTTACACTCTATAACTCTCATTTTGACTATATCAGCAGGGGATTCTTGGTACTTGGTGCAGTGCTTTTTGCTGTCTCTGCAAGACATGTTGTTTTCTGGATAATGGCTTTAAAAGCTCCGCCCATTTTCAAGAACTGCCCCTGTGACAAGTGTTGTTACTCAGAGCTTGTGAGCAATATTTCTTTCTTGAGCTGGAACACTGGAGACCAGTACTCACAGTTTACAGAGCTCTGTTGTAAACAGGGAAGTAAATCTTGCTCTAATCTTGCCCCATTTGCTACAAATTCAAAGACCAAGGTCTGTTTTTTCCCCTTGTGCTTGATGTTATTATTTGATGCTTCCCCCGTCTGCGAAGCCTCGGTGCATGCCGTGGCCAATGTTTAAAATATATGGCCCTTCCCTCTCTCACTCTCCTTCCCACCAGCCCCATCCCGATCCATCCAGATGGCCCTCACATCTTAACGTTCCATTTCTGTAAACAGGGAATCAATTACACTGCTTTATGGTACTGCTAATGCTGTTTATGCACATTTTCACAGTTTTGGTATTTCTCCTTCTGCTGTTGAAGTACAATTCTTTAATGTAGTTCTGAATCAGATATTTCCTTTCAAGCCAATTATTTCACTAAAGCCACTCCATGCAACGCAAATTCACTCTACACAATTTTACTCCATACAACTGCACTTCACTCTACCCAACCCACTCCACTCTATGCAACATCACTCCAAGCAGTGACACTCAAGACAACGCCACTTTCCGCAGCGCCTCTCCACACCATGCAACACCACTTTACTCCACACAACACCACTTCACACTGCTGCACTCCACACAACTGCATGCCACGTGCCACTAAATGCAATGCCATGTCACACCACTCCATGAAACTGCACTCCACTCCATACAACTGCACCCCACTCCACTCTACACAACTGCACTCCATGTAAGTGCACTCTACGATGCACCACTCTAATCTACGCAATGTCACTTCATGCAACACCACTCAGTACAATGTCACTCAATGCAATGCCACCCTGCTCTAAGTAACACCACTCCGTTTTACGTAATACCATTGCACACAAAGGGCCTCATTTATGAAAAGTGATGCATCGCTGCGTGAAAACAGCGATGCGTCACTTTTCACTGCGCTCTCCCTGCGACATGATTGATGCGTCATATTTATAATATGACGCATCATGTCGCAAGGAGTTACAGATACGTCAGTATTTCTGACGTATCTGTAGGCGCAAAAGTGACGCATTGCTGGAGTGTGTCACAAAAGTGACGCAACTCCAGCAATGCTTCCTTTCACATGGGGAAAGCCCCATGTGAAAGGGCTTGCGTCAGTCTTACGCCTGCTGTGAGGCAGGCGCAAGATTTTGACGCAACAGCGTCCTAAAAGTGACGCAGTGAAATCTCACAGATTTCACTGCGTCACTATTACGAGGCTTTTTGCGGGTGAATGCCCCCTCTACATACATTATACCTGACGCAGGTATAATGTTGCGCAGGGGTTTACAAAGTGACGCATCTGCTTAGATGCGTCACTTTGTAAATAGTGCGCATCAGGAGGCATGTTTTACGCCGCCGATGCGTCACAAAAAGTGACGCATCGGAAGCGCAAAACTCACGCAAGGCCTCATAAATGAGGCCCAAAGTGTTTTACTCCACTCCATGCAATGTCACTCAGCTCTACTCCATGCAATGCCACTCTGCTTAACTCCACACCACTCAACTCCACTCTGCTTTACTCCACCTGACTCAACTCCAGTTTGTTTTACTCCACTCAACTCCAGACCACTCTGCTTTACTCTAGCCTACTCTGCTTTACTTCACTCCACTCTTCGTCACTCTACTCCACTCTGCTTTACTCCACTCCACTCTGCTTTACTCAATTCCACTTTATTCACTCCACTCAATGCCACTCTGCTTTACTCAACTCCACTCTGATTTACTCCACTCCACTCTGCTTTACTCTACACTACTCTGCTTTACTTCACTCCATGCCACTCTGTTTTGCTCCTCTCCACTCTGCTTTCCTTCACTCCACTTCACTCTACTTCACTCCATTCAATGCCACTCTGCTTTACTTAACTCCACTCTGCTTTATTCCACTCCACTCTGCTTTACTCCACTTCACTCTGCTTACTCTACTCAAAACCACTCTACTTCACTCCACTCAATGCCACTCTGCTTTACTCAACTCCACTCTGATTTACTCCACTCCACTCTGCTTTACTCCACGCTACTCTGCTTTACTCCACTCCATGCCCCTCTATTTTGCTCCACTCCACTCTGCTTTCCTCCACTCCACTTCACTCTATGCCACTCTGCTTTACTTGTCTCCACTCTGCTTTATTCCACTCCACTCTGCTTTACTCCACTTCACTCTGCTTACTCTACTCAAAACCACTGTGCTTTACTCCACTCAGTTCCACTGTGCTTTACTCCACTCCATGTCGCTCTGCTTTACTCCACTCAACACCACTCTGCTTTACCCCTCTCCATTCAATGCCACCCTGTTTTACTCTCTCTATGAAAGATCATATCAGCTCTACCTGTGGCATATGCTTTGCTACCTTGAGGCCTGTCCTGGCTTCCCAATACGGCTAGGAAAACTCTGGTCCAGGCTCTTATCAGTAGCCTCCTGGACTATGGGAACGCTTTGCTGACATCGGTAAATAATACCCTGCTGGCAAGATTGCAGGTGGTCCAGATTACCACTGCACAATTAATCTGTAACCTCCCTTCGTGCTCGCCCTCTGCTCCTCTCTCAGAAAGATGAATTGGCTGCCTGTTAGGAAGCATGTCATTTTATAATTTGCTGCTTTACACATAAAGCCTTTTTTCATGTCAAGGTCAGTCTACCTGGCTTGCTTGCTAAACCCTTATCTCCCGTCTAGATGCTTTAGATCATCAGACAAGCGTTCTTGGGATTCCTCGCATCCATACCTCAAGATATAGGGGCAGATAATTTTCCTACAATGCTCCATATCATTGGAACAAGCTTTGTTTCGGCCTTAGCTCCTGCCCTGATTTTACCTCTTTCAATAAGGGGCTAAAGACCTGTCTATTTTAGATTGCCCTCTTCCCTTTAGTGCAGGGCAGCACTGAGATGCTCCTTCGGGAGAAATTTGTGCGCGATACCAAGTGTCCAAATAAATAAATGAATATATAAATACACCACTCCACTCTGCTTCACTTCACGCCACTCTGCTTTACTCTACTCCACTCAATGCCACTCTGCTTTATCTCCACTCTGAATTACTCCACTGCATTCAACGCCCCTCTGCTTTACTCCAATCAATCTGCTCAACTCCAGTCTGCATTACTCCACTCCACTCTGTTCAACACCACTCTGCTTTACTCCACTCCAGTGCTTAATTTGTAAACAATTTATTTACCAGGGTCCTTCTCAGAAGGCCACTGCAGCATGCACCACCCATACCCTGTCAGTGCTGGCAATGGCAGTACCAATATAACTCCTAATGATCACACTCCTGTAAGTGTGACAATTCAGACTATTTCAGGCCACACAAATGGCAAGAGTGGTTGGTATTACTCATTTTCAATGTATATTCACTTAATAAACACGGTTGTTGTACTAATTTCCAAAGTAAAAAGGCAGGTCCACCATGTGGTGGACTGTCACTAGAGAGAGTGCTGCCAATTAAGTGCCGGTGCTGAGCACTTGAAACCACCTGCACAAATTAAACACTGCTTCACTCAACGCCAATCTCTTTTACTCCACTCCACTCTGCTTTATTTCACTCCACTCTTCTTAACTCCACTCTGTTTTGATCCATGCCACTCTGCTTTACTCCTCTCCACTCTACTCTGCTTTACTCCACTCCACTTTACTCCATGCCACTCCCCTCAATGCCACTCTCCTTTACTCCACTCCACTCTGCATTACTCCACTCCACCGTGCTCAACACCACTCTGCTTTACTCCACACTACTCCACTCAAGGCCTCTCTGCTTTCTCCACTGTACTCTGAATCACTCCACTATGCTCCGCTCAACGCCACTCTGTTTTACTGCACTCCACTCGATGCCACTCTGCTTTACTCCACACCACACCACTCTACTCCACTCCGCAATATCACTCTCCTTTATTACACTCAGCTTTACTCCACTCAACACCACTCTGCTTTACTCCACTCCACTCTGCTTTACTCCACTCCAATCAATGCCACTCAGATTTACTCCACTGTACTCTGCTTTACTCCATGCCACTCCGCTCAATGCCACTCTGCTTTACTCCATGCCACTCTGCTTTACTCCACCCCACCCTGCTGAATTTCACTCTGCTTTACTCCATCCAATCCACTCCACTCTGCTTCACGCCACTGCACACCAATCTACTCCATTCCATGCCACTCTGCTTTACTCCATGTCATTCTGCTTTACTCTACGCCACTCTACTTTTTCCATTCCACTCTGCCTTATTCCACTCTACTCTGGTTTACTCCATGCTGCTCTGCTTTACACCACTCCACTGAATGCCACTCTGCTTTCGATGTATGTCACTACAACGCACACTTTTACAACGCATACCTTTACAATGCATTTTTTACAACGCAACATCCATTACAACGCATTCCATTACAACGCATGCCATTACATCGAAAATTAAAATACTACATTTACAACGCATTCCATTACAACGCATAATACCTTTACAACGCATACCATT